>NC_135343.1:47068560-47687702 GCF_023851605.1 Tamandua tetradactyla | reverse complement strand
GCCCTTTAAGAGCGAACCATCTTGTATGCCTAAGAGTTACTTCTACAGGACCTCTTTTGCTGTTTATATGTGGCCTCACTTTCTCTAAGACCAACTCTGCAAGAGAAACCATTGTCCTCTCTCCTATTTGGGTCATGACATCGAGGGATGAAAGTCTTCCTGGTGGTGTGGGAGATGACTCCCAGGGATTAATCCAGGCTAGGCACCATGGGATCAACAATACCATCCTGACCAAAAGTAAAAAAATATTAGTGACTGAGAGAGTTCAAATAGAGTCAAGAGGCTACTCTGGAGGCCACTTTTACACAAGCTTCAGTTAGTTATTGTTGCCTATCATAACTTGCCAAACTCCAACCAAAACTGTTCCAGCAATTCTAAAGAACACCTAGGGCAATATATAAGATTCAACAGTTTCCATGCACTAGGGTAACTTTCCAGAAACCTACAACCTCTAGACGGGTCCCTGGACCAGATAAATCCTGAAACCTAGAGGGTCCAGCCTCTCCAGAACATCAGCTAATTTCATCTCCCTACCCCATATTACTGACAGCCCCTTCCAACATGAAAAAGTTAAAATAGCCATAGCCCAAATACCCCTAAAGAGTGGGACAGAAAGATCAAAGGTGATGGTGGAGTTATACAGAGAAGGTAGGGTTTAACAAACTAATATAATTGCTGAATCATTAAATTGATATTTCTTTTGGTTTCCATTATCTTAGAGCAGCTAGAAGTAAAAACCTGAATTGTAGAATTGTAACCCATACCAAACTCTGAAATCTGTTCTACAACTAATTGTTGTACTGTGAGAGCAACCAGAACCAACAGAGCCCACATAGCCAGAGACCTTTGGAGATAAAAGAAAATGCCCCTGGGGAGCTTCATGAAACAAGAAGCCAGGAGAGTAAGCTAGCCATGTGCCCTTACAACTGAGAGATAAAGCCCAAACTTCATTGGCCTTTCTTGAGTGAAGGTAACCTCTTGTTGGTGCTTTAATTTGGACATGTTCATGGCCTTAGAATGATAAACTTGCAACTTAGAATATTTCCTTTTTAAAAAGCCATTCCAGTTCTGGTATATTGCATTCTGGCAGCTTGCAAACTAAAACACATGGTATTTTCCATCCTTTCACTTTCAACCTACTTGTTGATTGAATATGAGGTAAATTTCTGGTAAACAGTCTATAGTTAAGTCATGCTTTTTTATCCATTCTGACAATCTCTGACTTTAGCCTGGATAGTTCAATCCATTGATATTTAAAGTAATCCATGATACTATAATAGGATTTTTTCTGCCATATTTTTTTGTTTTTGTAAGTCATGCCTTTTTCCCCCCAGTTCTTCCACTAATGACTACCTTCATATTTGTTTGATTTTTTACACTGAACAAAAGTTCCTTCTCATTTCCTTTTGTATGTATTTTTCAAATATTTTCTTCATGGTTATCATGGGGTTCAAGTTTAACATCCTAAATTTATAACAATCACATTTGATTTTATATCAACTTAATGTCAATAGCATGTACAACACTGTTCCTATAATCCTTCATCCTCTACTTTTTTGTTGTACTTGTTACAAATTATATATTTATACACTGTAGCCCTAAATTATTGATTTATCATTACTTTTTATGGATTTGCATATTAGAACATGTAGGAAATAAAAAGTGGAGTTACATATCTCCCCCCAAAACAAACCCCAATAGTATTTTTTAAAAAACTTTTTTATTGTATGCTATAACATATATACAAAGCAAAGGAATAAAAAAAGCAATAGTTTTCAAAGCACCCTTCATCAAGTGGTTACAGGAAAGATCCCAATAGTACTTTATACCTTTGTCACCCATTTAAGTTTTACTAATGCAGTCACCTTGGTTCACACTGCCCAGTGGTGATGGCAGTTCCTAGCTGCTTCTAGGTTTCTGTGAGGGACAGCTGTTGCTTTTGTCTGCTAAGCATCTGCTCCCCTTTCTACTACTAATGCCAACATAATTTTTCTTAGGAGAATTAATGCTCTCCCACTCTCAGTTTATGTGGTTCAGATGGAGAATAGGTGCATGGTACAAGCCTGGTCATCAGTACACTCCACGGTCTTGGCTAACGATTGACTCAAGGGTGAGGGCATGGCCAAAGCTGCCACTCAACGAGAACCCATTCCTGGACTTTTATTGTAACTGTCGGACACAGAAGTCCTCTTTTTCCTGATGGATTTACCAAGATAACAGCATATAAGCCTAGAGGGGTCAAAAGTACTATACTGGAAAAGAAAAAGATTAATTGAACAAGCACTGAGCACATAAGAACCAAGAGATGCATAAAATCTGAGTCCTGATGGCAATGGACACTGGATTTGGCTATGCCTGAAGACTAATATGAATTGAGCTTTCTGTTAGTGCAATTAAAAGAGTGTGACTAACATAAGATGCTCTTCTCATTATATGGTCTCTTCCTGGACCATTCTGAGGTTCTAAGGGCCATGACCAGAAAATTTGTGTTTAAAGAGTAATGCTGGGGATTCCAGGAAGCTGGCCAAATAGGGTAGGTCAAGTTCAGCTCTGCTGCAAGGAAAAGTTAGAGAAGGGACAGGAGGGCAACTGAGATGGTGATTCAAGAGTGCAACTGACCTAGGAGAGCCTTTTGATTCACACAGGGCAGCCCTGGTTGCAAAAGCTGATGAACTGAGAAGCAGAAAACTGAAGCCTAAGGTGGAAGCCCAGAACCCACAGGAGTGCACTGATGGGGAGACGGGGACTAGGAAGTAAACCAAGCTGCATTCCTTGAACGCACTACCCTCAGCGAAGCCCTGTGACCCCACACCATACACACCTGAACCCCGTCATCTGCCTCCACCTCCTGCACTCTAAGCATCTCTGCCCCCCCACCTGTGCATACCCACCCCACACACCCACCCACTCTACCTCTCCCACACCCCTCCCAAGCACTTCCTGCCTCTCCCTGCTGTCTGCAGGCTGTTACCAGCGCATAAAGGCTGTAGGCGCTTACCTCCATACCCAGGCTACACCCATGCCCCCTGCCCACAGGGTCTCACAGCCTCACCCCACCTCGCCTGAGCTCTGTGCATCAGTTTACGGCACTCTTAGACCCACGCATGCGCTCAGCCCCCAGTCATGTCCTTCAGCTCTGGGAACATCAGTTTATGGCACCCCTAGACCCATGAGTGTGCTTGGTCCCCAGTCATATCCCTCAGCTCTGGGAACATCAGTTTATGGCACTCCTAGGCCCACACATATGCACAGCCCTCAGTCATGCTTCTCATCTCTGAGGAAGTACTAACCTGCACAGCCAGGTCACATCTGCCCCCAGCCCATGAAGGCATAATGCCTACCCATTACCAGAGCTCTGCGCATGCACACAAACAGCCTCACACCCTAGACCAGTGCACACCAGAGTTACTCCCCCCAGACCTGTGCACCCATACAGCTACATCTTCCCTGGCCGCTGGGTGCCCACGTTCACAAGCACCAGCAACATCCCCAACCTGTGTCTATACCTGAACAGCAATGCATCACTGCATTTTGTGCCCCACCCTATACCCTGCATCCTACTACACAACCACCCCACAAACACAAGCCTTAGACCACTGAAGGAAATAAACTCCCAAAATAAATCAATCAAGATATTTACATGCTACAAAAAACAACAGAAGATCACTAAGCATATCACAATGCAGACAGATAAAGCCCAGCCTAATGACCAAATTAAAACACCAGTGGAGACACAGACATGGGAACAATTAATCAAAGATGTTCATATAAGTCTACTTAATAAAATAAGTGGGATGGTTTATGATATAAAGGAGATCAAGAAGACAGTAGAAGAGCATAAAGAGGAATTTGAAAGAACAAATAGAAAAATAGCAGATAACACAGAGATTAAAGGCTCTGCTGACCAAATAAAAACATACTAGAGGCACACAACAGCAGATTTGAAGAGGCAAAAGAAAGAATAAGTGATATAGAGGATAGGATAACTGATTTTGAACACTCAAAATAGAAAATGCCAAAAAAGATGGATAACTTTGAATTGGAGCTCAGGTAAATACTAGACAAAACAAAGGGCACAAATACAAGAATCATTGTTGTCCCAGAAGAAGAAGAGAGGAGTAAAGGGCTGAAAAGATTAGTTGAGGATATAATGGGAGAAAATTTCCCAACCCTTATAAAGGACATAAAATACAAGTCAAAGAAGCCAAATGAACTCCTAACAGAATAAATCCAAATAGGCCTTCCCCAAGACACATACTAATCAGTCTGTCAAATGTTGAAGAGAAGCAGAAAATTCTCTCTGTAGCAAGAGAAAAATAATCTACTACATACAAGGGATACCACATAAGACTGAGTTCAGACTAATTGGCACCATGGAGGTGAGAAGGCAGTGGTATGATATATTTAAGATCCTAAAAGAGAAAGACTTCCAGCCAAGAATTCTGTACCTAGCCAAACTAGACTTCAAAACTGACAGATAGATTAAAATTTTGACAGACAGACAAATCCTGAAAGAATCTGTCAACAAGAGACTGACTCTACAAGAAATAATAAAGGGAGTTCTGCCAGTTGCAAAAAAAAACAGGAGAGGGAGGTCTGGAGGAGGCCACAGAATTAAGAGTACCAGTAAGGACAACTTAAAGGATAAAAAGAGAAAGAAGGAAAAGAATATATAGATCTGACAAATAAAATAAAAAAGATAGGATGGTGGATTCAAGAAACACCTTTTCAGTAATAACTTTGAATGTTAATGGACTAAACTTACCAATTAAAAGATATAGACTGGCAGAATGGATTAAGAAGTATTATCCAGCTATATGCTGCATACAAGAGACTCATCTTAGAAACAAGGATACAAAAGATTGAAAGTTAAAGGATGGAAAAAGATGTTCCATGCAAGTTGTAACTAAAAGAAAGCAGGAGTAGCTATACTAATATTGGACAAAATAGACTTTAAATGTAAAGTCATCATAAGAGACAAAGAAAGACACTACATATTAATTAAAGGGACAATTCACCAAGAAGATATAACAATCTTAAATGTGTCTGCTTCCAATCAAGGAGCTCCAAAGTACATGAGACAGACATTGGCAAAACTGAAGGGAGCGACAGATGTTTCAACACTAACAGTAGAAGACTTCAATATACCACTTTCCTCTATAAATAGAACAACCAGTCATAAGACCAACAAGGAAATAGAGAAATTAAACAACTTGAGAAATGAATTAGACCTAACAGACATATATAGGTCATTGCATTCCAAAACACAAGGATATACATTCTTCTCTGGTGCTCATGGAACATTCTCCAGGATAGATCTTATGCTGGGGCACAAAACAGGTCTTTATGAACTTAAAAACACTGAAATTATTCAAAGCACTTACTCTGATCACAATGGAATGAAGATGGATCCCAATAACCACCAAAGAACAAGAACATTCACAAATATATGGAGATTAAATAATACACTCTTAAACAACCAGTGGGTCAAAGAAGAAATTGCTAGAGAAATTAGTAGCTATCTGGCGATGAATGAAAATGAGGCTACAACTTATCATAACTTATGGGATGCAGCAAAGGCTGTGCTGAGAGGGGAATTTATTGCTCTAAATGCTGATATTAAAAAACAAGAAAGAGCAAAAATTAAGGACTTGACAGCACGCCTGGCGGTCCCGCGGATCTGTCTCTTGCTTCAACAGTGTTTGAACGGAACAGACCCGGGGACTCTCCCCCCACCTCTCCGGCCTCCACCACACTCCAACTGCCTCTCCCGCTGCAACCTCTGGGACCAACTTCTGGGCCAGCCCCTGCCTCCAGGACCAGCTAACAGGTTTTTTGTGGTTAGCTCCTCATCGTCGACCAACCATGAACTCCCAGATTCACCAGAATTATACCGCCGATGTGGAGGCCTCTGTAAACCACCTGGTCAACCGGTATCTGCGGGCCTCCTACACCTGCCTCTCTCTGGGCTTCTATTTCGACCATGACGATGTGGCCCTGAAGGGCGTGGACCACTTCTTCCGCGAGTTGGCGAAGGAAAAGCGTGAGGGGGCCAAGCATCTCTTGAAGATGCAAAACCAGCGCGGCGGCCGCGCACCTTTCCAGGATGTGCAGAAGCCGTCCCAAGATGAGTGGGGCATGACCCTGGATGCCATGGAAGCCGCCCTGGTTCTCTAGAAGAGCCTGAACCAGGCCCTTTTAAAACTGCATGCCCTGGGTTCTGCCAACTCAGACCCTCATCTCTGTGACTTCCTGGAGAACCATTTCCTAGATGAGGAGGTGAAACTCATCAAGAAGATGGGCAACCACCTGACCAATCTCCGCAGGCTGGCCAGCCCACAGGCCGGCCTGGGCGAGTATCTCTTTGAAAGGCTCACCCTCAAGCATGACGACTAGGAGCCTCCAGAGCCCAGAGGCCTTTATGGGGCGCCCCTCTGCATTCCTCTGGCATCCAGGCTTCTGCCTGAGCCCCTCCCTCCAGCCAGGAGGCTCTCTTTAACCAGCTGCCCTGCCACCCTCTAACAATCCTTGAACCAAGTGTGAACAATAAAGCTTATTGCAGCAAAAAAAAAAATTAAGGACTTAACAGCAAACCTTGAGGAACTTGAGAAAGAACAGCAAACTAACCCCAAAGCAAATAGAAGAAAAGAAATAACAAAGATTAAAGCAGTGTTAAATGAATGGGAGAACAAAAGAACAATAGAAAGAATCAATAACACCAAAAGTTGGTTCTTTGAGAAAATCAATAAAATTGATGGGCCACTAGAAAGACTGACAGAAAAAGAAAAAGACGATGTAAATAAAATCAGGAATGAGAAGGGGTGCATTACCATAGACCCTGAAGAAGTAAAAGAAATCATAAGAGGATACTATGAACAACTATATGCTAACAAACTAGACAACTTAGATGAAATGAACAATTTCTCGGAAACACACAAACAAGCTACACTGACTCAGGAAGAAATAGAAGATCTCGACAAGCCAATCATACGTAAAAAGATACAGGGCAGGCCATGGTGGCTCAGCAGGCAGAGTTCTCACCTACCATGCCTGAGACCAGGTTCGTTTCCCAGTGCCTGCTCATGCAAAAAAAAAAAAAAAAAAAAAAAAAAAGATTCAATTAGTCATCAAAAATCTTCCTACAAAGAAAAGCCCAGGGCTAGATGGCTTTACAGGGGAATTTTATCAAACATTCCAAAAAGAACTAACACCAATCCTATTCAAACTTTTCCAAAAAATTGAGGAAAAAGGAACTCTACCTAACTCATTTTATGAAGCTAATATCTATTTCTTTTTTTTTTTTTTTGCTTGGGCAGGCTCCAGGAATTGAACCTGGGTCTCCTGCTCGGCAGGCAAGAATTCTTGCTACTAAGCCACCATTTCACCACCCTTGAAGCAAATATCATTTTAATACCAAAACCAGATAAAGATGCTATAAGAAAGGAAAACTACAGGCCAATCACCCTAATGAACACAGATGCAAAATTTCTCAACAAAATATTAGCAAATCAAATCCAACAACACATTAAAAGAATTACACAGCATGCCCAAGTGGGGTTTATACCAGGAACGCAACAATGGTTCAACACTAGAAAATTAATTAATGTAATACAGCACAGTAACATACTGAAAGGGAAAAATCACATGGTCATCTCAATTGATGCTGAAAAAAGCATTCGACAAAACTCAAAGTCCTTTTCTGACAAAACATTCCAAAAGATAGGAATCAAAGGTAAGTACCTCAGTATGATAAAGGGAATATATGAAAAACCAATAGCCAGCATCGTACTCAATGGTGAGTGGCTGAAAGCCTTCTCCCTAAGATCAGGAATGAGACAAGGATGCCCACTGTCACCACTATTATTCAACATTGTGCTAGAAGTTCTAGCTAGAGCAATCAGGCAGGACAAAGAAATAAAAGGCATCCAAATTGGAAAGAAAGAAGTAAAACTTCATTTACAGATGACATGATACTATACTTGGACGATCCTGAGAAATCTACAGCAAAGTTATTTGGGCTAATAAACAAATTCAGCAAGGTGGCAGGATATAAAATCAATGTGCAAAAATCTGTAACATTTCTATACATAAGCAATTACTTAACTGAGAAGTCAATTAAGGAAAAAATCCATTCAAAATAACAACTAAAGGAATCAAACACTTAGAAATGAACTTTAACTAGGGACGTAAAGGATTTGCACACAGAAAACTACATAACATTGCTAAAATAAATCAAAGGAGATTTAAATAGATGGAAAGACATTCTCTGCTCATGAATTAGAAGGCTAAATATAGTTAAGATGTCAATTCTACCCAAATTAATCCACATAATCAACACAGTACCAACCAAAATTCTATCAACCTACTTTGAAGACTTGGAAAAACTAGTTACCAAATTCATCTGGAAAGGAAAGGGACCCTGAATAGCTAAAAAGCATTCTAAAAAAGAAGAACAAAGTGGGAGGACTAACACTTCTTGACATTAAAACCTATTATAAAGCCACAGTGGTCAAAACAGCAAGGTACTGGCACAAAGATAGAAGCATTGACCAATGGAATCAAATTGAGAGTGCAGAAACAGACCACCAAATCTATGGTCAACTGATTTTTGACAAGGCCTCCAAATTCTCTGAACTGGGGCAAGCAAAACAGCCTTTTCAATAAATGGGCATGGAAGAACTGGATATCAATAGCCAAAAGAATGAAAGAGGACCCCTACCTTACACCTTTACAAAAGTAACTCAAAGGGGTTCAAACATCTAAATATAAGAACTAGCACCATAAAGCTTCTAGAAGAAAATGTAGGGAAACATCTTCGAGACTTAATAATAGGAGGTAACATCCTAAACTTAATATCCAATTCACAAGCAACAAAAGAAAAAATAGATAAAAGGGAACTCCTCAAAAACAAATGCTTCTAAGACAAAATCCTGGTAGAAGAGGGTTCAAGAGAGGATGCAGGAAAAGAAACTGAAGTCAGCCAGTGAGTATGGACAGCTCTTTCAAGGAATTTTCCTATAAAGAAACCAGGAAAATGGTGGCTAGAAGGAGTATGAGACCAAGAAAATTTTGTTTTTCTAGATCAGGGGTATTGAGCATAGGTTGTGATCTGATGGAGATGATAAAATAGGGGGAGAAACAGAACCACTTCCGGGTCAAGATGGCGGCTTAACAATGTGCGCGTTTTAGTTCGTCCTCCAAAACAACTACTAAATAACCAGAAACAGTACAGAACAGCTCCTGGGGCCATGTCAGTGACCAGACACACAGCATACTCCAGATTGGACCAGCTGGACCGGCTGCAAGCCCCCACAGAACCGTGAGTGCCCCAAGCCACGGCGGCTGGCGCCCCTCCCCCACAGGCTGTTTCCCAGAGGGGAAAGGAAAGAGATTTTACCAGCAGCAGGGACTGAGCATAATTAAACGCCAATTGTGGAATTAATTAACAAATTCTGACTACTAAAAATAGGCCCCCAGCTCAGGGGATCCTGGTCAAAGTGGAGATTGCTCATTTTTGCCCCAGCACCAAGAGGGCAGGGCTGGCGGAAAAAGGGGGAAAAAAAAAAAAGAAGGAAACAGAGGTTTTTGTGGTTGTGTTTCTACAAAGGCTTCACTGCTTTTGGATATAGCGGCAGGACTTCTCAGGCTGCAACGGCCCCAGGCATAGGCAGAACTGAGCTTTTTTGGGGGCTTGTCTGGAGCCTGTGCCTTCCCCAGGGGAGGGGTGAACCCCAACCCAGGTGGAATCCCTCCCTCAAGGAATTCAGACACCAGGGCTTGGTAATTTAAAGCTATTAAAACCAGCCTACAACCTCTCCTCTGTCTCCACCAAGCCCCCAGCAGGGAGAGTCCACCAAAGTTAAAGGTACCGCATCATCTTATGCTGGTGGGACCTGCAGGCAGACGAGCACCACATACTGGGAAGGATAAGAAAAACAGAGTCCAGAGACATCACAGGAAAGTCTTTCAACCTGCTGAATCTCACCCTTAAGGAAAACTGACGCAGGTGACTCTTTCTGCCTGATAGGAGGCCAGTTTGGTATGGGAAAACCCGGCTGAGGTCTATAATATCTAAATAGACCCTCCTAAGGGTTGGGGTGGGGGAAGGCACCATACAAGCAGGACAAGAAACAAGAAAACAAGAACAGAAAAATTCTCCTCTGTTAAACAAAACTTAAGTTAGAGGTCCAGATAAAGCTGAACTGAATATCACAGAACAGATAGACAACAAATTTATCCAACAAGAAAACCATAGGTAAAAGAAGTGCAAGCAATCTCCAGAATAAACTAATTAAGGTAATTAAATGCCTAGACGCCAGCAAAAAATAACAAATCACACTAGGAAAATTGAAGATATGGACCAGTCAAAGGAATAAACCAACACTTCAAATGATATACAGGAGCTGAAACAATTAATTCAGAATATACGAACAGACAGGGAAAACCTCATCAAAAACCAAATCAATGAATTGAGGAAGGATATGAAGAAGGCAAGGAATGAACAAAAAGAAGAAATTGAAAGTCTGAAAAAACAAATCACAGAACTCATGGGAATGAAAGACAAGGTAGAAGAGATGAGAAAAACAATGGAAATCTACAATAGTAGATTTCGAGAGACAGAACATAGGATTAGTGAAATGGAGGATGGAACATCTGAAATCTGACAAGAAAAAGAAAATATAGGGAAAAAATGGAAAAATATGAGCAGGGACTCAGGGAACTGAAAGACAATATGAAGCGCATGAATATACATGTTGTGGGTATCCCAGAAGGAGAAGAGAAGGGAAAAGGAGGAGAAAAACTAATGGAGGAAATTATCACTGAAAATTTCCCAACTCTTATGAAAGACTTAAAATTACAGATCCAAGAAGTGCAGCGTACCCCAAAGAGAATAGCTCCAAACAAACATAATCCAAGACATTTCCTAATCAGAATGTCAGAGGTCAAAGAGAAAGAGGGAATCTTTAAAGCAGCAAGAGAAAAGCAATCCATCACATACAAGGGAAGCCGAATAAGACTATGAGCAGATCTCTCAACAGAAACCATGGAGGCAAGAAGACAGTGGGCTGATATATTTAAATTATTAAAAGAGAAAAACTGCCAACCAAGAATTCTATATCCAGCAAAACTGTCCTTCAAAAATGAGGGAGAAATTAAAACATTTTCAGACAAAAAATCACTGAGAGAATTTGTGACCAAGAGACCAGCTCTGCAAGAAATACTAAAGGGAGCACTAGAGACAGATACAAAGACAGAAGAGGGAGGTGTGGAGAAGAGTGTAGAAAGGAAGACTATGAGTAAAGGTAAAAAGAAGGAAAATTAGATATGACATATAAAATCCAGAAGGCAAAATAGTAGAAGAAAGTACTACCTGCAGTAAGAACACTGAATGTTAATGGATTAAACTCTGCAATAAAAGACATACTCTGGCAGAATGGATTAAAAAACAGGACCCATCTATCTGCTGTCTCTACTCAAAGGACATGAGGGCAAGGACACAAATGGACATTTACACACCAATGTTTATAGCAGCATTTTTTACAATTACCAAGAGATGGAAGCAGCCAAAATGTCCATCAACAGATGGTTGGCTAAACAAACCTGGCATTTACATAAGGTGGAATACTATGCAGCTGTAAGACAGAATAAAGTTATGAAGTATGTAACAACATGAATGGACCTTAAGGACTTTATGCTGAGTGTGATTAGCCAGAAACAAAAGGACAAATACTGTATGGTCTCACTGATATGAACTGACATTAGTGAATAAACTTGGAATATTTCCTTGGTAACAGAGACCATCAGGAGATAGAAATAGGGTAAGATATTGGGTAATCGGAGCTGAAGGGATACAGATTGTGCAACAGGACTGAATATAAAAACTCAGAAATGGACAGCACAATATTACCTAACTGTAATACAATTATGTTAAAACACTGAATGAAGCTGAATGTGAGAATGATAGAGGGAGGAGGGCTGGAGCATAAATGAAATCACAAAGAAAGATAGATGATAAAGATTGAGATGGCGTAATCTAGGAATGCCTAGAGTGTATAATGATAGTGACTTAATGTACAAATTTTAAAACTGTTTTTGCATCAGGAAGAACAAAGGAATGTCATTTCTGCAGAGTGCTGAAAATAGATGGTACTTAATATTTTAAAAGTATTTAAACTTTTAAACTTATTTAATCAATAAGTTGATTATGTGTGAGACTAAAGCAAAAAATGTTTATTTGGTACAAAATTTATATTTTGACTAGTGCATTTCCTAATATAACTTATGTAGATAGCTTGGTTGAATAACATAAGTACATGGAACCTTGGGTAAGACATGAGATTTTGTTGGTTTGTCCAGCTAGATGCCCCAGTAAATCCCAGAATGATTTGATCAGTGAGCGGAAAAGTATATGCAAAGTCCCCTTTGGGAAATGGTGAGAACGGGAGAAAACTCAACTCCCCCAAGTTGAAT
The DNA here is from genome assembly GCF_023851605.1 of Tamandua tetradactyla. NCBI lineage: Eukaryota > Metazoa > Chordata > Mammalia > Pilosa > Myrmecophagidae > Tamandua > Tamandua tetradactyla. Next base: position 47,675,231 of record NC_135343.1, on the reverse strand, counting down.
TCTTGATATTCTCACAAGCAGTGTGGACAACCAAAGCTATAGGCTGAGCCCCCAGTCTTGGGGTTTGTTCATATGAAACTTAACCCCACAGGGGATAGGTCAAGCCTACTTAAAATTAGGCCTAAGGGTCACCCCCAAGAGAACCTCTTTTGTTGCTCAGATGTGGTCTCTCACTCCAGCCAACACAGCAAGCAGACTCACCACCCTCCCCCATCTACGTGGGACATGACTACCAGGGGTGTGAATCTTCCTGGCAACATGGGACAGAAATCCCAGAATGAACTGAGATTCAGCATCAAGGGATTGAGAAAAACTCTAGAATGAGCTGAGACCCAGCATCAAGGGATTGACAAAACCTTCTCGACCAAAAGGGGGAAGAGTGAAATGAGACAAAGTGTCAATGCCTGAGAGATTCCAAACAGAGTTGAGAGGTTATCCTGGAGGTTATTCTTACCCATTAAGTAGATAACACCTTGTTAACCAAGATGTAATGGAGAGGCTGGAGGGAATTGCTTGAAAATGTAGAGTTGTGTTCCAGTAGCCATGTTTCTTGATGATGATTGAATAATGATATAGCTTTCACAATGTGTCTGTGTGATTGTGAAAACCTTGTGTCTGATGCTCCTTTTATGTACCTTGTCAACAGATGAGTAGAACATATGAAATAAAAATAAATAATAGGGGGAACAAATGTTAAAATAGATTTAGTTTGAAATGCTAGTGATCAATGAAAGGGAGGGGTAAGGGGTATGGTATGTAAAATTTTTTTTTCTTTTTTTGCTTTATTTTTCTGTTGTCTTTTTATTTCTTTTTCTGAATTGATGCAAATGTTCTGAGAAATGATCATGATGATGAATATGCAACTATGTGATGATATTGTGAATTGCTGAGTGTATGTGTTGGGAATATTTGTGTTTCTTTCTTGTAATTTTTTTTTAATTAATAAAAAATAATTAATAAAAATTAAAAAAAATACTTCTGCACCTCAAAAGATTTTGTCAAAAAGGTGAAGAGGCAGATAACTCAATGGGAGAAAATATTTGAAAATCTCATATTAGACCAAAGGTTTGATATCCAGTATACACAAAGAAATCATACAATTTAACAAGAAAAGACAAACAACCCAATTATAAAATGGGTTAAAGATATGAATAGGTATTTTTCTGAAGAACAAATACAGATGGCTCAAAGCACATGAAGAGATGTTCATTTTCATTGGTTATAAAGGAAATGCAGATCAAGACATAATGAGATACCACCTCACACCTATCAGAATGGCTGCTATTAAACAAACAGGGAACTATAAATGTTAGAGAGGATGTGGAGAAACTGGGATACTTATGCACTGCTGGTGAGAGTTTCAGAATATTTGGCCTTCCATATTTCCTTAGGAAATTAAACATCGAGCTGTCCTATGACCCAGGAATAACACTACGTGGTATATACCCAGACGAGCTGAAGGCAATGACACAGACAGACATTTGCATACTGATGTTCATAGCAGCATTATTCACAATCACCAAAAGATAGAAACCCAAAAGCCCATCAACAGATGAGTGGATTAACAAAATGTGGTATATACATACGAAGGAATATTATACAGTAGTAAGATGAAATGATGTCCTGAAGCATATGACAAGATGTATGAGCCTTGAGGACATAATGCTGAGTGAAATAAGGCAGACACAAAAGGATAGATACTGTATGATTCCACTTTTATGACCATGGTAAAGGTAAAATCAGAGGCAAATAACACAGAATATAGGGGACTTACAGAAGCTAGAGATGATTGAATGGTTATCTAATGAGGTTGAACTCCAATGCAATGGAATAGATAGAAGTGAAGGCGGTTTCCTAGTGGGTCTTTAAGTAATATTACCATAATGAAGACGAACAAGATTGAAAGGGGTTGTATAGACCTATGTGTTCCATTGATTAACACTAGGAATATAAACTAGTTCTTATAAGAACTATTTCATAGTTATGATTTGTGAACCAAGAGTGTTTAAGTCTAGGGTACTGGGGGAAAACTGCTATTGTATGCTATGGGCTATGTTTAAAAGGAAACCATCAGCACTACCACAGCAACAGCAGAGGTATATAATGGGGTGAGGGACAAGAGTTAAGACGAGATTTAGATTTCCTATTTGGTGAGGGTGTGTGTTTATTGGTTTTCTTTCTCTTGGGAACAATGAAATTATCTAAAGTTGGGAGTGTGGATGGACTGTGGACTTTGGGCCCTCTACATGATCCCTGAAGAATGCGGGTGGCTGAAGGAGGCACTGACTGAGAAGTAGACTGGCGAACGATGGTGTATACTTATGAATGAATATTGTGCTGTACAAAAAAGGAATGAAGTCGTGAGGCATGCAACGATGTGAATGAACATGGGGGACATTTGGTGAGGCAAAATAAGCCAGAAACAAAAGAACAAGAATGGTATGGTCACCTTTAGAAAATGCTTACAAGAAAAAAGGAGCCTACATTGTAAGTTTTTTTTTTTTTTTTTTTTTCGCATGGGCAGGCACCAGGAACTGAAATCGTAAGCTTTAAATACCAGACACATTTAGTTTGGAGTGGTAATTATTATTTCTGGATTTTGAGAGGCTGTTTTATATGTATTATATATATATATATAACCTCATATTTAGAGATAAGAATGAAGCCAATCAGGTTTGGATTAGAGTAATTCAGAGCATAGAGATAAGGAAGACAATGTCTATATTGTAGATCTGTGCATACTCTTTGAGACCAAAGGAAAAAAGTTTATTTCGTCTGGAACCAAAATTTTGTGTAGCATGTAATCTAACTCAACCTATCTGTATAGCTCATTTGAACAACTGAAACACAGGGAGCCCAAAATAAGAAAGAGGTACTTTAATCCTGTATAGGTTAATGTAATGCCTGGATACATCCTAGAATATTTTAAGCAGATAATCAAAAAGTATTGGCAATGGGATGGGATGGGATAAAAAATATGGAACTATTAAACTTTACCATCAGGAAATCCCCTGACACTGTGTCAAACTATAGGGACACCCAAATCAATAAGCCATGCCCTTGATCATAAGGCTTACTCTTGTAGAAGCTTAGGTAGGTAGTGAAGAAGCTTAGCCTACCTATAGATATGCCTAAGAGTTACTTCTGGAGGATCTCTATTGTTGCTCAATGTGACCTCAGTCTCTCTAAGCCCAACTCTGCAAGTGAAATCATTGCCTCACCACTATGTGGGACATGACATACAGGGGTGAAAGTCTCCCTGGTGATATGGGAGATGACAGCCAGGGATGAATCTGGCCCTGGCACCATGGGATCAACAATTCCATCCTGACCAAAAGGGGGAAAAGAAGTGTAACTAATAACATATCAGTGGCAGAGTCAAGAGGTTACTCTGGAGATTGCTCTTACGCAAGCTTCAGTTAGACATTGCTACCTATCATACTTGCCAAATCCAACCAGGAACATTCTAGCCAATTTTAAAGAACACCTAAGGCAATATATGGGATTCCACAAGGGTTCCATGCACTAATGTAACTGTCCAGGGGCCTGCAACCTCCAGATGTGTCCCTGGACCAGATGAATCCTGAAAGCTAGAGGGCCTGGCCTCTCCAGAACATGAGATAGTTCTGTTCCCTACCCCATATTATTGATAGATCCTTTCAACATGAAAAAGTTAGAATGGCCATAGCCCAAACACCCCTTAAGAGGGTTAGAAAGATCAAGGTGATTGTGGAGTTATCCAGAGAAGATAGGATTTAACATGATTGTTGAATCATTAAATTGATATCTCTTTTAGTCCCCAGTATCTTAGAGCAGCTAGAAGTAAAAACCTAAAATTGTGGAATTGTAACCCATGTCAAACTCTGAAATATGTTCTACAACTAATTGTGGTGCTGTGCTTTGAAATTTATTGCTTTTTTGTATATATGGTATTTTTCATCAAAAAGAAAAAAAAAGTCAATTGTGATGATAAAGTATTTATGCCTTCCAGCCTGCTATATTTTGGAGTGGCTAGAAGGAAAAATCTGAGAGGATCATATTGTAGCCCATAACAAACTCTGGAATGTGTCCTATAACTACTTATTGAGGGGTGCTTTGGGAACTGTTGCTTTTTTATTTCTTTGCTTTGTATATATATATTATACAATAAAAAACTTATAAAAAGTCGATTGTGGTGATAAAAAAAAGCTTTCTAGCCTCCTATAATCTGGAGCAGCTAGAAGGAAAAATCTGAGAAGATGGTAAGGTAGGCCATGACAAACTCTGGGATCTGTCCTGCAACTACTGCTTTTTTATTTGTTTTGTAAATATGTTTTATACAATAAAAAAGTTCTTAAAAAAAGAGAGTAATGTTGGGACTGAGAACTAAAATGTCCATTTAACTTATCCTGTCTACCATGGTCCGATTAAAAATAATTTAAAACTCCAGAGTTAAGGGAAAGGTGGCTTGGGCAAGATAACTACTACAGACTCAGGTATTTAAGCATGGGTGCTATGAACTGTTCAAAATGGTAAAGGAACCAATGATACAGATGGCCTGGGCAGTGCTTTGATTGAATTGTACTTTGGTGTCATGCCATTAGTTTCTTTTAAGGTGAAGTGAGATGAAGAGAACAAACTGCCATGGATGAGGAAGCTAACTATAGGGAATGACTGAGGAATATCTAGGAATAGTTTGCTTGTTTTAGTCTAGGTGGATGTTCCACCTCTTTGACCCAACAATAACCCATTACCATTTGTCAAACACAGGTAACATCCTATGCTCTCACTTGGGCCCCAGAAAAAGGCAGAAATAACCCTTGGCTATTATGGAGGTATTTTTGGAGGAGGATGAAGTTGGAAAAAATAACACTTCCCTAGGAACCGATCACAGAGGAGAACTATGAGCTCCTGATGATTACACAGGACTTCTTCAGGCCATCAGACCAGCAATTCTCTCTTCTTAAGTCAATGCTTTCTCAGCTGTCTGCCCTCCAGGTTGTGTACAAAGATCTCTGCTAGCTTTTGCAGGCTAGGTTTATGTTGAACAGCCTCCAGTAGTGAGGTCACCCGCATGGAAGGTTTCCATATATGACATGCCTCTGCTGCTGCACCCAAGAGCATTCCCAAGGCCTTTTCACTGATGCTGTCCAAGAATAAAATCTTGGCTGGAGTCCCACAATGAAGGGGCAATGGAGTTTTGGTTTCTAAAAATACTAGGTATTGTCTTTTTTGTCCATTTATAAAAGGAATCTCTTTAGAAAGATTTTTTGTTGAACAGTACAGGTAATAGCCAAATGATTCTCTATTGTAACAGTTCTCTGGTGAAGATTTGGAAAATTCAAGAAAGTATAGAAGAAAAATAATATTACTCATTCCATAATTGCATCACCTATAGAAAAGTAAAAGAATATTTTGATGTAGTTCTTTCTCACAGCTTTTATAAATACATATATCTGTGTATATTTTAGGCAGGCAGTATTGCATTGTGATTAAAATCATGGGTTTAGAAGTCTGACACTTGGAGTTCTCATATCGAGTTCTGTGGCCTTGGACAACTTAAACTCTTTGTCTTACTTCCTTTATCACTAAAGTTTGCTAGTTCTTAATCTAATCCCCAACCAGTACCACATTATTTTAACTTCACTTAAAGATTTGTAAGAGTTATCTGTTAAGCAATTTCCCTCAACATTCTTCAATCTTTTTATTGTTGTTATTTCACTTATTTCAGATGAATTTTAGAATCATCTTTTCAAGTTAAAAGTAATATTTTTGGTTGACTTGCATTTCAATTTATGGATTTCTTAGAGAAGAACTAACATCTTTAAAGTATTAAGTCTTCCTGTCAGGGTATGTCTGGCTTTCCATTTAATTTCTTCATGTCCCTCTGTAAAGCTTAGTAATTTTCTACAGACAGGTCTTGTACATCTCCTGTTTGTTTGTTTTTTTTCCAAGGCAGTTTATATTTCTGGTTGCTAGGGTGAATAAGGGTTTTACCCCCCATCACAACTGTCTATTACATGTACCAAAAAGCTATACAAACATTTATATATACATATGATGTCTTATTGTAGACAACATTGCCAATCTCTTATTAAGTCTAACCATTTTTCAGAATTAACTTTAGGTTTCTAGGTAGATACTTAGTTTGCAGCCAAAAAATTATGTCTCCTTTCCAATAGCTCACTCTTTATCCTGCTTTATTACACTGGTTAGGTAATCCTTTAAGGACATTTTTCAAATATAGCAGTTAAAAAGGGTCTTTTCTTGTCCCTGACAACAATATTTTCTTAAAAGAATGATGCTGGGTGTTGTTTCAGACGATATATTTTATTGCATTAAAGAAATTTTTTCTTTCTTTATTGGAAGGGGGCTAAAATAAAGAGTAGATGTTGATATCCATCTTTAAATACCTTATCTATGTGGGACTCCCATTTTTGTTTCCTTTGACCTACTTTTGTGATATATTCTATTAGAATTCTTTATGCAGCCATCATTACTGTTTCAGTTTGCTAAAGGTGCCAGGATGCAATATACCAGAACTGGATTGGCTTTTACAACAGGGACCTATTAGTGTGCAAATTTACAGTTCTAAGGCTGAAAATGTCCCAATTAAGACATCAATAGAATGATACTTGCTCTGAAGACAGGATGCTGGCATCCAGGGTTCCTGTCAGCTGGGAAGGCATATGACCAGTGTCTGCTGGTCCTTTTCTCCAGTTTCCATTGCTTTCAGCTTCCATGTGTCCTTGCTTACTTCTCCAATATTTTCTCTTTTAGCTCTCTCCGGGTGTTTCTCTCTGAGCTCTCTGAGGTCACTCTGCTTTTCTATTCTTTACCCTCTCATAAAGGGCTCCAGTGCAGGATTAAGACCCACCTTGAACGGCATAAGTCACTTCTCAATTAAAATAACCCAACCAAAAGTTCCCACCCACAATAGGTCTGCCTTGACAGGAATGGATTAAAATAACATGACTATTTCTGGAATGCATAACAGCTTCAAACCAGCACAGTTACCTTCCGAGAACAAACCTACTAAATACATCATGAACTCTGGTGTTGGACAGACTTGTGCTGTTGTTCTGGTCTCCAACTTACTAGCTGGAGATCATGGGCAAATCCTTAGCTGGACTCACACAATATGTGCTGGCAGTTATGATAAACTATTCCTTTAGTATATTGTTGAATTTATTAGTGCTTTATTTAGGATTTTTGCATCTATGTTATTGAGATTGGTGTGAAGTATATATATGTGTGTTTGCATTCACAACAATGAGTTAGGATGGTATATTCCTATTTCTTGTGCTCTGCCACAGAATAAGAATTATCTATTCCTTGAAAGTATAAAAATAACTCAGTAGAAAAACAATCTGGAGATACAACTTGCATACTTTTTTCCATATTTTCATTGATTATTGATCAATTTGAGTCTTCTGCTTAAGATAATTTTGGTTTCCTGCATGAGTATAATATTGTTTTCCAGAAAAATATCCATTTCATTGAGTAGCAAATTCATTAGTTTAGTTATTCATTGGACTTTCTTATAATGTGAATTTGTCATAATCCCTCGTTCATTTCTAATTTTGTATGGTTTTTCTCTTTCTTCTTAGGCTACTTTATTGTTTTTCCAAAGAATGACATTATGAATTTTTCTACCAATACCTCTATTTTAAAACTCAGGGTGGGCCATGGTGGCTTAACAGGCAGAATTCTCACCTGCCATGTAGGAGACCCAAGTTCAATTCCGAGTACCTGTCTATGTTAAAAAAAAAAAAAGTCAGTAATTTCTGTCTTCATCTTCATTTTTTCCTACTTTATTTCTTCCCTAGAATATTTGTTCTTCTTTTCCTAATTTGCATCAAATGCTTAATTAAAATATTTTGATTATTTCTTATTTAATATAATTAAAGCACTTAAAGTTCTACACTTCTCTATAAAATTTGTAAAAATTTTAAACAATTTTAATTTGTGATGTTGCATTACCAGTCATCTCTAGATAAAAGATGAAAGGCTATATATGCAGTTTTAATTTTTCTTACCTTTTTCCTTCACCTTCTTAGAAATAACTTTTAATTTTTTATTGTGAAAATAACACATATACACAAAAGTATTAAATTTCAAAGCATGCCACAATGATTAGTTGTAGAACAGATTTCAGAGTCTGATATGGGTTAAAATTCCACAATTTTAGGTTTTTACTTTCTCACTGCTCCAAGACTCTGGAGACTAAAGTAATTATCAATATAATGATTTAGCCATCATACTTATTTGTTAAATACACTTAAATCCTATCTACTCTGTATAACTCTACCTCCTTCTTTTATCTTTCCCCCAATTTTAGGGGTATTTGGGCAATGCTCATTCTAATTTTTTCATATTCAAAGGGCTGTCGATAATATGGGATAGGGGATGGATCTTGGTGATGTTCTGGAGAAGCTGGGCCCTCTGTGCTTCAGGACTTCTCTGGCCTAGGAACCCAAGGGGAAGTTTGCAGATTTCTGGAAAGTAATCATAGTGCATAAAACCTTTGTAGAATCTCAGAAAAACCTTAGGTGTTCTTTAGGGTTGGCAGGAATGATTTTGATTAGGGTTTAGCAAGTCATGATAAGTGATGATGTCCAGCTGAAGCTTCCTTAAGAGTAGTCTCCCAAGTAGCCTCTCAACTCTATTTGAACTCTCTCAGCCTCTGATACCTTATTTGTTACACTTCTTTCCCCCTTTTTGGTCAGGAAGGCATTGTTGATCCCATGGCGCCAGGGCCGGGCTCATTCCTGGAATCATATCCCATGTTACCAGTGAGACTTTCACCCCTGGATGTCACATCCCACACAGAAAGTAGGGTAATGATTTTCCTTGCAGAGTTGGGCTTAGAAAGAGAGGCCACATCTGAGCAACAAAAGAGGTCTCTGGAAATAATTCTTAGGCATAACTATAGGTAGTCTTTCCTTCTCTGCTATATAAATAAGCTTCTCAAGAACAAACCTCAAGATCAAGCGCTTGTTTTACTCTTGCCACTTTCAGGATTTTTTCTGCTTCTCTTCCACATATGGCAGGCTGATTAGCATATGTTGTAGAGCAGGACTACTTGAATTTATTCTATTTGGGGTTTGTTGGGATTCTTTGATTTGCATGTTTATGTCTTTTATGAGGGTTGGGAGGCTTTCCCCCACTATGTCCTCAACTAATCTTCCTAGCCCTTTCCTCTTCTCTTCTTCTGGGACACCAATGATTCTTATATTTTCATGTTTTGTTCTATCCATCATTTCCCTGAGATCCAATTCAAATTTTTCCATCTTTTTTGCCATTTGTTCTTTTGTGCATTGGAAATAAATTGTTCTGTTGTCTAGTTTGCTTATTCTTTCTTCTGCCTCTTTAAATCTGCTGTTGTGTGTCTCTAGTATATTTTTTATTTGGTCTACAGAATCTTTAATCTCTGTGATATCTGCTATTTTTCTATTTATTCTTTCAAATCCTTCTTTATGCTCTTCTAGTGTCTTCTAGAATGCCTTTATGTCATTAGCCAATCCGTTGAATTATTGGGCTATATCTGTCTGCATCTTCATATGCTTTGTGATTTTCTGTTGCCTTCAAGGCATGTAATTATTTTGATAGGGTTATTTTGGAAGTTCATTGCCTTTAGTAGTCTAAAGCTTTGTATTTGTGTGACAAGCATGTGGCAGGACTTGGGGCATGAGGCAGGTCACAATGGTATGGTGGTGGGTTGCAGTGCAGGGCAAGGCACAGAGCGGGGGCACTATACTGGTCCCGGGAACATGGGCGTGGGGCACAGAGTTGTGGGGGGCTGGTGTGGGGGCCTTGGGAGTGGGATACAGCTCCAGCAGGCCTTGGAGCATAGGGGTAGGACAGTGTCAGGGACACAGAGGCAGGGCATGGAAGGAGGTGGATCAGGGGAACTGTGTAGGTGTGCACAGTTGGATGCGTGGGCAGGGTGTAGGTGCACACATGGAGAATAGGGGTCGTGGGTATTGAGGCACAGAGGTTGGGGCACAGGTGGAGCAGGACATAGCTGCATATGTGCGTGGGGGGTGAGGGTCTGAGATGGGCTGGGCAAGGAGCAGGGAGGGGCAGGGTGAGGATGCACAGGTACTTGGGGCATTGGGGGGCAGTGCTTGGGTGTGTGGGGCATGGGTTGCATGTGGGGTGCAGTGCACGTGGGTGTGGCACGTTCAAGGAACATGGCTTGGCTTATGTCCTAGTCCCCATCTCCCTGTCTTTGCATTCCTGAGGGCTCTGGGCCTGTGTTTGGAAAGGGGTGCATTAGGGTCTTGGCACTAGATGGATGGTCTTCAGTTCTCTGCTTCTCAATTCCTCAACTTTTTCAACCAGGGTCTCTCTAGGTGGTAAAGAAGACCCTCTCAGGTCAACTGCACCATGAAATCACTGTCCTGGTCATTTTTCTGTTATTTCTCTAGCTATTCCTTAAAGCATGGGTGAACTTGACCTATCCCATTCTACCATCTTCCTACTATAACTTGTTAATTTTTAAATTGCACAATCTTTAAAATCATTATTCAAAATTTTTGTACATTTACTTACTGTTTTGGTCCCAAAATGCAAAACTTTATCACTTATTACCTGGGTGCCTTTGGACAAGTCTGTTCATTTATCCATATCTTATTGCGTGTCAGGCACGCAATACAGATTGCGTATTGAGGACTGAGGATACAAGGGTGAACATGACAAAGTTGCTGTTCACAAGGAGTATACTTTAAGGGACAGATATACATAAGCTAGAACTATACAAACAGGATGGTTTTTTGTTAGTGACAGTGTGATATGGAAAGCAAAGAAGGTGACTTCATGGACTGATGGGTAGAGATTCTTTAGAAAGGGTCACCAGGGAAGACCTCTCCTAACTGCCACATCCTAAAGACCAAGATGGGTCCTTAACCAAAAACCCCTCTTGAGGCATTTGGAAGGACTGAACTCTTTAAGCCACTGTCTCCTTCAGTTTTGTGACATGATAGTGCTGTCGCTCTCCTAGTCTCGGCCTTCTTAGTAGACACTCTTCCACTGATCACTCGTTAGAGGACCTGTTGGGCTGAAAGACTATCTGCACTGATAGCTGGAAGGAGAATTCAACTGCTGACTCCCTTTGCTGACAGCCTGACCTTCAATTCCTTGTACCTTTAGCATAAGATGATGCTGGGGTGGCAGCACAGGCCCAAGATAATAATGTCTGAGTCAAGGAGCTAAAGATGGCTTCCTACTAGGTAGGAGGAGAGCTTCTCAGGGCCAAAGCAGAGATTCAACTAACTTCCTAGCATACAAAATATATGCACCAAGGGCACTATCTTAGAAGGACTAAGCAATAAGGAAATAAGGAAATGCTATTCTGACTGAAAGAAACTCAATAAAGTGCTATGGAGCAAAAGCGGTATCTACACTATCAGAACTTACACCATAGCTCAGAGATATGACTCTCACAAGAAGACAATGAGAAAATATTGCAAAATAGCAAGCAATCACACACCAAGTTGCATGGAAAAGGCAATAAATGCTATTAGTGTTTAAAGAAGGAAGCCCTTAGAGTAAACTTATCCAGTGAGAGAAGATATTTTAAGAAGGCGAATTGGAACCAAGCCCTTGAGTAGCAGGACACAAGAGTCCATGATTATGCAGTGCCACGGGGATGGGTCCTGGATCTAACAGGCATAGAGAATGATACTGGACACATCTTACAAGCTTAAGGTCTCACTTCTAACCCCTAGTTGGCTAAGGTTAACTAAAAATTGATACATGGATTAAGGACTGAAGACTTTAGCGAAAAGGTCCAATCATCTCTTGCTCTTCTTTCATCTCAAGAAATAACTGCATCAACAACAGTGAAATGTTCAAACAAGATTGTGTTGGAGCCAGGGGTTAAAAACAGATGGTATAATTTCCTTAGATACCGGCTCTGTTCTGGGTCATAGGGAAAATGAGTAAGAATTTGGAATGGTTCTTGTGATTCTTGAGATTCTGATTTCCTGCTCAAACACCAGGACAGCCCAGACAGAGATCTGGAGCAGAAGCCAAGCTAGTAATAAAAAAATATGGATATACCTGAAGAGTTCTCTGGCTGGAAGATGAATAAGATAGAGGTTCAGCAGATGGAAGCAATGGCACTTCACCTCTAGCACTTCAAGATATACAAATAATATCTTCAGTCTTTATAGTATCTTACAACTCTCAAGACCTCATTTGAGCTAGGCATATGTGCTGGCTTCAATCTCTTGTGAACCCCAGAAAAGTCCTTTAATCCTCACTCAATATTGCTGGTTGGGAGCTTTTCTATTGTTTCCATGGAGATGTGACTCACCCAATTGTGTGTATTAATCTTGATTAGAGGGAGAAATGACTCCATCCATTCACAGGTGGGTTTTTGATTAGTTTGCTGGAATCCCTTAAAAGAGGAAAGATTTTGGAAGAAGCCATGAGAACCAGGAGAGTGCAGGCAGCTAGAGACCTTTGGAGATGAAGAGGGAAGGCGCTCCCAGAGGAGTCTCATGAAACAAGATGCATGGAGAGAAAGCTAGCAGACATCGCCATGTTCTCCATGTGTCTTTCTTTCCAGTTCGAGAGAAACCCTGAACATCAGTTGGCTTTCTTGAACCAAGGTATCTTTCCCTGGATGCCTTAGATTGGGCATTTCTATATCCTTGCTTTAATTTGGACATTTTCAGGGCTTTAGATCTGTAAACTTGCAACTTAATAAATTTCCGTTTTCAAAATCCATTCCACTTCTGGTATATTGCATTCTGGCAGCTTGCAAACTAGAACAGCATATTAGACAAATTTCGTTTTACAGATTTTAAAGACATTTGGGAAGTTAAGTGACTCACCGGTGAATAAACAACTGGGCCTAGAAGCAAAGTCTTTAAATGTTCAATCTGGCACTTCTTTCATTCTACTAATTTGTCCCTGAAGAGAAGAATGTTCCAATGATCTTCATCTGAATAGGCTTTCTTAGTGCCCCAAGCAAAGCTCCTCACAAAAAGAAATGTGCCTTGACATAGAAGTTCCACTCTGGGCTCACAGGCTTGAGAGATCCCTGCACAAACTAATCTCCAAATCCACATGGGGTTAAAACACTAAGATTTTATGGAGTGGAAGGCCCAACAAATGACTTAAACTATTTTCCAGGGAATAACAACTGATCTGGCCTTAAAGCTATTCTCAAACTCCTTTTGAAATAGACTGAAATTATACGATTCTCTAGGCTTTCAGGGTTTTAAAGCTTTGTTCTCAGCAATCTTCAGCTTTAAAGAAAACAAAACAAATACATCTGAAGCCACACCCAGAGACTTAAATTCAGGTAGGGTGAGGGCATCATTTGTTTCTTTTTCCCCAGTCTTTTATACCTGGTAAAATACATAAAATGTACCATTTCCCCATTTTAATGTGTACAATTCTGTGGCTTTAAATACATTCAGTGTTGTGAAACCATCACCACTCCCTAGTACAAATTTTTTAATTATCCCAAAAGGAAACTGTATTAGTTAGGGTTTTCTAGAGAAACAGAATCAACAGAGAACACTCGCAAATATAAAATTTATAAAAGTGTCTCACGTGACCCCAGGAACGCAGAGTCCAAAATCCACAGGGCAGGTTGTGAAGCTGACGACTCCGATGGAGGGTCTGGATGAATTCCACAGGACAGACTCGCCAGCCGAAGCAGGAAATAGAGCCTGTCTCTTCTGAATCCTCCTTAAAAGGCTTAAAATCACTCATTGCAGAAGACACGCCCCTTTGGCTGATTACAAATGGAATCAGCTGTGGATGCAGCTGACATGATCATGATCTAATTCTACAAAACATCTTCATTGCAACAGACAGGCCAGCACCTGCCCAACCAGACAAACAAGTACCACAACTTGGCCAAGTTGACACATAAAACTGACCATGACAGAAGCCCTATCCAATTAAGCAGACACACACTTTTCCTGTCTCCCCAGACCCTGGCCATCATTAATCTACTTCCTATCTTTATAGGTTTAACCATTTTGAATGATTCATATAAATGGAGTCATACAATATGCGACTTTTATATCTGGCCTCTTTCATTTAGCATGTTTTGGAAGTTCATCCATGCTGTAGCATGTATTAGTATTTTCTTTCTTTTTATGGCTAAGTAATAGTCCACTGAAAGTATATACACTTTGTTTATACATTGTTGATGGACATTTGGTTGTTTCCACCTTTTGGCTATTGTGAATGATGCTGCTTTTTAAAATATTCTTTATTGTTAAATATAATATATATACAAAAAAGCAATAAATTTACAAGTCCATTTTAATAAGTAGTTATAAAACAGATTTTAAAGTTTGGTATGGGTTACAGTTGCACAATTTTTATTTTTTCTTCTAGCTGCTCCAAGAGACTGGGGACTGACAGAAATATCAATATAATGATCCAGCAGTCATACTCATTTCTTAAATCCTACTTTCTTCGTTATACTCCTCTTTCTCTTTAAATAACATTTATACATATAAGCAACAAATTTCAAAGTACATCGCAACAATTAGTTGTAGAACAGATTCAGGGTTTGGTATGAGTTACAATTTCACAATTTTAGGTTTTTATTTCTAGCTACTCTAAGGTACTAGAGCCTAAAAGAAATATCAGTATGATTCAGCACTCGTACTCCTTTGCTAAACCTGACTATCTCTGTATAACTCCACCACACCTTTGATCTTTCGCCCACTCTTTATGGGTACTTGGACTACGGCCATTCTAACTTTTTCATGTTAGAAGGGGCTGTCAATAATATTGGATAGGGGGATGGAAATAGTTAATGTTCTGGAAGGGCTGGCCCCTCTGAATTTCAGGAATTATCTGGTCCAGGGGCTGGAGATTGTAGGATTCTGGAAAGTTACCCTAGTGCATGGAACTTTTGTAGAATCTTATATAAAGCCCTAGGTATTCTTTGGGATTGGCAGAAATGGTTTTGGTTGGGGTTTGGTAAATTTTGATAGGTAGCAATGTCTAACTGAAGCTTGCAAAAGAGTGACCTCCAGAGTAGCCTCTCAACTCTATTTGAATCTCTCAGCCACTAATACCGTTTTTGTTACACTTCTTTTTCCCCTTTTGGTCAGGATGGCATTGTTGATCCCATGCTGCAAGAGCCAGGCTTATTCCTGTGGGTCATCTCCCATGCCACCAGGGAGACTTTCATTCCTGGATGTCATGTCCCATGTAGGGGAGAAGACAATGGTTTCACTTGCGGAGTTGGGCTTAGAGAGAGTGAGGCCACGCCTGAGCATCAAAAGAGGTCCTCTGGAGGTGACTTTTAGGTATACCTATTGGTAGACTAAGCTTCTCTGCTACATACATAAGCTTCACAAAAGCAAGCCTCAGGATCAAGGGCTTGGCCTATTGATTTGGGTGTCCTTAATGTTTGGATCTAGGGTTTCGCCAGTTAAAGTTAATAGTTCCATAATTTTTCTCCCATCCCTCAAAGGACTTTGCCAAGACTTTTTAATTATCTGCTTAATATACTGTGGCATGTATCCATGCATTACATTAAACTATTTATTTGTTTAAGAGTTTGTTATTTAATCTCCATATATTCGTGAAAGTTCTTGTTCTTTGGTGGTTATTGATTTCTAGCTTCATTCCACTGTGATCAGAAAAAGTCCTTTGAATAATTTCAATGTTTTTAAATGTATAAAGAGGGCAGTGCAACAGTGGCTCAATGGTAAAATTCTCACCTGCCTAAGGAAAAAAAAAATAAATTTATAAAGGTTGTTTTGTGCCCCAACGTATGATCTATCCTAGAAAATGTTCCATGAGCAGTAGAGAAAATGTATATTTTGGTATTTTGGGGTGTAATTACCTATATATGTCTGTTAGGTCTAATTCATTTATCAAATTGTTTAAGTTCTCTATTTCCTTGTTGATGCTCTGTCTGGTTGTTCTGTCTATAGAGGAGAGTGGTGTATTGAAGTCTCCAACTATTATTGTTAAAACATCTATCATTCCCTTCAGTTTTGCCAATGTTTGTCTCATGTACTTTGGAGCTCCTTCATTGGAAGCATAAACATTTATGACTGTTATTTCTTCTTGGTAAATTGTCCCTTTTATGAATATATAGTGTCCTTCTTTGTCTCTTATGATGTCTTTACATTTAAAGTCTATTTTGTCTGAAATTAATATAGCTACTCCTGCTTTCTTTTGGTTACAGCTTACGTGGAACATTTTTTCCATTCTTTCACTTTCAATCTATTTGTATCCTTGTGTCTAAGATGAGTCTCTTGTAAGCAGCATATAGCTAGATTATATTTCTTAATCCACTCTGCCAATTTGTATCTTTTATTGGTAAGTTTACTTTGTTAACATTCAAAGTTATTTCTGTTAAGGCATTTCTTGAACCCACCATCTTATCCTTTGGATTTTTTTTTTTTAATGCAGAGATGTTCTTAAGACCTTTATTTAGCCAAAACCTGAAAATAACCCCAAGAGCCACCAACAGGTGAAAAGATAAAGAAATTGGATTATTGTCAAAACTCATCAAAATAAATACATAAAATGGGAGCACTTTATTATAGGTAAACTATTCCTCAATCAAATTAAATTTTAAAAAATTTAAAAAACAGAGTGACTCAATTGGACACTCCGGGTAAATGGTCTACAGATTTTTCTTGTGCTGCATACTACAGTTCCCAGCATGAAAAATCCTTGGAACTCAAGTAATTAGCACTTTCCAGAATTTTGGAAGACAATGATAGTCAAATATTGAAGAGTCCAATTCCAGTTATAATCATCATAAGTACAGAAAGTGTCTGTGCACTCAATCAGCTTCTGCTATGCATCCCGGGTCAAGAGTAGACCCATATCGTGCTCTGTAGATTTTCAAGTTTTCACATCTACCTTGTCAGCAATTCCATAGAAACTAGAACTGGTAATATAGGTCCCCAAGGAGAGAACATCACACTCAGGACACTCTTGCTGCTTCAATTTCCACATCTTTTTGAAGATATGGTGAAAGTTTGGAGCTACGCAATGATCCTACTCTAAGAAAAGTATAAGGCCAGCATAGTCTTGAAGAATTTTAACCGTTTCCCAAACAAAATGTAGCTTCCACCACCAGGGGTGTTTGGTTTGGGAGAACTTGGCCTCTCTATAACGGACTACGGAATCAAGATAATCAACATTAACATATCACATTTTCAAAGCTGCATTCTTTTCCAGGTCTCTGGGGCAATCTCTGGGGTCACTGCCTGGAAGTTCATTAGGGTATAACTGAATGCTGCAAAGAAAGAACACCTGCAGAATGGGGCAGAAATCCACAGCGGCAATAAAATTATTTATCTGTCGACCAGAAATCGTGGTAAAGGACGATGAGAACGTTATCGATGTCTTGGCCTTTTCAAAATGAGTCCAGCAGCAACTGAGGTATTCAAGCCGATTATGCATCTGGATGACAAGCACTAGCTCCCGGGTCAGGCGGTGGGGACAGAGCAGGAGCTGGACTTACCTACATTTCTCAGCATCTGGTCAAAGTTCACTTGTAAACTAGAGATCTGTACTGAGGCGTCAAGTTGCCTGCCTCCAGGTACGGTGCAGCTGGGACCAGAGAAGCAGGCAACAAGTTTGAGATCCTATGGCTGCCCCAGGCAGGCTCAGTGTCAGAAGCAACAGTGGGGCTAGGGCCTCGTTCTTCCGTTGTCACTCATTGCTGCTCCAGCGAATGAAGCCGCAGGCGGCCACCAAGAATATCAGGATCGGTACCTTCCGTTTATAGATGTGGAACCTGATGATCTCCAGAGCCAGGATCAAGGGTGGCCGGGCGCAGAAAGGAGCAAGCTGCTTCTGCATGAAAGGTGCCAGCTGGCTGCAGCCGTTGCCTGGGCCTGAAGCAATTGGAACTGGTTCCCGCAACTGCCCTCACTAACTACTTGAAGGCTCACAATTTCCCCACGTCTCTCGGGGTCCACACATCTTTGTTTGGCAACTGCAGCTCAGCCAATGGCTTTGCCACTATACGCCCTGGCTTGGTGTCACCTTGGTCCTTTCCATTCAGTACCATGGTCCTGGAAGAAGCCCCCTCTCTTAGCTTCTTCAGGGTTTTTCTCTAAGCTCTCTGGGCTTTTCTATCATTTGGATTTTATTTGTCAGATCTGTATGTTCTTTCCTTCTTTCTCTTTTTATCCTTTAGGTTACCCTTACTGGTACTCTTCAATTCTGTGACCTCCTGCAGACCTCCCTCTCCTTTTTTTTTTTTTAGCCAGCAGAAGTGCCTTTTAGTATTTCTTATAGAGCTGGTCACTTGTTGACATATTCTCTCAGCCTTTGTGGTCTGTGAAAAAAATTTTTTTTTAATTTTTATTGACAAAACATATTAACATACAAACATGAACATTTTTAACATATGAACATTCCATTCTTGGTATATAATCAATGACTCACAATATCATCACATTGTTTTATGTTCATCACCATGATCATTTCTTAGAACATTTGCATAACTCCAGAAAAAGAAATAAAAAGAAAAAAGAAAAAACTCATATATACCATACACCTTACCACTCCCTCTCATTGACTGCTAGTATTTCTCTCTACCCAATATATTTTGACCTTTGTTCCCCCTATATTTTTTCTATATTCCTTACCACTCCCTTTCATTGATCACTAGTATTTCATTCTACTCAATTTATTTTAACCTTTGTTCCCCCTACTATTTACTTTTAATCCATATGTTTTACTCAGCTGCTCATACCGTAGATAAAGGAGCATCAGACACAAGGTTTTCACAATCACACAGTTACATTGCAAAAGTTTTATCATTATACAATCATCTTCAAGAAACATGGCTACTGGAACACAGCTCTACAGTTTCAGGCACTTTCCTCTAGCCTATCTAATAGTCCTTACACTAAAAAAGGGATATCTATACAATGCATAAGAATGACCTTCAAGATGACCTCTTGATTCTGTTTCAAATCTCTCAGCCGCTAACACTTTATTTTGTCTCACTTCTCTCTTCCCCCTTTCAGTCAAGGTTTTCTCAATCCCTTGATGCTGAGTCCCAGCTCATTCTAGGATTTCTGTCCCACATTGCTAGGGAAGTTTATACCCCTGAGAGTCATGTCCCAGTAGAGAGGGGGAGGGTAGTGAGTTTGTTTGCCATGTTGGCTGAGAGAGAGATAGGCTACATCTAGCAACAAAAGAGATTTTCTGGGGTGAGCCTTAGGCCTAATTTTAGGTAGGCTTAGCCTATCCTTTGTGGGGATAAGTTTCACATGAATAAACCCTAAGATTGAGGGCTTGGCCTATTGATTTGGTTGTCCTCACTGCTTGTGAGAATATCAGAAATTCTCCAAATGGGGAAGTTGAATTTTCCCCCTTTCTCACCATTCCTTCAAGGGGACTGTGCAAATATTTCTTTATTCACTGTTCAAATCACTTTGGGTTTTATTGGGGCATCACTCTGAACAAACCTACAAAATCTCATGCCCTATTCAAGGTTCTACACACTTATGGTGTTCAATCGACCTGACTATATTTGTATTAGGAAATGCACTAAAATGTATATTTTTTGCTTTACTCTCACACAGAAGTTGAAGTTTTAAAATATGAATGACCATCTATTTTCAACACCCTGCAATATTGACATTCCTTTGTTCTTCCTCATGCAAAAACATTTTTTAATTTGTACATTTAGTCATTATCATTGTACACTCTAGGCATTCCTACACAATAATATAAGTATACTGAATGAAGCTGAATTTGAGAATGATAGAGAGAGGAGGGCTGGGGGAGCATATATGAAACCAGAAGGAAAGACAGACGATAAAGACTGAGATGTCTGTGAAAATTTTAATCTCTCCCTCAGTTTTGAAGGACAATTTGGCTGGGTACAGAATTCTTGGCTGGAAGTCTTTCCTTTTCAGGATCTTAAATATATCATACCATTGCCTTCTCACCTCCACACCAGTTGAGTAGTCCAAACTCAGTCTTATGTGGTTTCCCTTCTATGTAGCAGATTGTTTTTCTCTTGCCTCTTTCAGGATTTTCTGCTTCTCTCCAATATTTGACAGATTGATTACTATGTGTCTTGGGGTGGGCCTATTTGGATTTATTCTATTTGGAGTTCATTGGGCTTCTCTGATTTGCATATTTATGTCTTTTATAAAGGTTGGGAAATTTCCCCCCATTATATTCTCCACTAATGTACCTAATCCTTTACTTTTCTCTCCTCTTTCTGGGATACCAATGATTCTTATATTTGTGCACTTTATTTTGTCCATCATTTCCCTGAGATCCAATTCAAATATTTCCATCTTTTTTACCATTTGTTCTTTTGTGCCTTCAAAAAAAAAAATTGTCCTGTCTTCTAGTTCGCTTATTCTTTCTTCTGCCTCTTCAAATCTGCTGTTGTTTGTCTCTAGTATATTTTTCATTTGGTCTACAACATCATTAATCTCTGATATTTGTTATTTTTCTATTTATTCTCTCAAATTCTTCTTTATGCTCTTCTAGTGTCTTTTTGATCACCTTTGTATCATTAGCTGATTTTCTTTAGTAAAGGTATACGAACATCTTTGATTAGTTATTTCAAAGTCTGTATCTCCTCTGGTGTTTTAATTTGGTCATTAGACTGGGCTGTATACGTCTGCATCTTCATAGTTAGTAATCTTCTGTTGTCTTTGTGATATGTAAATATCTTGTTAGGGTTACTTTGGCTGTTGATTTCCTTCGGTAGTCTAAAGCTTTGTATTTGTGTGACAGACATGGAGCAGGATGCAGCGTATAGGGAAGAGCACAACAGTGGTGTGATGGGTTGTGGTGCGGGTATATGCACAGGTCAGGAACCCTATGCTGGTGCCTGTAAGCATGATGTGTGGGTCATGGTTTTGTAGTTGTGCAGTGTGGGGGCCATGGGGGTGAGGTGCAGTTCAGGCAGGCCTTGGTGGCATGGGGGACACAGAGGTACGGCATGGCAGGAGGTGAATGGAGGCACTAAGCAGATGTGCTGGAGCTGGTATGTAGGCAGGATGTGGGTTGGAGTGTGAAGCACGTGGTTTGTGGGTGTCCCAGTATGGGGAATACAGGGCACAGAAGTCAGGGCACAGGGAGTTTGGGGTACGAGCAGATCCTTGCATGAGTTGGGGTCAGGGGGGCCCCAATGGGGCATCCAATACAGATGTGCTAGGGCACAGGTCATGGAGGTTGTGGAACGTGTCAGGTGTGGGTGATGACGGGTGGATGGGGCCCTGATGCAGGTCCACAGGCGCAGAAATCGGGTGGTTAGGGGTGCCCACTTGTTCAGGGTAGAGGCTTTGTGGCACAGACGTGCCTGAGAGCACCTGCCAGGTGTGGGAGAAGGGCACTGATACCATGGGGTAGGACGAGGGTGTGCACGTGTGTGGGGCAGGGGGGTGTTGGGCTGCAGGGGTCAAGAGATTCATGCACACATATGTGGGTGCCCAGAAGGAAGGGTGTGGCTGTGCCAGTGTGTGGATCTGTGGGGGCAGGGTCCTGGTATGTGTGGATGGGGGCGGGCAGGGCCCAGGCATGCATGTGCACAGAGCTTGAGGGTAGCGGTGTGTGCAATTCTGCCTGTGTGGGCTGGCGGCAGATGTGATCCAGACGTACAGGTCAGTTTCCCCAGAGCTGAGGGGCTTCACGTGAGTGTGCGTGTGCATGCATCTGTGGGGCTGGATGCTGATGTGTGCATGCGCAGAGCTCATGGGTGCCGGGAAGGGTTGAGAGACTGTACTGACTGGGTGTTGGTCTGACCAGGGTATGAAAATGAGTGGCTGCAGCCTGGATGCACAGTTGACTGCCTGCAGGGTACAGGGAGGTGGAGGGTGGGGTTGAGGGGCTGATGGTGGGTACATGGGTCTTGAAGAGGAAGAGCAAGGCTGTGCTTGCACAGGGAAGGTGGATCAGGCTGGGACAGGCTTGAACGCATGCATAGGGTGAGGGTGTGGGGCAGGTATGCAGGTTGGGGTGAGGGTACTTGGAGCGCAGTGGTGGGAGACAGGTGACAGGGTTCAGGTGTGCGGCGTATGGGGGGAGTCACAGGTTGCAGGGAGGGGACAGTGCGCATGAGTAGCGCATTCAAGGGACATGGCTAGGCCTACTTCCTTGTCTTACCTCCCTGTCCATGAACTCCTGACCACTCAGGGCCTCTGTATGGAAAGCAGTGCATTAGGTGCATGCACTAACTGGCTGGTCTCTGGTTCTCTGCATCTCAATTTTTCTTTTTCAATCAGGGCCTCCCTATGTGGTGTAGAAGACCCTCCCAGGTCACCCACACCCCAGAATTGGTCTACTGGTCCTTCTTCTGTCCCTTCTCTAGCTGTTCCTTGGAGTAGGGGTGAACTTGACCTATCCTATTTTGCCATCTTCCCAGAAGTCCTATAGTGTCTTTCTTTCATACACAAGTTTTTAATTTTGAAAAAGTCCAATTTATCTACTTATTTCCTTTGTTGACTGTGAGTTTAGTGTCATATCTAAGAATCCTTTGCCAAATCCAAGGACATGAAGATTATCCTGTGTTTTCTTCTAAGTGTTTTATAATTTTGGCTCTTGTATTTAAGTACTTCATCCATTTGGAGTTAATTTTTGTATACAGTATAAGGCAAGTGTCCAACTTCATTCTTCTACATGTAGAGATCCAGTGGTCCGAGCACCATTTCTGGAAGAGACTATTCTCTCACCATTGAATGTCTTGGCACTCTTGTCAAAAACCAATTGACCTAAGGAACAACGTCGTGAGGAATGCAACAATGTGAATGAACATGCGGGACATTTGGTGACACAAAATAAGCCAGAAACAAAACAACAATAGTATGATCACCTTTAAGAAAACAGGGGCCTAGCTTTTAGAGCAGACACATTAAGTCCAGAGTGGTGATTATTATTTCTGGATTTTGAGAGGCTGTTTTTTATATATAACCTGATATTTAGAGATTAAGAATGAAGCCAAATAGGTTGGGGTTAAAGTAATCCAGAACATAAAGGTAAGGAAGACAGTGTCTATATTTTAGAACCACACATACTCTTTGACACCAATGAAAGAAAGGTTTATTTGATCTGGACCTGAGATTTTCTGTAGTGCATAATCGAATTCAGCCTATCTCTATAGCTCATTTGAACAACTGAAACACAGGAAACACAGAATAAGAATCCTTTAATCCTGTATAGATTATTGGAATGCTTGGACACATCCTAGAGTATATTAAGCAGATAATCAAAAAGTATTGGTAAAGTCCCCTGAGGGAGGGGAGAAAGACTATAAAACTATTAAACCTTACCATCAGGGAATCCCCTGATACTGTGTCGAAATTTAGGGACACCCAAACAATAGGCCATGCCCTTGATCATGAGGCTTACTCTTGCAAAGCTTATGTAGGTAGCAGAGAAGCTTAGATTACCTGTAGGCATGCCTAAGAGTTACTTCTGGAGGACCTCTGTTGTTGCTCAGAGGTGGCCTCACTATCTCTAAGTCCAACTCTGCAAGTGAAATCATTGCCCTCCCCCCCTACGTGGGACATGACATCCAGGGGTGAAAGTCTCTCTGGTGATGTGGGAGATGACTCCCAGGGATGAATCCAGACCTGTCACCATGGAATCAACAATTATACCCTGACCAAAAGGGGGGGAAATGTTTAATTAATAAAGTTTCTGTATCAGTGGCAGAGAGAGTTCAAATAGAGTCAAGAGGCTACTCTGGAGGTTGCTCTTACACAAGCTTCAGGTAGACCTTGCTACCTGCCAACCCCCAACCAGGACCATTCCAGTCAATCCTAAACAACACCTAGGGCAATTTAAAACATTCCACAAGGGTTCCAGGCACTACAGTAACTTTCCAGAAACCTACAACCTCCAGATGGGTCCCTGGTCTAGTTAAATCCTGAAACCTAGCCCAGCCTCTCTAGAACATCAGATATTTCCATCCCCCTACCCCATATTAGAGACAGACCCTTCCAATATCAAAAATTTAGAATTGCCATAGCCCAAACAACCCAAAGAGAGGTATGGAAAGATCAACGGTGATGGTGGAATTATACATAGAAGATAGGACTCAACAAATGACTATGAATGCTGAATCATTAAATGGATCTCTTTTAGCTGTATTTTAGAGCAGCTAGAAGTAAAAACCTAAAATTGTGAAATTGTAACCCATTTCAAAGTCTGAAATATGTTCTACAACTAATTGTGGTGCCGTGCTTAGAAATTTACAGCTTTTTTGGATTTATGTTATTGTTCACAAAAAAAGAAGGAAAAATAGTTGATTGTGATGATAAAAAAGTATTTAAGCCCTCTAGCCTCCTATATTCTAGAGCAGCTAGAAGGAAAAATATGAGAGGATCATATGGTAGTCCATGACAAACTCTGGGATCTATCCTGTAACCACTTTTTGAAGAGTGCTTTGAAAACTATTGCTTAATTTCTTTGCTTTGTATACATGTCATACTATACAATAAAAAAGCTAAAAACAAAAAAAAAAAATTCAATTGACCTAAGATGTATGGGTTCGTGAATGTTGTTTTAAAAGTTCCCCAGGTGACTTTAATGTGCAGCCAGAAGAACTTTATGTGGAAAGTTCTGATAAAGGCTAAATTTAGACTTTAGGTGATGGAAAGCTATTGCATGTTTTTACACAAGAAGGGAAACATGATGATGGTTGAAATATGGGAAGCTTCTAATCATACTGTGCAGAACAGATCAGAATGAAGAGACACTGAAAACAAAGGGTCCCAGTAAAAAAACCTGCAGTAGTCCAATTAAGAGATGATAAAGTCTTGAACCAAAGTGTTAGCCTTGGGAATGAAAAGGAGGTGGAAATTTCTGGAAAATACAGTACTGGGCAACTTCAGGACTGTTTAAAGCAAGACAGAAGGGTCCAGGCTGCTTCTAGGGCCACAGCAAGGGAGGAGGGGGAGCAGTGGGGGAAGCACTCTTCCCTGTGCCCACACCTACTTGTCCCTATATTTGACTTAAACCAAAAACTGCAGAAGAAAGAATTTCTAATATATTGGGAGTTAAGAACACAAGAAATGGAAAAGAACACAGAGACTTAGTTATCTGGGGGTAGGGAGAGTCCAAACCACTAATTGAAGCAATAAAGATCAAACAGATTTAGGACACAAACTTTTAAAGTAAAGCCAAAAAGTCCCTTGAGGGATGGGAGAAAAAATATTGAACTATTAAGCTTTACCACGGGGGAAACCCCTGATACTGTCTCAAACATTAGTGACTCCCAAGACAATAGGTCAAGCCCTTGATCTTGATGCTTGTGCTTACAGCAGAGAAGCTATGTATACCTATAGACATGCCTAAGAGTTACTTCCAGAAAGCGTCTTTTGTTGTTCAGGTGTGGCCTCTTTCTCTCTAAGCCCAATTCTGCAAGGAAAATCATTACCCTCCCTCCGCTACGTGGGACATGATTTTCAGGGGCAAAAGTCTCCCTGGCAAAGTGGGACATACTCCTAGGGATGAGCCTGGCCTGGCACCTTGGGATCGACAACACCTTCCTGACCAAAAAGGGAAAACAGGATGTAACAAAATATGGTATCAGTAGCTAAGAGAGTTCAAATAGAGTACAGAAGCTTTTCTGGAGGCTGCTTACACTAGCTTCAGCTAGATACTGCTAATTACCAGAGTTCACCAAACCCCAACCAAACCATTCCTGCCAATCCTAGAGAATACCTAAGGCTTCATCTAAAATTCTACGAAAGTTTCATGCATGAAGATGACTTTCCAGAAACCTACAATCCCCAGATGGGTTCCTAGGCTAGATAAGTCCTGAAACTCAGAGGGGCCAGCCTATTCCCAGAACATCAACTAATTCCATCCCCCTATCCCATATTATCAACACCCCTTTCCAACATGAAAAAGTGAGAATGGGTACAGCCCAAATACCCTAAAGATTGGGAGAAGGATCAAAGGAAAAGGAGGAATTATAACAGAAGATAGGATTTAACATGAGTATGACTGCTGAATCATTACATTGTTATTTCTGTCAGTCTCGAGTCTTAGAGCAGCTAGAAGGAAAAACCTAAAATTGTAGAAGTGTAACCCATATAACACTCTGAAATCTGTTCTTTTTTTTTTTTGGCATGGGCAGGCTCTGGGAATTGAACCTGGGTCTCCAGCATAGCAGGCGAGAATCCTGCCACTGAGCGATCATACGGCCCCTGAAACCCATTCTATAACTACTTGTTACAACGTACTCTGAAATTTATTGTTTTATATATACATTTCACAACACAAATTGCTTTAAAAAAAAGATGAAACCAAATTTTATGCAGTTACAATTTCTTCCCCTACAGAATTCTGACATAGTAAGAAACCTCCATCCTTCTTCTGTAAGTTTCACAAACACCACCATTATTTCTATGCCACCTTTGAATACTAAGCTCAGCTCATAGAAAGAAAAATACAGAATCAATTGGAGTTTCAAATACCTTAGGTATTGCCTAAGTCAGAAAAGAAAAGCCAGCAAAATAAAATAGAGCAGGGGGGCTGAGAGGAAGTATGGACAGCGGGCTGATGATGAATGCCAGATGACTTGGATCTCAGCTAAAGGACAATATTCCATTTACTGAACGTGCAGTAACTGGGCTTTCTGAAAGTCAAGATCTTCTTTGGAAAGATTTTACTTGGGTGAGAAATGAACTTTTGCTCAGGTGAATTATCAAAAAAGAATTTGCAACTCAAGCAAGATAAAATGAAATTTTCCACATTGAGAAACATCCAGTGTCTGTTTGCTCCACTAAAATACAAGATAGAATTCAAAGTAGTGCAACATGCTCAGTGGCTACCACTTTTTCCAGACTCAAACTTGGATATTTTGAGCTCAAACACTAGATATTCTGAGAGGTAATGATGAGACTACTGTATTTCAAGATATTCTTAATGATCCATTCACAAAGTGAAAAGAATCACTTGTGATGGTTGAATATAAACTTGGTTTACTGTAATACAGTTATGCTGTTAATGAAAATAGAGTGCATTTGTTTATAGTCGTCTTTTTACTATAATTTAATGTATGTAACTTTAAAAGTACTGGCACACGAGAATTTTTACCTAAATAGTTATCAGTGATCATTTGAAATTATTTGGTTCTTTGGCTTATGACCATGTGACACTTGAAAACACTTAAGGGAGATGACATTAAAACTAATTTATATTAAAAACAGTGGCCAAGTCTTTTAAAAAAATCATTGCTAATGAATATTATAAAACTGCCTGCGGGTTTGAGTTAAACCCATTTTCTAGATATTACATAAAATGTAATTTTGAATAATCATTATCAGTATTTGTGCAGCCTTCCTAGGAGCATCTTTCAGAGTAAATATTTGTAATTGATTTCACTGGCAGCTTCAAATTAGGAAAAAATAAGAAATCTATACTTTATTCTGTTTCAGGATTATCCATTAATATAGCCATAAGAATATCTGTTTTATTGATATGCTTTTAAATTACAACCATTCTTTGACTCTTTCAGATTGAAAACCGTAAGTTCAGAGGTTTTGATTTGGGCTGTGTCTTTAAAGTGAAAAAATTAACCAGTATATTTAAAAACAGTGGTTCTCAAATAAATATAAATAAATAAACGAACAAATGAATAAATAAAACTGGAGCAGGGTAGCTAATACTCCAAATAATGGAAGCTTTTTAGGACATAAGGAAGAAGTGAATGGGATGACCCACTTGAGACAGCACCAAGGGAGGAGAGAGGACTTCACACCCTAGATGATGGCAACAGGCAGAGAAAAAACACTGAATAATTAAAAATGAATTGGGACACACCTTCAATATCAGTTCAGCTCATTTCTCATTTTTCCCTCACCTTTCCAAAGCAACCAGACCTTTTACTTAACCTGTTTATGTGATGCTCAATCCTACTGTTTACTCTAGAGCACACACGCACAAATAAGTTAATTGTTATTTTATTGCAGAGGAAAAATATTCTGAAATATTTGTTATATAACAATAATTATTGACAAAATAATTTTTTAGGGTTTGCAAGCTTACCATCTGATGAGATGTACTGAACTGTCAATATCCCTTCCCATAAACCATAGGAAAATCCAAAATATTTTCTCCATGGTTTCCAAATTTCTCCATAGATGCCCTAATAAGTCCAAAAGTAAACAATAAACAAATTGGCAGAGAAATGAGAAGGGTAGCTAAGAGGAAAAAATGTTAACAGTTGGTGACTCTAGAATGAAGGGTAGATAGATGTTCATTATACCATTCTTCCAATTTTTCTTCGTTTTTTAGATTTGCAGTTACAGGTAGGCTGAAAAGCTGTTTTACTGCAGTCATGCTTCTTTACAGACATGCCTAGAAAATATATTCAATTTTCTTTTCAAACCAGAAATAGAAAATCAGTTCTCCCCCAGGTTATATGCACTTCCTCTTCTTACCAAGCTTTCTGGCAATTTTAAATTAATGGACTATAGTTCAGTGATAAGGTTTTATAGTTCTTGGAGGAGTTTTGGGTCAAAATCTCATCGAAGGTCTGTGATGGTTACTGCTCGGTCCACAACAGTCACATGGCTGCAGCTCTGTGACAGGGAGAAAGAAGAAAGGTAAAGTCCTTGGAATATTCCAAAAAGTCATTCATTTTTAAAAACTCTTTATTTAAAATCCTCATTCTAGGGCAGTGCACAGTGGTTCAGTGGCAAAATTTCCACCTGCCATACCGGAGACCCAGGTTCAATTCCCGGCGCCTACCCATGTAAAAAAAAAAATCTTCATTCAAGACCAGTGCTTCTCAGTCTGAGAAGCTACCAAGTGATTTTATGGTCTGGGAATCAATACTCCCATCAATCCTATTTATAGATGAAATCAATGTTTACGCATATATCTTTGTTTCTTTTCCAAATATATGTATATTTTAGAGTGATCTGTAAAACACACATTTATTTAAAAGAACTACTGAATTCATGATAGCATTTTGATAATTCTATCAATCAAAAGATACTAAAATATACTTTTTATCACATGGGCCATGCTAACTTTTACATGCAAAAGGGGTTCTTATAGCTGAAGCTTGGGCACTGGCATCCTAGACCTTTTCTCCTGATTGTACAGGCTGTTTCAACATACTGGGACTTAGACATTTATTACATCTCAAGGCAGACCAACCCATTTTTTAACAGATCTGTCAGAAACTTCTTCCTTATACTGAGCTGAAAACTCATTCCAAGAGGTCTTAGATTTAGTATTTGAAGTCATATGAAATACATCCCCTAGCGCCTTTTTTCTTTTAATACTTAGAGTCAGCTCTTATTGCCTTCATACGATTTTTCCTCTAAGCATCTCCAGTTCCTTCTGAGTCCCTTTTCCATACTGACTCATCTTTTTTGAACCTAAAAGGAATAATAAGGAGGAGGTCTGGCCAGAATAGAATAAGGCAAGACTATCACATTAGATCTGTGAAGTAGTTACAACATATCACTGAAATTACTGATGTTATTATCAATTACAACTTTTCCATCACAGAACAAAAACATAGGGGAAAAACAGCCTCCCAGAAGAGTCAATGAATCCTTATCTAAGCAAAATTCTGAAATCAAATATGCTTAATCTAACTTTTTTTTTCCTGAGGTAAGATTTACATAATAAAAACACTAAACATTTTAAAGTGTACAATTCAGTGGCTTTTTGTACATTTACAATGTCCAACCATCACCTCTATGTAGTTTCAAAACATTTTCATCACTCCAAAAAGAAACTCTTTGCTAATTAAGCAATAACTACCTATTCTCTGCTCTTTTTGGCCCCTGGGAACGTCTAGCCTGCTTTCTGTCTCTATCAATTTACTCAATCTGGATGTTTCATAGCAAGGGAATCACACTATATGGGGTCTTTTGTGTCTGGCTTCTTTCATTGGCATGCTTTCAGAGTTCAACTACAGTGTAGTATGTAACAGTAATTCATTTCTTTTTTATGGCTGAGCTTTGCCTATCTATCATAAGTAGCTTTTTTCCCCACAGCATCCAAATCTCCTACTGAAGTACACCTCCACTTCCCAAGCCTCTAAAACTGAGACTTGGGGAGGTGAAGCAGTCTGATCAAAGATACACACACATTAAGAACAGAGCTATCCATTCCTATCTCACACTGCTTCCCATGGATGTCCTTATTGTGGGGATCTAGAGCGATAAATGACAAGGAATAACGTAGTATGTGGGTCAGAAAGGATGAAACACTTCATCACCTCTGACTGTCCTCTCTGCTTGAAGCAGAGCCCCAATTTCATCCACACAGATACATACACAGAACAGAGGTGGATTCTTGCTATGTGGATGAAATCCTTTCTGGCGACAGGAAGAAATCTCCTCTAGTCCATGGTCTGTTAGTTTAAAGAATCCAGTTCTGAAAGAAGAAAATGCAGGCACAGAGTCAAGCAAAGGT
Source organism: Tamandua tetradactyla (assembly GCF_023851605.1). Taxonomy (NCBI): domain Eukaryota; kingdom Metazoa; phylum Chordata; class Mammalia; order Pilosa; family Myrmecophagidae; genus Tamandua; species Tamandua tetradactyla. The sequence goes on along the minus strand of NC_135343.1, from coordinate 47,644,865 downwards.
GTCCTCCCATCCCTAACACACACACACACATACACACACATATACACACACACTGGTTCTGGTCTACATCGCAGAGCTCATTTTGAGACAGCTTCATGCTGGCTCACAGGTCTCTTCTCTGGTGAATGAATCAAGGACTGACTCATCATTACCCCCATACTTGTTTTGCTGGGAGAATTCATAGTGAATGGTAGGATTTGGAATGAAAAAGAAGTAACTCTGTGAGATAATCTGTTTGATTTTTAAGTTCTCTAATCCAACAACAAGCTCTTGAAATGCCTATCACTTCAAGTAAACACTTCAAATTGTTCATGGATTGTTCTAGCTTGCTAGCTGCCAGAACGCAATATACCAGAAATGGAATGGCTTTTAAAAAGGGGAATTTAGTAAGTTTAAATTTATTAAATTTATTAAACTTATTAAAGGGGAATTTACAAGTTTACAGTTCTAAGGCTGAGAAAATGTCCCAATTAAAACAAGTCTATAGAAATGTCCAATTTAAGGCATCCAGGGAAAGATACCTTGGTTCAAGAAGGCCGATGACATTCAATGTTTCTCTCTCACCTGGAAGGGCACATGGTGAACATGGTGGCATGTGCTGGCTTTCTTGTGGCTCTACAAAAAGGGACTCCCTCCAAAATGTTTCCTCTTTTAAAGGATTCCAAAGCAACTCCACCTTCAATGGGTGGAGACATACCTCCATGGAAATCATCTAATCAAAAGTTACCACCCACAATTAGGTGGGTCACATCTCCACAGGAGCAATCGAAACGCTCCCACCCAGCAATACTGAATGAGGATTAAAGGACATGGCTTTTCTGGGGTCCACCATAGATTCAAACCAGTACATGGACTTTTCAAAGAAAAGCACATAAGTCATTGCTTGGATATTGTTTAAGTATCCTGGGCTTTTGCTTAAGCAAATACCATGAAATGGGTCCAGTTAACCAACGGGAATTTATTTGCTTACAGTTTGGGACCAAAAGAAAGTCCAAATCAAGGCACCATCAAGGCGATGCTTTTTTCCCCAAAGACTGTGGCATTCTGGACTGGCTGTTCATAATCCATGGTCCTCAACTTGTCCTTAACAAGGCACATGGTGGCTTCTCCTGGTCTCTCCCTTCTCTTCTGGGTTCCACAGATATTTTGCTTCTTGCTTCCTCTGGCTCTCTGTGTGCCTGAACTTCATTCTCCTTACAAAGGAGTCAGTTAATAGGATTAAGATCCATCCTGATTGGTTTGGGCCACATCTTAACGGAAGTAACCTCATCAAAAGGTCACACTTAAGAACATGCTTTCTGGGGTACATACACCTTTAAACTTCTACACTACACCTTTTGGATTCCAAAAAGGCACATTCTTCCTAGATGCAAAATACATTTCATCATAACATCTGAAAGCCTTAAGTCATTTCAGTTACAATGCTAAGTACAAATCTCATCAAAACTGGGTATGAGTATGGTCTGTTCTGGGTGCAACACGCCTCTGAGGACCCGTGAAATCTAGAAAACAAGTCATCTGCTTCCAATATACAATGGGAAACAGATATAGGATAAACATCCCCATTTCAATACGGAGAAACTGGAAGGAAAACAAGGGTCACAGGTTCCAAACAATTCTGAAACCCAGCAAGACAAATTATCCATTAGATTTCAAGATCTGAGAGACATGTATAGACTGATATTCTGTCCTTCAGGCCTGATGGAGTACAGCCCTGCCCTCTCCAAGCACTTCTCACCCAAACACTAGGGTGAAGGCTCAACCCTCTCTGAGCATCGCGATGGTGGCCAGGTTCTCTACAAACCTTATGGTTCAGGGCCCACCGTCTCTAAGCATTGGGATGGCAGGCAGGCTCTCTGCAAACTCCTGAACAAAGGCCCCACCGTCTCTGAACACTGAGGTGTCAGTACTCTCCATGAGTAACAGGGTAGAAAGTCCACCTTTTCTAAGCGCAGCGGCAGACTCACCCTTTTCATACACATACGTGGGCCTCCTGCCTTGGCCAGAGTAGATCTCTTCAGTTCAAACCTCAGCTTCCATGATTCTGTCCTTGAAGTCATTCTTCCTTTACTTTGTCTCTTCTCTGTCCCTTTCAATGAAGGCTGACAGTGTTTCCATTCACAGAAATTTTGCAAAATCCTTGTTGGTTTTGCATGTAGTTCACAAGGGGTCCAATCCATCAATTTCTGGTTTCTGTGCCCAAGAATTCATTTCTCAATTTATCCCCTTCCTCTCTCATTTCATCACTTTCAAATTCGGCCTTCCATCTGACATCAGAACTCAATTTTGCCAAGTTCTCTGCCACTTTAAAAGGACTGCCTTTCCTCAGGTTTCAAATAACACAATTCATCATTTCTAACTAAGGCCTTATCAGAAGTACCTTTAACATCCATATTTCTACCAACAGTCTCTTCAAAGCAATCTAGGCCTTTTCTATCAAGCTCCTCACAATTTTCCCAGCCTTTACTCATTACTCAAGTCCAAAACCATTTCGACATTTTTGGTATTTGCAATAGCATCACCTTACTCTCAATACCAAAATCTGTTTTAGATTTCTGGCCTGCTCAAGCAAATATCATGAAATGGGCGGGATTAAACAATTGGAATTTATTTGCTTATGGCTCTGAAGCTAACAGAAAGTCCATATCAAGGCATCATCAAGGTGATGCATTCTTCCTAAAGGCTGTGGTGTTCTGAGGCTGGCTACCTGCAATTCTTCATCCTTAGCTTGTCATGTGGCAAGGTACATGGTGGCATCTCCTGGTGTTACCTTTCTCTTATGGATTCGTTGTTGTTCAGCCTCTTAGTTCCTGTGGTTTTCTCTCTGTGTCTGAATTTCACTCCGCTTACCAAGGACTGCAGTAATAGGATTAAGACTCATCCTGATTTGGTTGGGCCACATCTAAACTGAAGTAACCTCATCAAAAGGTCCTACTTACAATGGGTTCACACCCACAGGAATGGATTCAATTTAAGAATATTTTTCTAGGGTACATACAGGTTCAAACCACCATAGATATCCTTTTAAACAAGTATAGGAGCTTTATCAGCACATGGGGCTAATAGGGAGTCTTTTAAAAGAGCAAATATATATATATATTTTTACAACCTATATATTTTATAGAGAACAAAGAGGCAAGGGCCCTTTAACTCCCAAGAAGAGAGACCTTTTCTTTTACCTTCCCCACTGCCTGCTTGTAACACTCAGACCCAGGTCCCATGTACTCACTCCTGGAACTTGGGGGAGCAAACAATAGCTATTGACTCTGGTAACATCATCTGGTAGGAGCAATGTGTATGTAGATCAACACTGGAGAGAAAGGCAGTCTGTGTGGGATGAGTCTGTGAAGAGAGAAACAAATTCAGAGAAGGCTCAGTGAAGCAAGACCAGACAAGCAGGGTACATGAAGAAAGACAGATCCAAGCAGCTGCTAATAGCTGGCTATAATCTCCTTCTCAAGTTCAAAGTTTTCTGTGACCATGAGGAGAATGTCAGAAATTCACAACTAATGTACTTCCATTCCAGTATTTTAAACAAATGTAGTTTAACACGCGTATGTGAAAAGACTCATAATTTCTAACTGACTATAAAGACTTAACTGGCTTCTCACAAGCTCTCTCTATACAATGGAGAGACACCCATCATGGAGCCAATTAGTACATACTGTCCAATGCCTCAAACTGGCAGAAATCAAGGACTTAACAAATCACAGTCAGAGGAATGATTCTTCTTCCTCTCCCAGGTGGTAAAAGGTCAAGGATGAATCTTCACAAGACATCTGGCTTCTGTGCCTTAATGCTACTTTCATCTTTTACTTTATCTCTCTGCTTCCTGACTCACAGTGTCTAAGCTCCCCTATGTAGCCTGTTCACAAGCTGCTTGTGAATTTCTTCTTGCTTTCTACTTTCACCCACTTGCAAGACTCCCAAGATCAGCTTTATAGAGAGGACTCCTAGATTTCTCTCTCCTCCATTGGCCTTGCTTCTAAGTTCCAGCCTCACATTTCCAACTGCCTGATAACCATCCCCACTGGTGATGCCTCAACCAGTACCTTTGATTTACTTGTTCAAAACTGAACACAACATTTGCACCACTTCCCAAGTAAGTCCTCCTCCTCAATTCCCTATTTCTGGTTTTGGAATGATCACTGCCACCCCCATGAGCTAGGCACAAACTCCCTGAGTCATCACTGATTCCTCTCTTACTCATTCCCCCTATTACCCTTTGAAATCTTCCTCACATTCATCGCTTCCTTCCTGAATATACTATCATCACCCTAGCTCTTATTGTTACTAGATTTCATCACTACAGTAATTTCTTAAATAATCTCCCTGCCTCAAACCTATCTTAAAACTGTCATTCTTTGAATTTTCTAATGTACAGCTTTGATCATCTCATTGCTCAGCTCAAAAACCTTCAAGAGTTCTCAACTTGAAAAAATCACAACTATCTTGCCTGTTACCCAAAGAGTATGGTTTCAATGTATTGCAATTTATTATAAAACTTATCTTCCACTGCTTCCAAACAGGAACCATAATCTGCAGCAAAACCACCCAATGCTCCAAACGCAGCCTGCCTTTACCCAATGCTGTCTCTTCCTTAGAGAATTCTTCTTTGTCCATCTCTTCATCTCAAAATCTTACCTTCCTTTTATGATCTAGCTAAATGATCACCTCTTTCATGGATCATTTTCAGCATTCCTTAAAACCAGGTAGGACCCCTTCCTCCTGAATTCTACAGCACTTTGCACCTTTTGAGGCACTTAGCATATTCTGGCTCATGTTAAGAGTTTTATTACTTGCCTATTTGTCTAACATCCTTCTTCAGACTAAAATTACATCTAACTCAAATTTGTATCCCCTGGAAGATAACGAACAAGTCTTCTATTCCCCATCAACTATAATGGAGGATACACAGCATTAGGCAAACCAGTAATCTAATCCTCAAAAGCTAACAGTGGAGTACAAGAAGTCAAGTATGCTAGGAACCACATCCAAAGGAAGGAAAATAATCTATATAACCTGGAAGCAATTTTCTTTACTAAGAGAAAGAAATAATCCGTGTGTTTATAACATTATGAGAGAAGAGGAGACTAACACTCAGAGAACTCAGAATTGCTTACATGAATCCAGCCCAGCGTGATGAGACCCTGCTGATCCTGGATGAGGAAAAGCTCTTCTTCGCTCTCTGTGTTACAATAATCAGAACCAGCACTTTGCTTGGGGATGAGAACATGGGTAATGGTAAATTCATTCCTCATCTGCCAAAGGAGAAAACAGTTCATCACAGTTTCATGTCACCTACGCAGCCCTACTATATCATAACAATGGAAAGTTAAACCTCTATACAAGTGAAAGCATTCTTAGCCTAGAACAGGAATCCTTCTTAGGTATTATTTTTTTTAAGAGAAGTTGTGGGTTTACAGAAAAATCATGCATAGAACAGAGTTCCAACATACCACCCTATAATTAACACCTTGCACTGATGTAGTATGCTTGTTACAGTGGATAAAAGCACATTTTTATAATCAAATTATTAACTACAGTCTACAGTTTGTCAGGGTTCACTGTCTGTATTGTGCAGATTTTTAAAAAATTTTATTCCAGTAACATATATACAACCTAAAATTTCCCTGTTTAATCAAATATATAATTCAGTACTGTTAGTTACTTTCACAGTGTTGTGCTATCATCAATATCATCCATTACCCAATTTGAAACTCTGTACAATTTAAGTCTTAACTTCCTATTCTCTACTCCCACCCCAATGCCTGGTAATCTATATTCTAACTCTATTGAGTTTGCTCATTCCGATTATTTCATACAGTGAGATCAGACAGTGTTTGCCCTTTTTCTGTCGGGCTTATTTCACTGAACATGATGCTGAGACTTACCCCAGAACCGTCTGATGCACAGCCTGGGTTAAATACCAAAGCCCTGGGGGAGTTTTCTGCTATAGCCAAATGGATATACTGATGGTTCTTGAAAAGTTTCAAGTAGAGTGCCATTTCTCTTTCTTTGCTAAAGCAGTTCCTCTTTCACTCTATTTCTCTAAGCCCTTCTCACCCTTAAGCCTTAGTTTAAATGTATTTCATTTCATTCATTTATTCATACCTCATTCATCTAGCAGTTAATAATGGGTCAAGTGTCTCAATTCAGTGACCTTTCCCTCCTCTCAATTTTTGTGCTCATATTGTACACACTATTTATTGTGCTCTTTATCTTTTGGTATATATTTCTCATCTCTCCAAAGTGATTGGTTGTTTTTTATGGACACAGTCTTCATGCCTTACACATTTTATATTCCAAGTCCCCACATAAAGATGCTCAAAAAATGACATAGAGGTAATGACTGGATCACCCCACCAAACTTAGAATTAGATATTTTTTACTACCAGTTTTAAAATAATTAATTTGTGTGATGGCTGGCACTCCAGCAGCCATCTCACTACCTAAAGAAAGAAGCCATGCATTGAGGTTGGCCAACCAAAAAGATAGTGGGAAGCTGGATCAGCTCCACACAAGCTCCAGTCTACTCTTATAAATGAGAGAAAGTTAATTCTTAATTCATTTGGGCCCCAATAGTTGGGCCTCTGTTATTAAGGGCAAAAAGCTGTAACAGATAATTAAGATCTTGAAGATCTTCTGAAATTTCATTCATTTTCATGACTGACCTGTTAACAGACCAGACACTGGTACAATGGTAACCACTTTGTTTCCCTTGTTATCCACTGCCTACTATTGTGCTGACAAACTGGCCCTTCTTTCAGCCTAGAATTCACTTTGCCTTTGGGGAGATGAGCTTTCCTCCATTATCTACAACTTTTTGTAATGAATATGCACCCCTCATCTTTCCATTCTTCTTTTTGTAGCACCGGCTCCTGCAAAACAGAAAACTGAGTTCTGATCTAGGCATGCACGGCTATTTTAGAGAGATAAGTGGCAACTAGAGAACGATTTCTGATAGAAGAACTGAAGCCTCGGTCTAAGGGATTTCTAGTGTAAGAATTCGAGAGTTTTCCCACGCAAAGGAGGACTCCAAGAGATGTTCTCTCATGCAACACGCAAAGGGGTTTATTTACCACACATGCGTGGGGCTCACTGAACGCGCAGGAACAGAGAGCCCCAAGCCTGGGTTTGGGGAAGCTTTTAAGGGGTAGGAGGAGGGGGGTGAGGGTCGAGCATGGGTCACAGGTGCTGCTTCATGCAAGAAGCAGATAACAAACTATTGCAAGAAGCAGATAACAAACAATTTGCAAGAAGCAGATAAACATTTTGCGAGAAGCAGATAGCAAACATTTTGCAAGAAGCAGATAACAAACATTTTTCGCGCATGAGTCATGGGAGCTGCTTCATGCAAGAAGGAGCTGTCTCATTGCGCAAAACTCCCTTACTCAACCTTCTCAGCTGCATTCTTAGATAAACTTCCTCCGGCAGTTACAACCTTCCATAACCAAGGCAGCAGATAACCTTGCATAACCAAGGCAGCAGATAACCACCCCCGGGAAGTTCCGGGTTGTTTTTCTTAGCCTGATGGGGCCCATAACTCTTTTCTTTACAATTCTTAACTCACACCAAATGCATAGCAGTGAATATAATATGACACAAATGCTTTTGCTGGATATTTCTATCATTCAGAAGCTAAAATATATGTAAATAGCTAAATTAAGCAAGAAAAATTAGCTACTGTTAAGCTTTATAAAATCCTTCTTTACACTAGAATAAAATAAAATGAAGTGTGAAAAGAAAATCTATTTGATTCAAGGGAATCTGAAAACCAATCAAATACAGGGTCACCAAATTCTAAGTGGCACGGCACCCTGATATGCTGTGCATGGTTCCTTCAGCAGAGAGATTAGCACAAAATGTAACCAACCCTGGATATCTTCTCTGAGAGTCAGAGAGAACAAGGAGGAAATAAACAGTCTCAGCTCAGGAAAAAGTTTGTTTTTACCAGTTTTCCACAGAGGATCCCACACGTCTCTACTCCCCGGGCGGTGTTGGCACTGGCTAACTGGAGAAACTGCGGGCAGAGCCTCCCTGGCACCACCACATGGCGCAGTCCATCAATTGTAGGAACTGCAATGGAGAGAGAGGGAAAATCTGAGACCATGGGGCTGAGTCTTCACAAGCAGATCTCATAATGGTGGCCCTGGGAGGCCCTCACTGAGGCCCTCCCAACTTCAGGCACTGAGTGAGGAATCTCTCCCCAATGGCAGAAAAAAAAACATTGGAAAATATCTTCCCCTACCTCTGGCCACAGCCTCTGGGTATAAATTACTTCAAGGAAAAAAAAAAATAGAGCAAGCTTTAATCATTCAAGTTAAGAAAAGGGTAAGCTACTACTTTACAAAAAGTTCCTGAGATATTCAGGAATTCTCTTTCAGAATCTAATGCAGAGGATTTAAAAAATAATCTCTCTGCAAATGTTCTAAGAAATGATGAATATGCAACTTTGTGAGGATATTGAGAATTACTGATTGTATATGTAGAATGGAATGATATCTTAATGTTTTGTTTGTTGTTAATTTTTTTAATTAATAATAAAATGGGAAAAATAATCTATCAACTGAATTTTCACTTTAAACCACTTTTTATCTCAGATAAGAACATGAGAGATGATTTTCAAAGAAATACCAAGGATGAACTCTTGATAATGGGAAATAATAGGGGTAATTATTTACTTCTGTACTTAGTCATTTAGAAGAAAGTTAAAACGTCAAGAAAACAAACCAAACAAACACAACAAAAACACAACCAGTATCTACCTCCACCCCCCCACCCAAAAAAGGTATAGACAAACAAATTAGCTCATAAAACCTGTTTCAGAAATCCAGTAACAGACCCCAGTCCTTGAACACCATAAAGAAACTCTATGAAAGAACCAGCAGGCTAAAGCTAGGGCGCATTTTTCCAAGTTACATTTCCATATTAAAACAAGAAAACATCAAAGGACAAGGGATGTGCTCCTGCACATTCAACAGCAGGATCTGAATTCCTGGAGAGAGAAAGTCAGACCAAGAGACACATAGCCAAACAGGCTTGGGATTCTGAAAGAGTAAGGCACAGTCCCTTCCTTTGAAGTCAATAATCATTTACTGAGTGTATACCAAATAGACACTCTACTTGTCCTGCAGGGAACACAATTATGAATTTAAGACTCAAGTCCTAATCCATCAGAAGCTAAATTTAGTTAGAGACAAATGACTATATTATCAGGTGGCTGACCTGAATTGCATCAGAGCTAAAAGGAGCTCTGGGGGTTAAGAAGAACAGAATCAATCTTAGTGAAGGGAGGGGTCTCTGGAAAAGCTTCAAAAGAACAAGGAAGGCAGACACCGAGAAAAAAGATTCTCAGTACAGGGCAAAATGTTAACAAACATCCTTGGATAAGATATTCTTGGGAATGTGCTGTGAACGTGAAAGTCCAATTTGACCAGAGGATAAAATGTGTGAAGGAACAGCAGTGGTAGATAAGGAACGAAGGAAGTGGGGACAAGCCCTAGGGGCCAGGTTTCAGAATGCAGCCCTCCTTAACCATTCTTACAGTGTACTTTTAAACCGATCTTCTACAAAGATGACTTCCTTAATGACCACTTGAAAGCTGATTTCTATACCAAAAAATCTACTCAAATCATCATGCCCTATTGTTATTTTCTCAGCTAATCAATCACTGATGAGAGGAGGACAGACTGTCAATAGTTTTTATGGCTAGACTCCTTAAAGATTAGGAATGCTTACAGGAGAAGCACAATTCTGCAGTCCTTACTTGTTTTTAAAAGTCAGTTGTAGGGTGCACAGGTGGTTCAGTGGTAGAATGCTCACCTTTCATGTGGGAGACCCGGGTTCGATTCCCAGACCATGAACCCCCCCCCCAAAAAAAATAAATAAAAATGTCAGGTGTAGAGTTGTAAAGTGGTACTATAAATTTCAAAGTTTCCTTCACAAAAGGCTGAGTGGTCTCTATTTCACTGAACATATTAAATCTCTGTATAACCCTGAAAAGTGAAGGGTCTGACTCTCAAGAGTCAGAAAACCAATCTGGCTCCGAGTAACTTATGATTTAAGTAAAGGCCACTTTTCTTACTAGCTCTGAATTATAATACAGTTAGTGTGACAGGACACAGTATGGCAATACTTAATAAATGGGTTTCTGTGATCAGAGCCTAATAAATAGGACCATGGTTGTAATTTTAGGCTGAATCCCCTAGAACGATACTTTTTAGTAGCAACAGAGATAGAAGAGGACATCAGAAAATGGACTTACTACTTTCTGAGCTGCTCCGTGCTCCAGGTTTCAAGGACCTGTCCACTGCAGGGGGCTTAGCTGGCCTTACACTTATATTACAGTCTGAAGGCTGTGTGGATGAGACAGGTGCTGAGGGAAACACATCTAAGGAAGGCTTTTCCAAGTCAGGCACCAGAGGGCCACCTACGCCTGGATCCACCTTCCCAAATCCTGTACTTTTCAGTCTCTTTTTTCTAGCTCCTGGTTACGGATCATCTCCTCAAAGGCATGGAACTGTTCCTGTTCCAATTGTTGCTGCTTCTGTTGTGCTACCCTCTGTCTTTCCTTTTCCAGTTCTTGCTGGATGGCCATATTCCGGGCAAGATCCTCTGCTTTCTTCCTCTACAAAGAAAGAAAAGGATTTAGGGTAACACTGGATCGACTTGACACCTGAAGAGAATAAGGCTTTTCAGCAGGGTGATTTCCCCAAATACGCTTCTACTCTGGACTGATTTCCCACCACACAACTCATGTTCCACTCAGTATCTCTAGTTCCACATGGACTATGGTTGCCACTCTTTTCTACTTAGCCACAGAATATCTTTTTTTTAAGGACAGTTGAAGTCCCAATCCTATCAGAAACCTTCCCAACATCTCTATTTTCTTCTTTACTGAAATCTCAATGCAACTTACTGTTCATACCCAGTAAGTTGTACTATATAGTTTTATTCACTAACCACACCATGTATATATTCTGTATCACGAGTAAGGCTGTAAGCTGGGACTAAATCCAAATCCACCCCTGTTATTTTGGGGTCTCTACTGAATTTTAAACCAAAATAAAGTCTTTACTTTTTGCTCTGGTCATCTGTTCAATATATATTGATATATTAAAACTAACAAAAGATATCAAGTAATAACCCCTTTATTAAGGCTCACTCAGTGCCTTAGAAATATGTGTTTCATAGCTGCTCAATCCTCTGCTGATTTTCAACAACAGAAAAAATATGGACTAGAGCTCAGCAAAGCACTACAAAATAACGTGTAAGCACTTGCGGTATATATTCAGGTCCAACACAAGTACACTGATCCATGTGCCCTTGGATTTTCTTCACATGTCTTAACTCTCACGCTTCCCAACAGGAATCATTTGAAAATAGCTTGGAACAATCAATTATTATAAACAGCTTCAGGCATAACCAAATGCAACTCAAACCCCCAAATTCTCTGATCTAAAAACCTATGTCTGGGTGAAAATTTACACTAGTCTTAGGTTCTCACTCTAGATGTAGCAGAAAAACAACAGATTTTCTAAGAGGACTAGTAGACTACATCTATGTTAAAATTCTCAGCCTAAACACTCACAGTCTATTTTTTTTAGTTTCTTGCAAAAAATGAGGTAGAAGGATCTGCTAAAATATCACATTAAAATCACAGGGCATAGCCCATGCACTTCTCAAACAAACAAACAAATGAAAAACCAACCAACAAACAAACATTCAACAAATGGTGCTGCAATAAGGGTATACTCACATGGAAAAAGAATGAAATGTGACCCCTGCCACACAGCATACAAAAAAAAAGCATAGGGCACAGCCTAAGCGTCCAAAATGCTTTCCTTTTCTTTTTTTCTTTATTGTTACATACTAACCTTTTCTGCATTATATTCTGCATATTCTTTAGTATATCGTTTTAATAGCTCTGCCTTCAGCTCTTCTGCTGTGGGAAATGCAATCTCCTTTAATTTCTGAAATACAAAACAAAAACTAGGAATGAGAGCAATTGCAGCTAATTGAGACAATAACTGAAGTCAAGTTGGCAAAGTCAATAATGTATCTAAAAATGATTTAAAATACTCTCTACTGTACCATAATTGCTACTTCACAACTGCTCTGGTGAAGTGGCCAGAGATGCATCACCTAATGCAGGATGTGATGCTCAAATGCAGAGATTATACTAGTTTTACCCTGAATTAGTCTGCGCTGCTTTGAAGCTTTTAGATGGGCAACATGAAAAAAAGACCTACCTTTATTATGTCTTTCTTTTCAGGAATGACAGTTGTTTTATAATCTCGATGCTTTGGTAGTTTTTCAATAAATAGCCTAAGGGAACACATCATAATGATTATGATGCAAAGAAAATGCCAGAAAAAAAAACACAGAAAAACCCCTGCCTTGACATCTCCCTTTGCCTTGAGCCACTACATGAAGAGTCTCCAAAACTAAGGGGAGAGAGAACAGACAAAACTCAGACCCACACTCTCTACTCATCTCCAACCCTACAGAGAGCAAAAAGTGTTTCCCTCTTCTCCCAAATCAGACTTTTATGACAAAAGATGATGTACTGGGCTGAAATTTATATACACTCAGAACCTTAAACTGTAACTTCACTTGCAGATACAGTCTCTGAAGATGTTATTAGTTAAATTGAGGCTTCAATAGATTAGGATGGGCCCAAATCCAATGACTGGTGTCTTTATAAGAAGAAAAGCAGAGATAAGGACACACTGGGGAGAAGGCCATGTGAAGAAGGCAGAGCCTGGAGTGACGCAGGTATAAACCAAAGAACGCCAAGGATTGTAGGCATTTCTTTCAGAAGTTGAAAGAGGCAAGGAAGGTGTGGTGGGTTGGAATTATATATCCCAGAAAAGCATGTTCTTACTCTTAATCCATTCCTGTGGATGTGAACTCACTGTTAATAGGACCTTTTGATGAGTTTACTTCAGTTAAGGTGTGACCCAACTCAAAGAGGATGGGTCTTAATTCTATTACTACAGACCTTACAGAGAAGGCCACAGAGAAAACTACAAGGAAGAATCAGAAGTCAACTGAATTTGGAGGAGAAAAAAGAAGGCATCATCATGCACACTGCCATGTAACAGAAAAGCCAAGGACCAAGGATCTCCAGCAGTCAGAAAAACACAACCGCTGAGGAGAAAAATTTCTTTGCTGACACCTCGATTTTGGACTTCTAGTGTGCTGGTTGGTGGACCCCAGAAAAGCCATGTCCTTTAATTCTCATTCAGTATTGCTGGGTGGGAGCATTATAATTTTCCCATGGAAATGTGACCCACCCAATTGTGGGTGGTAACTTTGATTAGATGATTTCCGTAGAGGTGTGTCTCCACCCATTGAAGGTGGAGCTGCTTGCTGGAAGCCTTTAAAAGAGGAAACATTTTGGAGAGAGTTCTTTTTTGTAGAGCCACAAGAAAGCCAGCAGATCCTGCCATGTTCACCATGTGCCCTTCCAGCTGAGAGAGAAACATGAACTTCATCAGCCTCCTTGAACCAAGGTATTTTTCCCTGGATGCCTTTGATTGGACATTTCTATAGACTTACTTCAATTGGGACATTTTCTCGACCTTAGAACTGTAAGCTAGCAACTTATTAAATTCCCCTTTTAAAAGCCATTCTGTTTCTGGTATATTGCATTCTGGCAGCTAGCAAACTAGAACATATGGTCTCAAAACCATGAGCCAATAAATTCCCACAGTTTAAGCCAATCCACTGTATGATATGTTTAAGCAGCCAGGCAACTAATACAGAAGAATTCTTCCCTAGAGCCTTCATAGAGAGCATGAACCTGCTGACATCTTGATTTCGAACATCTAGCCTCCAAAACTATGAGAGAATACATTTCTGTTGTTTTAAGCTACTCAGTTTGTGGTACTTTGTTATGGCAGCCCTAAAAAACTAACAGAGATGGAGAAAAACAACAACAAAAAAACTATTCCATATCCAAAAGTATACCTTGAAAGAAAGAGACACCAGAGCTGTGATTATGTCAGGCTTTCAGGGGAAAGGCTTTCATGAAAAATTTTTGGCAGCCAAGAGTAAGAATCTAAGAGAGAGTTCCCAATTCTCCATTTCTACTCCTAGCCATGTATGATCTTTAGCCTGGGCTTTTTTTCCCCTTTAGGATTCATGTTCCTTTAACAAAGAATATTTCTTGCACCATGTTAAGCACTGATATGCTCAAACGGTACATGAGTTACATGTGTGAACTAGATATTTATCATAGAAATAATGTGTTAAAATCTTTGATGAAAGAGAGAAATATAAGATCATACATTTTCTCTCAGTTCTTGTCCTCAGCTATAAAGATGAGTGGGGAAACAAAATCAATTAATAGACCTAAAATATTTAGAATATCTACTTAGGGAGACTGGAAACAAACAGTCAAGACTGAGTAAGAACTCAATTAGGGATATAATTTTATTCCACTTACTGAGTGCTTATAACATACCAGGTACTGTTCCAAGTGCTTTCTTTACATGTATTAACATTAATTCCTCACACTATAACAGAATGAGATAAGTCACTGTAATTGTCCTAATTTTACAGACAAGGAAACTAAGGCACAAAGAAGTTGAGTACTTGTTATAACTAGAAAGTGGCAGATTCAGAATTTCAACCCTGACACCACCTCCAGATTCTACCCTTTGAGCCACTACACTATACTCTCTGGATGGTTCTTGGAATCTTCGGAACTTTTGGAGGGGCTGAACAAAGGCATCTTTTAATAGAATTAAGTTGGAATAAACAGAATGGAGACCCAAAACAAATAGATAGGAGGGTAAATTATAACAATCCTAAAATTCTGTATTGGAGTTAGGATAAACTGACTCTTTTTGTCCATGGAATAGAAGTAAATGCAGGAAGAAGCCTCTCAGTAAGGGGAAAAGATGACCCCCACCAAAACAAACCCTCTATAAATGGGCCTTCCTCCTTCAGGTCTACATAAGGAAAATGAAAATTTCATTTCAAGCCATTTTTTAAGGCCTCTCAGAGAGGAATAAATTCTGAAATCAAGATAAATCTAAAAATCTTCCCTTTGGGTTCATAAATAAGATATAAAAGTTTCTTCAAAGTCTATTAAAACAATTACAGGTTATATGTTCAAACCATAAGGTCCTAAGGAGGATATCTGGATAAATAAAACTTTTTGTTCCAGAGACTTACATTTCAGTAGACCCTGGCCCCAAAGACCCAAGTAAATATTTACTTTCTTGTGTAGGCTAAATGTGCTCTGTATTGAAGCCTGAACCAGTAAAGAAAGCATCACTTCATAGAAATACCATGTTCACTTATGTTCTCAACCTGAACAACTAGACCAAACTCCCTAAGCCCAGAGATTTCTGTTACATACTTCTTTGTATTCTCATTTAAAACCATCCAAATGCCTTGTATAAAGAAGCACTTAATAAATATCTGATGAATAAAATGGCCCTAAAGCCTTTAAGTGAGTTAAGTGAAAAAAATCAAGGCGTAAAAAGTTTATCTAGTATGCTACCTTTTGTGTAAGAAAAGGGAAAAATGATATATATATATTTATTCATTTTGCTTTTATGTATATAAAGAAACATAGGAAGGACCTACAGAAATCAATAAAAGTAGTGGGCAATAGAAAAAAAGTAGATCAACAAGAGTGGGAATGAAACTTCTCACCAGGTACCTTTGTATATTATTTCAATTTTGAACTATGTAATGGAATCCAATTTATAAGCAAAGACAAAACTCCCAGATCTGTACATGGATACCTTCCATTGTTCCACAACTGTTGTCAATGGGGACATTTGAGCAGAAGGATTGTTCGAAAATAGAATGAGCAACACAATCCAAGGTCCATACTGGAGGCAATGAAGCTGAGTGGTTAAGAGGACAGGCTCCAGAGCTACTCTGCCTAGGCTCAAATCCTGGCTCGGGATTTGACTTATGAATTATGTTCTTGGGCAAATTACTTACTCTCACCATCCTTAAGTTTCTTCACATGGAAACAAACTAGTCCTACCTGATAGGATTACCTCAAGGCTTAAAAAGATAATGTAAATAAAGTATAGTGCACAGTGTTTAGCATATAGCTAACACTGTTTGCGTGCTTATGTGATTGTTTTTACTAATAAACAAATCAAAAAAAAATGTGGGCAAGAACAAGAGATGATGATGTTAACACCACAGCTAGAAACTTTCTAGGCCCAGAATAGGTGTGACCCAGGTGTACACTGGTCTCTGGGGTTGTATCTGGTTGCAGTCTAGAGAGAGGAAATATATCAGAGCAAACAAATTGGCAAAAACAACTGAAACAACCCAACAAGACACGGAAAAAAGAAGAGATAAGCAAAAAAGGTGAATAAGTATATTCAATGGTACTCAACTTCACTCATAATGAAGGAAATTCAAATTGAGATGTCACTTTCATTTAACAGACGGGCAGAGGTTTAAAGATTGATTATAACCAGTGTAGAGAAAGGTGTAGGGAAACAGGTATCCTCATACACTGCTAGCAGGGTTATAAATTGGTATAACCTTTTTGCGTAGGGAAGGGAGGGGGCAGGAAACAATTATTCAAAATTTAAAACATGTATATTTTTAAAATTCACAATTCCATCACTAGGAATTTATCATAGAGAACATCACAGAAGAGTAGACAGATATCCGTGTAAGACTATTCAATATAGCATTGTTGATTAATAGTGGGCAAAACTGAAAACCACCTATGTTCATTAACAGGGGATTATTTAGTAAATTACTATTCACCAAAATGTGAAAAACAAAGTATTCATTCATTCAAATAACATTAAGTGAGCATCTACTATGGGCCAGGAATTATTCTAAAAGCTGGGGCTATAGCAGTGAATGAACAACATAGTTAAATCCCCTCTTCCTCATAAAGCATATACCACAGTGGAGAAGCAGACAATAAACAAAACCAAAATAATGTTATAGTAACAACTAATGAACAAGTAATTAATAAGGAAAGGGGATAGGACATGATGGGGAGGGATGAAATTTTAGATGAAGCTAAGGAAGGCATCACTGAGAAAGCAAGCCATGGAGATATCTAGGATAAGATTGCTCCAAGCAGAAGGATTCCTCCCTGAGGTAGAATGAGAAGGATTAATATATTACTGTTAAGAAAGTAAGTTGCAGAACATAATATATCTCATGGTCCCATTTTAAGAAAAAAGGACGCACCTGTGTGGTTCCATGTACCTAACAAACTTTTTCTCTCTCTCTCTTTTTAAAACATTTTCTTGTACACACAAGAATTGTAGAAAGGGTTACCTCTGGTAGACGGGGATTTTCTTCTAGCTTTGTATCTCACTTACTGTACTGTTTGAAAAATTTTAAAATCATGAACAAGTATTAATTTTATATGAAAGTAATTCAAAAAAGTCAAGCAGAAATTTTATAGAATGGACAAATTCAGACTCTCATATCACTTATTCAAATTTTAAAAGTTAATCAACCAACGATGCATAACTGCAGATGAAAACCTTCAGTCTATAACTTCCAATCCCATCAGTGAATATTATCCACACAGGAGACAGCTCATTTTTCAGAAAGAGGGTCTGTGTTACAGGAGGCCCACATGGCAGACAGAACTTGCCTGAACACTCTGCAACTCCCTTCTATGTAGCCGAGTCAATGACCATAAAAAGCTGTGAAATAATCCACTGCCTGGTTTATTGTCTGTGCTCATCATGAAAATATGTACTGATTCAATATGCTGAAGCTCCTTCTGCTATACTGGGGTCTGCAAAAGGCAGTAAAGTAAAGAAAACCACCGAAGGAGGAAATATGCCTGAGATCATTAAGATGCCTGAACTGCTCCAGGAAAAAGAACAGCATGCCTTTTTAAATCCTGAATTAAAGTACCCACAAAAGGTCTAAATAATGATTCTCAATACTGGGGAAGGGAGAAGGATGGTGAGGTAGCTGCCTATCCTCCTCTCTCTTCTCTTCAACTTAAGAACTGCCTACATGGAATCACTGTTACTAATAGGAATAGACCAAGTAAAATGTGATTGAAAAGCAGATTGAGAATCATTGAGCTAGGAGGGTTTTTTGCAATTCCTGGGACTTATCAGTTCGCAGAATCAGAATCAGGATCTTGAAGAGCTATCTGCAAGAAAAATTAAGGTAGCTACATTTATTGCTCCAAGTTAAGCCAACCCAACAAAGTCCCAAATTAAGCCCCAAATCAAACAAATTAAGTAGATCAGTGCTAAATTTCCCTACACTCAACTCTCCACCAGCCCAGTTAATCATATCAAAACAGTCCTATAAGGAACATTCTACACAAGATGATACTGACTCCCTATATCAGTCCTTGCTATTTACATCGATATTTACGTGTCTCAAAAAATAAGTTTTAAATACACGTGTACTCAATCTTACTCCCTCTCGCCATCTGAATAAGTTTACTGCTATACTGTACCATTAGCCTGTCCTTCTCCACCCAGTCCTTTCATCAGCACATACACAAAAATACTGTAGAATCACTGATCTTAAAATACACACACACACACATACACACAATCCTTGACTCCCTTCAACCATTTCCCCATTTCTCTATTTTTCTTTCTATCTAAACTTCTACAAAGAGTTGTTTTGGCAAACTACCTTCAGTCAATCAAACCCAGCTAGCTACCTGTTTTTGTAAATAAAGCTTCACTAAACAATCAAAATAAAACAACCACAACCAAAAACGCTTCCTCGGAACACAGCTACACTATTCATTTACGTATCATCTATGGATGCTTTCACACTGCAAAGTTGAGGTGAGTAGTTGGAAGACAGACTAAATGGCCCACAAAGCTGAAAATACTATCTGGCCCTTTACAGAAAAAAGTCTGCTGAAGTGTAGTCTAAACTCAGTTCTCACTTTCCACTGTCCATTCATTTTTCAATCCACTCCAAACTAGCACACCTCTAATCCTTCCAGTGAAACTACACACCAGTATCATCAATGACATCATGTTACCCAACCCTGAAGCCTTCTACCTGCACCCATGTGACACAGCTGACCACTATCCCTGCAAACTCTGACTTCTTTTGGCTCCCATGACCCCACTCTCTTCTAGTTTTCTCCTACCTCTCAAATCTTATAAGTCTCCTTTGCTGCTCCTCTCACCACCATTCTCAGGGCTCAATCCGAGGCTCCTGCTCTCCTCATTCTATAGTCTTAGTTTCAAGGATTCTTGACCTTTCATGTGCCACATAGGCCCTATCTAGTAAAGCCTATGGGTTCCTTCTAAGAATAAATTAAGAGATAATATAAAATACAAATGGATAACTAAAGAAAACAACTCTACTGAAATACAGATTTCAAAAATTTTTGAAAAAATTGTGATATTGTTAATACATGTGCTTCTTTATTAATGCATTAAATAACACGATCTAGTCATGGGTCTAATAACTATGTTCTGAAATGTTAAAGTAGAGATACGTGTATATGATATTCGCTATAAAGTCACAAATATTACTGTGTGGTTTGAGGCCTACATTCAAAACTAATGGAGAGGCTTAAATTTCAGTTTGAGATTAGTAAAAATATGAAAAAAAATTTCCCATCCAAGTTCATGAACCCTTGAATTCTATCAAAGTATCCCTGTGGGTTCCCTAGAGCCCGGATTAAGAATCCTGGCACTATCTCAACCTTTATCAAGGTTTCAGAACCATGTGCATGTTGAGGACTCCTGAGCATATTATATTTCCAGCCCAGACCTCTTCAGTGAGTTCAAACAGCTATACTCTACCTCCTATTTGACATCTTTACTTGGATATCTCAAAGGCAAATAAAACTTAAATGACAAAAAACACAACACAACAAAAATCCTTGAACTGTTTTTTTTTTGCATGGGCAGGCACCGGGAATCAAACCCAGGTCTCCAGCACAGTAGGCGAGAACACTGCCTGCTGAGCCACTGTGATCCAATGCTTGAACTCTCGAATCTCCCCACCATCCAACCCATCTTTGACACCATTCTGCCCACCTCAGTAAACAGACCATTACAACCTAAGCTGCTAAAGGCAGAAAGCTGGGATCAACCTCAATGCCACCTTCTTTCCCAAACTACCAGCAAGTCCTGTGTTCTTTACTGTCAAAATATCATCTCCAACTGCTGCTTCCTAGCCCAAGACACTAGAATCTCTCCCAAACTAGTATGAGTTGCCTAACTACTTTCTCTGCCTTCTCTCAACACCTCTCCACCATTTACCACATTATAGCCAGTATTTATATATTTCAAATGTAGGTAAGATTAGGCCACAAACTCACTTAAAAATTTTCAGCAGTTTTCTACTGCTTTCAAGATAAAATGCGAACTCCCTATCATGGCCTCTAAAGGCCTACATGTTCAGACCCTGTCTGCCTCTCCAACCACATCTGCAGTCCCTCTCCCTCCTCACTTGATACATTACAAGCACAACGATCTTTCAATCCCAGAACACACTACGGTGTTTCCTACTTACGAGCTCCTGAACATGTGGTTACCCATTTTAAATGCTGTGCCCGATGGCCCTGGAACGACCAACTCTATTGTATCCTTCAATACTCAAATCTTACCTTCTCAGACAGACCTTTCCCTGGCTACTCTATTTAATTAGACACCCCTGGTTATTCTCTGTCACAGCACCCTCTTTGTTGCCTTCATAGCATTTTCCTGATTTTGAAGCCTTGTATTTATTTGCTTCTCTGTTTACCGTCTTCTCCTACAACTAGAAAAGAACATCAATAAGGGCAAGGGTCATGTTTGTATTCACTACGTATATCCAGCACCTAGTGCAGTGCCAAGCACACAGTTGGTATACTCAATATATATTTGTTGAATAAATATGGTGCTAGCCTCCAAGCACGTTCTTTGTGGGACAACAGGACCCAATAGCCCTTTAAAAAATACCTAGTTGAGTGAGTTCATGACTCTACTCGATTATCTCAATTAGTGATTCCCAAAAGGAATTATGCCTATTGGTCCTCTTCTGGGGAGTATAATCTACAAGAGTACTGGAAATAAGCAGTGAGGACAACCAATTCAATAGGCTGAGCCCCTCCCTGATCTTAGGGCTTGCCCCATGAAGCTTATTCCTGCAAAGGAGAAGCTAAGCCCACTGATAATCATGCCTTAGAGTCACCACCAGAGAACCTGTTTTGTTGCTCAGATGTGGCCTCTCTCTCTAAGCCAACTTGGCAGGTGAACCCACTGCCGTCCCCCCTACGTCAGATATGACTCCCAGGCATGTAAATCTCCCTGGCAATGTAGGACCTGACTACCAGATTAGCCAGGCCCTGCATCATGGGAATGAGAAAGCCTTCTTTACCAAAAAGGAGAAGATAGAAATGAGACAAAATAAAGTCTCAGTCACTGAGAGATTTCAGAGTTGAGAGGTTATCCTGGAGATTATTCTTACACATTATTTAGAAATCCCTTTTTAGTTTATGATGTATTGGAGTGGCTAGAGGGAAATACCCAAAACTGTGTTCCAGTAGTCATGATTCTTGAAGAAGCCTGTATAACTATATAGATTTTACAATGTGACTATGTGACTGTGAAAACCTTGTATCTGATGCTCCTTTTATCCAGGATATGGACAGATGAATAAAACATAATAATGATAATAAGGATAAAAAAAACAAATAATGGGGGAGATAAAGGGTAAAAATTGGGAAGATTGAAATATTGTGGGTCAATGAGAGGGAAGAGTAAGGGGTATGGAATGTATAAGTCCTTTTTTTTTCTTTTTATTCTTTTTCTGGAGTGATGCAAAAGATTACTGGAAATACACAAGAATACTATTTCTACTAATAGGAGCATATATGAATAGAAGCACAGCAGCCACAGAAACTTCTCAGGAAAACAAATTTTGTGCCCTCTGTAACTAGTATTGAAAACTAGTTAAAACTAAGTGAATAACTTATACCAACAATAAGAGGTAGAAATAGAATTACAATTCTGTGAAACTTTATCAGCATTGAGGTCACCTGCCAGGGCATGATGGCACTCATGAACTACAAGGTCTCTCAGGAAACAGGTTAGTAAGAGTAATTATCTCTGGAGGGGGAAATTGAGGGCTTAGAGGAAGAGAGGAGTGGTAGAGAAATTTACTTTTCAACCATAGATATTCTTTTGTACTTTCTGAATTCTGCACCATACACACACACATTTATCTATCTATCTATATATATATAACCTACTCAAAAAATGATTTAAAAATAACAAGAAGAAGTCAGTGTGGCTCAATACTATAATATCAAAAGACTACCTACAGGGTGCATGGGTGGTTCAGTGGTAGAATGCTCACCTTCCATACAGGAGACCCAGGTTCGATTCCTGGATCATGTATCCCCACCCCCACCCCACCCCCAAAAAAAGACTACCTTCAACTCAAAGAACGTTACCAAATGGAAAACAAAAAGAACAGGATCCATGTCATAGACTGAGTCCCGAATTAGGAATTTGAAAACCTGGGTTTTCTCACCCTGAACCATGGAACCTGAGCACAACACTAAACTTCTCTGAGCTTTGTTTGCTGGTGTACAGAATGGCAAGAAGGCATGAGGATGTGCTCTACTTGATGCACAGGGAACTCTGAAGAGGAAATGGAATCATGTAGGTAAAATGTCCTATGAACAAGTAAAAACCATATAAATACACTGTAATAATAATTGTTACTGTTTTAAAAAGGTCCTGCCTGGTATTATGAAAGAACCAGAATAATTATAATTAAGACCTTTTAACATTATTCCCTTCTTAAATTACAAGTCATTTCATTGCCACAGAGTTTAGGAGTTGTGCCTGCTACAGTACTGAAATCTTTCATTTATACTGCCTGCTCTAAGATACTAAGCAGCTCAAGGGAAAGGTCTTAATATGATGAGCCATACAAACTATAGGCTGTCAATAATTAATTTGATGACTTGGGTGATCATGAGAAAGGTTAAGAAAAGATTCCTCCTAAATGACTCAATTTGCTGCAAAATAAGTAAAGGCAGGAATTCTACCTCTGCTAACCCTCAACACTAATCCTCTGCCTAGAGATGCCTACATAGAGATGCCAGTAAAAACATTCATCAATACTTAGCACACTCAATTTAACCACCAATGCTTTTGCCTACAGCTGGGCCATGTACGCATAGTCCAAGAAGCTACATCTCTTACTCACGAAATTACTGAGTCACGAAAATAACATCTTCAGTGCCTGTGTCTGTGAATGGCAAAGACATCAATACGGAGGAGCTGCCAGCAAAAATGATTAATATTAATGATGTGGTAAAGTTCTCTAGTTTTAGCAATTCTGAGCAAAACATGTACACAGAAGAGCAGAATAAGTGAGGCATCAGTCACTGGGAAAGGAAAAAAAGTAAACTGTAGATATCTTACGTGATATACTTGTTATAGAGAATGAAGGCATGTTCAATGTTGCCTTCTTCCAAGTAAACAGATGCCATTCGGATAATCTCAACTCCAGAGCGGAAGTATCGACGGGGTGGAATATCTTCATTTACCTCCACAGTACTACCCCGCTGGGAGAGAAGCCTTACCCGGTCTTCGGGTGGGAGGCTCACATCCCCATAGTCAGACATCAGGACCAAGAAGTTCTAAGACAGGAAAGAGAAAACATGGTATCAATACCACGGCCCCCAAAATCCCAGCACAGCTCAGCACATAACTTTTTTATCTCACAAACCTTTTAAGAGGTATGCTGTGGCTCATAACAAATAAGATCTCCTTCCTACGAGAAAGCTGAGATGTTCAAGGAAGCTAAAATCACAACAATGAAAGGAATGGCAGACTTAAAAAACTACAATCTCTGTGGCATAATTAGGTGGCACAAGGAATATAACCATAATTTATGGGACATATGGAATTCAGTTCTACTCCTTCCTGTTAATCATTCCCTGTCACAGGTGTCCCTGCTTTCAGCACTAAGACTGGGGACAATATCTTTTTATTTCTCTTTCTAGTTGCCCACTTTCTTCCACCCCAGTACCTGGCAGAGTACACACAATGAACTTTCATGAAGATTGTTAATTGACTTCAAATTTGATCATTTTTATTTAACCTGAGGACAAGTGACATTTTTCTGTGGTACACTTTTTCAAATTGGAGCATAAGGTTAGTTAGGGGAACTGGTCTGGGACTGAATGGTCATAATCCTAA
The DNA here is from genome assembly GCF_023851605.1 of Tamandua tetradactyla. Lineage (NCBI taxonomy): Eukaryota > Metazoa > Chordata > Mammalia > Pilosa > Myrmecophagidae > Tamandua > Tamandua tetradactyla. Next base: position 47,620,695 of record NC_135343.1, on the reverse strand, counting down.
CTCTGCTTGCTAAACCAATCAATATAATATCACATCATAGCAAGAAACTCTGGTATTGAAAACAGCCATTTAGTCAAATCTACCTTCAAAGACTAAGCACTCTTTGAATAACCAAAGGGCACAAAGGTAACTTGGATTGAAAAAAACAAAAAAAAGCTGGGAGTTATCCTTGTGTCCCCAAATCTATAATTTCACTTTTACAATCTTTATCAATATTGTTGCTGTTAGAACCAGACTCCAATTTCCAATCAGATATCATCACTCACTGTCATCTTCAAAAGGAATCTGGGTATTTGACACACAATGAATAACAGCACACCTTACAAAGCATGCTCTAGAATATAAAAACTACAGTAGAACTGATCATGGAATTCAAGGCCCTGTGTCAACTAGTCCTATCTGATTTTTTTCAATCTTATACCCTACTCCTTTTCAACAGAGATCTTTTGCTTCAGTCAGGCTTCTGACCTGTCCAGGCATCCTCACTTCAGTTTCACCTGCTTCCATTGTTTTTTGACTCAACCTGTTCCTCAGAGGTATTCTTCCCTCGGCCAATTCTATTCTAGCTCTCTTTGATAAATTTGGCTCCTCCAGAAAGGTTCCCTTCTAAAACACCGTCATTACTAACAGTACAAAACCTGTGGAGGCTACTGGGGGATGCAGAGGTATTTCATCTCCCACAGAGCCTCTTGGTGGACTCAAAAAGCTACGAGCAAATCTCAAACCTCCCCAAGTAGTCCGATTAGTGAATCCAGTCCATAAAAGCTAATTGAAGCAGAAAATGCGCGTCGTATCGCAGTGCCTTTCGAGAGGGGATTTTCGGAGTCGTGAAAATAACCTCCTCCCGAGGTCAGCAAGCGGTCCTGGGTACCAAAGGATTGAGCAATATTCCGAAGCTATATGGCATTCCCAAATGAGGGAGGAGCGCGGCAAAAGGGACTGAGGGGGAAAGACCAGGAAGCGGCGAGAGGAAGCAACACGAATAAGTGGAGAGGAACCATGGAAAACTTCTTGGAACGCCCTTCTGGAAGACACTCAAGACCAATTTCCCGACCCGGGGCAAAATCATCCACAGTTTTCACGTCTTTTGTGCGCGGTGGGCGGGGAAGCGCAGGGCCCGGCGGGTCGGACGCCAGCCCACGGGAACGACAGCCAGCGGGGGACTCGCCCGCGGCGGGCCGTCGGGGTCACGGGGCAGGGGAAGGCTGTGGCCCTACACTCACCGCGGCTGCTCCCCTCCAGGGTCCCGCCACGCTCAGCGCCCGGCCTCACCACACAACCCGGACCTTACCCACGTTTCCCCCGGACGACACTCGGAGCTTCCGGAAACGTCACATCCGGCCCCCCCACGCACTCTAGCTCGTGGGTCAATTTTCTTTTCCAGACATGAATGGAGCTGTGGGTGGGGCTAGGTTCGCCCCTGCGGAAAATCTGACCAATGAGGAGACTGCACGTGAGAGGGAAACGAGGCGAAGGAGGAACCGTGGAAGTAAAGAAACGGATCGGTTAAACTTAAAACAGAAAAAACCGTACAGTTTATTCTATGAACATTTGCAAACATACAGAAAAATTGGAAGAATTTTACAGCGAATGCCCATATACCTACCATATGGTTTCCATTCTTACCATTTTACTATACTTGTTTTATCACCTGTCTATCCGTGCGTGGATCCATCTTATCTGTAAAAATGCAGTTCAAAGTAAATTGCAGACATCACCTTACTTCCACCTGAGTACTTAAGCACGCATATCATTGACTAGAGTTCACTAATTGCTTGCAGTTTTTTTTCTAACGGGAAAAATACAATGAAATGCACACATTTTAAAAAACTATTATAAGCGATGAACCGACATACGGACGTTCTTGACATACAATCATTCTTGACATACGCACATTCTTGATATGGTTACAATCGATGGCTCATAATATCATAACATTGTTATGTATTCATCACCACTATCTTTTTTTTGGACATTTTCATCTCTCCAGAAAATGAAAGAAAAAAGAAATAAACTCATATATGCCATACCCCTTACCACTCCTTTTCATTGATCACTAGTATTTTAGTCTACTCAATTGATTTTAACCTTTGTTCCCCCAATTATTTATTTTTTATCCATATTTTTTACTTATCTATCCATACCATAGATAAAAGAAGCATCAGAAACAAGGTTTTCACAATCACACAGTCACATTGCGAAAGCTCTATCGTTATACATTCATCTTCAAGAAACATGGCTACTGGAACACAGCTCTACTGTTTCAGGCACTTCCCTCTAGCCTAATAGAGCTTAAACTAAAAAAGGAATATCTATATAATGTGTTAAGGATAACTTCTAGAGTCTGAAATCTCTCAGCTACTGACACTTTTTGTCTCATTTCTCTCTTCCCCCTTTCAGTCCAGAAGGTTGTCTCAATCCCTTGATGCTGAGTCCCAGCTCATTCTAGGATTTCTGTCCCATGTTGCCAGGGAGGTTTACACCCATGGGAGTCATTTCCCAAGTAGAGGGGGTGGGGGGGAAGGCAGTGAGTTTGCTTGCCCTGTCAGCTGAGAGGGAGAAAGAGGTCACATCTGAGCAACAAAAGAGGTTCTCTGGGAGTGACTCTTAGGCCTAATTTTAAATAGGCTTAGCCTATCCTTTGTGGGGATGTTTCATAGGAACAAACCCCAAGATTAAGGGCTTGATCTATTGATTTGTTTGTCCCCACTGCTAGTGAGAATATCAGGAATTCTCCAGATGGGGAAGTTGAATTTTCCCCCTTTCTCCACATTCCCCCAAAGGGACTTTGAAAATACATCTTTATTCACTGTTCAAATTATTCTGAGATTTATCAGGGCATCACACTAACCTGGACAAACCTACAAAATCTGATGCCCTATTCAAGGGTCCACGTACTTATGGTGTTCAATTAAACTGTCCATTTAAGTTAAATTAGGAAATGCACTGGTCAAAATATAAATTTTGGACCACATAAATATTTCTTGCTTCAGTCTCACACAGAAGTTGAGTTTTTAAAATATGAATGACCATTTCTTTTCAACACCTTGCAATATTGACACTCCTTTGTTCTTCCTCATGCAAAAACTTTTTAAAATTTTTATGTTTAGTCACTATCATTGTACACTGTAGGCATTTCTAGAGTATACCGTCTCAGTATTTATCATCTATCTTTCCTTCTGATTTCATACGTGCCCCCAGCCCTCCTCCCTCTATCATTCTCACATTCAGCTTCATTCAGGAAATGCACAGATCTTAAGTGTATGTTTGTTGAATGTTTACAAATACATACCAGGTATTACTTTAATACACTGCCCCTTACCCCTCCCCCCAATTAATTGGTTTTTTTCCAAATCATTTTGACTTTGGATAGGGATTTTCTGCCAGATAGCCCCTCCATCACACTCAGAAAAATCCTGCATTCAAGGAGGCATTACTGATCCAAGGGCCATATGTTAAGATTTTGAGGAAAAGATTTTAAGTTATGACTGAGAAGGATATAAAAGAGGGGCGCACATAATCATAAACAGTGACCACCAGGCAGACAGACTGTGCCTGTTAGAAAACCAATAAGCTCAGGTGCCGGCACGTCTCATGATGACAACTAAGAGAATATAGAAAGTAGGTGTCAGTCCTGGTGGTGAGGAGATTCATAAGCGTTCAGCAAAATGTTTGGCCTCTACTGCAAGTGGGTAAACATTCTTGCTTTACCTTATATGAACCAGAAGCAACAAGCAGAGAAACCCCAGCCAAATGTGAATACCTGATAGTCCTCCTTTCCTGCTCAGCTGGAGAAGTTGAAAAGTGGACAACTTTGTACATACGACCAGGAAGTTAATGCTGCAAAATTTCTACCAGGTTCTTGGCATAAGTAGAACTTCGCTTGATATTCTCTCAACTCCTCCTCCAAAGATTGGAGTCTGGGCATGGGAGGCATTCTGTTAACTAGCAGGTGTCAGCAGCTCTCCTGGTGGACTAAGGCAAGGCTAGGAATTTAGGTGCTCTGTCCTTCTGATGCCCACATCCGGCAAGTAACCTCTTGCATACTTCACTATCAGTCTCCTGCTCTACTGCACATTTATTCCTATCTGCTCTTTCCTGGGCAGCGGCAGGAGACTTCCAAAAGACCAAATTCTTAACTTGAACTATAGCATTATGGTACAGAAAACACGTACTGAGAGAAGCCTTCAAGAGGAGACAAAATCAAGAAGACTCCAGGCAGATGTCACTTGTCTACTTCGTTTATTTTGAAAATTGCTATCTCTTGTCAAAAAAAAAAAAAAGATTAGTTGGGAAAGTGAGTTCTTATACAAATTTGGAAAAATTCTTGATGTGTAATGTTAGAATTAATGCTTAGATGTGAATGCATGAGGTCAGTTTTATTTTAGATATATTTCCTTTCTTTTTACCTACTAGTTAATTGTGATATATACTTTATTTCCTAACTGAAGTAGTGCATCTCTTGGCCCCAGTGTATAGGTGCTGAGTAAATGGTGATTTTTAAAAATTATTTGTTTTTATTAATATATATTATATATTCACATACCATGTAATCATCCAAAGTGTACAATCAGTTATTCACAGTATCATCATATAGCTGTGCATTTATCATCAAAATTGACTTTTTTTTAGTTTTTGCTAAACACGTGATTTTAAAGGCAGCCTTATATTCTCCTTCCCTTCCTTCCTTACAAATGTCAATGATTTTGTAAAACATGTAAGTTTAGTTTGCACACACTTCTATTGGTAATATCTCAAACAGTATTCCTGAAGGAGTATGCAGGACTGTTTTTCTTTGAGAGAATTAGGTAGTAATTCTCCAAAAAAAGGTCTTTTTAAAACCACTTTAACCAGAGGGAACATAGATAGGTTGCAAAAAAATGCCCTTTTAAAAGTATATTGCAATAATGCATTTTTGCTTGTAGATTTTATAGTTTGTGGATTAAAGCACTTAAGAATGATGGCAGGAGGGTAGTGAAATCAGATTTAAGTTCACCCAGGAATAGGGTCGGTGTTGGAAAGAGTGGAAGATACAGTAGGGAAAGAGGTCTCATTTTGACTGACTCATTCTAACTCACCTAGCAAAGAGTTAACAGCACAGATTCCTGGAATTCACCTTAGATGATTCTGATTCAGTGACCTGGGAATAGGTGAGATCCAGGGATTGCCATTTTTAAAACATGCCTACCTTGGGACTCATTGAGTAAATAGGCAGCTCAGTTTTCTCAATTTACTCAGCCATATCTAACTAGCACTGTAAGAGGATTTCAAATCATGACTAGGACCCGTGTTGTAAAGGCCAGTCTTTCATTTGTTCACTCAATCTACAAGCATTTACTGGGTGCTTATTCTGTGCTAGCACTAAATTAGGCATTGGGCATTCAAGAGGGATCAAATTCCTATTAATTGATTGGAATTTGGGGGTGGGGTGGGGGCTGTGTGGTGGGGTGCATGGCAGACTCAGGTAAATGCTTTCACTATAATGTGTTAAGTGTGGTGGAAAGGATACAGGCACATTGTCATGTGAACATGGATGAGGAATGCCTACCTACCCTAGGCTGGGGCTTTTTGATGCTATGTAATTTTACAATTGTGCCTCTCTACTCCATACACATATATGCTCATACATTGTGCCTATGGAAATATTTACCTTTGAATTTAAAGTAAATTAAAAATTTGAGAAATGTAATGGCACCTTTTGACATAATTGAGGTGCTTGAATTTTGCACCCCAGTAAAAATCATGAGTGCTGTATTAGTTAGAATTACATTCTAAACTCCAATGAACAGCAGCTTCAATAAGTTAGAAGTTTATTTCTGTCTCAGGTAAACAAATATGGAAGCAGATAATCTGTGGCTAAGTATGGTGGCCCCTGAAGAATCCAAGTCCCAGTGTTCCTTTTGTCTTGTTGCTTCATCATCTGTGATAGCTTAAATCTCATTGTCCCAAGTGGCTACTTAAGGTCAGGCCATCATGCCCATATTTCAGACAGCTGGAAGGAAGAAGGGCAAACTATAATATGTCCCTCCCTCTCCTTTAAAGAACATGTTCTAAAATTTCACTCCGTTTTCGCTTACTCCCCCTACTCCAAAGCTTAGAGCTACTAGCAAGGTAGCAAAGTTTGACTCCCCCCACCCCACCCCACTGGGTCATATGCCCAGTTCTCTCACTAATGAAGCAGAGGAGAATATGTATATTGGGGAACCCTCTGCAGTCTCTGCCACAGAGATAAAGCCCCCTTATTCTCAGATAAGCAAAGGACCTAGTAAGCTTTTTTTTTTTCAGGTGATTCTTTACCCAGGTAAGTCTTAAGTATGCCACCTTAGCTGCATTAACATTTGGAATGGAAAAGAGATGCTCTCAAATTATACCTACCAATATTTTACTGCAGAAGGGATTTTTGAACTGTGCTTTGCACATACCATTTTTTTTTAAATAATAATGTTAATGTCTTAGATAATAGGGTTGATTGTCACTAGAGTATTGTACTAGGTAGGGTTCTCTAGCGAAACAGAATCAGCAGGAAATATATTTAGATATAAAATTTATAAAAGTGACTCACTTAACTGTGGAAACATAGAATGCAAGGTCTGTAGGCAGGGTGCAATCTGGTAACTCCAATGAAGGTCCACAATGAACTCTACAGGAGAGGCTTGCTGGCTGAAGCAGGAAGAGAGACTGTCTCTTCTGAATCCTTCTTAAAAGCTTCCCAGTGATTACACTAAGTGTCACTTATTGCAGAAGACACTCCCTTTAGCTGATTACAAATGCAATCAGCTGTGGATACAACTGATGCAATCATGATTAAGTCCATGATGTCCCCATAGCAACAGACAGGCCAGCACCTGCCTGACCAGAGAAATGGACACCACCACCTGGCCAAGTTGACATATGAACCTGACCATCCACCCCTTGTCAACTTGGCAACTATACACATCACCTTAAACCATACTTAAACTCTGAATAGAAAACAATAACAGGCACATTTTTTCCCCTTGCCTAACAATACTCAACTGTCCTATGTACAGCCAGAAATGCATTAAATCTCCCCAAAATAGGGTGCAAGTCCTTGGGTAATATTCATTCTTAAATTTGATATCTGTCATGGTTAGGGACAGGTGTCAACTTGGCCAAGTTGTGGTACCTGTTCATCTGATTGGGCAAGCGCTGGCCTGTCTGTTGCAATGAGGACATTTCATAGGATTAGGTCATGATCACGTCAGCTACATCCACAGCTGATTCCATTTGTAATCAGCCAAAGGGGAGTGTCTTCTGCAATTAGTGATGCTAAATCCAATCATGGGAAGCCTTTTAAGGAGGACTCAGAGGAGACAGGTTGCATTCCTGCTTTGGCTGGTGAGCCTCTCCTGTGGAGTTCGTCCAGGCCATCCATTGGAGTCATCGGCTTCGCAGCCTGCCCTGTGGGTTTTGGACTCTGCGTTCCTACGGTCACATGAGACACTTTCATAAATTTTATATTTGCAAGTGTTCCCTGTTGGTTCTGTTTCTCTAGAGAACCCTAACTAATACAATATCTTACACCTTAAATACTATAACATGAACAAAACAGCATTACAGTCCTCATTTTTGTATCTGATCATGTGGTCATAGTTCATATTTATGACTATCTTCTTCCATGTTCCCTTTACCCTCAGCAAGCACTTCAGCTGGCATGGTTCTTTGCCTGGTGGGGTGACCCAAACCTTCATTCCTGAAGTTTCAGAGCCATTGGTAGTCCTGCCTGGGTTGAGTTGTTGCAGTTTTCCATTGCCTTTAATCACAGGACATGATAGTACTAAAAGATGCCCTAGAGGATCTCCTATATTCCAGGAAAACTCTTCTTTACCTCCACTGTGTAATTGCAGTCCTATTTCACCTGAGAGTCAGGGTCAGTCACCCCAGCCAGTAAAGTAATCCCCTTCTTGGCTTGTTAACCCAGGGACAAGAGTAGCCTAAAGTGACCAGGTGGCAGGCTTAGATTCCAGTTCAGTGGAATCATTGTTGTTTCTCCTGGTGGAATTACTCTCCCTTCTGGAATTAAAACCTGTAGACCAGCAGAGCTCAAGGTCACAGAGACAGGAAACAAAAATTTTCCTAGTGGATGGCTAGGGGTAATAGTGAGTGCGCCATTCCCATTTCCACCCCTTGGTTCCTGGACCCATGGATCCTGGCTATGGGAGAAACAACACCATACAGTGGATGCTGATTCAGAGCATATACAGCCTCCTGGAGAACATTTCCTCAGGGAAAGGCAAGGCATTGCCACCCAATTTGCACCAATTCTGGATTGACAGAATGGTGAAAGGCCTTTGCCGTTTCATAAGTGGTGATTTTTACCCCAGCTCCTGTTCTTACAGGTGGGCCTCATACAGCTGAAGTTCACTTGGCTAGACCCCAAAGCCTATCTACTCTCCCCAGTATAACTCTGAACACTTGCCACTCATGTAATGGTTTCCCTTATGTTTTGTGGGTTCATCTTCCCCAGCTATAATAATGCAGGTCTGAGACAAACCAAATCTGTTGGAGGTGTGTCCTGAGTCCTCTCATTTCTAAAATACCCATCTGGTAGGCAATGAAATAAGGCCAGTCTCCCTGAGAGACTTTTTACATTTGTCTTGGTCAACCCTGACTCATCTTCTGCCATCTTCAACTTTATACAAATTTTCTTCTTTTAACCCTAACCTCAGACACTGCTTCTTACTTCTGCCATTTACTCCACCCCTGCTTCTTTTTATAAGTCCATATAATTTCATCCCTTGTGGCCTTCATATTTCTGGACCAAGTGCCTTTCTATTTCTTCATTCCTTATCCCCTTTTCCCCATTCTCCCAGCCAACTTCCCCACCTTCTTTCTAATGCCCCCTCAATCCCAACCCCATCAAAGAAAACACAAGTTAGAAGCATCTCAAAACTCAAAAGGCTTCTTTATTTTATCTATTAATACTATTAATATTATTACATTTCTATTAATATCTTCTTTATTAATACTATTCTCTATTAATAATATTACATTTCTTCATTCAATTTATCAAGTTTTAAATATATATTAATAATAAGAAATTTGTATCTATCTATCTAACTATATGGAAAAATAACTGGTGCACAAAGTGGCACCAAAAATCCTAGTAACTCTTCTTACATTGCATAGCCATAGCGTTGAGAAATTTCCATTTCTTTTTCTCTTTCAATGAAAAACTGCATTTTCCCCAAAGAGGTGTATTTGGCAGCATTCTCACGTTCTTTTTGAGCCTTTCTCTTCATGGCCTCGCGCTCTGGCCTCTGCTCGTTTGTGATGGGCTTTGATATTACCGGCCCAGGAATATCGGGCTTCCTCCATGGAATTGGTTGGAAGCGGAAATCTTGGAGTAGAAACTGGTTTTGAGGCTTGGGTGGGGACTGGAGCTTGGTCACAGTAGCGGGAGCAGGGTCCCTTTGGAGAGAAGTGCAAACGGATGTTTTGTAGGATGCAGGCTTCGAAGCTGCAGACTGAGGAACATCAGGCCGGGTAGAGTTGGTTAAACCTGGCCAGGTTGGGTTGTTTGAAATCGGCTTAGCAAGTCTGACAGAGCCTGGCTGGGATGGATTGACTGCAGTAGGTTGCGTTGAACTAGTAGAATCAGGTCGGGCAGGGTTTGCCACAGAAGGCCGATGTGAGGCCAGAGACTGTGGCCTCCTAGGAACAGGTCGAGGTGGAGGCTTCTCTATGGTTAGAAAAGGCAAAGGCACCAGCTTGACCTTGCCAGGAGGTGGCCTCTCATAGTTGGATGGAGAGGAGCACTCTTTCTCAGCTCTGTTTTCTGCTTTCTGGGCTTTGACTTGAGTTTTCTCAGGACCTTTTCTCTCACGTGGGGTATCCAGCCACGGTTTGTTAGCTGAAGGTGGCCGGGGGCCTTTGGTGTTGCTTGAGTTTCCCAGGGTCTGGAAAGAAGAGTGTCCACTTTTCTTATCACTCTTCTTCCCCAGTGCATGAAAAACCTGCACAGACTCCAACATGTGCATGCCCAGGCAGCTTCGAGGCTTTTTAAAGGTCTCTTGGCTAAAGTCAGGTTGATTGTTCTTCCGTTTCACCTTGGAAATTGTTGGCTTTTCTTCTCGCTTAACTTTATTCTCTGACTGCTTACTCTCTTCAGTTTTCTTGGAGTTGTTTTCTCTGGATCTTTTGGTCTTTTCCTGCTCATGGCCCTTAGTTTTGCTGATTCTGCTGGATGCTATTTTCTGAGGTTTACTGTCAGGAGGCTTGGCAGTAAGAGCCCTGTCACTGGCTGTAGCATTGCAAATCACCACTTTTTCCTTTAACAGGCACTCTGAGTTCTTTGGCTTGATTTTGGCCTTGGGAGCATCTTTGAGAGGCTCAGAGGCCTTGTGTTTGTTCTTCCGGGTTTGATCAGAGGAACTCTTTGTCACACTTGGATTTTCCCGTACCGGATTTACCTTGACGGCTTTGATATCTTTGGCCTTCGTTGCCTTGGGTCTTTTAGATTGATCAAGGTCCTTCAAGAGCTGGGGAAGATGAATATCTTCCACCAGTGTAGCAATATCTGAAAAACCACTGCTAGACTCCATCCCATTTTCAAATGTCCCTTGGTCCTCAAGACCCATGTTGTTCTTTAACAGATCAGTGTTTTCAGAAACAAACTGCCCCTCTTGGCTGAGGGGATCAATGCATGCCAGAAGCTGATGGATATCAGGGATTTCTAAAGGGAGTAGTGGAGGATCTTGGTTTTCTATTGTGATCTGATGGGTATCCAGAGGCTTTGGAAGCTTGGTTTTAATCTCATTCAAGTTCTCATTCTCTGTTTGTTCCTGGCTTGCAGCTGAAGGCAATGCAAGGAGATTACGAGAACTCTTAACTGGAGCTATCACTGAAATGTCCCCAAGCTTGGATGGTGGGCTACTCTCAAGTATCTGGATATTTCTGGCACTGCAGGACTTGGGGAATTCTGAATTTTGTGGCAAACAAAATGTCTGGATTGGAAGTTGCAATCCCAGGGAAGTCTCCATCCCCAGGGAAGTCTCCATCACTACAAAGGAATTAAGGAAGAAGTCAGTTCCTAGTAAATGAGACACTCTCCCTAGACACCAACAACGGGCAAGGCTTTTCTACAAACTTATCTTAAGGACCATGGACAGGACCATGCATTAGTAAATAAAAGGCTGCTGTTCTGGTTAGGAACAGAATGATCATTTGATGTCATTGCTTCTTGGCTTCCTTTGTATTTCATAGGATTGTTATAAATCAAATAAAAAGTGTGAACCTGATTTTTTAAATAGGAAGTGTTTTAAAAAGGCTAACATTCTCATATAGGGTCCTTTCAATTCTATCCACTCTCCTGAGAGAATAAAAACACTTTGTGCCATGGACTAGGCAGAGCTCTTTCTCAAAGAGAAAGAGTATATAAGTATATAAAGAGTATATAAGCAAGGACAGATTTTGAGCCTGCTTGCTTTGGACAGGATCTCTGAACACAAGATCTTAAATCCTGGTGTGTATTAAGGAAATAAGGAGAAGGTAAACTGACACAACTGCAGTAAGAGTTCTGAAGTGCCTCCCAAAGAGAATAAAGTGATGGATTAGGAAAGGGAGTTAATTAATATGTGTTAATGCAGGGGTCATGACCACTTACGGGAGTGAAAAATGTAGTATCACTCAGCATGCTCTTGGGGTTTTTTACATGGTGCATAAAAGGTCACTACAGAGTGCCACCTATATTAGGTGTTCTTTATGTACATAGGATCTGAAAACATTGGAGAGCACCTAGCAAGTGTAGCAGTTAAAGTCTAGGGCTTAAATTCTACCTGGCTGTGGTAGATTTGACCTTTCTGCTGAATGTTGACCTTATTCCTGTCTCATTGTACTTACCTTGAAAATTTCCTTCTGTGATGGGTTGAGCAGACACAGAGTAGTAAATTCCAGAGGTCGAGGCTGGTGGCAGGACATTTGTGGATTGAACCTCCTTTAGCACCATCACCATTTCTGGTTGAGAGGTGGAAGCCCTACCTCCTGTGTATGACACAGAGCTATAGGATTGCAGACATGGGCCAAGATCTCCAGAAAGTAGGGTGCCCAGTGTGCCTTGGTTGTAGTAATATACCTGGCTCCCTTCCTGGTAGGGAAGTGACAGGCTATGTCCCTGATTTGGAATCAGAGATGGTGTTCCCTGAAGAAGGCTTTTAGCAGGCAGTGATGGATACAGAGGGGCCATGGTATTGATGTCTGGAGTTTTATTGTATTGGGCTGTCATAGGAATGGAAGAAACAGCCTTTTCCGGGTCGATGACAGTGACAGTGAAGTCCCCAAGGGAGGATGACTTCTTTTCAGTGCTTCCTGTGATCTCCCATTCCAAAATACCTGGATAGGAAGCAGCTGAGGTGGAGATCTGGCTCTGGCCAGAAACTCCAGACAACATAGTTGAGCTGGAATGTTGGTAAAGGTAGGCATTACCTATGAGTGGTTGGAAAGAGGTGCTAGAGGCTGATGGTAGTAGCCATGCCGAGCTGATGGCTGGTGCAGAAACCCTGGAGAAGTTGCAGACATTTCCTGTTAGGGGAACAGCATTGCTCACCACAGGAAGAGAGAGCTGCAGAGAATTTGAAGTTCCAAGCAAAGATGGAGTTTGGAAATTTTCTGTAGGAAACAAGAAGGTGATGAAAAATCATTGAGATTGATAAACTCTCACCATATTTGAGGAACGACATTATCTTAAGATTGTCTCTGATATCAGTTCTCACTGAGATACCAAATACCAAACTGTTTATAATGGTTGCAACTGCTGGGGCAGTTTGGTACTATTCTGTATTACCTACTTGTGCTCCCAACTTGGGCCCAGATGTGGAGAAAGTCCAATTAGTCTGGTTCATACATTTTCTCTAGGCTGGAAGGAACCTTCTCCCTACCTTATTTTCTCCTTGAGCCTTTATCAATGTTGACCCATATACTATTTCCCTAGATTGGAAACTTCTTAGAAACAGGAAGTCCTCAGAGAACTTCTGTCTTACCATTCTTATTTTATGAGTAAGAAAACTGAAACTCAGAGAGGTCAGATGACTTGCTCAAATACTCCTGTATGCCTGTAGCATTATCAGGTTATAAAACCTAGGTATCCTGACTCCCTTGCTAGACTCTTCTCTGAGCATTTACAGTCAGAAACTGAGAGAGATGGACCTTTTAACATGGGCATTTTTTTATTCAATTGAAAACAGTGTAATCTTCAATGTCTCATTTTGCATGTGCAATTTTTATGACTTTCCTAGAGTTCATATATAACCCAGTCCAGTTGGTAAACCCTCTTCAAGTTTGACTTCTGATTCTAAGTCAAAATGACTACCTGAATGGTGGTTTCTTAAAAAAATGTTTTTTGAAAGAAAAAAGTTATTTAAAGCCTTTGAGCTTCTGGTTCCTCATCTATAAATTGGTTACAAAAATAACAATTCATGCGAGAATAAAAGTGATATATTATGTATGATTTATATGGAGGAAGCTATAAAAAGTTCTGGAAAGATAGAAATAACATACAAATAATAAAAAACATATTACAGCTCTAAAAAAAGTATATTGGCATTAATGAAAACTGGGGTATATAGAAAGCTTCAAAACATAATACATTTACTAACAATGAAGTTCTGTAACATATATGCAATATTATGAAAATGAACAATGCCACTCTGTTTTAGTGAATACTATTAAGCCAGGGTAGCCTAGAAAAGAAGGTGATTTTGAATGAATTTCTAACTAGTACATACAGAGAAAAATGTATTAGTGAAAACTGCACAGCAAGCAGCAAAATGAAGTAAATGTGAATGTATAGGTAAACACAATATATGTAGACAAATATTGCAATAAGTACAGGAACAAAGCAAGATCAAAACAACAGTCACTGTTTTGTACGTGTTTTTATGTCAAGGATTTCCATTATCATGCTCATTTGTATTTCTCTGACAAGCACTTGCTAAGCAAGAAACAGATATATTGATCCTAATACAAATTGATGCTTCAGCTGAAAGGGGGCAAATGCAATAGAACACATTGGGTGATGTGTGTCTGATCCTGTGTTCTTGTCTCCCCCAAAAGCTGCCCCCTTCTAATTAACGTCTTTGTCTGGCCTTTGTAGAGCTTCACAAGTTGCTGATTTGGTAATTGCTAGGTGGTCTAATTTGCATTAATATAATGTGTTGGTCTTTCTCCATGTTTTTTGGGGGTTCTTATTGTTCACAAACTTCTTTTCTTGCACGTGTTGGAAGAAAAATAGCCAGAGTATCTTTGAAGAAGATTTTGCACCATGCAAAAGGATCTGAAACAAGCTTGGGGGCCTCTCTTTGAAGTGGGGATCTTGAACCATCCTTTCCTTCATGTTCCCCTATTTCCTATTTTGGACCAGATTTTCTGTCCTAAAAACATACCCCATCACCCCTCTCCAGCTCCCCTGTCCCACATTTAATTGGGATGGTATCTCCACAACTTTTCAACGACTTTTGCAAAAAACCTGAAGAACCTAAGAACACTCCATCCCTCATTCGAAACGTTTTGAATTGAGGCCATTCCTGTGTGTAATTTGTGCCAAAGATTAACACTGCTGTACGTGGATTGACCAAACCTACTTAATCATCAATCCTAGGGTACAGAGAACTAATGGCATACCGGAGATTCTATATAGAAAGTGGAGGTGAGAGATCAAGAAAGGGAAGATGAATGTATATGCAAACCACTCAGGAACTCTTATGCAGGTGCAAGAAACATATGTCAAAGTGGCCACAAGATTGCTTAACAGGAGACAGAAGAATGTAACTCCATATTTGCTGCTAGAAACTTAAGCTTTGTGGGGAATCTTGAATTTATGGGGAGGAAAGGAGGGTAGGATAGTGTGTACCTGCCCTTTCCCTAAAACCCCTTCCCCTCATTCCTGAACTGCCGAAGACTAAGCCCCCTTGTGCTTTAGTGACCCTATCACTGGGGTATGGATTTTTGTTTTTGTTTTTTGACATGGGCAGGCTCCAGGAACCGAACCCAGGTTTCAGCATGGCAGGCGAGAACTCTGCCACTGAGCCACAATTACCCTGAGGTATGCTTTTTGATGGTTAATTTTGTGCTGGGTACTTTCTCTTCTGCTGTCATTTTGTAACATGCTGAGCCTTTCCCCTTCCCTGCTTTTCCCTGAGATAATACAATGAATAGATACTTAGTGGAACTGAAAAAAAAAAGAAATGGATATTTCAGATTAATATCGCCACATAACAAGCAGAAAAGAACACATGTATCTTGAAGGTTTTTATGTTCATCCATAAAACCTAGTTTATAATCATCTTCAGCATCTTCAAAGCCTAAAAAACAATCATCACTGCTAGAATTCTTTTTTTTTTTTTTTTTAGTTTAAGGTAGGGAAAGCCCCAAAACTTCCATAACATTGTTTTAGATAAATGCGGAATTAGAGAGCTGGGGCTTGACCTTTTCATTTTCTTCTTCGGTAGCTAAGGTATAAAAACATGATTGCTTACAAGTGTGAATTCCATTTAATAACTGTAAAACTAAAAGCAGCCTTTGGCTAGGAATTTGTCCTCCTGATGTGCCTGAGAATCCAACACATTTTTAAAACTTAATTTTATTTTAAAAGGCAAAACATCTACATTGTTTTAAAATCAGAATGTAATAAAAAGCATACACTGAAAACTCTGTTCCTCCACCTCTCCTTAGATAACCATTTTATCAGTTTCTTGGCTATAGGAATCATCATTTCTAAAATGTTTACAATGAAAACTTCCAAGTGCCATCTCTGTTCAAAGAAGCAATAAAAATAACTGAATTTTTTAAAAAGAAGAAAAAAGGAGTGGTTATTCTGATAAGCTACATTTTCTAGAGATAATCTAAGCATTTGCTGAAAACAACTTCATTTTTCTCCGTTGAGAGTAGATTTCACTCTATGCTTTCTGCTTCAATTTTAAATCTTGGGTCCTCTTCAACATTCTACTCTAACTACCTCTTTTTTCCCCCCTTGAGAGCCCCTTCATGCTCCTTATCTCCTTCATTCTTACATTTTCTCCTCCCTTTTGGCTCCTGTTGACTGTGTTTGATGAAAACAGTCTTGAATGAACAGAGCCTGGAATATCTGCCTCCTTTAGTCCAGTTCTATTCACTCCCCCTACTTTATCATCTCACATAGTTTAGATGGGAAACTCTAAAATACGTGAATGTTGCTTTTTGAACAGTACAAATTTGAAATACTGAAGCTGAAATATCAGTAAAGGGAGACTATTAGAGATGAAACATCCTTCCTCAGTATATATTGCTAGTTTTCTATACCGTTTAGGTCTTCTATTTCTGTTGAAACACTCTTAAGAAGTGTTTGATTTCATTTTCTATATGTGTGCCCTATAAAACTCAATATTAGAAAATAACGGGACCATTGAGATTAATCAAATCTAATATCCTAGGGTAACAGATGAGGAAACAGATTTTGAAACTCAATGACTTGTACAAAGCTTCCCAGCTAGTAAGGTGTCAAATCCAAAACTGAAATTAGGTCTCTGGTTTCCTAGTTCAGTATTTCCTCCCATTATTTCATGCAATTTTCATCCTACTATTAAATTTAGGGGAAAAATCTGATGGAAAAACATTTAAAACAGTTTCTTTCCTTACCTGACATGGTCAGAGAAGAAGAAACATCAACTTTGCTGCGACAAGCGTTGAGGAGACGACACTAGACGATGTCTGAGTGGCTGAAACCAAAGACAGCATGTGTCCAGTACAAACAGCACTGGTCACTGGTCACTTGCGATGATACGAATTCATTTAAAGACAACTCCATGGAAACCCCAAGATTCTACCAGGTGGTAGTAGGTTTGGTGAGAGAATGAGGTCACAAAGCAGGCAGTTTAAAGGCCTGCTATAGCCAATAGGTAGGTCAGATCCCCAGCTAGAAGACAGGATTGGCTGGAGGGAGGGCTGAATTAGCACTTCCATGGCTGAGCTGTGAGCAGGACACAAGTGGCTTTCCTATTTTCCCCCAGGCTCTTATACTAGGAAAATCATCTCAACGTTTCTTGTAGATGTTCATTAATAAAATTAGCTAATAGTTAAGAATATTTCATATATTTAAACATTTATAAATATACATTATATATAGTTAGCCATCCTTAGAGAAGAAAAAAAGGGATAGCTTAGGTAGAGCAATGATAGCCTGGAAACCATACCATGTGACAAGTGAACCTGCTGCAGCTTTTAAAGGACCAATGGAGAGGATTAAAAAGTTCTTTTTGTAACTCAGTCAAAGAGTACTTTGAAGTTTGTTGAGTGGATCTTGTGGTCCCAGGTTCTTCTCTGTTGGTATCTCCTTGGATCCCACCATCTGTTAGCTGGACCTAACCTGGCTGGACCAGGTTGGACTTCCATCTCTCTTCTGCCTTCTTTTTACTTCCCTTCATCTTAGGCATTGTTTCTGAGGCAAGCCTCGATCTTGCATTCTTACATTCACGGATGGTGCTTCAAGTTAACTTCCAGAAGCAGAGGCCTTCTTCAAAAGCTTCATGCCTCACACAATGATTCTCTCTATGAGAAGCAGACACCAGGGAGCTAGAAGAAACAGCTAACTGAAAATCTTCCCTCTTCTGGCCTTTGATCGCAGTTCTTTAATCTGTGATTCTCTTCCTCTGGTTCCTGGAACCAGGTAGGCATCATCCTTTGCTCTCTTTTATAGGAGAGAGACATTTTGAGATATTTTTCCCATCTTTTCATATAAATGTATCTAGTGTGGCAGTTACTGTAGCCTCCTCCCCCCTTACAAACAGCCACCATAGAATCTTAGGCCCCTAGGATTCTCTGTCTGCCATACTTGGGTGCAAGACCAGGTAAAATGAAGAAAGAAGAGGACGTTAGTGGAGAATGGGGAACAGGCAAGATACCAGGGTACAGAAAAAAATTATTCATATGGGTTTATAGTGTCTCTGTAAAAAACAGGTTTACACACATTGGCCTTATCGTATAAACGTTAAACTGTTTTTGAATTAACAAAAATTTGACCAACTAGATAGTCTGGCAACTGCCATAAATTCTGTGCCCTAAAAAGAATAGTCTTAAATTTCTTTTTCTCACTTTCTTTTATGTTACATTACCTCATTTATGTCATTCTTTGGTATGTTTGTAGAATATATAAAATACTTTTACATGTACTGGTTGTCTATATGTTCATCTGTGTGTTTTTTCTTTATTAATGTAATTTTTGTTCATTTTTAGTGTGGTAACACACATACAACTTAAAATTTCCCATTTTAACCACTTTCAAGTGGGCAATTCAGTGGTATTATATTCACAATGTTGTGGTGTCATCATCACAAGCCATCACCTAAATTTTCCATCGCCCTGTAAAGAAACTCTTCCCATTAAATATAACTCCACATTACTCACTCCTCCCCTGATAAACCTGCAATCTGTCTCTATAAATTTGTATATTCTATTTATTCATATAAATGGAATCATACAACATCTGCTTGTGTGTGGCTTGTTTTTCTTGGTAGGACGTCTTCAAGGTTCATCCATTTGTTGTATCAGAACTTCATTCCTTTATACAGCTGAATAATATGCTATTGTGTATTGTGTGTGTATATATATATGTGTGTGTGTGTGCATATATATACACACACCACATTTTGTTTATACATTCATCTGTGGACAGTTGGGTTGCTTCCACCTTTTGGCTATTATGAATAATGCCACTATGAACATCGGTTTACAAATATCGGCTTGAGTCCCTACTTTTAATTCCTTTGGCTATTTGCCTAGAAGTTGGCTTGCAGGGTCATATGGTAATTCTATGTTTAACTTTCTGAGCAACTGCCAAACTATTTCTCACGGTGGCTGCACCGTTTTACATTCTCACAATATACAAGGGTTCCTAT
Source organism: Tamandua tetradactyla (assembly GCF_023851605.1). Lineage (NCBI taxonomy): Eukaryota > Metazoa > Chordata > Mammalia > Pilosa > Myrmecophagidae > Tamandua > Tamandua tetradactyla. The sequence continues at coordinate 47,601,814 of NC_135343.1, read as the reverse complement.
TTCTCTGAAACCTTATAACAAGTGAAATAACCTTATAACAAGTAAATAACAAGTGAAAAATAACACTTGTTATTTTTCTTTATATTTAAAAATAATAGCCATTGTAGTGGGTCTGAAGTGGTGTCTCATTGTGATCCTGATTTGCCTTTCCCTAACGGTTAATGATGTTGACCATATTTTCACCGGCTTTGTGGCCATTTGTATATCATCTTTGGAGAAAAGTCTGTTCAAATTCTTTGCTCACACAAAAAAATTTTTTTTTACACCCACCAACATGCAAACACGAACATTCTTACCATATGATCATTCCATCCTTGGTACACAAACAACAACTCACAGTATCATCACAGTTGTATATTCATCACCACAATCACCTCTCAGAACATTTACATCAATCCAGAAAAAGAAATAAAAAGAAAAAAGAAAAACATTCATACGTACCATACCCCTCCCCCTCACCGATCACCAGCAGTTCAATCTACTAACTATATTTTAACATTTGTTGCCCTTACTAGTTATTTTTAATCCATATATTTTACTCATCTGTCAATAAGGTAGATAAAATGAGCATTAGACACAAGGTTTTCACAATCACACAGTCACATTGTGAAATCTGTATCATTATACAATCATCTTCAAGAAACATGGCTACTTGAGCCCCCAGTCTCGGGGTTTGTTCCTATGAAACTTAACCTCAAAAAGAATCGGTCAGGTCTACTTAAAATTTAGGCCTAAGAGTCAGCCCCAAGAGAGCCTCTTTTGTTGCTCAGATGTGGGCTCTCTCTCCAGCCAACACAACGAGCAATCTCACCACCCTCCCCTTGTCTACGTGGGACATGATTCCCAGGGGTGTGGACCTTCCTGGCAACGTGGGACAGAGATCTTGGAATGAGCTGAGACTCAGCATCAAGGGATTGGGAAAACCCTAGAATGAGCTGAGACTTAGCATCAAGGGATTGAGAAAACCTTCTCGACCGAAACGGGGAAGAGGGAAATGAGACAAAGCGTCAATGGCTGAGAGATTCCAAACAGAGTCGAGAGGTTATCCTGAAGGATATTCTTATGCATCAAGTAGATATCATCTTGTTATTCAAGATGTAATGGAGAGGCTGGAGGGAACTGCCTGAAAATGTACAGCTGTGTTCCAGTAGCCATGTTTCTTGAGGATGATTGAATAATGATATAGCTGTCACAATATGACTGTGTGATTGTGAAAGCCTTGTGTCTGATGCTCCTTTTATCTACCTTGTCAACAAGGGAGTAGAACATATGGAATAAAAATAAATAATAGGGGGAACAAATGCTAAAATAAATTTAGTTTGAAATGCTAGTGATCAATGAAAGTGAGGGGTAAGGGGTATGGTAGGTATAATCTTTTTTTTTTCTTTCCTGTGTTCGTTTTATTTCTTTTTCTATTGTCTTTTTCTTTTTCTGAATTAATGCAAATGTTCTAAGAAATGATGAATATGCAACTAAGTGATGATATTGTGAATTGCTGATTATGTATGTTGTTTTATTTTGTTTCTTTATTGTTTAATTAATAAATAAATTTAAAAAAAAAAAGAAACATGGCTACTGGATCACAGCTCTACATATTCAGGCAGTTCCTTCCAGCCTCTCCATTACACCTTAACTAAAAAGGTGATATCTACATAATGAGTAAAAAAAAACGTTCAGGATAACCTCTCGATTCTTTTTGCACTCTCAGCCATTGACACTTTATTTTGTCTCATTTTGCTCATCCCCTTTTTGGTCGAGAAAGTTTTCTCAATCCCTTGATGCTGAGTTTCAGCTCATTCTAGGATTTCTGTCCCACATTGCCAGGAAGGTCCATACCCCTGGGAATCATGTCCCACATAGAGAGGGGGAGAGTAGTGAGTTTGCTTGTCGTGTTGTTTTGCCCATTTTTTTTTTTGAGTGAAATGTTTACATTTATATTGAAATATGCACTAAAACAGAATGAGTTCTACTAGTCAATGAGACTTTGCCAAAGAAGAATCACAAACTTCCATTGGGGAGTTCCAGTCAGCTAGTAGCAGCAATCCCCAAGCAGGAACACTAAGGAGAAGCCTGGGGGACCCCTCTCCAAAAAGCCTCCTTTGAAGAGGCCCCAACTTACTTCTCCCACATGCACCCACACAGATTTAGGAGCTTGGACATGCTCCTCATTTTCATATATTCTGAGTTTCTTCTTCACTGCAATAAATATAAAATTGGCAATGCTCATACACCACAGCACAGACAATATTTCAGGCTTTAGCATACAACTGTAAACAGTGACTAGGTTAAAAAAATAAAAAGAAACAGAAAGTTGGAATTTCTTTTAACAATGAGAGACAGAATTCTCAAGAGCAGGGCATGAGGTACTCAAGATTTCTTATGCTAGGATAAAGTTTTTGACAAAAGTTTCAGGTTTAGACAGATCCTGACAGCCCAGACTCCAGAGGGCAGATGAAGTACTGCCTATGGCAGTCTAGGGTATATGGGCAGCAAAACCAGATCCAAAGTTTGTTAAGTAGATTCAAAGTCTGCACATTAGCAAAGGGGCAGAATTTTATTCAAAAGGCTAGTGGTTCAAATACTATTGCTTTAATAGCTCTAGCAGATATAAACCCTAGGAACATCTGAGGTTTATACATATACTCAAAGCAAACTGGAGGTCAGCTCTCAAAGGGAGAGACACTAAAAGGACACAAAACCAGATCCTAGATCATGCTGGGCAGTAAACTTCAACCTGCCATATTCAAGGAGTGACTGTGGAAACCTTTATAGTTCTATCACTGGTTACCATCTAGGGTAGCGGGAATGGGTGGGCAAATGAATTAAAATTTGCCAAAAGAGGAACAGAATAACACCTCTGCTAGCTGCCTAGAAAGTTGGCCCCTTAATCACAATGACAACTAGGACATTTCACTTGGACAGTGCATTAATTTTCTTTTTAAATAACAAAACAAAACAAAAAGGTACAAAGAGGTGAACTCCAAAGACAAAGCCTTAAGTTTTGTCACTGTGGCAAACTGTAATGGTCAATGAAAGAAAGAGAGACAGTACTTTTTGCTTAAAGCAGTGCAAAGATATTTGGTAAGAAATGTTAAGTAGATTCAAAGTTTGCACATTAGCAAAGGGGCAGAATTTTATTCAAAAGGCTAGTGGTTCAAATACTATTGCTTTAATAGCTCTAGCAGATATAAACCCTAGGAACATCTGAGGTTTATACATATACTCAAAGCAAACTGGAGGTCAGCTCTCAAAGGGAGAGACACTAAAAGGGCATTCTGCAGAAATAACCTAATGGGTTTATTCGGACTGTACTTTCCACCCTCTGATAACCAGAAAAATATCTGGAGAGCAGTATCTTCTCATACGCAAAATTCTGGCTTAATTCATTCTCTTCCCTAGAAGTGTGCCTCAGTTAAGGAAAAAAAAATTTCTCGAAAAGCTTAAGAACCTGGGCTCCTAAAAATATAAAGGTAATTTTAACATAGTAAACAAGTTTAGTAAAACACCATGTGTGTATTTTCTGTTGTTAATGAAGACATGATACATTCTGAGAAGTATGTATTTATTTTAAAAAGATAAACAAAGCAAAATCCCCAGAAACAGGCTTTGACAAGAAATAAATTAGCCCAAGTTCTAACCTCCAATCAGAAGTGGGTCTTTGCACAATCAGCCCACTACCCCAAACACACAAAAGCACTGCAATGTCTTAAAACCAGAACAAAAAAACACACTGAACTTGGACAGTAAGCAGAATCACTGCAGAACACATTTTGATGGGTTACTTCAATACCAACTGGTACAGTTTAAGATACTTGGTTGTAGATCCAGTTTGTACATATTCTATAAGACAGCAAGCCATATATTGGACAATAAGCCATATATTGTGCCATTATTTTTTTAATGGCAGTTCTTGTAGCTCAAGCAAACCATTAAGATTCTCAAGAGCTCTCTTGAAAGGAATTTTCAGATAGTGGAGATACTTTAACGAGAAAACCTAAGTTAAACAAACCCAGCAGTTTCTGACTAAAATGATGGGAAAAAGTGGACTACAGTTTCCCCATGGGAAAAGGCCAACTTTTTCTGGACTTTAAAACCTAAGCCAATAAAATATACATAAACCTTGAAATAATGCTAGCCTTACTGGAATGAAAAACAGAGTTCTGATCCCACCCCCCACCCTGCAAAGGAAACAAGGACAGGTTTTAAGGGAAAAACAAATGGAACCAACCAGAACTCGGAATATGGATAGCACTACACAGACTCTATAGTACAGAACACCACACAAGAATGAGTTATATATGAGTAATATCATCATGAGAGTAACTGGCTGGGGACTTATACTTCCAGCAACAGAATTCCTAGGTCAAAACAATGTTAAAAGTTTGCAATGTCAACAAAAAAAGAGGGGAGAAGGGAGAATGGGGAGGAGAGGCTGCATGCATTGGTCTATTACAGCCATGATATTAAGCAGCATAAGAATAAAACCCTCCAACAAGTCCCCAAAATGGGGAAAAACCTGTTTTTACTGCTATGCATAAGAAAAATTAGTAAGAGGAGAAGAAATTCAGAAACTACAGCATCTCCCATATATGAATGATGTTCATATGGATGCTATATGTTAAGAAAACACTGAGAATACATATGAGTAAATAAAAAGAAAACAAAAGACTAACATATGAACTTTAAAAAGGTGGGAAAATTATCTGTTTTAAGCCAAGTGGGTGTGATTCTTAATTATTATACATGACATAATCCATAGACAGAAAGGTAAAAACAAAACAAAACAAGAGTCTTCATATCGTTCAGTACTTAAGCTGATGCTGTCATAGGTTAACAGTGATAATTCAATGAATGTGTCAAAATACAACTAAAAAGTCCCCTTCTGGTTTCAAATGAATTTAAACAACAATCTTCCTTGGCTAATTTTTCTCCTGTGTCAAACCTTCTATGTACAGGACCAGTTTAAATCCCTCCTCCCCTTCAAACACTAGATATGAACATCCAGGAACATTCTAAAATGCAAAGTGCCTTAAGAAAGAGAAGGATTCTGTAGTGCCAGTGATATAACTGATCTTAGGAAGCTGTGATGCTATTAACACTGATGGGAGCCAGTCAGGCAATGGTGGTTTGCTTCTCCTCAGGTGTTTCCTCCAATAATTGCATGATCAGTTCATGGAGGGGTTTGCAGATCTTTGCATAGCCCCCTCCCATGAGATGCAGAAAATCAAACATGTCGTGACAGGAGATGGCACCGTCCGAGTGCACAAAGCCCCCATCTGTATTCAGGAGCTGAACATTGGCAAGCTTCGGCAGGGAAACCTTGAGAAGCTGGTTCACCTTGGCATTCTTTTGCCTCAAAGGGTTGGGCTTTTCACCTCGAGGTAACAAACCCAATACGATGATTTTGGCCTGTGGCTGCCTCGTGTTGATAAGCTGTACGATGGCCTCGATCCCACCTGCTACCTCTTCTGCTGTATTTTCATGGTTGTTTGTTCCTACCCAGACAACAATGACCTTAGGTTTAATATTCTCCAGTTCTCCATTCTTTAGTCTCCATAAAACATGTCTTGTTGTATCTCCTCCAATTCCAAAATTCAGTGCATGAAGGGGGGGAAAAAAGCTCTCGCTATATCTCATACTGCTGCATTAACTGTACCATGGAGTCGCCCACAAACAGTACATCAGGCTCTGTCTTTACAGTCCAGGACAAATCTGTTGTGCTGAGACATCCATCTGTCATCTCCTTGAATATCTTCAGCTGCATGCGGAATAGCTGCTGGGTTTGAATCTCCTTGGCTCATTCTATACGCAGGTAGAGGGTCCGTGCGGGCCCCAGGCGGCTGCGGCGTCGGCGGGAGGCGCGTCTGTCGCTCGCTCAGTCCCGGCGGCCCCGCTCCTGCGCGTCCCTCCTCGGGCCCCAGCACCAGCAGCAGCACCTCCACTTCCGATTCCCCTGCCACTTAGGCAAAATCGTTTGGCCCATTTTTTAAAATGTTTTTTTGTTATTGTGAAAAATAACATATGTGCAAAAAAACAATAAATTCCCAAGTACATTTTAACAAGTAGTTATACCACAGATTTTAAGTTTGGTATGGGTTACATTTCCACAGTTTATTTTTTTTTTCTTCTGGCTGTTCCAAGACACTGGAGACCAAAAGAAGTATCAACATATTGATTCAGCAGTCATATCCATTTGTTAACTCTTCTCTTCTGTATTATATTCTTCCTTCTCTTTTTTTTCTGAAAGATAACATATATAGAAAAAAGTAATGAATCTCAGAGTGCATTGCAACAATTAGTTGTAGAACAGATTTCAGAGTTTCCTTTGACCTACTTTTGTGATATATTATATTACAATTCTTTACGGAACCATCAGTACTGTTTCAGTTTGCTAAAGGTGCTAGGATGCAATATACCAGAAATGGACTGGCTTTTAGAACAGGAACCTATTAGCATGCAAATTTACAGTCCTAAAGCTATAAAAATGGGACACAGGGGTCTGTACAACCCCTTTGTTCTAGTTTGCTAGCTGTGGAATGCAACACACCACAGAAGGATTGGCTTTTAATAAAAGGGGATTTATTTTGTTGGTTCTTCAGAGGAAAGGCAGCTAACTTTCCACTGAGGTTCTTTCTTACGTGGAAGGCACACGATGGTCTCTGCTGGTCTTCTCTCCAGGCCCCTGGGTTCCAACAACTTTCCCCGGGGTGACTTCTTTCTGCATCTCCAAAGGCCTGGGCTGAGCTGCAAGGGCTGAGATGAGGAATGCCAAGCTGCTTTGGCTGTGCTACATTGCGTTCTCTCATTTAAGCACCAGCCAATTAAGTCAAAGGTCACTCATTGCAGCAGACACGCCTCCTAGTTGACTGCAGGTGTAATTAGTAACAGATGAGGTTCACATACCGTTGGCTTATGTCCGCAGCAACAAGACTAGGTATGCTCACCTGGCCAAGTTGACAACTGAATCAAACTAACACACCTTTCAATCATGTTCACCTTCAATATGACAATATTACATATAGACCCACTAGTGAACAGCCTTCACTTCTATCCATTCCCTTACAGTGTGTTCAACCTCATTAGATTACTATTCACCCATCTCAAGCTTTTGTGTATCTCTAGGTCCCCTACATTATGCATTATAAGCCTCTGGTTTTACCTTTACCATGGTCATAAAAGTGGAATCATACAGCATCTATTCTTTTATGTCTAGATTATTTCACTCAGCATTATGTCCTCAAGGCTCATCCATCTTGTCATGTGATTCAGGACATCATTTCGTCTTATTGCATAATATTCCATAGTATGCATATACCACTTTTTGTTAATCCACTCACCTGTTGATGGACACTTGGATTATTTCCATCTTTTGGCGGTTGTGAACAGTGTCTGTGCCCATTTCTTTTAGTGGGGTTTTGCTGTTGCTGAGTTGAAATAATTTGATATACTTTTTTGTATATTAAAACCTCAACACAGGATATTGGGCCAAGATGGCGGCTTAGCGAGGTGTTGTATTTAGTTCGTCCTCCAGAGCAGCTAATAAATAGCCAGGAATAGTACAGAACAACTTCTGAGGCCACATCAGTGACTGGACACGCAGTGTATCCCAGCCTGGATCAGCTGGACTGGTTGTAAGCCTCTCAGAACTGTGAGGCCCCAAGACATGGTGGGCAGTACCCCTCCCCCACAGGCTGCTTCCCAGAGGAGAAAGGAAAGAGAGTTTACCAGCAGCAGGGGCTAAGCGCAACCAAACTCCAATTGTGGAATTAATTCACAAATTCTGACTATTAAAAATAGGCCCCCAGGGCGGGCCACGGTGGCTCAGCAGGCAGAGTTCTCGCCTGCCATGCCGGAGACCCGGGTTCGATTCCCAGTGCCTGCCCATGCAAAAAGCAAACAAAATAGGCCCCTAGCTCAGCCAAACCTCCAGCAAAAGCAGAGGTCGCTGGTTTTTGCCCAGGCACAGAGGAGGCAGGCTGACAAGAAAAGAAAAACAAACAAAGAAACCAAAAAAAAAAAAAAAATAGGCATTTTCGGATTTGAAAAGGTCTGGGTCTTGAGGGAAAGGAGGGGGCACTTTGGACCTGGAGATAAACAGAGCAACGTACCAACTTAAGCTCTTGATTGGCAAACATGAGGCATGGGGGTCCTGCTCTGAAAAGAATTTTTCTCTATTGTTTTGGTGGCTATGTTTCTAGTGCTTGACTGCTCTTTGAATACAGCTGTAAGGCTTCTTGGGCTCCACTACCCCAGGCATAGGCAGAATTAAGCTTGTTTAAGTGTTTGTCTGGAGCCTGTGCCATCACCAGGAGAGGGGTGGGGCCCAGCTCAGGTGGAATCCCTATCTCAAGGAGTTCAGACCCCAGGGTCTGGGAAAGTGAAGTGATTAGAGCCCAGACTACAACCTCTCCTCTGTTCCCACCACATCCCCAGCAGGGAGAGTCTGCTGAAGTTAAAGGTACTGCATGACCTTATGCTGGTGGGACCTGCAGGCAGACAAGTGCCACATACTGAGCAGGATAGGAAAAACGGAGAGCCCAGAGGCTTCATAGGAAAGCTTTTCAATCTGCTGGGTCTCTCCCTCAGGGAAAACTGACTCTTTCCTCCTGAGAGGAGGCCAATTTGGTCTGGGAAAATCTGGCTGGGGTCCATAATACCTAAGTAGACCCTCCTAAGGGGAGGAAAAGGCACCATACAGGCAAGGCAAGAAACAAGACACAAGAACTGAAAAATTCTGATCTGTTAAACAAAACCTAAGCTAGGGGTCCAGAAAAAGCTGAACTGAATGTCAAAGAACAGACAGACAACAAAATCATCCAGCAAGAAAATTCAAGGCAAAAAAAAAAAAAAAAAAAGTGAAAATATTCTCCAGAATAAAGTAATTAAGGTAATTAAATGCCTAGATGCCAGCAAAAATAACAAATCATACTAAGAAAATTGAAGACATGGCCCAGTCAAAGGAACAAACCAACAATTCAAACGAGATACAGGAGTTGAAATAATTAAGTCAGAATGTTCAACAGACATGGAAAACCTCATCAAAAATCAAATCAGTGGGCAACACAATAGTGGCTCAGTGGCAAAGTTCTTGCCTGCCATGCCAGAGACCCAGGTTCGATTCCCAAAGCCTGCACATGTCAGAAAAAAAAAAAAAAGAAAATTCAACATCCTTTCAGGAGGAAAAATGTTAAAAAAAAATCAAATCAGTGAATTGAAGGAGGATATAAAGAAGGCAAGGAATGAACAAAAAGAAGAAATTGAAAGTCTGAAAAAACAAATCACAGAATGTATGGGAATGAAAGGCACAGTAGAAGAGATGAAAAAAACAATGGAAACCTACAATGTCAGATTTCTAGAGGCAGAAGATAGGATTAGTGAACTGTTGGATAGACATCTGAAATCTGACAAGCAAAAGAAAATACAGGGAAAAGAATGGAAAAATATGAGCAGGGACTCAGCACATTGAATGACAACATGAAGCACACCAATATACGTGTTGTGGGTGTCCCAGAAGGAGAAGAGAAGGGAAAAGGAGGAGAAAAACTAATGGAGGAAATGATCACTGAAAATTTCCCAACTCTTATGAAAGACTTGAAATTACAGATCCAAGAAGTGCAGTGTACCCCAAAGAGAACAGACCCGAATAGACGTATTCTAAGACATTTACTAATCAGAAAGTCAGAGGTCAAAGAGAAAGAGGGAATCTTGAAAGCAGCAAGAGAAAAGCAATCCATCACGTACAAGGGAAGCCCAATAAGACTATGCATAGATCTCTCAGCAGAAACCATGGAGGCAAGAAGACAGCAGGATGATATATTTAAATTATGAAAAGAGAAAAACTGCCAAACAAGAATTCTATATCCAGCAAAATTGTCCTTCAAAAATGAGGGAGAAATTAAAACATTTTCAGACAAAAAAAATCACTGAGAGAATTTGTGACCAAGAGACTGGCTCTGCAAGAAATACTAAAGGGAGCACTAGAGACAGATACAAAAAGACAAGAGAGAGAGGTGTGGAGAAGAGTGTAGAAATGAAGACTATCAGTAAGGGTAAAAAGAAGGAAAATTAAACATGACATATAAAATCCAAAAGGCAAAATGGTAGAAGAAAGTACTGCCCATACTGTAAATAATACTAAATGTTAATGGATTAAACTCCCCAGTCAAAAGACATAGACTTGCAGAATAAATTAAAAAAACAGGACCCATCTATATGCTGTCTACCAGAAATGCATCTTAGACCCAAGGATAAACATAGGTTGAAAGTCAAAGGTTGGGAAAAGATATTTCATGCAAATAATAATCAGAAAAGAGCAGGTGTAGCTATACTAATATCCAACAAATTAGACTTCAAATGTAAAACAGTTAAAAGAGACAAAGGACACTATGTATTAATAAGAGGACTACTCAGGGCCTCTGTATGGAAAGCGGTGCATTAGGTGCTTGCACTAACTGGCTGGTCTCTGGTTCTCTGCATCTCAATTCTTCTTTTTCAACCAGGGCCTCCCTATGTGGTGTAGAAGACCCTCCCAGGTCACCCACACCCCAGAATTGGTCTCCTGGTCCTTCTTCTGTCCCTTCTCTAGCTGTTCCTTGGAGTAGGGGTGAACTTGACCTATCCTATTTTGCCATCTTCCTAGAAGTCCTATAGTGTCTTTCTTTCATACACAGGTTTTTAATTTTGAAAAAGTCCAATTTATCTACTTATTTCCTTTGTTGACTGTGAGTTTAGTGTCATATCTAAGAATCCTTTGCCAAATCCAAGGACATGAAGATTATCCTGTGTTTTCTTCTAAGTGTTTTATAATTTTGGCTCTTGTATTTAAGTACTTCATCCATTTGGAGTTAATTTTTGTATACAGTATAAGGCAAGTGTCCAACTTCATTCTTCTACATGTAGAGATCCAGTGGTCCCAGCACCATTTCTGGAAGAGACTATTCTCTCACCATTGAATGTCTTGGCACTCTTGTCAAAAACCAATTGACCTAAGGAACAACGTCGTGAGGAATGCAACAATGTGAATGAACATGCGGGACATTTGGTGACACAAAATAAGCCAGAAACAAAAAAACAATAGTATGATCACCTTTAAGAAAACAGGGGCCTAGCTTTTAGAGCAGACACATTAAGTCCAGAGCGGTGATTATTATTTCTGGATTTTTAGAGGCTGTTTTTTATATATAACCTGATATTTAGAGATTAAGAATGAAGCCAAATAGGTTGGGGTTAAAGTAATTCAGAACATAAGGGTAAGGAAGACAGTGTCTATATTTTAGAACCACACATACTCTTTGACACCAATGAAAGAAAGGTTTATTTGATCTGGACCTGAGATTTTCTGAAGTGCATAATCAAATTCAGCCTATCTCTATAGCTCATTTGAACAACTGAAACACAGGAAACACAGAATAAGAAAAAGGTCCTTTAATCCTGTATAGATTATTGGAATGTTTGGAAACATCCTAGAGTATATTAAGCAGATAATCAAAAAGTATTGGCAAAGTCCCCTGAGGGAGGGGAGAAAGACTATAAAACTATTAAACCTTACCATCAGGGAATCCCCTGATACTGTGTCGAAATTTAGGGACACCCAAACAATAGGCCATGCCCTTGATCATGAGGCTTACTCTTGCAAAGCTTATGTAGGTAGCAGAGAAGCTTAGATTACCTGTAGGCATGCCTAAGAGTTACTTCTGGAGGACCTCTGTTGTTGCTCAGATGTGGCCTCACTACCTCTAAGTCCAACTCTGCAAGTGAAATCATTGCCCTCCCCCCCCTACGTGGGACATGACATCCAGGGGTGAAAGTCTCTCTGGTGATGTGGGAGATGACTCTCAGGGATGAATCCAGACCTGTCACCGTGGAATCAACAATTATACCCTGACCAAAAGGGGGGGGAAATGTTTAATTAATAAAGTTTCTGTATCAGTGGCAGAGAGAGTTCAAATAGAGTCAAGAGGCTACTCTGGAGGTTGCTCTTACACAAGCTTCAGGTAGACCTTGCTACCTGCCAACCCCCAACCAGGACCATTCCAGCCAATCCTAAACAACACCTAGGGCAATTTAAAAGATTCCACAAGGGTTCCAGGCACTACAGTAACTTTCCAGAAACCTACAACCTCCAGATGGGTCCCTGGTCTAGTTAAATCCTGAAACCTAGCCCAGCCTCTCTAGAACATCAGATATTTCCATCCCCCTACCCCATATTAGAGACAGACCCTTCCAATATCAAAAATTTAGAATTGCCATAGCCCAAACAACCCAAAGAGAGGTATGGAAAGATCAACGGTGATGGTGGAATTATACATAGAAGATAGGACTCAACAAATGACTATGAATGCTGAATCATTAAATGGATCTCTTTTAGCTGTATTTTAGAGCAGCTAGAAGTAAAAACCGAAAATTGTGAAATTGTAACCCATTTCAAAGTCTGAAATATGTTCTACAACTAATTGTGGTGCCGTGCTTTGAAATTGAAAGCTTTTTTGGATTTATGTTATTGTTCACAAAAAAAGAAGGAAAAATAGTTGACTGTGATGATAAAAAAGTATTTAAGCCCTCTAGCCTCCTATATTCTAGAGCAGCTAGAAGGAAAAATATCAGAGGATCATATGGTAGTCCATGACAAACTCTGGGATCTATCCTGTAACCACTTTTTGAAGAGTGCTTTGAAAACTATTGCTTAATTTCTTTGCTTTGTATACATGTCATACTATACAATAAAAAAGCTAAAAACAAACAAAAAAAATCAATTGACCTAAGATGTATGGGTTCGTGAATGTTGTTTTAAAAGTTCCGCAGGTGACTTTAATGTGCAGCCGGAAGAACTTTATGTGGAAAGTTCTGATAAAGGCTAAATTTAGACTTTAGGTGATGGAAAGCTATTGCATGTTTTTACACAAGAAGGGAAACATGATGATGGTTGAAATATGGGAAGCTTCTAATCATACTGTGCAGAACAGATCAGAATGAAGAGACACTGAAAACAAAGGGTCCCAGTAAAAAAACCTGCAGTAGTCCAATTAAGAGATGATAAAGTCTTGAACCAAAGTGTTAGCCTTGGGAATGAAAAGGAGGTGGAAATTTCTGGAAAATACAGTACTGGGCAACTTCAGGACTGTTTAAAGCAAGACAGAAGGGTCCAGGCTGCTTCTAGGGCCACAGCAAGGGAGGGGGGGGAGCAGTGGGGGAAGCACTCTTCCCTGTGCCCACACCTACTTGTCCCTATATTTGACTTAAACCAAAAACTGCAGAAGAAAGAATTTCTAATATATTGGGAGTTAAGAACCCAAGAAATGGAAAAGAACACAGAGACTTAGTTATCTGGGGGTAGGGGGAGTCCAAGGACCACTAATTTAAGCAGTAAAGATCAAATAGATTTAGGACACAAACTTTTAAAGTAAAGCCAAAAAGTCCCTTGAGGGATGGGAGAAAAAATATTGAACTATTAAGCTTTACCACGGGGGAAACCCCTGATACTGTCTCAAACATTAGTGACTCCCAAGACAATAGGTCAAGCCCTTGATCTTGATGCTTGTGCTTACAGCAGAGAAGCTATGTATACCTATAGACATGCCTAAGAGTTACTTCCAGAAAGCGTCTTTTGTTGTTCAGATGTGGCCTCTTTTTCTCTAAGCCCAATTCTGCAAGGAAAATCATTACCCTCCCTCCGCTACGTGGAACATGATTTTCAGGGGCGAAAGTCTCCCTGGCAAAGTGGGACATACTCCTAGGGATGAGCCTGGCCTGGCACCTTGGGATCGACAACACCTTCCTGACCAAAAAGGGAAAACAGGATGTAACAAAATATGGTATCAGTAGCTAAGAGAGTTCAAATAGAGTACAGAAGCTTTTCTGGAGGCTGCTTACACTAGCTTCAGCTAGATACTGCTAATTACCAGAGTTCACCAAACCCCAACCAAACCATTCCTGCCAATCCTAGAGAATACCTAAGGCTTCATCTAAAATTCTACGAAAGTTTCATGCATGAAGATGACTTTCCAGAAACCTACAATCCCCAGATGGGTTCCTAGGCTAGATAAGTCCTGAAACTCAGAGGGGCCAGCCTATTCCCAGAACATCAACTAATTCCATCCCCCTATCCCATATTATCAACACCCCTTTCCAACATGAAAAAGTGAGAATGGGTACAGCCCAAATACCCTAAAGATTGGGAGAAGGATCAAAGGAAAAGGAGGAATTATAACAGAAGATAGGATTTAACAAATGAGTATGACTGCTGAATCATTACATTGTTATTTCTGTCAGTCTCGAGTCTTAGAGCAGCTAGAAGGAAAAACCTAAAATTGTAGAAGTGTAACCCATATAACACTCTGAAATCTGTTCTTTTTTTTTTTTTTTTGGCATGGGCAGGCTCTGGGAATTGAACCTGGGTCTCCAGCATAGCAGGCGAGAATCCTGCCACTGAGCCATTATACGGCCCCTGAAACCCATTCTATAACTACTTGTTACAACGTACTCTGAAATTTATTGTTTTATATATGCATTTCACAACACAAATTGCTTTAAAAAAAAGATGAAACCAAATTTTATGCAGTTACAATTTCTTCCCCTACAGAATTCTGACATAGTAAGAAACCTCCATCCTTCTTCTGTAAGTTTCACAAACACCACCATTATTTCTATGCCACCTTTGAATACTAAGCTCAGCTCATAGAAAGAAAAATACAGAATCAATTGGAGTTTCAAATACCTTAGGTATTGCCTAAGTCAGAAAAGAAAAGCCAGCAAAATAAAATAGAGCAGGGGGGCTGAGAGGAAGTATGGACAGCGGGCTGATGATGAATGCCAGATGACTTGGATCTCAGCTAAAGGACAATATTCCATTTACTGAACTTGCAGTAACTGGACTTTCTGAAAGTCAAGATCTTCTTTGGAAAGATTTTACTTGGGTGAGAAATGAACTTTTGCTCAGGTGAATTATCAAAAAAGAATTTGCAACTCAACCAAGATAAAATGAAATTTTCCACATTGAGAAACATCCAGTGTCTGTTTGCTCCACTAAAATACAAGATAGAATTCAAAGTAGTGCAACATGCTCAGTGGCTACCACTTTTTCCAGACTCAAACTTGGATATTTTGAGCTCAAACACTAGATATTCTGAGAGGTAATGATGAGACTACTGTATTTCAAGATATTCCTAATGATCCATTCACAAAGTGAAAAGAATCACTTGTGATGGTTGAATATAAACTTGGTTTACTGTAACACAGTTATGCTGTTAATGAAAATAGAGTGCATTTGTTTATAGTCGTCTTTTTACTATAATTTAATGTATGTAACTTTAAAAGTACTGGCACACGAGAATTTTTACCTAAATAGTTATCAGTGATCATTTGAAATTATTTGGTTCTTTGGCTTATGACCATGTGACACTTGAAAACACTTAAGGGAGATGACATTAAAACTAATTTATATTAAAAACAGTGGCCAAGTCTTTTAAAAAAATCATTGCTAATGAATATTATAAAACTGCCTGCGGGTTTGAGTTAAACCCATTTTCTAGATATTACAGAAATGTAATTTTGAATAATCATTATCAGTATTTGTGCAGCCTTCCTAGGAGCATCTTTCAGAGTAAATATTTGTAATTGATTTCACTGGCAGCTTCAAATTAGGAAAAAATAAGAAATCTATACTTTATTCTGTTTCAGTATTATCCATTAGTATAGCCATAAGAATATCTGTTTTATTGATATGCTTTTAAATTACAACCATTCTTTGACTCTTTCAGATTGAAAACCCTAAGTTCAGAGGTTTTGATTTGGGCTGTGTCTTTAAAGTGAAAAAATTAACCAGTATATTTAAAAACAGTGGTTCTCAAATAAATATAAATAAATAAACGAACAAATGAATAAATAAAACTGGAGCAGGGTAGCTAATACTCCAAATAATGGAAGCTTTTTAGGACATAAGGAAGAAGTGAATGGGATGACCCACTTGAGACAGCACCAAGGGAGGAGAGAGGACTTCACACCCTAGATGATGGCAACAGGCAGAGAAAAAACACTGAATAATTAAAAATGAATTGGGACACACCTTCAATATCAGTTCATCTCATTTCTCATTTTTCCCTCACCTTTCCAAAGCAACCAGACCTTTTACTTAACCTGTTTATGTGATGCTCAATCCTACTGTTTACTCTAGAGCACACACGCACAAATAAGTTAATTGTTATTTTATTGCAGAGGAAAAACATTCTGAAATATTTGTTATATAACAATAATTATTGACAAAATAATTTTTTAGGGTTTGCAAGCTTACCATCTGATGAGATGTACTGAACTGTCAATATCCCTTCCCATAAACCATAGGAAAATCCAAAATATTTTCTCCATGGTTTCCAAATTTCTCCATAGATGCCCTAATAAGTCCAAAAGTAAACAATAAACAAATTGGCAGAGAAATGAGAAGGGTAGCTAAGAGGAAAAAATGTTAACAGTTGGCGACTCTAGAATGAAGGGTAGATAGATGTTCATTATACCATTCTTCCAATTTTTCTTCGTTTTTTAGATTTGCAGTTACAGGTAGGCTGAAAAGCTGTTTTACTGCAATCATGCTTCTTTCCAGACATGCCTAGAAAATATATTCAATTTTCTTTTCAAACCAGAAATAGAAAATCAGTTCTCCCCCAGGTTATATGCACTTCCTCTTCTTACCAAGCTTTCTGGCAATTTTAAATTAATGGACTATAGTTCAGTGATAAGGTTTTATAGTTCTTGGAGGAGTTTTGGGTCAAAATCTCATCGAAGGTCTGTGATGGTTACTGCTCGGTCCACAACAGTCACATGGCTGCAGCTCTGTGACAGGGAGAAAGAAGAAAGGTAAAGTCCTTGGAATATTCCAAAAAGTCATTCATTTTTAAAAACTCTTTATTTAAAATCCTCATTCTAGGGCAGTGCACAGTGGTTCAGTGGCAAAATTTCCACCTGCCATACCGGAGACCCAGGTTCAAATCCTGGCGCCTGCCCATGTAAAAAAAAAAATCCTCATTCTAGACCAGTGCTTCTCAGTCTGAGAAGCTACCAAGTGATTTTATGGTCTGGGAATCAATATTCCCATCAATCCTATTTATAGATGAAATCAATGTTTACGCATATATCTTTGTTTCTTTTCCAAATATATGTATATTTTAGAGTGATCTGTAAAACACACATTTATTTAAAAGAACTACTGAATTCATGGTAGCATTTTGATAATTCTATCAATCAAAAGATACTAAAATATACTTTTTATCACATGGGCCATGCTAACTTTTACATGCAAAAGGGGTTCTTATAGCTGAAGCTTGGGCACTGGCATCCTAGACCTTTTCTCCTGATTGTACAGGCTGTTTCAACATACTGGGACTTAGACATTTATTACATCTCAAGGCAGACCAACCCATTTTCTAACAGATCTGTCAGAAACTTCTTCCTTATACTGAGCTGAAAACTCATTCCAAGAGGTCTTAGATTTAGTATTTGAAGTCATATGAAATACATCCCCTAGCGCCTTTTTTCTTTTAATACTTAGAGTCAGCTCTTATTGCCTTCATACGGTTTTTCCTCTAAGCATCTCCAGTTCCTTCTGAGTCCCTTTTCCATACTGACTCATCTTTTTTTGAACCTAAAAGGAATAATAAGGAGGAGGTCTGGCCAGAATAGAATAAGGCAAGACTATCACATTAGATCTGTGAAGTAGTTACAACGTATCATTGAAATCACTGATGTTATTATCAATTACAACTTTTCCATCACAGAACAAAAACATAGGGGAAAAACAGCCTCCCAGAAGAGTCAATGAATCCTTATCTAAGCAAAATTCTGAAATCAAATATGCTTAATCTATCTTTTTTTTTCCTGAGGTAAGATTTACATAATAAAAACACTAAACATTTTAAAGTGTACAATTCAGTGGCTTTTTGTACATTTACAATGTCCAACCATCACCTCTATGTAGTTTCAAAACATTTTCATCACTCCAAAAAGAAACTCTTTGCTAATTAAGCAATAACTACCTATTCTCTGCTCTTTTTGGCCCCTGGGAACGTCTAGCCTGCTTTCTGTCTCTATCAATTTACTCAATCTGGATGTTTCATAGCAAGGGAATCACACTATATGGGGTCTTTTGTGTCTGGCTTCTTTCATTGGCATGTTTTCAGAGTTCAACTACAGTGTAGTATGTAACAGTAATTCATTTCTTTTTTATGGCTGAGCTTTGCCTATCTATCATAAGTAGCTTTTTTCCCCCACAGCATCCAAATCTCCTACTGAAGTACACCTCCACTTCCCAAGCCTCCAAAACCGAGACTTGGGGAGGTGAAGCAGTCTGATCAAAGATACACACACATTAAGAACAGAGCTATCCATTCCTATCTCACACTGCTTCCCATGGATGTCCTTATTGTGGGGATCTAGAGCGATAAATGACAAGGAATAACGTAGTATGTGGGTCAGAAAGGATGAAACACTTCATCACCTCTGACTGTCCTCTCTGCTTGAAGCAGAGCCCCAATTTCATCCACACAGATACATACACAGGACAGAGGTGGATTCTTGCTATGTGGATGAAATCCTTTCTGGCGACAGGAAGAAATCTCCTCTAGTCCATGGTCTGTTAGTTTAAAGAATCCAGTTCTGAAAGAAGAAAATGCAGGCACAGAGTCAAGCAAAGGTGTCCTCCCATCCCTAACACACACACACACACACACACATATACACACACACTGGTTCTGGTCTACATCGCAGAGCTCATTTTGAGACAGCTTCATGCTGGCTCACAGGTCTCTTCTCTGGTGAATGAATCAAGGACTGACTCATCATTACCCCCATACTTGTTTTGCTGGGAGAATTCATAGTGAATGGTAGGATTTGGAATGAAAAAGAAGTAACTCTGTGAGATAATCTGTTTGATTTTTAAGTTCTCTAATCCAACAACAAGCTCTTGAAATGCCTATCACTTCAAGTAAACACTTCAAATTGTTCATGGATTGTTCTAGCTTGCTAGCTGCCAGAACGCAATATACCAGAAATGGAATGGCTTTTAAAAAGGGGAATTTAGTAAGTTTAAATTTATTAAATTTATTAAACTTATTAAAGGGGAATTTACAAGTTTACAGTTCTAAGGCTGAGAAGATGTCCCAATTAAAACAAGTCTATAGAAATGTCCAATTTAAGGCATCCAGGGAAAGATACCTTGGTTCAAGAAGGCCGATGACATTCAGTGTTTCTCTCTCACCTGGAAGGGCACATGGTGAACATGGTGGCATGTGCTGGCTTTCTTGTGGCTCTACAAAAAGGGACTCCCTCCAAAATGTTTCCTCTTTTAAAGGATTCCAAAGCAACTCCACCTTCAATGGGTGGAGACATACCTCCATGGAAATCATCTAATCAAAAGTTACCACCCACAATTAGGTGGGTCACATCTCCACAGGAACAATCGAAATGCTCCCACCCAGCAATACTGAATGAGGATTAAAGGACATGGCTTTTCTGGGGTCCACCATAGATTCAAACCAGTACATGGACTTTTCAAAGAAAAGCACATAAGTCATTGCTTGGATATTGTTTAAGTATCCTGGGCTTTTGCTTAAGCAAATACCATGAAATGGGTCCAGTTAACCAACGGGAATTTATTTGCTTACAGTTTGGGACCAAAAGAAAGTCCAAATCAAGGCACCATCAAGGCGATGCTTTTTTCCCCAAAGACTGAGGCATTCTGGACTGGCTGTTCATAATCCATGGTCCTCAACTTGTCCTTAACAAGGCACATGGTGGCTTCTCCTGGTCTCTCCCTTCTCTTCTGGGTTCCACAGATATTTTGCTTCTTGCTTCCTCTGGCTCTCTGTGTGCCTGAACTTCATTCTCCTTACAAAGGAGTCAGTTAATAGGATTAAGATCCATCCTGATTGGTTTGGGCCACATCTTAACGGAAGTAACCTCATCAAAAGGTCACACTTAAGAACATGTTTCCTGGGGTACATACAGCTTTAAACTTCTACACTACACCTTTTGGATCCCAAAAAGGCACATTCTTCGTAGATGCAAAATACATTTCATCATAACATCTGAAAGCCTTAAGTCATTTCAGTTACAATGCTAAGTACAAATCTCATCAAAACTGGGTATGAGTATGGTCTGTTCTGGGTGCAACACGCCTCTGAGGACCCGTGAAATCTAGAAAACAAGTCATCTGCTTCCAATATACAATGGGAAACAGATATAGGATAAACATCCCCATTTCAATACGGAGAAACTGGAAGGAAAACAAGGGTCACACGTTCCAAACAATTCTGAAACCCAGCAAGACAAATTCCATTAGATTTCAAGATCTGAGAGACATGTATAGACTGATATTCTGTCCTTCAGGCCTGATGGAGTACAGCCCTGCCCTCTCCAAGCACTTCTCACCCAAACACTAGGGTGAAGGCTCAACCCTCTCTGAGCATCGCGATGGTGGCCAGGTTCTCTACAAACCTTATGGCTCAGGGCCCACCGTCTCTAAGCATTGGGATGGGAGGCAGGCTCTCTGCAAACTCCTGAACAAAGGCCCCACCGTCTCTGAACACTGAAGTGTCAGTACTCTCCATGAGTAACAGGGTAGAAAGTCCACCTTTTCTAAGCGCAGCGGCAGACTCACCCTTTTCATACACATACGTGGGCCTCCTGCCTTGGCCAGAGTAGATCTCTTCAGTTCAAACCTCAGCTTCCATGATTCTGTCCTTGAAGTCATTCTTCCTTTAGTTTGTCTCTTCTCTGTCCCTTTCAATGAAGGCTAACAGTGTTTCCATTCACAGAAATTTTGCAAAATCCTTGTTGGTTTTGCATGTAGTTCACAAGGGGTCCAATCCATCAATTTCTGGTTTCTGTGCCCAAGAATTCATTTCTCAATTTATCCCCTTCCTCTCTCATTTCATCACTTTCAAATTCGGCCTTCCATCTGACATCAGAACTCAATTTTGCCAAGTTCTCTGCCACTTTAAAAGGACTGCCTTTCCTCAGGTTTCAAATAACACAATTCATCATTTCTAACTAAGGCCTTATCAGAAGTAACTTTAACATCCATATTTCTACCAACAGTCTCTTCAAAGCAATCTAGGCCTTTTCTATCAAGCTCCTCACAATTTTCCCAGCCTTTACTCATTACTCAAGTCCAAAACCATTTCGACATTTTTGGTATTTGCAATAGCATCACCTTACTCTCAATATCAAAATCTGTTTTAGATTTCTGGGCTGCTCAAGCAAATATCATGAAATGGGCGGGATTAAACAATTGGAATTTATTTGCTTACGGCTCTGAAGCTAACAGAAAGTCCATATCAAGGCATCATCAAGGTGATGCATTCTTCCTAAAGGCTGTGGTGTTCTGAGGCTGGCTACCTGCAATTCTTCATCCTTAGCTTGTCACGTGGCAAGGTACATGGTGGCATCTCCTGGTGTTACCTTTCTCTTATGGATTCGTTGTTGTTCAGCCTCTTAGTTCCTGTGGTTTTCTCTCTGTGTCTGAATTTCATTGCGCTTACCAAGGACTGCAGTAATAGGATTAAGACTCATCCTGATTTGGTTGGGCCACATCTAAACTGAAGTAACCTCATCAAAAGGTCCTACTTACAATGGGTTCACACCCACAGGAATGGATTCAATTTAAGAATATTTTTCTAGGGTACATACAGGTTCAAACCACCATAGATATCTTTTTAAACAAGTATAGGAGCTTTATCAGCACATGGGGCTAATAGGGAGTCTTTTAAAAGAACAAATATATATATATATTTTTACAACCTATATATTTTATAGAGAACAAAGAGGCAAGGAAGGGCCCTTTAACTCCCAAGAAGAGAGACCTTTTCTTTTACCTTCCCCACTGCCTGCTTGTAACACTCAGACCCAGGTCCCATGTACTCACTCCTGGAACTTGGGGGAGCAAACAATAGCTATTGACTCTGGTAACATCATCTGGTAGGAGCAATGTGTATGTAGATCAACACTGGAGAGAAAGGCAGTCTGTGTGGGATGAGTCTGTGAAGAGAGAAACAAATTCAGAGAAGGCTCAGTGAAGCAAGACCAGACAAGCAGGGTACATGAAGAAAGACAGATCCAAGCAGCTGCTAATAGCTGGCTATAATCTCCTTCTCAAGTTCAAAGTTTTCTGTGACCATGAGGAGAATGTCAGAAATTCACAACTAATGTACTTCCTTTCCAGTATTTTAAACAAATGTAGTTTAACACGCGTATGTGAAAAGACTCATAATTTCTAACTGACTATAAAGACTTAACTGGCTTCTCACAAGCTCTCTCTATACAATGGAGAGACACCCATCATGGAGCCAATTAGTACACACTGTCCAATGCCTCAAACTGGTAGAAATCAAGGACTTAACAAATCACAGTCAGAGGAATGATTCTTCTTCCTCTCACAGGTGGTAAAAGGTCAAGGATGAATCTTCACAAGACATCTGGCTTCTGTGCCTTAATGCTACTTTCATCTTTTACTTTATCTCTCTGCTTCCTGACTCACAGTGTCTAAGCTCCCCTATGTAGCCTGTTCACAAGCTGCTTGTGAATTTCTTCTTGCTTTCTACTTTCACCCACTTGCAAGACTCCCAAGTTCAGCTTTATAGAGAGGACTCCTAGATTTCTCTCTCCTCCATTGGCCTTGCTTCTAAGTTCCAGCCTCACATTTCCAACTGCCTGATAACCATCCCCACTGGTGATGCCTCAACCAGTACCTTTGATTTACTTGTTCAAAACTGAACACAACATTTGCACCACTTCCCAAGTAAGTCCTCCTCCTCAATTCCCTATTTCTGGTTTTGGAATGATCACTGCCACCCCCATGAGCTAGGCACAAACTCCCTGAGTCATCACTGATTCCTCTCTTACTCATTCCCCCTATTACCCTTTGAAATCTTTCTCACATTCATCGCTTCCTTCCTGAATATACTATCATCACCCTAGCTCTTATTGTTACTAGATTTCATCACTACAGTAATTTCTTAAATAATCTCCCTGCCTCAAACCTATCTTAAAACTGTCATTCTTTGAATTTTCTAATGTACAGCTTTGATCATCTCATTGCTCAGCTCAAAAACCTTCAAGAGTTCTCAACTTGAAAAAATCACAACTATCTTGCCTGTTACCCAAAGACTATGGTTTCAATGTATTGCAATTTATTATAAAACTTATCTTCCACTGCTTCCAAACAGGAACCATAATCTGCAGCAAAACCACCCAATGCTCCAAACGCAGCCTGCCTTTACCCAATGCTGTCTCTTCCTTAGAGAATTCTTCCTTTGTCCATCTCTTCATCTCAAAATCTTACCTTCCTTTTATGATCTAGCTAAATGATCACCTCTTTCATGGATCATTTTCAGCATTCCCTTAAAACCAGGTAGGACCCCTTCCTCCTCTGAATTCTACAGCACTTTGCACCTTTTGAGGCACTTAGCATATTCTGGCTCATGTTAAGAGTTTTATTACTTGCCTATTTGTCTAACATCCTTCTTGAGACTAAAATTACATCTAACTCAAATTTGTATCCCCTGGAAGATAACGAACAAGTCTTCTATTCCCCATCAACTATAATGGAGGATACACAGCATTAGGCAAACCAGTAATCTAATCCTCAAAAGCTAACAGTGGAGTACAAGAAGTCAAGTATGCTAGGAACCACATCCAAAGGAAGGAAAATAATCTATATAACCTGGAAGCAATTTTCTTTACTAAGAGAAAGAAATAATCCGTGTGTTTATAACATTATGAGAGAAGAGGAGACTAACACTCAGAGAACTCAGAATTGCTTACATGAATCCAGCCCAGCGTGATGAGACCCTGCTGATCCTGGATGAGGAAAAGCTCTTCTTCGCTCTCTGTGTTACAATAATCAGAACCAGCACTTTGCTTGGGGATGAGAACATGGGTAATGGTAAATTCATTCCTCATCTGCCAAAGGAGAAAACAGTTCATCACAGTTTCATGTCACCTATGCAGCCCTACTATATCATAACAATGGAAAGTTAAACCTCTATACAAGTGAAAGCATTCTTAGCCTGGAACAGGAATCCTTCTTAGGTATTATTTTTTTTAAGAGAAGTTGTGGGTTTACAGAAAAATCATGCATAGAACAGAGGTCCAACATACCACCCTATAATTAACACCTTCCACTGATGTAGTATGCTTGTTACAGTGGATAAAAGCACATTTTTATAATCAAATTATTAACTACAGTCTACAGTTTGTCAGGGTTCACTGTCTGTATTGTGCAGATTTTTAAAAAATTTTATTCCAGTAACATATATACAACCTAAAATTTCCCTGTTTAATCAAATATATAATTCAGTACCGTTAGTTACTTTCACAGTGTTGTGCTATCATCAATATCATCCATTACCCAATTTGAAACTCTGTACAATTTAAGTCTTAACTTCCTATTCTCTACTCCCACCCCAATGCCTGGTAATCTATATTCTAACTCTATTGAGTTTGCTCATTCCGATTATTTCATACAGTGAGATCAGACAGTGTTTGCCCTTTTTCTGTCGGGCTTATTTCACTGAACATGATGCTGAGACTTACCCCAGAACCGTCTGATGCACAGCCTGGGTTAAATACCAAAGCCCTGGGGGAGTTTTCTGCTATAGCCAAATGGATATACTGATGGTTCTTGAAAAGTTTCAAGTAGAGTGCCATTTCTCTTTCTTTGCTAAAGCAGTTCCTCTTTCACTCTATTTCTCTAAGCCCTTCTCACCCTTAAGCCTTAGTTTAAATGTATTTCATTTCATTCATTTATTCATACCTCATTCATCTGGCAGTTAATAATGGGTCAAGTGTCTCAATTCAGTGACCTTTCCCTCCTCTCAATTTTTGTGCTCATATTGTACACACTATTTGTTGTGCTCTTTATCTTTTGGTATATATCTCTCATCTCTCCAAAGTGATTGGTTGTTTTTTATGGACACAGTCTTCATGCCTTACATATTTTATATTCCAAGTTCCCACATAAAGATGCTCAAAAAATGACATAGAGGTAATGACTGGATCACCCCACCAAACTTAGAATTAGATATTTTTTACTACCAGTTTTAAAATAATTAATTTGTGTGATGGCTGGAACTCCAGCAGCCATCTCACTACCTAAAGAAAGAAGCCATGCATTGAGGTTGGCCAACCAAAAAGATAGTGGGAAGCTGGATCAGCTCCACACAAGCTCCAGTCTACTCTTATAAATGAGAGAAAGTTAATTCTTAATTCATTTGGGCCCCAATAGTTGGGTCTCTGTTATTAAGGGAAAAAAGCTGTAACAGATAATTAAGATCTTGAAGATCTTCTGAAATTTCATTCATTTTCATGACTGACCTGTTAACAGACCAGACACTGGTACAATGGTAACCACTTTGTTTCCCTTGTTATCCACTGCCTACTATTGTGCTGACAAACTGGCCCTTCTTTCAGCCTAGAATTCACTTTGCCTTTGGGGAGATGAGCTTTCCTCCATTATCTACAACTTTTTGTAATGAATATGCACCCCTCATCTTTCCATTCTTCTTTTTGTAGCACCGGCTCCCGCAAAACAGAAAACTGAGTTCTGATCTAGGCATGCACGGCTATTTTAGAGAGAGAAGTGGCAACTAGAGAACGATTTCTGATAGAAGAACTGAAGCCTCGGTCTAAGGGATTTCTAGTGTAAGAATTAGAGAGTTTTGCCACGCAAAGGAGGACTCCAAGAGATGTTCTCTCATGCAACACGCAAAGGGGTTTATTTACCACACATGCGTGGGGCTCACTGAACGCGCAGGAACAGAGAGCCCCAAGCCTGGGTTTGCGGAAGCTTTTAAGGGGTAGGAGGAGGGGGGTGAGGGTCGAGCATGGGTCACAGGTGCTGCTTCATGCAAGAAGCAGATAACAAACATTTTGCAAGAAGCAGATAACAAACAATCTGCAAGAAGCAGATAAACATTTTGCAAGAAGCAGATAGCAAACATTTTGCAAGAAGCAGATAACAAACATTTTTCGCGCATGAGTTATGGGAGCTGCTTCATGCAAGAAGCAGCTGTCTCGTTGTGCAAAACTCCCTTACTCAACCTTCTCAGCTGCATTCTTAGATAAACTTCCTCCGGCAGTTACAACCTTGCATAACCAAGGCAGCAGATAACCTTGCATAACCAAGGCAGCAGATAACCACCCCTGGGAAGTTCCGGGTTGTTTTTCTTAGCCTGATGGGGCCCATAACTCTTTTCTTTACAATTCTTAACTCACACCAAATGCATAGCAGTGAATATAAAATGACACAAATGCTTTTGCTGGATATTTCTATCATTCAGAAGCTAAAATATATGTAAATAGCTAAATTAAGCAAGAAAAATTAGCTACTGTTAAGCTTTATAAAATCCTTCTTTACATTCCCCACTCGTTTTGGTACATATCTCTAATCTTAGAGATTTTCTGGGTTATTTAATACTGAGTACTGTTGTCTGATGAGCATTAATTTGACATTTCCAATCTGCCTTTGTAAAAACTGTATAATTCTATTTAGAATATATGGTCCTATAGTTATTATTAAAAGTAACACAATTAAAGGCTCAGCGAGAGCAGATAATAGCGTTGTCAACCAGGAGGACTTAGTAAACCAAGATTCAAACTACCCCTGTTGCGCTGCTCGTTCTTTTTGTCTTTCACGAAGGCGCTCTCTGAGTTTTGTCATGGACTTTTTAACACCGGAGTGATCTGCATAGAAACAGCACTGTTCTTTTAAAGCTGCACGTAGTCCCCCCTCTTTAAGGAAAAGTAAGTCAAGTCCTCGCCTATTTTGTAGAACTACTTCTGAAAGGGAGGTTAGAGAGTTCTGAAGGGCCGTGACAGATTTTTCTGTTTCCTTTAAGTCTTGATTGATCGCGGCCTGTAATTGACTGGTTTGTTGATTGCTATGTGATTGGGAAACTACTGGCAAGTAATACAGTATTAAAAGCAGTAATAAGTATAATTTCGAAAACATATAAAATTGAGTGTTTATAGTTGGCTCAGCATTTTTCTGGCAGTGTTAAACTAATGCAAAGGTTATTCAATAACTTTTCCATTGGGAAACTATATAATATCACTGGGCCATGTTGCTATATATATAAATAATCACCTTATAGAGCATAGAGGTTACATAGTTGGGATCATCAAAAGTATATAATATTTACAACACAGGAAAGTTTAAAAAAAAAGTATAAACAGCCAAGAGATTATGCTGCTATTTTTCAGACTTATTTTAACCATGGGGAGACAAGCAAAATATTAAATACATTAACAGCCAACACCGGGGTTAGATTACACATGAGAGCAGAGGGGGTATTCCTGGCCCTGAAAAGGGCATAAGGCAGGAGCATGGTCCAATCCTTCAAGCCAGTCTCTATAGCTAATTTGGTTAGGGTCTCTTTAATTGTCCTGTTTATCTTTTCTACCTGTCCTGAGCTTTGGGGTTTGTAGGCGCAATGCAATTTCCAATTAATCCCCAATATCCTGGCCACACCCTGATGTATCTGGGCTACAAATGCGGGTCCGTTATCTGACACTATTATTTTTGGTAGACCAAACCGGGGAAAAATTTTTTCCATAATTTTTTTGACTATGACCTGGGCCGTTTCTCTCTTAGTTGGGTAGGCTTCAACTTATCCTGAAAAGGTGTCTATAAAAACTAGTAAGTATTTAAGTTCATATTTTGCAGGTTTGATTTCAGTAAAGTCGACTTCCCAGAACTGCCCAGGTCACATTCCCCTTAGTCTTTTTCCATTAGGAGCTTTGGTGGGGTAGGCGTTTATAATTTGACACGCCTGACATTCTCTGGCTACGCGATCTGCCAGTTCTTTCTTTTTTTTTTTTTTTGAGGCTGTCAGAGGGTACAATTCCCTCTGGTCTTGCAGGAGCTGCTGTAGTTTCCCTGTCCCCAGGTGAGTGAGCTGGTGGACCTGCTGTATGTAAGCTAGGGCTTCCGACTCTCCTTGGGGTGTAACCTCAGATAGTGTCTCAGGGGGTTGCTGGTTTTGGTTATTAGGACCAAGTTTATAGGGTCCCTTAATGCTGCCGCTTTTGCTTCTTTATCTGCTCGCCTATTACCCATGGTTACTGGGTCCGAGCCTCTTTGGTGGCTAGCACAGTGGACAAAGTTCTTTGTTTCAGCCCTGGCGGCCATGTTGCATGTTTCCGGCATCGCTGAGGGTGGATTTTATACATGCTATTTTAATTGTCCCCAACATTTCCTCCCTTTGTTTTTTCAAAAGGATGGAGGAAGAATGCTGATCCAGCATTCTTTTGGCATTAACCTTTGCTGGGGGAAGTAGAGGCCTCATCCCCCAGGTTGTTTGTGGCTCTGTTTTTCTGGGGAGAGGAATTTTTGCAGAGTGAACCTCTATGCAAGATGAGGCATACTTCTCAAGGAGCTCGAAAATGGCCTTTAATTGTTTTGGCCCTCCTTTGCAGTGCTTTGCCTTGCACCCAGCGGTACCAATCATAGCATAAGCTAGAAGCATATTTTCGAGTTGTATGCTGCTCCCGTAGGAGTGGGGATTCTTACCCGAGAGGGTGGGTAGCAGTCAGATATTTTGGTTTCATACCTTGGTTAGCGAGATGAAGCCGGTGATAATGCACTTGAATGGGCCTGCTTAGGGCAGAATTAATTTGGTCCTTAATTAGCTGTATTATTCTTTTTTCTTTTATTAACTTTTTTTTTCTCTCTCTCTCTCTTTCTCTCCTTTGTTCTTTTTCCTCCTCTGTTTCTCTCTTATAAAACACTTTTTCAGCTTCTTTGACTAAATCTCGCAAGGCTAGGTCCTGCAACCCGTCTAAGCGCTGCAGCTTGCGTCTAATGTCTGGAGCTGATTGGCCGATAAAGGCCATGGCCACTGAGGCTCTTTGATCCTCTGATTGAGGGTCAAAGGGAGTATACCTACGGTATGCTTCCATTAGTTTTTCTAAAAAGACTGAGGGTGACTCGTCCGCTCCCTGAATAACCTCTCTTACCTTGGCCAAATTGGTGGGCCGGCGTGCGGCTGCTCAGAGACCCGCTACTAGAGTCTGGCGATAGATGGACAGATGCTCCCTACCTTCAGAGGTGTTCGGGTCCCAGTTAGGGCGGCGCAGCGGGAACCGATCGTCGATGACATGCTGGAATTGGGTGGGTCTCCCATCTTGTCCGGGAACCTGCTTCCTGGCTTCCAGGAGGATCTGATCTTGCACTTTCGTGGTGAAGAGAGTCCCCAGGAGTTGTTGACAATCATCCCAAGTGGGCTGGTGAGAGAATATAAGGGACTCCACCAATCCAGTCAGCCTAGTGGGAGCCTCGGAAAAACGGGGTTTATTATTTAAGTCAGAGGAGGAAAAAGGGCCAGTATTGTAGAGTGGGCATTTCTCCCCCCATGTCTATCATCCACTGGAGGCCTGTACGGTCTGAGGGGGAGAGTGACCGCCACATCAGATGGGCTTTGTGCTCGTCTGCTTCGTGTACTATGTGCCGGTCCTGGTTCATCTGGGATCGTCTGTGGGTGAACCTGCGGAGAGGGAATGGAAGAGGGCGGAGAGAGAGAACTAGAGGAGGGAGAAGGTGAGCTAAGAGAAGGGGGGGTCCTGTACCGGAGCTGAAGGGTAGGGAGGAGGGGAAGAAGGACCTGCGTCGAAGAGGAGTAGATCCGATTGGGATTCCGGTAGGACTGCAGGAGGTAAGGAAGGATAGAGTTTCAGAGCTTGAGAAGGACCCGGCACTTTGATTGGGAGTACAGAGGGAGAGTCATGTTGACCAAGAGGAGTAAGAAACGGCTTTACCCATGGAGGTGGGTTTTCACACAGGTCCTGCCAAACCATGATGTAGGGCTGCTGGTCCGGGTGGCCATACGGGTCAGGGCGGAAGATGACTGACTTGACGGCCCGAATCAAGGGTAGATGAAAAGCTCCTTCCCGAGGCTATCTCACGTTAAAAGAGGGCCACCCGGCTGAGCAGAAGGTCTGCCATTTACCTTTTTTACAATAAGAGATAGATTCTGACCTCTTTCCCTGACCTCAGACCATTGTCTTAAGGTCAGAGAAAGTGGAGTCGATGTTCCCTGACCCATCTTTGGTAAAACAAAAACAATTCCTAACACACAAATACAGACAGACACACACAGAGCCGGCACACCACGTTTATACAGTTTCAGAGACACAGCTCTGACTGGCCTGATGACTGTGATCGAGTCTCCCCCCGTCAGAAGGGAAACAGAATCAGAGTCGGCCCTGTAGGAAGCCTCCAAGCGTCCCCGGAGGTCCCCCAATCCCGAGGCGTCCCTCGGGAGAGTGACCTGTAACCCCTGGACACGTCTGCCGGTTGCGGTCGGGGAGTGCTCACGCAACTCTCCGACAGTCACTGCCAGTCTGACAGACTAAGCGATCGCACCTCAGACAAAAAGGCCTCACTTACCCCGAGAGAAAGAGCTGTTGGAGCCTCCCCTTACGAAGAGCCGATCTCGGTGGGACCTCCAAATCTAAGAATTCGAGAGTTTTGCCTCGCAAAGGAGGACTCCAAGAGATGTTCTCTCATGCAACACGCAAAGGGGTTTATTTACCACACATGTGTGGGGCTCACTGAACGCGCAGGAACAGAGAGCCCCAAGCCTGGGTTTGGGGAAGCTTTTAAGGGGTAGGAGGAGGGGAGTGAGGGTCGAGCATGGGTCACAGGTGCTGCTTCATGCAAGAAGCACATAAACATTTCGCAAGAAGCAGATAACAAACATTTTGCAAGAAGCAGATAACAAACATTTTGCAAGAAGCAGATAACAAACATTTTTCGCGCATGAGTCATGGGAGCTGCTTCATGCAAGAAGCAGCTGTCTCGTTGTGCAAAACTCCCTTACTCAACCTTCTCAGTTGCATTCTCAGATAAACTTCCTCCGGCAGTTACAACCTTGCATAACCAAGGCAGCAGATAACCTTGCATAACCAAGGCAGCAGATAACCGCCCCTGGGAAGTTTCGGTTTGTTTTTCTTAGCCTGATGGGGCCCTTAACTCTTTTCTTTACAATTCTTAACTCACACCAAATGCATAGCAGTGAATATAAAATGACACAAATGCTTTTGCTGGATATTTCTATCATTCAGAAGCTAAAATATATGTAAATAGCTAAATTAAGCAAGAAAAATTAGCTACTGTTAAGCTTTATAAAATCCTTCTTTACACTAGAATAAAATAAAATGAAGTGTGAAAAGAAAATCTATTTGATTCAAGGGAATCTGAAAACCAATCAAATACAGGGTCACCAAATTCTAAGTGGCACGGCACCCTGATATGCTGTGCATGGTTCCTTCAGCAGAGAGATTAGCACAAAATGTAACCAACCCTGGATATCTTCTCTGAGAGTCAGAGAGAACAAGGAGGAAATAAACAGTCTCAGCTCAGGAAAAAGTTTGTTTTTACCTGTTTTCCACAGAGGATCCCACACGTCTCGACTCCCCGGGCGGTGTTGGCACTGGCTAACTGGAGAAACTGCGGGCAGAGCCTCCCTGGCACCACCACATGGCGCAGTCCATCAATTGTAGGAACTGCAATGGAGAGACAGGGAAAATCTGAGACCATGGGGCTGAGTCTTCACAAGCAGATCTCATAATGGTGGCCCTGGGAGGCCCTCACTGAGGCCCTCCCAACTTCAGGCACTGAGTGAGGAATCTCTCCCCAATGGCAGAAAAAAAACATTGGAAAATATCTTCCCCAACCTCTGGCCATAGCCTCTGGGTATAAATTACTTCAAGGAAAAAAAAATAGAGCAAGATTTAATCATTCAAGTTAAGAAAAGGGTAAGCTACTACTTTACAAAAAGTTCCTGAGATATTCAGGAATTCTCTTTCAGAATCTAATGCAGAGGATTTAAAAAATAATCTCTCTGCAAATGTTCTAAGAAATGATGAATATGCAACTATGTGAGGATATTGAGAATTACTGATTGTATATGTAGAATGGAATGATATCTTTATGTTTTGTTTGTTGTTAATTTTTTTAATTAATAATAAAATGGGAAAAATAATCTAGCAACTGAATTTTCACTTAAACCACTTTTTATCTCAGATAAGAACATGAGAGAAGATGATTTTCAAAGAAATACCAAGGATGAACTCTTGATAATGGGAAATAATTTGGGTAATTATTTACTTCTGTACTTAGTCATTTAGAAGAAAGTTAAAACGTCAAGAAAACAAACCAAACAAACACAACAAAAACACAATCAGTATCCACCTCCACCCCCCCAACCAAAAACGGTATA
Source organism: Tamandua tetradactyla (assembly GCF_023851605.1). Taxonomy (NCBI): domain Eukaryota; kingdom Metazoa; phylum Chordata; class Mammalia; order Pilosa; family Myrmecophagidae; genus Tamandua; species Tamandua tetradactyla. The sequence continues at coordinate 47,569,553 of NC_135343.1, read as the reverse complement.
GACAAACAAATTAGCTCATAAAACCTGTTTCAGAAATCCAGTAACAGACCCCAGTCCTTCAACACCATAAAGAAACTCTATGAAAGAACCAGCAGGCTAAAGCTAGGGCGCATTTTTCCAAGTTACATTTCCATATTAAAACAAGAAAACATCAAAGGACAAGGGATGTTCTGCTCCTGCACATTCAGCAGCAGGATCTGAATTCCTGGAGAGAGAAAGCCAGACCAAGAGACACATAGCCAAACAGGCTTGGGATTCTGAAAGAGTAAGGCACAGTCCCTTCCTTTGAAGTCAATAATCATTTACTGAGTGTATACCAACTAGACACTCTACTTGTCCTGCAGGGAACACAATTATGAATTTAAGACTCAAGTCCTAATCCATCAGAAGCTAAATTTAGTTAGAGACAAATGACTATATTATCAGGTGGCTGACCTGAATTGCATCAGAGCTAAAAAGAGCTCTGGGGGTTAAGAAGAACAGAATCAATCTTAGTGAAGGGAGGGGTCTCTGGAAAAGCTTCAAAAGAACAAGGAAGGCAGACACCGAGAAAAAAGATTCTCAGTACAGGGCAAAATGTTAACAAACATCCTTGGATAAGATATTCTTGGGAATGTGCTGTGAACGTGAAAGTCCAATTTGACCAGAGGATAAAATGTGTGAAGGAACAGCAGTGGTAGATAAGGAACGAAGGAAGTGGGGACAAGCCCTAGGGGCCAGGTTTCAGAATGCAGCCCTCCTTAACCATTCTTACAGTGTACTTTTAAACCGATCTTCTACAAAGCTGACTTCCTTAATGACCACTTGAAAGCTGATTTCTATACCAAAAAATCTACTCAAATCATCATGCCCTATTGTTATTTTCTCAGCTAATCAATCACTGATGAGAGGAGGACAGACTGTCAATAGTTTTTATGGCTAGACTCCTTAAAGATTAGGAATGCTTACAGGAGAAGCACAATTCTGCAGTCCTTACTTGTTTTTAAAAGTCAGTTGTAGGGTGCACAGGTGGTTCAGTGGTAGAATGCTCACCTTTCATGTGGGAGACCCGGGTTCGATTCCCAGACCATGCACCCCCCCCAAAAAAAAATAAATAAAAATGTCAGGTGTAGAGTTGTAAAGTGGGACTATAAATTTCAAAGTTTCCTTCACAAAAGGCTGAGTGGTCTCTATTTCACTGAACATATTAAATCTCTGTATAACCCTGAAAAGTGAAGGGTCTGACTCTCAAGAGTCAGAAAACCAATCTGGCTCCGAGTAACTTATGATTTAAGTAAAGGCCACTTTTCTTACTAGCTCTGAATTATAATACAGTTAGTGTGACAGGACACAGTATGGCAATACTTAATAAATGGGTTTCTGTGATCGGAGCCTAATAAATAGGACCATGGATGTAATTTTAGGCTGAATCCCCTAGAACGATACTTTTTAGTAGCAACAGAGATAGAAGAGGACATCAGAAAATGGACTTACTACTTTCTGAGCTGCTCAGTGCTCCAGGTTTCAAGGACCTGTCCACTGCAGGGGGCTTAGCTGGCCTTACACTTATATTACAGTCTGAAGGCTGTGTGGATGAGACAGGTGCTGAGGGAAACACATCTAAGGAAGGCTTTTCCAAGTCAGGCACCAGAGGGCCACCTCCGCCTGGGTCCACCTTCCCAAACTCCTGTACTCCTGTCGCTCTTTTTCTAGCTCCTGGTTACGGATCATCTCCTCAAAGGCATGGAACTGTTCCTGTTCCAATTGTTGCTGCTTCTGTTGTGCTACCCTCTGTCTTTCCTTTTCCAGTTCTTGCTGGATGGCCATATTCCGGGCAAGATCCTCTGCTTTCTTCCTCTACAAAGAAAGAAAAGGATTTAGGGTAACACTGGATCGACTTGACACCTGAAGAGAATAAGGCTTTTCAGCAGGGTGATTTCCCCAAATACGCTTCTACTCTGGACTGATTTCCCACCACACAACTCATGTTCCACTCAGTATCTCTAGTTCCACATGGACTATGGTTGCCACTCTTTTCTACTTAGCCACAGAATATCTTTTTTTTAAGGACAGTTGAAGTCCCAATCCTATCAGAAACCTTCCCAACAACTCTATTTTCTTCTTTACTGAAAACTCAATGCAACTTACTGTTCATACCCAGTAAGTTGTACTATATAGTTTTATTCACTAACCACACCATGTATATATTCTGTATCACGAGTAAGGCTGTAAGCTGGGACTAAATCCAAATCCACCCCTGTTATTTTGGGGTCTCTACTGAATTTTAAACCAAAATAAAGTTTTTACTTTTTGCTCTGGTCATCTGTTCAATATATATTGATATATTAAAACTAACAAAAGATATCAAGTAATAACCCCTTTATTAAGGCTCACTCAGTGCCTTAGAATTATGTGTTTCATAGCTGCTCAATCCTCTGCTGATTTTCAACAACAGAAAAAATATGGACTAGAGCTCAGCAAAGCACTACAAAATAACGTGTAAGCACTTGCGATATATATTCAGGTCCAACACAAGTACACTGATCCAAGTGCCCTTGGACTTTCTTCACATGTCTTAACTCTCACGCTTCCCAACAGGAATCATTTGAAAATAGCTTGGAAACAATCAATTATTATAAACAGCTTCAGGCATAACCAAATGCAACTCAAACCCCCAAATTCTCTGATCTAAAAACCTATGTCTGGGTGAAAATTTACACTATTCTTAGGTTCTCACTCTAGATGTAGCAGAAAAACAACAGATTTTCTAAGAGGACTAGTAGACTACATCTATGTTAAAATTCTCAGCCTAAACACTCACAGTCTATTTTTTTTAGTTTCTTGCAAAAAATGAGGTAGAAGGATCTGCTAAAATATCACATTAAAATCACAGGGCATAGCCCATGCACTTCTCAAACAAACAAACAAATGAAAAACCAACCAACAAACAAACATTCAACAAATGGTGCTGCAATAAGGGTATACTCACATGGACAAAGAATGAAATGTGACCCCTGCCACACAGCATACAAAAAAAAAGCATAGGGCACAGCCTAAGCGTCCAAAATGCTTTCCTTTTCTTTTTATCTTTATTGTTACATACTAACCTTTTCTGCATTATATTCTGCATATTCTTTAGTATATCGTTTTAATAGCTCTGCCTTCAGCTCTTCTGCTGTGGGAAATGCAATCTCCTTTAATTTCTGAAATACAAAACAAAAACTAGGAATGAGAGCAATTGCAGCTAATTGAGACGATAACTGAAGTCAAGTTGGCAAAGTCAATAATGTATCTAAAAATGATTTAAAATACTCTCTACTGTACCATAATTGCTACTTCACAACTGCTCTGGTGAAGTGGCCAGAGATGCATCACCTAATGCAGGATGTGATGCTCAAATGCAGAGATTATACTAGTTTTACCCTGAATTAGTCTGTGCTGCTTTGAAGCTTTTAGATGGGCAACATGAAAAAAAGACCTACCTTTATTATGTCTTTCTTTTCAGGAATGACAGTTGTTTTATAATCTCGATGCTTTGGTAGTTTTTCAATAAATAGCCTAAGGGAACACATCATAATGATTATGATGCAAAGAAAATGCCAGAAAAAAACACACAGAAAAACCCCTGCCTTGACATCTCCCTTTGCCTTGAGCCACTACATGAAGAGTCTCCAAAACTAAGGGGAGAGAGAACAGACACACAACTCAGACCCACACTCTCTACTCATCTCCAACCCTACAGAGAGCAAAAAGTGTTTCCCTCCTCTCCCAAATCAGACTTTTATGACAAAAGATGATGTACTGGGCTGAAATTTATATACACTCAGAACCTTAAACTGTAACTTTACTTGCAGATACAGTCTCTGAAGATGTTATTAGTTAAATTGAGGCTTCAATAGATTAGGATGGGCCCAAATCCAATGACTGGTGTCTTTATAAGAAGAGAAAGCAGAGATAAGGACACACGGGGGAGAAGGCCATGTGAAGAAGGCAGAGCCTGGAGTGACGCAGGTATAAACCAAAGAACGCCAAGGATTGTAGGCATTTCTTTCAGAAGTTGAAAGAGGCAAGGAAGGTGTGGTGGGTTGGAATTATATATCCCAGAAAAGCATGTTCTTACTCTTAATCCATTCCTGTGGATGTGAACTCACTGTTAATAGGACCTTTTGATGAGTTTACTTCAGTTAAGGTGTGACCCAACTCAAAGAGGATGGGTCTTAATTCTATTACTACAGACCTTACAGAGAAGGCCACAGAGAAAACCACAAGGAAGAATCAGAAGTCAACTGAATTTGGAGGAGAAAAAAGAAGGCATCATCATGCACACTGCCATGTAACAGAAAAGCCAAGGACCAAGGATCTCCAGCAGTCAGAAAAACACAACCGCTGAGGAGAAAAATTTCTTTGCTGACACCTCGATTTTGGACTTCTAGTGTGCTGGTTGGTGGACCCCAGAAAAGCCATGTCCTTTAATTCTCATTCAGTATTGCTGGGTGGGAGCATTATAATTTTCCCATGGAAATGTGACCCACCCAATTGTGGGTGGTAACTTTGATTAGATGATTTCTGTAGAGGTGTGTCTCCACCCATTGAAGGTGGAGCTGCTTGCTGGAAGCCTTTAAAAGAGGAAACATTTTGGAGAGAGTTCTTTTTTGTAGAGCCACAAGAAAGCCAGCAGATCCTGCCATGTTCACCAGGTGCCCTTCCAGCTGAGAGAGAAACATGAACTTCATCAGCCTCCTCCAGGTATTTTTCCCTGGATGCCTTTGATTGGACATTTCTATAGCCTTACTTCAATTGGGACATTTTCTCGACCTTAGAACTGTAAGCTAGCAACTTATTAAATTCCCCTTTTTAAAAGCCATTCTGTTTCTGGTATATTGCATTCTGGCAGCTAGCAAACTAGAACATATGGTCTCAAAACCATGAGCCAATAAATTCCCACAGTTTAAGCCAATCCACTGTATGATATGTTTAAGCAGCCAGGCAACTAATACAGAAGAATTCTTCCCTAGAGCCTTCATAGAGAGCATGAACCTGCTGACATCTTGATTTCAAACATCTAGCCTCCAAAACTATGAGAGAATACATTTCTGTTGTTTTAAGCTACTCAGTTTGTGGTACTTTGTTATGGCAGCCCTAAAAAACTAACAGAGATGGAGAAAAACAACAACAAAAAAACTATTCCATATCCAAAAGTATACCTTGAAAGAAAGAGACACCAGAGCTGTGATTATGTCAGGCTTTCAGGGGAAAGGCTTTCATGAAAAATTTTTGGCAGCCAAGAGTAAGAATCTAAGAGAGAGTTCCCAATTCTCCATTTCTACTCCTAGCCATGTATGATCTTTAGCCTGGGCTTTTTTTTCCCTTTAGGATTCATGTTCCTTTAACAAAGAATATTTCTTGCACCATGTTAAGCACTGATATGCTCAAACGGTACATGAGTTACATGTGTGAACTAGATATTTATCATAGAAATAATGTGTTAAAATCTTTGATGAAAGAGAGAAATATAAGATCATACATTTTCTCTCAGTTCTTGTCCTCAGCTATAAAGATGAGTGGGGAAACAAAATCAATTAATAGACCTAAAATATTTAGAATATCTACTTAGGGAGACTGGAAACAAACAGTCAAGACTGAGTAAGAACTCAATTAGGGATATAATTTTATTCCACTTACTGAGTGCTTATAACATACCAGGTACTGTTCCAAGTGCTTTCTTTACATGTATTAACATTAATTCCTCACACTATAACAGAATGAGATAAGTCACTGTAATTGTCCTAATTTTACAGACAAGGAAACTAAGGCACAAAGAAGTTGAGTACTTGTTATAACTAGAAAGTGGCAGATTCAGAATTTCAACCCTGACACCACCTCCAGATTCTACCCTTTGAGCCACTACACTATACTCTCTGGATGGTTCTTGGAATCTTCGGAACTTCTGGAGGGGCTGAACAAAGGCATCTTTTAATAGAATTAAGTTGGAATAAACAGAATGGAGACCCAAAACAAATAGATAGGAGGGTAAATTATAACAATCCTAAAATTCTGTATTGGAGTTAGGATAAACTGACTCTTTTTGTCCATGGAATAGAAGTAAATGCAGGAAGAAGCCTCTCAGTAAGGGGAAAAGATGACCCCCACCAAAACAAACCCTCTATAAATGGGCCTTCCTCCTTCAGGTCTACATAAGGCAAATGAAAATTTCATTTCAAGCCATTTTTTAAGGCCTCTCAGAGAGGAATAAATTCTGAAATCAAGATAAATCTAAAAATCTTCCCTTTGGGTTCATAAATAAGATATAAAAGTTTCTTCAAAGTCTATTAAAACAATTACAGGTTATATGTTCAAACCATAAGGTCCTAAGGAGGATATCTGGATAAATAAAACTTTTTGTTCCAGAGACTTACATTTCAAGTAGACCCTGGCCCCAAAGACCCAAGTAAATATTTACTTTCTTGTGTAGGCTAAATGTGCTCTGTATTGAAGCCTGAACCAGTAAAGAAAGCATCACTTCATAGAAATACCATGTTCACTTATGTTCTCAACCTGAACAACTAGACCAAACTCCCTAAGCCCAGAGATTTCTGTTACATACTTCTTTGTATTCTCATTTAAAACCATCCAAATGCCTTGTATAAAGAAGCACTTAATAAATATCTGATGAATAAAATGGCCCTAAAGCCTTTAAGTGAGTTAAGTGAAAAAAATCAAGGCGTAAAAAGTTTATCTAGTATGCTACCTTTTGTGTAAGAAAAGGGAAAAATGATATATATATATTTATTCATTTTGCTTTTATGTATATAAAGAAACATAGGAAGGACCTATAGAAATCAAGAAAAGTAGTGGGCAATAGAAAAAAAGTAGATCAACAAGAGTGGGAATGAAACTTTTCACCAGGTACCTTTGTATATTATTTCAATTTTGAACTATGTAATGGAATCCAATTTATAAGCAAAGACAAAACTCCCAGATCTGTACATGGATACCTTCCATTGTTCCACAACTGTTGTCAATGGGGACATTTGAGCAGAAGGATTGTTCGAAAATAGGATGAGCAACACAATCCAAGGTCCATACTGGAGGCAATGAAGCTGAGTGGTTAAGAGGACAGGCTCCAGAGCTACTCTGCCTAGGCTCAAATCCTGGCTCGGGATTTGACTTATGAATTATGTTCTTGGGCAAATTACTTACTCTCACCATCCTTAAGTTTCTTCACATGGAAACAAACTAGTCCTACCTGATAGGATTACCTCAAGGCTTAAAAAGATAATGTAAATAAAGTATAGTGCACAGTGTTTAGTATATAGCTAACACTGTTTGCGTGCTTATGTGATTGTTTTTACTAATAAACAAATCAAAAAAAAATGTGGGCAAGAACAAGAGATGATGATGTTAACACCACAGCTAGAAACTTTCTAGGCCCAGAATAGGTGTGACCCAGATGTACACTGGTCTCTGGGGTTGTATCTGGTTGCAGTCTAGAGAGAGGAAATATACCAGAGCAAACAAATTGGCAAAAACAACTGAAACGACCCAACAAGACACGGAAAAAAGAAGAGATAAGCAAAAAAGGTGAATAAGTATATTAAATGGTACTCAACTTCACTCATAATGAAGGAAATTCAAATTGAGATGTCACTTTCATTTAACAGACGGGCAGAGGTTTAAAGATTGATTATAACCAGTGTAGAGAAAGGTGTAGGGAAACAGGTATCCTCATACACTGCTAGCAGGGTTATAAATTGGTATAACCTTTTTGCGTAGGGAAGGGAGAGGGGCAGGAAACAATTATTCAAAATTTAAAACATGTATATTTTTAAAATTCACAATTCCATCACTAGGAATTTATCATAGAGAACATCACAGAAGAGTAGACAGATATCCGTGTAAGACTATTCAATATAGCATTGTTGATTAATAGTGGGCAAAACTGAAAACCACCTATGTTCATTAACAGGGGATTATTTAGTAAATTACTATTCACCAAAATGTGAAAAACAAAGTATTCATTCATTCAAATAACATTAAGTGAGCATCTACTATGGGCCAGGAATTATTCTAAAAGCTGGGGCTATAGCAGTGAATGAACAACATAGTTAAATCCCCTCTTCCTCATAAAGCATATACCACAGTGGAGAAGCAGACAATAAACAAAACCAAAATAATGTTATAGTAACAACTAATGAACAAGTAATTAATAAGGAAAGGGGATAGGACATGATGGGGAGGAGATGAAATTTTAGATGAAGCTAAGGAAGGCATCACTGAGAAAGCAAGCCATGGAGATATCTAGGATAAGATTGCTCCAAGCAGAAGGATTCCTCCCTGAGGTAGAATGAGAAGGATTAATATATTACTGTTAAGAAAGTAAGTTGCAGAACATAATATATCTCATGGTCCCATTTTAAGAAAAAAGGACGCACCTGTGTGGTTCCATGTAGCTAACAAACTTTTTCTCTCTCCCTCTTTTTAAAACATTTTCTTGTACACACAAGAATTGTAGAAAGGGTTACCTCTGGTAGATGGGGATTTTCTTCTAGCTTTGTATCTCACTTACTGTACTGTTTGAAAAATTTTAAAATCATGAACAAGTATTAATTTTATATGAAAGTAATTCAAAAAAGTCAAGCAGAAATTTTATAGAATGGACAAATTCAGACTCTCATATCACTTATTCAAATTTTAAAAGTTAATCAACCAACGATGCATAACTGCAGATGAAAACCTTCAGTCTATAACTTCCAATCCCATCAGTGAATATTATCCACACAGGAGACAGCTCATTTTTCAGAAAGAGGGTCTGTGTTACAGGAGGCCCACATGGCAGACAGAACTTGCCTGAACACTCTGCAACTCCCTTCTATGTAGCCTAGTCGATGACCATAAAAAGCTGTGAAATAATCCACTGCCTGGTTTACTGTCTGTGCTCATCATGAAAATATGTACTGATTCAATATGCTGAAGATCCTTCTGCTATACTGGGGTCTGCAAAAGGCAGTAAAGAAAACCACCGAAGGAGGAAATATGCCTGAGATCATTAAGATGCCTGAACTGCTCCAGGAAAAAGAACAGCATGCCTTTTTAAATCCTGAATTAAAGTACCCACAAAAGGTCTAAATAATGATTCTCAATAGTGGGGGAGGGAGAAGGATGGTGAGGTAGCTGCCTATCCTCCTCTCTCTTCTCTTCAACTTAAGAACTGCCTACATGGAATCACTGTTACTAATAGGAATAGACCAAGTAAAATGTGATTGAAAAGCAGATTGAGAATCATTGAGCTAGGAGGGTTTTTTGCAATTCCTGGGACTTATCAGTTCACAGAATCAGAATCAGGATCTTGAAGAGCTATCTGCAAGAAAAATTAAGGTAGCTACATTTATTGCTCCAAGTTAAGCCAACCCAACAAAGTCCCAAATTAAGCCCCAAATCAAACAAATTAAGTAGATCAGTGCTAAATTTCCCTACACTCAACTCTCCACCAGCCCAGTTAATCATATCAAAACAGTCCTATAAGGAACATTCTACACAAGATGATACTGACTCCCTATATCGCTCCTTGCTATTTACATCGATATTTACGTGTCTCAAAAAATAAGTTTTAAATACACGTGTACTCAATCTTACTCCCTCTCGCCATCTTAATAAGTTTACTGCTATACTGTACCATAAGCCTGTCCTTCTCCACCCAGTCCTTTCATCAGCACATACACAAAAATACTGTAGAATCACTGAGTAAACAGTAAACAGACCATTACAACCTAAGCTGCTAAAGGCAGAAAGCTTGGATCAACCTCAATACCACCTTCTTTCCCAAACTACCAGCAAGTCCTGTGTTCTTTACTGTCAAAATATCATCTCCAACTGATGCTTCCTAGCCCAAGGCACTAGAATCTCTCCCAAACTAGTATGAGTTGCCTAACTAGTTTCTCTGCCTTCTCTCAACACCTCTCCACCATTTACCACATTATAGCCAGTATTTATATATTTCAAATGTAGGTAAGATTAGGCCACAAACTCACTTAAAAATTTTCAGCGGTTTTCTACTGCTTTCAAGATAAAATGCGAACTCCCTATCATGGCCTCTAAAGGCCTACATGTTCAGACCCTGTTTGCCTCTCCAACCACATCTGTAGTCACTCTCCCTCCTCACTTGATACATTACAAGCACAACGATCTTTCAATCCCAGAACACACTACGGTGTTTCCTACTTACCAGCTCCTGAACATGTGGTTACCCATTTTAAATGCTGTGCCTGATGGCCCTGGAATGACCAACTCTATTGTATCCTTCAATACTCAAATCTTACCTTCTCAGACAGACCTTTCCCTGGCTACTCTATTTAATTAGACACCCCTGGTTATTCTCTGTCACAGCACCCTCTTTGTTGCCTTCATAGCATTTTCCTGATTTTGAAGCCTTGTATTTATTTGCTTCTCTGTTTACCGTCTTCTCCTACAACTAGAAAAGAACATCAATAAGGGCAAGGGTCATGTTTGTATTCACTACGTATATCCAGCACCTAGTGCAGTGCCAAGCACACAGTTGGTATACTCAATATATATTTGTTGAATAAATATGGTGCTAGCCTCCAAGCACGTTCTTTGTGGGACAACAGGATCCAATAGCCCTTTAAAAAATACCTAGTTGAGTGAGTTTATGACTCTACTCGATTATCTCAATTAGTGATTCCCAAAAGGAATTATGCCTATTGGTCCTCTTCTGGGGAGTATTATCTACAAGAGTACTGGAAATAAGCAGTGGGGACAACCAATTCAATAGGCTGAGCCCCTGATCTTAGGGCTTGCCCCATGAAGCTTATTCCTGCAAAGGAGAAGCTAAGCCCACTGATAATCATGCCTTAGAGTCACCACCAGAGTGACAGAATGGCAAGAAGGCGTGAGGATGTGCTCTACTTGATGCACAGGGAACTCTGAAGAGGAAATGGAATCATGTAGGTAAAATGTCCTATGAACAAGTAAAAACCATATAAATACACTGTAATAATAATTGTTATTGTTTTAAAAAGGTCCTGCCTGGTATTATGAAAGAACCAGAATAATTATAATTAAGACCTTTTAACATTATTCCCTTCTTAAATTACAAGTCATTTCATTGCCACAGAGTTTTAGGAGTTGTGCCCTGCTAACAGTACTGAAATCTTTCATTATACTGCCTGCTCTAAGATACTAAGCAGCTCAAGAGAAAGGTCTTAATATGATGAGCCATACAAACTATAGGCTGTCAATAATTAATTTGATGACTTGGGTGATCATGAGAAAGGTTAAGAAAAGATTCCTCCTAAATGACTCAATTTGCTGCAAAATAAGTAAAGGCAGGAATTCTACCTCTGCTAACCCTCAACACTAATCCTCTGCCTAGATGCCTACATAGAGATGCCAGTAAAAACATTCATCAATACTTACACACTCAATTTAATCACCAATGCTTTTGCCTACAGCTGGGCCATGTACGCATAGTCCAAGAAGCTACATCTCTTACTCACGAAATTACTGAGTCACGAAAATAACATCTTCAGTGCCTGTGTCTGTGAATGGCAAAGACATCAATACGGAGGAGCTGCCAGCAAAAATGATTAATATTAATGATGTGGTAAAGTTCTCTAGTTTTAGCAATTCTGAGCAAAACATGTACACAGAAGAGCAGAATAAGTGAGGCATCAGTCCCTGGGAAAGGAAAAAAAGTAAACTGTAGATATCTTACGTGATATACTTGTTATAGAGAATGAAGGCATGTTCAATGTTGCCTTCTTCCAAGTAAACAGATGCCATTCGGATAATCTCAACTCCAGAGCGGAAGTATCGACGGGGTGGAATATCTTCATTTACCTCCACAGTACTACCCCGCTGGGAGAGAAGCCTTACCCGGTCTTCGGGTGGGAGGCTCACATCCCCATAGTCCGTCTTTTGTGCGCGCTGGGCGGGGAAGCGCACGGCCCGGCGGGTCGGACGCCAGCCCACGGGAACGACAGCCAGCGGGGGACTCGCCCGCGGCGGGCCGTCGGGGTCCCGGGGCAGGGGAAGGCTGTGGCCCTACACTCACCGCGGCTGCTCCCCTCCAGGGTCCCGCCACGCTCAGCGCCCCGGCCTCACCACACAACCCGGACCCTTACCCACGTTTCCCCCGGACGACACTCGGAGCTTCCGGAAACGTCACATCCGGCACCCGCCCCACGCACTCTAGCTCGTGGGTCAATTTTCTTTTCCAGACATGAATGGAGCTGTGGGTGGGGCTAGGTTCGCCGAAACGAGGCGAAGGAGGAACCGTGGAAGTAAAGAAACGGATCGGTTAAACGTAAAACAGAAAAAACCGTACAGTTTATTCTGTGAACATTTGCAAACACACAGAAAAATTGGAAGAATTTTACAGTGAATGCCCATATACCTACCATATGGTTTCCTTTCTTACCATTTTACTATACTTGTTTTATCACCTGTCTATCCGTGCGTGGATCCATCTTGTCTGTAAAAATGCAGTTCAAAGTAAATTGCAGACATCACCTTACTTCCACCTGAGTACTTAAGCACGCATATCATTGACTAGAGTTCACTAATTGCTTGCAGTTTTTTTTCTAACGGGAAAAATACAATGAAAATGCACAAATTTTTAAAAAATCTTATAAGCGATGAACCGACATACGGACGTTCTTGACATACAATCATTCTTGACATACGCACATTCTTGATATGGTTACAATCGATGGCTCATAATATCATAACATAGTTATGTATTCATCACCACTATCTTTTTTTATTTTTTTTAATCTTTTTTATTTTTTTATTAACGGAAAGAAAAAAAAAGAAATTAACACAAAATTTAGAAATCATACCGTTCTACATATGCACTCAGTAATTCTTAACATCATCACATAGATGCATGATCATCGTTTCTTAGTACATTTGCATCGGTTTAGAGGAACTAGCAACACAACAGAAAAATATATAAAATGTTAATATAGAGAAAACAAATAAAAGTAGTAATAATAGTAAAAAACAAACAAACAAACAAACAAAAACAAAACAAAAAAATCTATCCGATCCACGCACGGATAGACAGATGCAGTTCCCCTATAGCTCAGATGCAGCTTCATTCAGTGTTTTAACATGATTACTTTACAATTAGGTATTATTGTGCTGTCCATTTTTGAGTTTTTGTATCTAGTCCTGTTGCACAGTCTGTATCCCTTCAGCTTCAATTACCCATTGTCTTACCCTGTTTCTAACTCCTGCTGGACTCTGTTACCAATGGCATATTTCAAGTTTATTCTCGAATGTCCGTTCACATCAGTGGGACCATACAGTATTTGTCCTTTAGTTTTTGGCTGGACTCACTCAGCATAATATTCTCTAGGTCCATCCATGTTATTACATGTTTCATAAGTTTATCTTGTCTTAAAGCTGCATAATATTCCATCGTATGTATATACCACAGTTTGTTTAGCCATTCTTCTGTTGATGGACATTTTGGCTGTTTCCATCTCTTTGCAATTGTAAATAACGCTGCTATAAACATTGGTGTGCAAATGTCCGTTTGTGTCTTTGCCCTTAAGTCCTTTGAGTAGATACCTAGCAATGGTATTGCTGGGTCGTATGGCAATTCTATATTCAGCTCTTTGAGGAACCGCCAAACTGCCTTCCACAGTGGTTGCACCATTTGACATTCCCACCAACAGTGGATAAGTGTGCCTCTTTCTCTGCATCCTCTCCAGCACTTGTCATTTTCTGTTTTGTTGATAATGGCCATTCTGGTGGGTGTGAGATGATATCTCATTGTGGTTTTGATTTGCATTTCTCTAATGGCCAGGGACATTGAGCATCTCTTCATGTGCCTCTTGGCCATCCGTATTTCCTCTTCTGGTAGGTGTCTGTTCAAGTCTTTTTCCCATTTTGTAATTGGCTTGGCTGTCTTTTTGTCATTGAGTTGAACAATCTCTTTATAAATTCTGGATACTAGACCTTTATCTGATATGTCATTTCCAAATATTATCTCCCATTGTGTAGGCTGTCTTTCTACTTTCTTGATGAAGTTCTTCGATGCACAAAAGTGTTTAATTTTGAGGAGCTCCCATTTATTTCTTTCTTTCTTCAGTGCTCTTGCTTTAGGTTTAAGGTCCATAAAACCGCCTCCAGTTGTAAGATTCATAAGATATCTCCCTACATTTTCCTCTAACTGTTTTATGGTCTTAGACCTAATGTTTAGATCTTTGATCCATTTTGAGTTAACTTTTGTATAAGGTGTGAGATACGGCTCTTCTTTCATTCTTTTACATATGGATATCCAGTTTTCTAGGCACCATTTATTGAAGAGACTGTTCTGTCCCAGGTGAGTTGGCTTGACTGCCTTATCAAAGACCAAATGTCCATAGATGAGAGGGTCTATATCTGAGCACTCTATTCGATTCCATTGGTCGATAAATCTATCTTTATGCCAATGGCATGCTGTTTTGACCACTGTGGCTTCATAATATGCCTTAAAGTCCGGCATCGCTAGACCTCCAGCTTCGTTTTTTTTCCTCAAGATGTTTTTAGCAATTCGGGGCAACCTGTCCTTCCAGATAAATTTGCGCGTTGGTTTTTCTAATTCTGAAAAATAAGTTGTTGGTATTGCATTTTGATTGGTATTGCATTGAATCTGTAGATCAGTTTAGGTAGGATTGACATCTTAATTGTATTTAGTCTTCCAATCCATGAACACGGTATGCCCTTCCATCTATTTAGGTCTTCTGTGATTTCTTTTAGCAGTTTTTTGTAGTTTTCTTTATATAGGTTTTTTGTCTCTTTGGTTAAATTTATTCCTAGGTATTTTATTCTTTTAGTTGCGATTGTAAATGGGATTCATTTCTTGATTTCCCCCTCAGCTTGTACATTACTAGTGTATAGAAAAGCTACAGATTTTTGAATGTTGATCTTGTAGCCTGCTACTTTGCTGTACTCATTTATTAGCTCTAGTAATTTTGTTGTGGATTTTTCTGGGTTTTCTACATATAGAATCATATCGTCTGCAAACAGTGATAGTTTTACTTCTTCCTTTCCAATTTTGATGCCTTGTATTTCTTTTTCTTGTCTAATTGCTCTGGCTAGAACTTCCAACACAATGTTGAATAATAGTGGTGATAGTGGACATCCTTGTCTTGTACCTGATCTTAGGGGGAAAGTTTTCAATTTTTCCCCATTGAGGATGATATTAGCTGTGGGTTTTTCATATATTCCCTCTATCATTTTAAGGAAGTTCCCTTGTATTCCTATCTTTTGAAGTGTTTTCAACAGGAAAGGATGTTGAATCTTGTCAAATGCCTTCTCTGCATCAATTGAGATGATCATGTGATTTTTCTGCTTTGATTTGTTGATATGGTGTATTACATTAATTGATTTTCTTATGTTCAACCATCCTTGCATACCTGGGATGAATCCTACTTGGTCATGATGTATAATTCTTTTAATGTGTTGTTGAATACGATTTGCTAGCATTTTATTGAGGATTTTTGCATCTGTATTCATTAGAGAGATTGGTCTGTAGTTTTCTTTTTTTGTAATATCTTTGCCTGGTTTTGGTATGAGGGTGATGTTGGCTTCATAGAATGAATTAGGTAGTTTTCCCTCCACTTCGATTATGTTGAAGAGTTTGAGGAGTGTAGGTACTAATTCTTTCTGGAATGTTTGATAGAATTCACATGTGAAGCCGTCTGGTCCTGGACTTTTCTCTTTAGGGAGCTTTTGAATGACTAATTCAATCTCTTTACTTGTGATTGGTTTGTTGAGGTCATCTATTTCTTCTTGAGTCAAAGTTGGTTGTTCATGTCTTTCCAGGAACCCGTCCATTCCATCTAAATTGTTGTATTTATTAGCGTAAAGTTGTTCATAGTATCCTGTTATTACCTCCTTTATTTCTGTGAGGTCAGTAGTTATGTCTCCTCTTCCATTTCTGATCTTATTTATTTCCATCCTCTCTCTTCTTCTTTTTGTCAATCTTGCTAAGGGCCCATCAATCTTATTGATTTTCTCATAGAACCAACTTCTGGTCTTATTGATTTTCTCTATTATTTTCATGTTTTCAATTTCATTTATTTCTGCTCTAATCTTTGTTATTTCTTTCCTTTTGCTTGCTTTGGGGTTAGTTTGCTGTTCTTTCTCCAGTTCTTCCAAGTGGACAGTTAATTCCTGCATTTTTGCCTTTTCTTCTTTTCTGATAAAGGCATTTAGGGCAATAAATTTCCCTCTTAGCACTGCCTTTGCTGCGTCCCATAAGATTTGATATGTTGTGTCTTCATTTTCATTCGCCTCTAGGTATTTACTAATTCCGCTTGCAATTTCTTCTTTGACCCACTTGTTGTTTAAGAGTGTGTTGTTGAGCCTCCATGTATTTGTGAATTTTCTGGCACTCCGCCTATTATTGATGTCCAACTCCATTCCTTTATGATCCGAGAAAGTGTTGTGTATGATTTCAATCTTTTTAAATTTGTTAAGACTTGCTTTGTGACCCAGCATATGGTCTATCTTTGAGAATGCTCCATGAGCACTTGAAAAAAGGTGTATCCTGCTGTTGTGGGATGTAATGTCCTACAAATGTCTGTTAAGTCAAGCTCATTTATAGTAATATTCAGATTCTCTATTTCTTTATTGATCCTCTGTCTAGATGTTCTGTCCATTGATGAGAGTGGTGAATTGAAGTCTCCAACTATTATGGTATATGTGTCTATTTCCCTTTTCAGTGTTTGCAGTGTATTCCTCACGTATTTTGGGGCATTCTGGTTCGGTGCGTAAATATTTATGATTGTTATGTCTTCTTGCTTAATTGTTCCTTTTATTAATATATAGTGTCCTTCTTTGTCTCTTTTAACTGTTTTACATTTGAAGTCTAATTTGTTGGATATTAGTATAGCCACTCCTGCTCTTTTCTGGTTGTTATTTGCATGAAATATCTTTCCCCAACCTTTCACTTTCAACCTATATGTATCTTTGGGTCTAAGATGTGTTTCCTGTAGACAGCATATAGAAGGATCCGGTTTTTTAATCCATTCTGCCAGTCTATGTCTTTTGATTGGGGAATTCAGTCCATTAACATTTAGAGTTATTACTGTTTGGATAATATTTTCCTCTACCATTTTGCCTTTTGTATTATATATATCATATCTGACTTTCCTTCTTCCTACACTCTTCTCCATGCCTCTCTCTTCTGTCTTTTTGTATCTGACTCTAGTGCTCCCTTTAGTATTTCTTGCAGAGCTGGTCTCTTGGTCACAAATTCTCTCAGTGACTTTTTGTCTGAGAATGTTTTAATTTCTCCCTCATTTTTGAAGGACAATTTTGCTGGATATAGGAGTCTTGGTTGGCACTTGTTCTCTTTTAGTAACTTAAATATATCATCCCACTGTCTTCTAGCTTCCATGGTTTCTGCTGAGAAATCTACACATAGTCTTATTGGGTTTCCCTTGTATGTGATGGATTGCTTCTCTCTCACTGATTTCAAGATCCTCTCTTTCTCTTTGACCTCTGACATTCTAACTAGTAAGTGTCTTGGGGAATGCCTATTTGTGTCTAATCTCTTTGGGGTGCGCTGCACTTCTTGGATCTGTAATTTTAGGTCTTTCATAAGAGTTGGGAAATTTTCAGTGATAATTTCTTCCATTAGTTTTTCTCCTCCTTTTCCCTTCTCTTCTCCTTCTGGGACACCCACAACACGTATATTTGTGCGGTTCACATTGTCCTTGAGTTCCCTGATACCCTGTTCAAAATTCTCCATTCTTTTCCTGACAGTTTCTATTTCTTTTTGGAATTCAGATGTTCCATCCTCCAAATCACTAATTCTATCTTCTGTCTCTTTAAATCTGTCATTGTAGGTATCCATTGTTTTTTCCATCTTTTCTACTTTATCCTTCACTTCCATAAGCTCTGTGATTTGTTTTTCTATTTCTTCTTTTTGATTAGCCCATGTCTTCTTCATGTCCTCCCTCAATTTATCGATTTCGTTTTTGAGGAGGTTTTCCATTTCTGTTCGTATATTCAGCATTAGTTCTTTCAGCTCCTGTATCTTATTTGAACTATTGGTTTGTTCCTTTGACTGGGCCATATTTTCAATTTTCTGAGCGTGATCCGTTATCTTCTGCTGGCGTCTGGGCATTTAGTCAGATTTCCCTGGGTGTTGGACCCCACAGGTTGAAAGATTTTTCTGTGGAATCGCTGGGTTCTGTTTTCCTTATCCTGCCCACTAGGTGGCGCTCGTGGCACACGTTTGTCTACGGGTTCCACCAGTGAAAGTTGCTGTGGGTCCTTTAACTCTGGAAAATTCTCGCCATAGGGGAGGCTCGGCAGAAGCGTCTTGGAAGAGTGCCAGCCGGCCCGGGGTTCCGAACGTGGGGAGGGTTGCTGGCCGCCGCAGCACGGAAGAGCGTCCGGCCGAATTACCTTGTCGGCCCGGGGCGCCAAGCGTGGCGGGAGGGCGCCAGCTGTCGCAGCCCGGGAGAGTGCACTGTTCCCAGCCGGACCGGTGCGTCACGTGTTTGGAAGGGACCCCCGGTCACTGTTCTCTGCAGTCTGGGGATTTCCGACCCAACTCTGTCAGTTGGTTCGGGGGGCCTCGCATGGTGGGGGCGCCACCCGCTGTGGCCTAAGGGGACCGCCTGTCCAATTCTGCCAGCTGGCCTGGGAAGGAGGAAGGGAGGGACTCCGGCCGCTTGCCGTCCCACCCAGGAAAGCCCGTGCCCCTCGGTGATCTCACCGGAGCTGGTTCTCCCAGACAGTCAGCCATTCCAGGATGGGGTACGCCGTCCCTTTGATCTCCGTCGTGGCTCCGGGAACTGCTCTGTATTGTCTCCACTCCCCCAGTAGTTGTTCTGGAGGAGGAAAGGTGAGGGTGGCAAGGCTGTCGAGGCCGGTGGTGGAGGAGCCGGTGAAGGCGGAAGAGGGGAGAGGAGGGTGGGCGGGTTGGCTGCTGCGGGGCGTGGGCGCCGCACGGCGGTCCGGCAGACAAAGAGGGGAGAGCCATCACCACTATCTTTTTTTTGAACATTTTCATCTCTCCAGAAAACGAAAAAGAAATAAACTCATATATGCCATACTCCTTACCATTCCTTTTCATTGTTCACTAGTATTTTAGTCTACTCAATTGATTTTAACCTTTGTTCCCCAATTATTTATTTTTTATTCATACTTTTTACTTATCTATCCATACCATAGATAAAAGAAGCATCAGAAACAAGGTTTTCACAATCACACAGTCACATTGCGAAAGCTCTATCATTATACATTCATCTTCAAGAAACATGGCTACTGGAACACAGCTCTACTGTTTCAGGCACTTCCCTCTAGCCTAATAGAGCTTAAACTAAAAAAGGAATATCTATATAATGTGTTAAGGATAACTTCTAGAGTCTGAAATCTCTCAGCTACTGACACTTTTTGTCTCATTTCTCTCTTCCCCCTTTCAGTCCAGAAGGTTGTCTCAATCCCTTGATGCTGAGTCCCAGCTCATTCTAGGATTTCTGTCCCATGTTGCCAGGGAGGTTTACACCCCTGGGAGTCATGTCCCAAGTAGAGGGGGTGGGGGGGAAGGCAGTGAGTTTGCTTGCCCTGTCAGCTGAGAGGGAGAAAGAGGTCACATCTGAGCAACAAAAGAGGTTCTCTGGGAGTGACTCTTAGGCCTAATTTTAAATAGGCTTAGCCTATCCTTTGTGGGGATGTTTCATAGGAACAAACCCCAAGATTAAGGGCTTGGCCTATTGATTTGTTTGTCCCCACTGCTAGTGAGAATATCAGGAATTCTCCAGATGGGGAAGTTGAATTTTCCCCCTTTCTCCACATTCCCCCAAAGGGACTTTGAAAATACATCTTTATTCACTGTTCAAATTATTCTGAGATTTATCAGCGCATCACACCAACCTGGACAAACCTACAAAATCTCATGCCCTATTCAAGGGTCCACGTACTTATGGTGTTCAATTAAACTGTCCATTTAAGTTAAATTAGGAAATGCACTGGTCAAAATATAAATTTTGGACCACATAAATATTTCTTGCTTCAGTCTCACACAGAAGTTGAGTTTTTAAAATATGAATGACCATTTCTTTTCAACACCTTGCAATATTGACACTCCTTTGTTCTTCCTCATGCAAAAACTTTTTAAAATTTTTATGTTTAGTCACTATCATTGTACACTGTAGGCATTTCTAGAGTATACCGTCTCAGTATTTATCATCTATCTTTCCTTCTGATTTCATACGTGCCCCCAGCCCTCCTCCCTCTATCATTCTCACATTCAGCTTCATTCAGGAAATGCACAGATCTTAAGTGTATGTTTGTTGAATGTTTACAAATACATACCAGGTATTACTTTAATACACTGCCCCTTACCCCTCCCCCCAATTAATTGGTTTTTTTCCAAATCATTTTGACTTTGGATAGGGATTTTCTGCCAGATAGCCCCTCCATCACACTCAGAAAAATCCTGCATTCAAGGAGGCATTACTGATCCAAGTGCCATATGTTAAGATTTTGAGGAAAAGATTTTAAGTTATGACCGAGAAGGATATAAAAGAGGGGCGCACATAATCATAAACAGTGACCACCAGGCAGACAGACTGTGCCTGTTAGAAAACCAATAAGCTCAGGTGCCGGCAGGTCTCATGATGACAACTAAGAGAATATAGAAAGTAGGTGTCAGTCCTGGTGGTGAGGAGATTCATAAGCGTTCAGCAAAATGTTTGGCCTCTACTGCAAGTGGGTAAACATTCTTGCTTTACCTTATATGAACCAGAAGCAACAAGCAGAGAAACCCCAGCCAAATGTGAATACCTGATAGTCCTCCTTTCCTGCTCAGCTGGAGAAGTTGAAAAGTGGACAACTTTGTACATACGACCAGGAAGTTAATGCTGCAAAATTTGTACCAGGTTCTTGGCATAAGCAGAACTTGGCTTGATATTCTCCCAACTCCTCCTCCGAAGATTGGAGTCTGGGCATGGGAGGCATTCTGTTAACTAGCAGGTGTCAGCAGCTCTCCTGGTGGACTAAGGCAAGGCTAGGAATTTAGGTGCTCTGTCCTTCTGATGCCCACATCCGGCAAGTAACCTCTTGCATACTTCACTATCAGTCTCCTGCTCTACTGCACATTTATTCCTATCTGCTCTTTCCTGGGCAGCGGCAGGAGACTTCCAAAAGACCAAATTCTTAACTTGAACTATAGCATTATGGGACAGAAAACACGGACTGAGAGAAGCCTTCAAGAGGAGACAAACTCAAGATGACCCCAGGCAGATGTCACTTGTCTACTTTGTTTATTTTGAAAATTGCTATCTCTTGTCAAAAAAAAAAAAAAAAAAAGATTGGTTGGGAAAGTGAATTCTTATACAAATTCGGAAAAATCCTTGATGTGTATTGCTAGAATTAATGGTTACATGTGTATGCATGAGGTCAGTTTTATTTTAGACATATTTCCTTTCTTTTTTATCTACTAGTTAATTGTGATATATACTTTATTTCCTAGCTGAAGTAGTGCATCTCTTGGCCCCAGTGTATAGGTGCTGAGTAAATGGTGAATTTTCAAAATTATTTGTTTTTATTAATATATATTATATATTCACATACCATGTAATCATCCAAAGTGTACAATCAGTTATTCACAGTATCATCATATAGCTGTGCATTTATCATCAAAATTGACTTTTTTTAGTTTTTGCAAAACACGTGATTTTAAAGGCAGCCTTATATTCTCCTTCCCTTCCTTCCTTACAAATGTCAATGATTTTGTAAAACATGTAAGTTTAGTTTGCACACACTTCTATTGGTAATAAATATCTCAAACAGTATTCCTGAAGGAGTATGCAGGACTGTTTTTCTTTGAGAGAATTAGGTAGTAATTCTCCAAAAAAAAGGTCTTTTTAAAACCACTTTAACCAGAGGGAACATAGATAGGTTGCAAAAAAATCCCCTTTTAAAAGTATACTGCCATAATGCATTTTTGCTTGTAGATTTTATAGTTTGTGGATTAAAGCACTTAAGAATGATGGCAGGAGGGTAGTGAAATCAGATTTAAGTTCACCCAGGAATAGGGTCGGTGTTGGAAAGAGTGGAAGATACAGTAGGGAAAGAGGTCTCATTTTGACTGACTCATTCTAACTCACCTAGCAAAGAGTTAACAGCACAGATTCCTGGAATTCACCTTAGATGATTCTGATTCAGTGACCTGGGAATAGGTGAGATCCAGGGATTGCCATTTTTAAAACATGCCTACCTTGGGACTCATTGAGTAAATAGGCAGCTCAGTTTTCTCAATTTACTCAGCCATATCTAACTAGCACTGTAAGAGGATTTCAAATCATGACTAGGACCCCGTGTTGTAAAGGCCAGTCTTTCATTTGTTCACTCAATCTACAAGCATTTACTGGGTGCTTATTCTGTGCTAGCACTAAATTAGGCATTGGGCATTCAAGAGGGATCAAATTCCTATTAACTGATTGGCATTTGGGGGTGGGGTGGGGGCTGTGTGGTGGGGTGCATGGCAGACTCAGGTAAATGCTTTCACTATAATGTGTTAAGTGTGGTGGAAAGGATACAGGCACATTGTCATGTGAACATGGATGAGGAATGCCTACCTACCCTAGGCTGGGGCTTTTTGATGCTATGTAATTTTACAATTGTGCCTCTCTACTCCATACACATATATGCTCATACATTGTGCCTATGGAAATATTTACCTTTGAATTTAAAGTAAATTAAAAATTTGAGAAATGTAATGGCACCTTTTGACATAATTGAGGTGCTTGAATTTTGCACCCCAGTAAAAATCATGCGTGCTGTATTAGTTAGAATTACATTCTAAACTCCAATGAACAGCAGCTTAAACAAGTTAGAAGTTTATTTCTGTCTCAGGCAAACAAATTTCGAAGCAGATAGTCTGTGGCTAAGTATGGCGGCCCCTGATGTTCCAAGACCCAGTGTTCCTTTTGTCTTGTTGCTTCACCATCTGTGATAGCTCAAATCTCATTGTCCCAAGTGGCTACTTAAGGTCAGGCCATCATACCCATATTTCAGACAGCTGGAAGAAAGAAGGGCAAAACATAATATGCCCCTCCCTCTCCTTTAAAGAACATGTTCTAAAATTTCATTCCATTTTCGCTTACTCCCCCTACTCCAAAGCTTAGAGCTACTAGCAAGGTAGCAAAGTTTGACTCCCCCCACCCCACCCCACTGGGTCATATGCCCAGTTCTCTCACTAATGAAGCAGAGGAGAATATGTATATTGGGGAACCCTCTGCAGTCTCTGCCACAGAGATAAAGCCCCCTTATCCCCGGATAAGCAAAGGACCTAGTAAGCTTTTTTTTTTTCCAGGTGATTCTTTACCCAGGTAAGTCTTAAGTATGCCACCTTAGCTGCATTAATATTTGGAATAGAAAAGAGATGCTTTCAAATTATACCTACCAATATTTTACTGCAGAAGGGATTTTTGAGCTGTGCTTTGCACATACCATTTTTTAAATAATAATGTTAACGTTTTGGATAATAGGGTTGATTGTCACTAGAGTATTGTACTAGGTAGGGTTCTCTAGCGAAACAGAATCAGCAGGAAATACATGTAGATATAAAATTTATTAAAGTGTCTCACTTAACTGTGGAAACATAGAATGCAAGGTCTGTAGGCAGGGTGCAATCTGGTAACTCCAATGAAGGTCCACAATGAACTCTACAGGAGAGGCTTGCTGGCTGAAGCAGGAAGAGAAACTGTCTCTTCTGAATCCTTAAAAGCTTCCCAGTGATTACACTAAGTGTCACTTATTGCAGAAGACACTCCCTTTAGCTGATTACAAATGCAATCAGCTGTGGATACAACTGATGCAATCATGATTTAAGTCCATGATGTCCCCATAGCAACAGACAGGCCAGCACCTGCCTGACCAGAGAAATGGACACCACCACCTGGCCAAGTTGACATATGAACCTGAACATGACAGTCCACCCCTTGTCAACTTGGCAACTATGCACATCACCTTAAACCATACTTAATCTCTGAATAGAAAACAATAACAGGCACATTTTTTCTCTTGCCTAACAATACTCAACTGTCCTGTGTACAGCCAGAAATGCATAAAATCTCCCCAAAATAGGGTGCAAGTCCTTGGATAATATTCATTCTTAAATTTGATATCTTACAACTTAAATACTATAACATGAACAAAACAGCATTACAGTCCTCATTTTTGTATCTGATCATGTGGTCATAGTTCATATTTATGACTACCTTCTTCCATGTTCCCTTTACCCTCAGCAAGCACTTCAGCTGATCATGGTTCTTTGCCTGGTGGGGTGACCCAAACCTTCATTCCTGAAGTTTCAGAGCCATTGGTAGTCCTGCCTGGGTTGGGTTGTTGCAGTTTTCCATTGCCTTTAATCACAGGACATGATAGTACTAAAAGATGCCCTAGAGGATCTCCTATATTCCAGGATAACTCTTCTTTACCTCCACTGTGTAATTGCAGTCCTATTTCACCTGAGAGTCAGGGTCAGTCACCCCAGCCAGTAAAGTAATCCCCTTCTTGGCCTGTTAATCCAGGGGCATGAGTAGCCTAAAGTGACCAGGTGGCAGGCTTAGATTCCAGTTCAGTGGAATCATTGTTGTTTCTCCTGGTGGAAGTACTCTCCCTTGTGGAACTAAAACCTGTAGACCAGCAGAGCTCAAGGTCACAGAGACAGGAAACAAAAATTTTCCTAGTGGATGGCTAGGGGTAATAGTGAGTGCCATTCCCATTTCCACCCCTTGTTTCCTGGTCCCATGGATCCTGGCCATGGGAGAAACAACATCATACAGTGGATGCTGATTCAGAGCATATACAGCCTCCTGGAGAACATTTCCTCAGGGAAAGGCAAGGCATTGCCACCCAATTTGCACCAATTCTGGACTGATAGAATGGTGAAAGGCCTTTTCCGTTTCATAAATGGTGATTTTTACTCCAGCTCCTGCTATTACAGGTGGGCCTCATACAGCTGAAGTTCACTTGGCTAGACCCCAAAGCCTATCTACTGTCCCCAGTATAACTCTGAACACTTGCCACTCATGTAATGGTTTCCCCTATGTTTTGTGGATTCATCTTCCCCAGCTATAATAATGCAGGTCTGAGACAAACCAAATCTGTTGGAGGTGTGTCCTGAGTCCTCTCATTTCTAAAATACCCATCTGGTAGGCAATGAAATAAGGCCAGTCTCCCTGAGAGACTTTTTACATTTGTCTTGGTCAACCCTGACTCATCTTCTGCCATCTTCAACTTTATACAAATTTTCTTCTTTTAACCCTAACCTCAGACACTGCTTCTTACTTCTGCCATTTACTCCACCCCTGCTTCTTTTTATAAGTCCATATAATTTCATCCCTTGTGGCCTTCATATTTCTGGACCAAGTGCCTTTCTATTTCTTCATTCCTTATCCCCTTTTCCCCATTCTCCCAGCCAACTTCCCCCACCTTCTTTCTAATGCCCCCTCAATCCCAACCCCATCAAAGAAAACACAAGTTAGAAGCATCTCAAAACTCAAAAGGCTTCTTTATTTTATCTATTAATACTATTAATACTATTACATTTCTATTAATATCTTCTTTATTAATATTATTCTCTATTAATACTATTACATTTCTTCATTCAATTTATCAAGTTTTAAATATATATCAATAATACAGAAATTTGTATCTATCTGTCTAACTATATGGAAAAATTACTGGTGCACAAAGTGGCACCAAAAATCCTAGTAACTCTTCTTACATTGCATAGCCATAGCGTTGAGCAATTTCCATATCTTTCTCTCTTTCAGTGAAAAACTACATTTTCGCCAAAGAGGTGTATTTGGCAGCATTCTCACGTTCTTTTTGAGCCTTTCTCTTCATGGCCTCGCGCTCTGGCCTCTGCTCTTTTGTGATGGGCTTTGATATTACTGGCCCAGGAACATTGGGCTTCCTCCATGGAATTGGTTGCAAGCGGAAATCTTGGAGTAGAAACTGGCTTTGAGCCTTGGGTGGGGACTGGAGCTTGGTCACAGTAGCGGGAGCAGGGTCCCGTTGGAGAGAAGTGCAAACAGATGTTTTGTAGGATGCAGGCTTCGAAGCTGCAGACTGAGGAACATCAGGCCGGGTAGAGTTGGTTAAACCTGGCCGGGTTGGGTTGTTCGAAATCGGCTTAGCAGGTCTGACAGAGCCTGTACAGGATGTTTTGGCAGGAGCTGGCCGGGATGGATTGACTGCAGTAGGTTGCGTTGAACGAGAAGAACCAGGTTGGGCAGTGTTAGCCACAGAAGGCCGATGTGAGGCCAGAGAATGTGGCCTCCTAGGAACAGGTCGAGGTGGAGGCTTCTCTATGGTTAGAAAAGGCAAAGGCACCAGCTTGACCTTGCCAGGAGGTGGCAGCTCATAGTCGGATGGAGAGGAGCACTCTTTCTCAGCTCTGTTTTCTGCTTTCTGGGCTTTGACTTGAGTTTTCTCAGGACCTTTTCTCTTACGTGAGGTATCCAGCCACGGTTTGTTAGCTGAAGGTGGCCGGGGGCCTTTGGTGTTGCTTGAGTTTCCCAGGGTCTGGGAAGAAGAGTGTCCACTTTTCTTATCACTCTTCTTCTCCAGTGCATGAAAAACCTGCACAGACTCCAGCATGTGCATGCCCAGGCAGCTTCGAGGCTTTTTAAAGGTCTCTTGGCTAAGCTCGGGTTGATTGTTCTTCCGTTTCACCTTGGAAATTGTTGGCTTTTCTTCTCGCTTAACTTTATTCTCTGACTGCTTACTCTCTTCAGTTTTCTTGGAGTTGTTTTCTCTGGATCTTTTGGTCTTTTCCTGCTCATGGCCCTTAGTTTTGCTGATTCTGTCGGATGCTATTTTCTGAGGTTTACTGTCAGGAGGCTTGGCAGTAAGAGCCCTGTCACTGGCTGTAGCACTGCAAATCACCACTTTTTCCTTTAACAGGCACTCTGAGTTCTTTGGCTTGATTTTGGCCTTGGGAGCATCTCTGAGAGGCTCAGAGGCCTTGTGTTTGTTCTTCCGGGTTTGATCAGAGGAACTCTTTGTCACACTTGGCTTTTCCCGTACCGGATTTACCTTGATGGCTTTGATATCTTTGGCCTTCGTTGCCTTGGGTCTTTTAGATTGATCAAGGTCCTTCAAGAGCTGGGGAAGATGAATATCTTCCACCAGTGTAGCAATATCTGAAAAACCACTGCTAGACTCCATCCCATTCTCAAATGTCCCTTGGTCCTCAAGACCCATGTTGTTCTTTACCAGATCAGTGTTTTCAGAAACAGACTGCCCCTCTTGGCTGAGGGGATCAATGCATGCCAGAAGCTGATGGTTATCAGGGATTTCTAAAGGGAGTAGTGGAGGATCTTGGTTTTCTATTGTGATCTGATGGGTATCCAGAGGCTCTGGAAGCTTGATTTTAATCTCATCCAAGTTCTCATTCTCTGTTTGTTCCTGGCTTGGAGCTGGAGGTATTGCAAGGAGATTACGAGAACTCTTAACTGGAGCTATCACTGAAATGTCCCCAAGCTTGGAAGGTGGGCTACTCTCAAGTATCTGGATATTTCTGGCACTGCAGGACTTGGGGAATTTTGAATTTTGTGGCAAACAAAATGTCTGGATTGGAAGTTGCAATCCCAGGGAAGTCTCCATCCCCAGGGAAGTCTCCATCACTACAAAGGAATTAAGGAAGAAGTCAGTTCCTAGTAAATGAGACACTCTCCCTAGACACCAACAACGGGCAAGGCTTTTCTACAAACTTATCTTAAGGACCATGGACAGGACCATGCATTAGTAAATAAAAGGCTGCTGTTCTGGTTAGGAACAGAATGATCATTTGATGTCATTGCTTCTTGGCTTCCTTTGTATTTCATAGGATTGTTATAAATCAAATGAAAAGTGTGAACCTGATTTTTTAAATAGGAAGTGTTTTATAAAGGCTAACATTCTCATATAGGGTCCTTTCAATTCTATCCACTCTCCTGAGAGAATGAAAACACTTTGTGCCATGGACTAGGCAGAGCTCTTTCTCAAAGAGAAAGAGTATATAAGTATATAAAGAGTATATAAGCAAGGACAGATTTTGTGCCTGCTTGCTTTGGATAGGATCCCTGAGCACAAGATCTTAAATCCTGGTGTGTATTAAGGAAATAAGGAGAAGGTAAACTGACACAACTGCAGTAAGAGTTCTGAAGTGCCTTCCAAAGAGAATAAAGTGATGGATTAGGAAAGGGAGTTAATTACTGTGTGCTAATGCAGGGGTCGTGACCACTTAGGGCAGTGAAAAATGTAGTATCGCTCAGCATGCTCTTGGGGTTTTTTACATGGTGCATAAAAGGTCACTACAGAGTGCCACCTATATTAGATGTTCCTTATGTGCATAGGATCTGAAAACATTGGAGAGCACCTAGCAAGTGTAGCAGTTAAAGTCTCAGGGCTTAAATTCCATATAGAAAGTGGAGGTGAGAGATCAAGAAAGGGAAGATGAATGTATATGCAAACCACTCAGGAACTCTTATGCAGGTGCAAGAAACATATGTCAAAGTGGCCACAAGATTGCTTAACAGGAGACAGAAGAATGTAACTCCATATTTGCTGCTAGAAACCTAAGCTTTGTGGGGAATCTTGAATTTATGGGGAGGAAAGGAGGGTAGGACTGTGTGTACCTGCCCTTTCCCTAACTCCTTCCCCTCATTCCTGAACTGCCGAAGACTAAGCCCCCTTGTGCTTTAGTGACCCTATCACTGGGGTATGGATTTTTATTTTTGTTTTTTGACATGGGCAGGCTCCAGGAACCGAACCCAGGTTTCAGCATGGCAAGCGAGAACTCTGCCACTGAGCCACAATTACCCTGAGGTATGTTTTTTGATGGTTAATTTTGTGCTGGGTACTTTCTCTTCTGCTGTCATTTTGTAACATGCTGAGCCTTTCCCCTTCCCTGCTTTTCCCTGAGATAATACAATGAATAGATACTTAGTGGAACTGAAAAAAAAAAAGAAATGGATACTTCAGATTAATATCGCCACATAACAAGCAGAAAAGAACACATGTATCTTGAAGGTTTTTATGTTCATCCATAAAACCTAGTTTATAATCATCTTCAGCATCTTCAAAGCCTAAAAAACAATCATCACTGCTAGAATTCTTTTTTTTTTTTTTTTTAGTTTAAAGTAGGGAAAGCCCCAAAACTTCCATAACATTGTTTTAGATAAATGCGGAATTAGAGAGCTGGGGCTTGACCTTTTCATTTTCTTCTTCGGTAGCTAAGGTATAAAAACATGATTGTTTACAAGTGTGAATTCCTTTTAATAACTGTAAAACTAAAAGCAGCCTTTGGCTAGGAATTTGTCCTCCTGATGTGCCTGAGAATCCAACACATTTTTAAAACTTAATTTTACTTTAAAAGGCAAAACATCTACATTGTTTTAAAATCAGAATGTAATAAAAAGCATACACTGAAAACTCTGTTCCTCCACCTCTCCTTAGGTAACCATTTTATCAGTTTCTTGGCTATAGGAATCATCATTTCTAAAATGTTTACAATGAAAACTTCCAAGTGCCATCTCTGTTCAAAGAAGCAATAAAAGTAACTGAATTTTTTAAAAAGAAGAAAAAAAGAGTGGTTATTCTGATAAGCTACATTTTCTAGAGATAATCTAAGCATTTGCTGAAAACAACTTCATTTTTCTCCGTTGAGAGTAGATTTCACTCTATGCTTTCTGCTTCAATTTTAAATCTTGGGTCCTCTTCAACATTCTACTCTAACTACCTCTTTTCTCCCCCTTGAGAGCCCCTTCATGCTCCTTATCTCCTTCATTCTTACATTTTCTCCTCCCTTTTGGCTCCTGTTGACTGTGTTTGATGAAAACAGTCTTGAATGAACAGAGCCTGGAATATCTGCCTCCTTTAGTCCAGTTCTATTCACTCCCCCTACTTTCTCTTCTCACATAGTTTAGATGGGAAACTCTAAAATACGTGAATGTTGCTTTTTGAACAGTACAAATTTGAAATACTGAAGTTGAAATATCAGTAAAGGGAGACTATTAGAGATGAAACATCCTTCCTCAGTATATATTGCTAGTTTTCTATACCGTTTAGGTCTTCTATTTCTGTTGAAACACTCTTAAGAAGTGTTTGATTTCATTTTCTATATGTGTGCCCTATAAAACTCAATATTAGAAAATAATGGGACCATTGAGATTAATCAAATCTAATATCCTAGGGTAACAGATGAGGAAACAGATTTTGAAACTCAATGACTTGTACAAAGCTTCCCAGCTAGTAAGGTGTCAAATCCAAAACTGAAATTAGGTCTCTGGTTTCCTAGTTCAGTATTTCCTCCCATTATTTCATGCAATTTTCATCCTACTATTAAATTTAGGGGAAAAATCTGATGGAAAAACATTTAAAACAGTTTCTTTCCTTACCTGACATGGTCAGAGAAGAAGAAACATCAACTTTGCTGCGACAAGCGTTGAGGAGACGACACTAGACGATGTCTGAGTGGCTGAAACCAAAGACAGCATGTGTCCAGTACAAACAGCACTGGTCACTGGTCACTTGCGATGATACGAATTCATTTAAAGACAACTCCATGGAAACCCCAAGATTCTACCAGGTGGTAGTAGGTTTGGTGAGAGAATGAGGTCACAAAGCAGGCAGTTTAAAGGTCTGCTATAGCCAATAGGTAGGTCAGATCCCCAGCTAGAAGACAGGATTGGCTGGAGGGAGGGCTGAATTAGCACTTCCATGGCTGAGCTGTGAGCAGGACACAAGTGGCTTTCCTATTTTCCCCCAGGCTCTTATACTAGGAAAATCATCTCAACGTTTCTTGTAGATGTTCATTAATAAAATTAGGTAGTAGTTAAGAATAGTTCATATATTTATACATTTATAAATATACATTATATATAGTTAGCCATCCTTAGAGAAGAAAAAAAGGGATAGCTTAGGTAGAGCAATGATAGTCTGGAAACCATACCATGTGACGAGTGAACCTACTGCAGCTTTTAAAGGACCAATGGAGAGGATTAAAAAGTTCTTTTTGTAACTCAGTCAAAGAGTACTTTGAAGTTTGTTGAGTGGATCTTGTGGTCCCAGGTTCTTCTCTGTTGGTATCTCCTTGGATCCCACCATCTGTTAGCTGGACCTAACCTGGCTGGACCAGGTTGGACTTCCATCTCTCTTCTGCCTTCTTTTTACTTCCCTTCATCTTAGGCATTGTTTCTGAGGCAAGCCTCGATCTTGCATTCTTACATTCACGGATGGTGCTTCAAGTTAACTTCCAGAAGCAGAGGCCTTCTTCAAAAGCTTCATGCCTCACACAATGATTCTCTCTATGAGAAGCAGACACCAGGGAGCTAGAAGAAACAGCTAACTGAAAATCTTCCCTCTTCTGGCCTTTGATCGCAGTTCTTTAATCTGTGATTCTCTTCCTCTGGTTCCGGGAACCAGGTAGGCATCATCCTTTGCTCTCTTTTATAGGAGAGAGACATTTTGAGATATTTTTCCCATCTTTTCATATAAATGTATCTAGTGTGGCAGTTACTGTAGCCTCCTCCCCCCTTACAAACAGCCACCATAGAATCTTAGGCCCCTAGGATTCTCTGTCTGCCATACTTGGGTGCAAGACCAGGTAAAATGAAGAAAGAAGAGGACGTTAGTGGAGAATGGGGAACAGGCAAGATACCAGGGTACAGAAAAAAATTATTCATATGGGTTTATAGTGTCTCTGTAAAAAACAGGTTTACACACATTGGCCTTATCGTATAAACGTTAAACTGTTTTTGAATTAACAAAAATTTGACCAACTAGAGAGTCTGGCAACTGCCATAAATTCTGTGCCCTAAAAAGAATAGTCTTAAATTTCTTTTTCTCACTTTCTTTTATGTTACATTACCTCATTTATGTCATTCTTTGGTATGTTTGTAGAATATATAAAATACTTTTAAATGTACTGGTCATCTATATGTTCATCTGTGTGTTTTTTCTTTATTAATGTAATTTTTGTTCATTTTTAGTGTGGTAACACACATACAACTTAAAATTTCCCATTTTAACCACTTTCAAGTGGGCAATTCAGTGGTATTAATTATATTCACAATGTTGTGGTGTCATCATCACAAGCCATCACCTAAATTTTCCATCGTCCTGTAAAGAAACTCTTCCCATTAAATATAACTCCACATTACTCACTCCTCCCCTGATAAACCTGTAATCTGTCTCTATAAATTTGTATATTCTATTTATTCATATAAATGGAATCATACAACATCTGCTTGTGTGTGGCTTGTTTTTCTTGGTAGGACGTCTTCAAGGTTCATCCATTTGTTGTATCAGAACTTCATTCCTTTATACAGCTGAATAATATGCTATTGTGTATTGTGTGTCTGTATATATATGTGTGTGTGTGTGTGTGTGTATTTTGTTTATTCATTCATCTGTGGACAGTTGGGTTGCTTCCACCTTTTGGCTATTGTGAATAATGCCACTATGAACATCGGTTTACAAATATCGGCTTGAGTCCCTACTTTTAAATCCTTTGGCTATTTGCCTAGAAGTTGGCTTGCAGGGTCATATGGTAATTCTATGTTTAACTTTCTGAGCAACTGCCAAACTACTTCTCACGGTGGCTGCACCGTTTTACATTCTCACAATATACAAGGGTTCCTATTCCTCTGAAACCTTGCCAACACTTGTTATTTTTCTTTATATTTAAAAATAATAGCCATTGTAGTGGGTATGAAGTGGTGTCTCATTGTGATCCTGATTTGCCTTTCCCTAATGGTTAATGATGTTGACCATATTTTCACCTGCTTTGTGGCCATTTGTATATCATCTTTGGAGAAAAGTCTGTTCAAATTCTTTGCCCACACACAAAAAAATTTTTTTTAAACCCACCAACATGCAAACATGAACATTCTTACCATATGATCATTCCATCCTTGGTACACAAACAGCAACTCACAGTATCATCACAGTTGTATATTCATCACCACAATCACCTCTCAGAACATTTACATCAATCCAGAAAAAGAAATAAAAAGAAAAAAGAAAAACATTCATACGTACCATACCCCTCCCCCTCACCGATCACCAGCAGTTCAATCTACTAACTATATTTTAACATTTGTTGCCCTTACTAGTTATTTATTTTTAATCCATATATTTTACTCATCTGTCAATAAGGTAGATAAAATGAGCATTAGACACAAGGTTTTCACAATCACACAGTCACATTGTGAAATCTGTATCATTATACAATCATCTTCAAGAAACATGGCTACTTGAGCCCCTAGTCTTGGGGTTTGTACCGATGAAACTTAACCCCAAAAAGAATAGGTCAAGTCTACTTAAAATTTAGGCCTAAGAGTCAGCCCCAAGAGAGCCTCTTTTGTTGCTCAGATGTGGGCTCTCTCTCCAGCCAACACAACCAGCAATCTCACCACCCTCCCCTTTACCACGTGGGACATGACTCCCAGGGGTGTGGACCTTCCTGGCAACGTGGGACAGAGATCTTGGAATGAGCTGAGACTCAGCATCAAGGGATTGAGAAAAACCCTAGAATGAGCTGAGACTTAGCATCAAGAGATTGAGAAAACCTTCTCGACCTAAAGGGGGAAGAGGGAATGAGACAAAGTGTCAATGGCTGAGAGATTCCAAACAGAGTCGAGAGGTTATCCTGAAGGTTATTCTTATGCATCAAGTAGATATCATCTTGTTATTCAAGATGTAATGGAGAGGCTGGAGGGAACTGCCTGAAAATGAAGAGCTGTGTTCCATAGCCATGTTTCTTGAGGATGATTGAATAATGATATAGCTGTCACAATATGACTGTGTGATTGTGAAAGCCTTGTGTCTGATGCTCCTTTTATCTACCTTGTCAACAAGGGAGTAGAACATATGGAATAAAAATAAATAATAGGGGGAACAAATGCTAAAATAAATTTAGTTTGAAATGCTAGTGATCAATGAAAGTGAGGGGTAAGGGGTATGGTAGGTATAATTTTTTTTTTCTTTCCTGTGTTCGTTTTATTTCTTTTTCTATTGTCTTTTTATTTCTTTTTCTGAATTAATGCAAATGTTCTAAGAAATGATGAATATGCAACTAAGTGATGATATTGTGAATTGCTGATTATGTATGTTGTTTTGTTTCTTTATTGTTTAATTAATAAATTTAAAAAAAAGAAACATAGCTACTGGATCACAGCTCTACATATTCAGGCAGTTCCTTCCAGCCTCTCCATTACACCTTAACTGAAAAGGTGATATCTACATAACGAGTAAAAAAAAACCTTCAGGATAACCTCAAGATTCTTTTTGCACTCTCAGCCATTGACACTTTATTTTGTCTCATTTTGTTCATCCCCTTTTTGGTCGAGAAAGTTTTCTCAATCCCTTGATGCTGAGTTTCAGCTCATTCTAGGATTTCTGTCCCACATTGCCAGGAAGGTCCATACCCCTGGGAATCATGTCCCACATAGAGAGGGGGAGAGTAGTGAGTTTGCTTGTTGTGTTGTTTTGCCCATTTTTTAAAATGTTTTTTTGTTATTGTGAAAAACAACATATGTACAAAAAAAACAATAAATTCCCAAGTACATTTTAACAAGTAGTTATACCACAGATTTTAAGTTTGGTATGGGTTACAATTCCACAGTTTATTTTTTTTTTCTTCTGGCTGTTTCAAGACACTGGAGACCAAAAGAAGTATCAACATATTGATTCAGCAGTCATATCCATTTGTTAACTCTTCTCTTCTGTATTATATTCTTCCTTCTTTTTTATTCTGAAAGATAACATATATAGAAAAAAGTAATGAATCTCAGAGTGCATTGCAACAATCAGTTGTAGAACAGATTTCAGAGTTTCCTTTGACCTACTTTTGTGATATATTATATTACAATTCTTTACGGAACCATCAGTACTGTTTCAGTTTGCTAAAGGTGCCAGGATGCAATATACCAGCAATGGATTGGCTTTTAGAACAGGAACCTATTAGCATGCAAATTTACAGTCCTAAAGCTATAAAAATGGGACACAGGGGTCTGTACAACCCCTTTTGTACTAGTTTGCAAGCTGCTGGAATGCCACACACCAGAGAAGAATTGGCTTTTAATAAAAGGGGATTTATTTTGTTGGTTCTTCAGAGGAAAGGCAGCTAACTTTCCACTGAGGTTCTTTCTTACCTGGAAGGTACAGGATGGTCTCTGTTGGTCTTCTCTCCAGGCCCCTGGGTTCCAACAACTTTCCCCGGGGTGACTTCTTTCTGCATCTCCAAAGGCCTGGGCTGAGCTGCAAGTGCTGAGATGAGGAATGCCAAGCTGCTTTGGCTGTGCTACATTGCGTTCTCTCATTTAAGCACCAGTCAATTAAGTCAAACGGCACTCATTGCAGCAGACACGCCTCCTAGTTGACTGCAGGTGTAATTAGTAACAGATGAGGTTCACATACCGTTGGCTTATGTCCGCAGCAACAAGACTAGGTATGCTCACCTGGCCAAGTTGACAACTGAATCTAACTAACCCATGTCCACCCCTTGTCAACTTGGCAACTTCAAGCATCACCTTACACAGATGTAAAAAATTCTCTTGCTGTGGACCTGTGAATCTCAAAACAAGTTGTCTGGTGCCAAGATGCAAAGGAGGATATTCACAGGATCTAGATTGTCATTTCCATAGGGAGAAACTGGAACACAGATGTAAAACCTGCAGGGCAAGCGCAGTGGGATCTCAAAGTCTGAAAGTCATTTATCCTTCGGCTTTAGAAAGTGGCAGTCCCACCCCTTCCAAGGGCCTATGCAGTGGCCCGCCTCTTTCCAAATCAACCTCGGGGAACATTGAGGAGGCCACCTCTGGGCTCCACTCTCTCCAGGCAGCAGGGCCACCCCTGGGCTCTCTGCCATTTCTGGGGCACATGCTCAACCCCTCCACATGGTGGCTGCCAGGCTCTCCCAGTCCCCCAAGGAGCGTGCTACACCTTTTCCAAGGCCTGAGGCTGTACAACTCTTCCACTGCAATGAGAGGAGAGACTCATCCTCGCCCTTCAGTGTAAACTCACCCTCTCCACGCATACAGGTGGGTCCACTCTCCTGGCCAAGGTTTCTTGGCTTCAAACCTGAACTTCCATGGTTCTCACCCTGCAAATTCCAATCTCTCCCTTTTGTGTCCTCCTTGGTCAAGATTGGCAGTGGTTTCATTTACACCAACAGTCCCTTCATGCACTCCAACACTTCGTCATCAATCTCTTCACATTTTCTCCAAAGTCTTCCCTTTAGCCATCCAAAAATTGTTCCAACATATCTGGTATTTGCAAACCGCAGCAGCACCCCACTCTCCGGTACCAACTCGGTTCTAGTTTGCTAGCTGCTGGAATGCAACACACCAGAGAAGGATTGGCTTTTAATAAAAGGGGATTTATTTTGTTGGTTCTTCAGAGGAAAGGCAGCTAACTTTCCACTGAGGTTCTTTCTTACGTGGAAGGCACACGATGGTCTCTGCTGGTCTTCTCTCCAGGCCCCTGGGTTCCAACAACTTTCCCCGGGGTGACTTCTTTCTGCATCTCCAAAGGCCTGGGCTGAGCTGCAAGGGCTGAGATGAGGAATGCCAAGCTGCTTTGGCTGTGCTACATTGCGTTCTCTCATTTAAGCACCAGCCAATTAAGTCAAACGTCACTCATTGCAGCAGACACGCCTCCTAGTTGACTGCAGGTGTAATTAGTAACAGATGAGGTTCACATACCGTTGGCTTATGTCCGCAGCAACAAGACTAGGTATGCTCACCTGGCCAAGTTGACAACTGAATCAAACTAACACACCTTTCAATCATGTTCACCTTCAATATGACAATATTACATATAGACCCACTAGTGAACAGCCTTCACTTCTATCCATTCCCTTACATTTGTGTTCAACCTCATTAGATTACTATTCACCCATCTCAAGCTTTTGTGTATCTCTAGGTCCCCTACATTATGCATTATAAGCCTCTGGTTTTACCTTTACCATGGTCATAAAAGTGGAATCATACAGTATCTTTTCTTTTATGTCTAGATTATTTCACTCAGCATTATGTCCTCAAAGTTCATCCATCTTGTCATGTGATTCAGGACATCATTTCGTCTAATTGCATAATATCCCATCGTATGCATATACCACTTTTTGTTAATCCACTCACCTGTTGATGGACACTTGGATTATTTCCATCTTTTGGCGGTTGTGAACAGCGTCTGTGCCCATTTTTTTTAGTGGGGTTTTGTTGTTGCTGAGTTGAAATAATTTGATATACTTTTTTGTATATTAAAACCTCAACACAGGATATTGGGGCAAGATGGCAGCTTAGCAAGGTGTTGTATTTAGTTGGTCCCCCAGAGCAGCTAATAAATAGCCAGGAATAGTACAGAACAACTTCTGAGGCCATATCAGTGACTGGACACGCAGTGTATCCCAGCCTAGATCAGCTGGACTGGTTGTGAGCCTCTCAGAACTGTGAGTCCCCAAGACACGGTGGGCAGCACCCCTCCCCCACAGGCTGCTTCCCAGAGGAGAAAGGAAAGAGAGTTTACCAGCAGCAGGGGCTAAGCGCAACCAAACTCCAATTGTGGAATTAATTCACAAATTCTGATTATTAAAAATAGGCCCCCAGGGCGGGCCACGGTGGCTCAGCAGGCAGAGTTCTCGCCTGCCATGCTGGAGACCCGGGTTCGATTCCCGGTGCCTGCCCATGCAAAAAGCAAACAAAATAGGTCCCTAGCTCAGCCAAACCTCCAGAAAAAGCAGAGGTCACTGGTTTTTGCCCAGGCATAGAGGAGGCAGGCTGACAAGAAAAGAAAAACAAACAAACAAACCAAAAAAAAAAAAAATAGGCATTTTCAGATTTGAAAAGGTCTGGGCCTTGAGGGAAAGGAGGGGGCACTTTGGACCTGGAGATAAACAGAGCAACGTACCAACTTAAGCTCTTGATTGGCAAACATGAGGCATGGGGGTCCTGCTCTGAAAAGAATTTTTCTCTATTGTTTTGGTGGCTATGTTTCTAGTGCTTGACTGCTCTTTGAATACAGCTGTAAGGCTTCTTGGGCTCCACTACCCCAGGCATAGGCAGAATTAAGCTTGTTTGAGTGTTTGTCTGGAGCCTGTGCCATCCCCAGGAGAGGGGTGGGGCCCAGCTCAGGTGGAATCCCTATCTCAAGGAGTTCAGACCCCAGGGTCTGGGAAAGTGAAGCGATTAGAGCCCAGACTACAACCTCTCCTCTGTCCCCACCACATCCCCAGCAGGGAGAGTGTGCTGGAGTTAAAGGTACTGCATGACCTTATCCTGGTGGGACCTGCAGGCAGACAAGTGCCACATACTGAGCAGGATAGGAAAAACGGAGAGCCCAGAGGCTTCATAGGAAAGCTTTTCAATCTGCTGGGTCTCTCCCTCAGGGAAAACTGACTCTTTCCTCCTGAGAGGAGGCCAATTTGGTCTAGGAAAATCTGGCTGGGGTCCATAATACCTAAGTAGACCCTCCTAAGGGGAGGAAAAGGCACCATACAGGCAAGGCAAGAAACAAGACACAAGAACTGAAAAATTCTGATCTGTTAAACAAAACCTCAGCTAGGGGTCCAGAAAAAGCTGAACTGAATGTCAAAGAACACACAGACAACAAAGTCATCCAGCAAGAAAATCCAAGGCAAAAAAAACCCAAAAAAGTGAAAATAGTCTCCAGAATAAAGTAATTAAGGTAATTAAATGCCTAGATGCCAGCAAAAATAACAAATCATACTAAGAAAATGAAGACATGGCCCAGTCAAAGGAACAAACCAACAATTCAAACGAGATACAGGAGTTGAAATAATTAATTCAGAATGTTCAACAGACATGGAAAACCTCATCAAAAATCAAAGCAGTGGGCAACACAATAGTGGCTCAGTGGCAAAGTTCTAGCCTGCCATGCCAGAGACCCAGGTTCGATTCCTGAAGCCTGCACATGTCAGAAAAAAAAAAAAAGAAAATTCAACATCCTTTCATGAGGAAAAATGTTTTAAAAAAAATCAAATCAGTGAATTGAAGGAGGATATAAAGAAGGCAAGGAATGAACAAAAAGAAGAAATTGAAAGTCTGAAAAAACAAATCACAGAATGTATGGGAATGAAAGGCACAGTAGAAGAGATGAAAAAAACAATGGAAACCTACAATGTCAGATTTCTAGAGGTAGAAGATAGGATTAGTGAACTGTTGGATACACATCTGAAATCTGACAAGCAAAAGAAAATACAGGGAAAAGAATGGAAAAATATGAGCAGGGACTCAGCACATTGAATGACAACATGAAGCACACCAATATACGTGTTGTGGGTGTCCCAGAAGGAGAAGAGAAGGGAAAAGGAGGAGAAAAACTAATGGAGGAAATGATCACTGAAAATTTCCCAACTCTTATGAAAGACTTGAAATTACAGATCCAAGAAGTGCAGTGTACCCCAAAGAGAACAGACCCGAATAGACGTACTCTAAGACATTTACTAATCAGAAAGTCAGAGGTCAAAGAGAAAGAGGGAATCTTGAAAGCAGCAAGAGAAAAGCAATCCATCACGTACAAGGGAAGCCCAATAAGACTATGCGTAGATCTCTCAGCAGAAACCATGGAGGCAAGAAGACAGCAGGATGATATATTTAAATTATGAAAAGAGAAAAACTGCCAACCGAGAATTCTATATCCAGCAAAATTGTCCTTCAAAAATGAGGGAGAAATTAAAACATTTTCAGACAAAAAAAATCACTGAGAGAATTTGTGACCAAGAGACTGGCTCTGCAAGAAATACTAAAGGGAGCACTAGAGACAGATACAAAAAGACAAGAGAGAGAGGTGTGGAGAACAGTGTAGAAATGAAGACTATCAGTAAGGGTAAAAAGAAGGAAAATTAAACATGACATATAAAATCCAAAAGGCAAAATGGTAGAAGAAAGTACTGCCCATACTGTAAATAATACTAAATGTTAATGGATTAAACTCCCCAGTCAAAAGACATAGACTTGCAGAATAAATTAAAAAACAGGACCCATCTATATGCTGTCTACCAGAAATGCATCTTAGACCCAAGGATAAACATAGGTTGAAAGTCAAAGGTTGGGAAAAGATATTTCATGCAAATAATAATCAGAAAAGAGCAGGTGTAGCTATACTAATATCCAACAAATTAGACTTCAAATGTAAAACAGTTAAAAGAGACAAAGGACACTATGTATTAATAAGAGAACCACTCAGGGCCTCTGTATGGAAAGCGGTGCATTAGGTGCTTGCACTAACTGGCTGGTCTCTGGTTCTCTGCATCTCAATTCTTCTTTTTCAACCAGGGCCTCCCTATGTGGTGTAGAAGACCCTCCCAGGTCACCCACACCCCAGAATTGGTCTCCTGGTCCTTCTTCTGTCCCTTCTCTAGCTGTTCCTTGGAGTAGGGGTGAACTTGACCTATCCTATTTTGCCATCTTCCTAGAAGTCCTATAGTGTCTTTCTTTCATACACAGGTTTTTAATTTTGAAAAAGTCCAATTTATCTACTTATTTCCTTTGTTGACTGTGAGTTTAGTGTCATATCTAAGAATCCTCTGCCAAATCCAAGGACATGAAGATTATCCTGTGTTTTCTTCTAAGTGTTTTATAATTTTGGCTCTTGTATTTAAGTACTTCATCCATTTGGAGTTAATTTTTGTATACAGTATAAGGCAAGTGTCCAACTTCATTCTTCTACATGTAGAGATCCAGTGGTCCCAGCACCATTTCTGGAAGAGACTATTCTCTCACCATTGAATGTCTTGGCACTCTTGTCAAAAACCAATTGACCTAAGGAACAACGTCGTGAGGAATGCAACAATGTGAATGAACATGCGGGACATTTGGTGACACAAAATAAGCCAGAAACAAAAAAACAATAGTATGATCACCTTTAAGAAAACAGGGGCCTAGCTTTTAGAGCAGACACATTAAGTCCAGAGCGGTGATTATTATTTCTGGATTTTTAGAGGCTGTTTTTTATATATAACCTGATATTTAGAGATTAAGAATGAAGCCAAATAGGTTGGGGTTAAAGTAATTCAGAACATAAGGGTAAGGAAGACAGTGTCTATATTTTAGAACCACACATACTCTTTGACACCAATGAAAGAAAGGTTTATTTGATCTGGACCTGAGATTTTCTGAAGTGCATAATCAAATTCAGCCTATCTCTATAGCTCATTTGAACAACTGAAACACAGGAAACACAGAATAAGAAAAAGGTCCTTTAATCCTGTATAGATTATTGGAATGTTTGGAAACATCCTAGAGTATATTAAGCAGATAATCAAAAAGTATTGGCAAAGTCCCCTGAGGGAGGGGAGAAAGACTATAAAACTATTAAACCTTACCATCAGGGAATCCCCTGATACTGTGTCGAAATTTAGGGACACCCAAACAATAGGCCATGCCCTTGATCATGAGGCTTACTCTTGCAAAGCTTATGTAGGTAGCAGAGAAGCTTAGATTACCTGTAGGCATGCCTAAGAGTTACTTCTGGAGGACCTCTGTTGTTGCTCAGATGTGGCCTCACTACCTCTAAGTCCAACTCTGCAAGTGAAATCATTGCCCTCCCCCCCCTACGTGGGACATGACATCCAGGGGTGAAAGTCTCTCTGGTGATGTGGGAGATGACTCTCAGGGATGAATCCAGACCTGTCACCGTGGAATCAACAATTATACCCTGACCAAAAGGGGGGGGAAATGTTTAATTAATAAAGTTTCTGTATCAGTGGCAGAGAGAGTTCAAATAGAGTCAAGAGGCTACTCTGGAGGTTGCTCTTACACAAGCTTCAGGTAGACCTTGCTACCTGCCAACCCCCAACCAGGACCATTCCAGCCAATCCTAAACAACACCTAGGGCAATTTAAAAGATTCCACAAGGGTTCCAGGCACTACAGTAACTTTCCAGAAACCTACAACCTCCAGATGGGTCCCTGGTCTAGTTAAATCCTGAAACCTAGCCCAGCCTCTCTAGAACATCAGATATTTCCATCCCCCTACCCCATATTAGAGACAGACCCTTCCAATATCAAAAATTTAGAATTGCCATAGCCCAAACAACCCAAAGAGAGGTATGGAAAGATCAACGGTGATGGTGGAATTATACATAGAAGATAGGACTCAACAAATGACTATGAATGCTGAATCATTAAATGGATCTCTTTTAGCTGTATTTTAGAGCAGCTAGAAGTAAAAACCGAAAATTGTGAAATTGTAACCCATTTCAAAGTCTGAAATATGTTCTACAACTAATTGTGGTGCCGTGCTTTGAAACTGATAGCTTTTTTGGATTTATGTTATTGTTCACAAAAAAAGAAGGAAAAATAGTTGATTGTGATGATAAAAAAGTATTTAAGCCCTCTAGCCTCCTATATTCTAGAGCAGCTAGAAGGAAAAATATGAGAGGATCATATGGTAGTCCATGACAAACTCTGGGATCTATCCTGTAACCACTTTTTGAAGAGTGCTTTGAAAACTATTGCTTAATTTCTTTGCTTTGTATACATGTCATACTATACAATAAAAAAGCTAAAAACAAAAAAAAAAAATCAATTGACCTAAGATGTATGGGTTCGTGAATGTTGTTTTAAAAGTTCCCCAGGTGACTTTAATGTGCAGCCAGAAGAACTTTATGTGGAAAGTTCTGATAAAGGCTAAATTTAGACTTTAGGTGATGGAAAGCTATTGCATGTTTTTACACAAGAAGGGAAACATGATGATGGTTGAAATATGGGAAGCTTCTAATCATACTGTGCAGAACAGATCAGAATGAAGAGACACTGAAAACAAAGGGTCCCAGTAAAAAAACCTGCAGTAGTCCAATTAAGAGATGATAAAGTCTTGAACCAAAGTGTTAGCCTTGGGAATGAAAAGGAGGTGGAAATTTCTGGAAAATACAGTACTGGGCAACTTCAGGACTGTTTAAAGCAAGACAGAAGGGTCCAGGCTGCTTCTAGGGCCACAGCAAGGGAGGGGGGGAAGCAGTGGGGGAAGCACTCTTCCCTGTGCCCACACCTACTTGTCCCTATATTTGACTTAAACCAAAAACTGCAGAAGAAAGAATTTCTAATATATTGGGAGTTAAGAACCCAAGAAATGGAAAAGAACACAGAGACTTAGTTATCTGGGGGTAGGGGGAGTCCAAGGACCACTAATTTAAGCAGTAAAGATCAAATAGATTTAGGACACAAACTTTTAAAGTAAAGCCAAAAAGTCCCTTGAGGGATGGGAGAAAAAATATTGAACTATTAAGCTTTACCACGGGGGAAACCCCTGATACTGTCTCAAACATTAGTGACTCCCAAGACAATAGGTCAAGCCCTTGATCTTGATGCTTGTGCTTACAGCAGAGAAGCTATGTATACCTATAGACATGCCTAAGAGTTACTTCCAGAAAGCGTCTTTTGTTGTTCAGATGTGGCCTCTTTTTCTCTAAGCCCAATTCTGCAAGGAAAATCATTACCCTCCCTCCGCTACGTGGAACATGATTTTCAGGGGCGAAAGTCTCCCTGGCAAAGTGGGACATACTCCTAGGGATGAGCCTGGCCTGGCACCTTGGGATCGACAACACCTTCCTGACCAAAAAGGGAAAACAGGATGTAACAAAATATGGTATCAGTAGCTAAGAGAGTTCAAATAGAGTACAGAAGCTTTTCTGGAGGCTGCTTACACTAGCTTCAGCTAGATACTGCTAATTACCAGAGTTCACCAAACCCCAACCAAACCATTCCTGCCAATCCTAGAGAATACCTAAGGCTTCATCTAAAATTCTACGAAAGTTTCATGCATGAAGATGACTTTCCAGAAACCTACAATCCCCAGATGGGTTCCTAGGCTAGATAAGTCCTGAAACTCAGAGGGGCCAGCCTATTCCCAGAACATCAACTAATTCCATCCCCCTATCCCATATTATCAACACCCCTTTCCAACATGAAAAAGTGAGAATGGGTACAGCCCAAATACCCTAAAGATTGGGAGAAGGATCAAAGGAAAAGGAGGAATTATAACAGAAGATAGGATTTAACAAATGAGTATGACTGCTGAATCATTACATTGTTATTTCTGTCAGTCTCG
The DNA here is from genome assembly GCF_023851605.1 of Tamandua tetradactyla. NCBI lineage: Eukaryota > Metazoa > Chordata > Mammalia > Pilosa > Myrmecophagidae > Tamandua > Tamandua tetradactyla. The sequence goes on along the minus strand of NC_135343.1, from coordinate 47,525,475 downwards.
AGTCTTAGAGCAGCTAGAAGGAAAAACCTAAAATTGTAGAAGTGTAACCCATATAACACTCTGAAATCTGTTCTTTTTTTTTTTTTTTGGCATGGGCAGGCTCTGGGAATTGAACCTGGGTCTCCAGCATAGCAGGCGAGAATCCTGCCACTGAGCCATTATACGGCCCCTGAAACCCATTCTATAACTACTTGTTACAACGTACTCTGAAATTTATTGTTTTATATATGCATTTCACAACACAAATTGCTTTAAAAAAAAGATGAAACCAAATTTTATGCAGTTACAATTTCTTCCCCTACAGAATTCTGACATAGTAAGAAACCTCCATCCTTCTTCTGTAAGTTTCACAAACACCACCATTATTTCTATGCCACCTTTGAATACTAAGCTCAGCTCATAGAAAGAAAAATACAGAATCAATTGGAGTTTCAAATACCTTAGGTATTGCCTAAGTCAGAAAAGAAAAGCCAGCAAAATAAAATAGAGCAGGGGGGCTGAGAGGAAGTATGGACAGCGGGCTGATGATGAATGCCAGATGACTTGGATCTCAGCTAAAGGACAATATTCCATTTACTGAACTTGCAGTAACTGGACTTTCTGAAAGTCAAGATCTTCTTTGGAAAGATTTTACTTGGGTGAGAAATGAACTTTTGCTCAGTTGAATTATCAAAAAAGAATTTGCAACTCAACCAAGATAAAATGAAATTTTCCACATTGAGAAACATCCAGTGTCTGTTTGCTCCACTAAAATACAAGATAGAATTCAAAGTAGTGCAACATGCTCAGTGGCTACCACTTTTTCCAGACTCAAACTTGGATATTTTGAGCTCAAACACTAGATATTCTGAGAGGTAATGATGAGACTACTGTATTTCAAGATATTCCTAATGATCCATTCACAAAGTGAAAAGAATCACTTGTGATGGTTGAATATAAACTTGGTTTACTGTAATACAGTCATGCTGTTAATGAAAATAGAGTGCATTTGTTTATAGTCGTCTTTTTACTATAATTTAATGTATGTAACTTTAAAAGTACTGGCACACAAGAATTTTTACCTAAATAGTTATCAGTGATCATTTGAAATTATTTGGTTCTTTGGCTTATGACCATGTGACACTTGAAAGCACTTAAGGGAGATGACATTAAAACTAATTTATATTAAAAACAGTGGCCAAGTCTTTTAAAAAAATCATTGCTAATGAATATTATAAAACTGCCTGCGGGTTTGAGTTAAACCCATTTTCTAGATATTACAGAAATGTAATTTTGAATAATCATTATCAGTATTTGTGCAGCCTTCCTAGGAGCATCTTTCAGAGTAAATATTTGTAATTGATTTCACTGGCAGCTTCAAATTAGGAAAAAATAAGAAATCTATACTTTATTCTGTTTCAGTATTATCCATTAATATAGCCATAAGAATATCTGTTTTATTGATATGCTTTTAAATTACAACCATTCTTTGACTCTTTCAGATTGAAAACCCTAAGTTCAGAGGTTTTGATTTGGGCTGTGTCTTTAAAGTGAAAAAATTAACCAGTATATTTAAAAACAGTGGTTCTCAAATAAATATAAATAAATAAACGAACAAACAAATAAATAAAACTGGAGCAGGGTAGCTAATACTCCAAATAATGGAAGCTTTTTAGGACATAAGGAAGAAGTGAATGGGATGACCCACTTGAGACAGCACCAAGGGAGGAGAGAGGACTTCACACCCTAGATGATGGCAACAGGCAGAGAAAAAACACTGAATAATTAAAAATGAATTGGGACACACCTTCAATATCAGTTCATCTCATTTCTCATTTTTCCCTCACCTTTCCAAAGCAACCAGACCTTTTACTTAACCTGTTTATGTGATGCTCAATCCTACTGTTTACTCTAGAGCACACACGCACAAATAAGTTAATTGTTATTTTATTGCAGAGGAAAAATATTCTGAAATATTTGTTATATAACAATAATTATTGACAAAATAATTTTTTAGGGTTTGCAAGCTTACCATCTGATGAGATGTACTGAACTGTCAATATCCCTTCCCATAAACCATAGGAAAATCCAAAATATTTTCTCCATGGTTTCCAAATATCTCCATAGATGCCCTAATAAGTCCAAAAGTAAACAATAAACAAATTGGCAGAGAAATGAGAAGGGTAGCTAAGAGGAAAAAATGTTAACAGTTGGCGACTCTAGAATGAAGGGTAGATAGATGTTCATTATACCATTCTTCCAATTTTTCTTCGTTTTTTAGATTTGCAGTTACAGGTAGGCTGAAAAGCTGTTTTACTGCAATCATGCTTCTTTCCAGACATGCCTAGAAAATATATTCAATTTTCTTTTCAAACCAGAAATAGAAAATCAGTTCTCCCCCAGGTTATATGCACTTCCTCTTCTTACCAAGCTTTCTGGCAATTTTAAATTAATGGACTATAGTTCAGTGATAAGGTTTTATAGTTCTTGGAGGAGTTTTGGGTCAAAATCTCATCGAAGGTCTGTGATGGTTACTGCTCGGTCCACAACAGTCACATGGCTGCAGCTCTGTGACAGGGAGAAAGAAGAAAGGTAAAGTCCTTGGAATATTCCAAAAAGTCATTCATTTTTAAAAACTCTTTATTTAAAATCCTCATTCTAGGGCAGTGCACAGTGGTTCAGTGGCAAAATTTCCACCTGCCATACCGGAGACCCAGGTTCAATTCCTGGCGCCTGCCCATGTAAAAAAAAAAATCCTCATTCTAGACCAGTGCTTCTCAGTCTGAGAAGCTACCAAGTGATTTTATGGTCTGGGAATCAATACTCCCATCAATCCTATTTATAGATGAAATCAATGTTTACGCATATATCTTTGTTTCTTTTCCAAATATATGTATATTTTAGAGTGATCTGTAAAACACACATTTATTTAAAAGAACTACTGAATTCATGGTAGCATTTTGATAATTCTATCAATCAAAAGATACTAAAATATACTTTTTATCACATGGGCCATGCTAACTTTTACATGCAAAAGGGGTTCTTATAGCTGAAGCTTGGGCACTGGCATCCTAGACCTTTTCTCCTGATTGTACAGGCTGTTTCAACATACTGGGACTTAGACATTTATTACATCTCAAGGCAGACCAACCCATTTTTTAACAGATCTGTCAGAAATTTCTTCCTTATACTGAGCTGAAAACTCATTCCAAGAGGTCTTAGATTTAGTATTTGAAGTCATATGAAATACATCCCCTAGCGCCTTTTTTCTTTTAATACTTAGAGTCAGCTCTTATTGCCTTCATACGGTTTTTCCTCTAAGCATCTCCAGTTCCTTCTGAGTCCCTTTTCCATACTGACTCATCTTTTTTTGAACCTAAAAGGAATAATAAGGAGGAGGTCTGGCCAGAATAGAATAAGGCAAGACTATCACATTAGATCTGTGAAGTAGTTACAACGTATCATTGAAATCACTGATGTTATTATCAATTACAACTTTTCCATCACAGAACAAAAACATAGGGGAAAAACAGCCTCCCAGAAGAGTCAATGAATCCTTATCTAAGCAAAATTCTGAAATCAAATATGCTTAATCTATCTTTTTTTTTCCTGAGGTAAGATTTACATAATAAAAACACTAAACATTTTAAAGTGTACAATTCAGTGGCTTTTTGTACATTTACAATGTCCAACCATCACCTCTATGTAGTTTCAAAACATTTTCATCACTCCAAAAAGAAACTCTTTGCTAATTAAGCAATAACTACCTATTCTCTGCTCTTTTTGGCCCCTGGGAACGTCTAGCCTGCTTTCTGTCTCTATCAATTTACTCAATCTGGATGTTTCATAGCAAGGGAATCACACTATATGGGGTCTTTTGTGTCTGGCTTCTTTCATTGGCATGCTTTCAGAGTTCAACTACAGTGTAGTATGTAACAGTAATTCATTTCTTTTTTATGGCTGAGCTTTGCCTATCTATCATAAGTAGCTTTTTTCCCCCACAGCATCCAAATCTCCTACTGAAGTACACCTCCACTTCCCAAGCCTCCAAAACCGAGACTTGGGGAGGTGAAGCAGTCTGATCAAAGATACACACACATTAAGAACAGAGCTATCCATTCCTATCTCACACTGCTTCCCATGGATGTCCTTATTGTGGGGATCTAGAGCGATAAATGACAAGGAATAACGTAGTATGTGGGTCAGAAAGGATGAAACACTTCATCACCTCTGACTGTCCTCTCTGCTTGAAGCAGAGCCCCAATTTCATCCACACAGATACATACACAGGACAGAGGTGGATTCTTGCTATGTGGATGAAATCCTTTCTGGCGACAGGAAGAAATCTCCTCTAGTCCATGGTCTGTTAGTTTAAAGAATCCAGTTCTGAAAGAAGAAAATGCAGGCACAGAGTCAAGCAAAGGTGTCCTCCCATCCCTAACACACACACACACACACACATATACACACACACTGGTTCTGGTCTACATCGCAGAGCTCATTTTGAGACAGCTTCATGCTGGCTCACAGGTCTCTTCTCTGGTGAATGAATCAAGGACTGACTCATCATTACCCCCATACTTGTTTTGCTGGGAGAATTCATAGTGAATGGTAGGATTTGGAATGAAAAAGAAGTAACTCTGTGAGATAATCTGTTTGATTTTTAAGTTCTCTAATCCAACAACAAGCTCTTGAAATGCCTATCACTTCAAGTAAACACTTCAAATTGTTCATGGATTGTTCTAGCTTGCTAGCTGCCAGAACGCAATATACCAGAAATGGAATGGCTTTTAAAAAGGGGAATTTAGTAAGTTTAAATTTATTAAATTTATTAAACTTATTAAAGGGGAATTTACAAGTTTACAGTTCTAAGGCTGAGAAAATGTCCCAATTAAAACAAGTCTATAGAAATGTCCAATTTAAGGCATCCAGGGAAAGATACCTTGGTTCAAGAAGGCCGATGACATTCAATGTTTCTCTCTCACCTGGAAGGGCACATGGTGAACATGGTGGCATGTGCTGGCTTTCTTGTGGCTCTACAAAAAGGGACTCCCTCCAAAATGTTTCCTCTTTTAAAGGATTCCAAAGCAACTCCACCTTCAATGGGTGGAGACATACCTCCATGGAAATCATCTAATCAAACGTTACCACCCACAATTAGGTGGGTCACATCTCCACAGGAACAATCGAAATGCTCCCACCCAGCAATACTGAATGAGGATTAAAGGACATGGCTTTTCTGGGGTCCACCATAGATTCAAACCAGTACATGGACTTTTCAAAGAAAAGCACATAAGTCATTGCTTGGATATTGTTTAAGTATCCTGGGCTTTTGCTTAAGCAAATACCATGAAATGGGTCCAGTTAACCAACGGGAATTTATTTGCTTACAGTTTGGGACCAAAAGAAAGTCCAAATCAAGGCACCATCAAGGCGATGCTTTTTTCCCCAAAGACTGTGGCATTCTGGACTGGCTGTTCATAATCCATGGTCCTCAACTTGTCCTTAACAAGGCACATGGTGGCTTCTCCTGGTCTCTCCCTTCTCTTCTGGGTTCCACAGATATTTTGCTTCTTGCTTCCTCTGGCTCTCTGTGTGCCTGAACTTCATTCTCCTTACAAAGGAGTCAGTTAATAGGATTAAGATCCATCCTGATTGGTTTGGGCCACATCTTAACGGAAGTAACCTCATCAAAAGGTCACACTTAAGAACATGTTTCCTGGGGTACATACAGCTTTAAACTTCTACACTACACCTTTTGGATCCCAAAAAGGCACATTCTTCGTAGATGCAAAATACATTTCATCATAACATCTGAAAGCCTTAAGTCATTTCAGTTACAATGCTAAGTACAAATCTCATCAAAACTGGGTATGAGTATGGTCTGTTCTGGGTGCAACACGCCTCTGAGGACCCGTGAAATCTAGAAAACAAGTCATCTGCTTCCAATATACAATGGGAAACAGATATAGGATAAACATCCCCATTTCAATACGGAGAAACTGGAAGGAAAACAAGGGTCACAGGTTCCAAACAATTCTGAAACCCAGCAAGACAAATTATCCATTAGATTTCAAGATCTGAGAGACATGTATAGACTGATATTCTGTCCTTCAGGCCTGATGGAGTACAGCCCTGCCCTCTCCAAGCACTTCTCACCCAAACACTAGGGTGAAGGCTCAACCCTCTCTGAGCATCGCGATGGTGGCCAGGTTCTCTACAAACCTTATGGCTCAGGGCCCACCGTCTCTAAGCATTGGGATGGGAGGCAGGCTCTCTGCAAACTCCTGAACAAAGGCCCCACCGTCTCTGAACACTGAAGTGTCAGTACTCTCCATGAGTAACAGGGTAGAAAGTCCACCTTTTCTAAGCGCAGCGGCAGACTTACCCTTTTCATACACATACGTGGGCCTCCTGCCTTGGCCAGAGTAGATCTCTTCAGTTCAAACCTCAGCTTCCATGATTCTGTCCTTGAAGTCATTCTTCCTTTAGTTTGTCTCTTCTCTGTCCCTTTCAATGAAGGCTAACAGTGTTTCCATTCACAGAAATTTTGCAAAATCCTTGTTGGTTTTGCATGTAGTTCACAAGGGGTCCAATCCATCAATTTCTGGTTTCTGTGCCCAAGAATTCATTTCTCAATTTATCCCCTTCCTCTCTCATTTCATCACTTTCAAATTCGGCCTTCCATCTGACATCAGAACTCAATTTTGCCAAGTTCTCTGCCACTTTAAAAGGACTGCCTTTCCTCAGGTTTCAAATAACACAATTCATCATTTCTAACTAAGCCCTTATCAGAAGTAACTTTAACATCCATATTTCTACCAACAGTCTCTTCAAAGCAATCTAGGCCTTTTCTATCAAGCTCCTCACAATTTTCCCAGCCTTTACTCATTACTCAAGTCCAAAACCATTTCGACATTTTTGGTATTTGCAATAGCATCACCTTACTCTCAATACCAAAATCTGTTTTAGATTTCTGGGCTGCTCAAGCAAATATCATGAAATGGGCGGGATTAAACAATTGGAATTTATTTGCTTATGGCTCTGAAGCTAACAGAAAGTCCATATCAAGGTATCATCAAGGTGATGCATTCTTCCTAAAGGCTGTGGTGTTCTGAGGCTGGCTACCTGCAATTCTTCATCCTTAGCTTGTCACGTGGCAAGGTACATGGTGGCATCTCCTGGTGTTACTTTCTCTTATGGATTCGTTGTTGTTCAGCCTCTTAGTTCCTGTGGTTTTCTCTCTGTGTCTGAATTTCATTGCGCTTACCAAGTACTGCAGTAATAGGATTAAGACTCATCCTGATTTGGTTGGGCCACATCTAAACTGAAGTAACCTCATCAAAAGGTCCTACTTACAATGGGTTCACACCCACAGGAATGGATTCAATTTAAGAATATTTTTCTAGGGTACATACAGGTTCAAACCACCATAGATATCCTTTTAAACAAGTATAGGAGCTTTATCAGCACATGGGGCTAATAGGGAGTCTTTTAAAAGAACAAATATATACATATATTTTTACAACCTATATATTTTATAGAGAACAAAGAGGTAAGGGCCCTTTAACTCCCAAGAAGAGAGACCTTTTCTTTTACCTTCCCCACTGCCTGCTTGTAACACTCAGACCCAGGTCCCATGTACTCACTCCTGGAACATGGGGGAGCAAACAATAGCTATTGACTCTGGTAACATCATCTGGTAGGAGCAATGTGTATGTAGATCAACACTGGAGAGAAAGGCAGTCTGTGTGGGATGAGTCTGTGAAGAGAGAAACAAATTCAGAGAAGGCTCAGTGAAGCAAGACCAGACAAGCAGGGTACATGAAGAAAGACAGATCCAAGCAGCTGCTAATAGCTGGCTATAATCTCCTTCTCAAGTTCAAAGTTTTCTGTGACCATGAGGAGAATGTCAGAAATTCACAACTAATGTACTTCCTTTCCAGTATTTTAAACAAATGTAGTTTAACACGCGTATGTGAAAAGACTCATAATTTCTAACTGACTATAAAGACTTAACTGGCTTCTCACAAGCTCTCTCTATTCAATGGAGAGACACCCATCATGGAGCCAATTAGTACACACTGTCCAATGCCTCAAACTGGTAGAAATCAAGGACTTAACAAATCACAGTCAGAGGAATGATTCTTCTTCCTCTCACAGGTGGTAAAAGGTCAAGGATGAATCTTCACAAGACATCTGGCTTCTGTGCCTTAATGCTACTTTCATCTTTTACTTTATCTCTCTGCTTCCTGACTCACAGTGTCTAAGCTCCCCTATGTAGCCTGTTCACAAGCTGCTTGTGAATTTCTTCTTGCTTTCTACTTTCACCCACTTGCAAGACTCCCAAGATCAGCTTTATAGAGAGGACTCCTAGATTTCTCTCTCCTCCATTGGCCTTGCTTCTAAGTTCCAGCCTCACATTTCCAACTGCCTGACAACCATCCCCACTGGTGATGCCTCAACCAGTACCTTTGATTTACTTGTTCAAAACTGAACACAACATTTGCACCACTTCCCAAGTAAGTCCTCCTCCTCAATTCCCTATTTCTGGTTTTGGAATGATCACTGCTACCCCCATGAGCTAGGCACAAACTCCCTGAGTCATCACTGATTCCTCTCTTACTCATTCCCCCTATTACCCTTTGAAATCTTTCTCACATTCATCGCTTCCTTCCTGAATATACTATCATCACCCTGGCTCTTATTGTTACTAGATTTCATCACTACAGTAATTTCTTAAATAATCTCCCTGCCTCAAACCTATCTTAAAACTGTCATTCTTTGAATTTTCTAATGTACAGCTTTGATCATCTCATTGCTCAGCTCAAAAACCTTCAAGAGTTCTCAACTTGAAAAAATCACAACTATCTTGCCCGTTACCCAAAGAGTATGGTTTCAATGTATTGCAATTTATTATAAAACTTATCTTCCACTGCTTCCAAACAGGAACCATAATCTGCAGCAAAACCACCCAATGCTCCAAACGCAGCCTGCCTTTACCCAATGCTGTCTCTTCCTTAGAGAATTCTTCCTTTGTCCATCTCTTCATCTCAAAATCTTACCTTCCTTTTATGATCTAGCTAAATGATCACCTCTTTCATGGATCATTTTCAGCATTCCCTTAAAACCAGGTAGGACCCCTTCCTCCTCTGAATTCTACAGCACTTTGCACCTTTTGAGGCACTTAGCATATTCTGGCTCATGTTAAGAGTTTTATTACTTGCCTATTTGTCTAACATCCTTCTTGAGACTAAAATTACGTCTAACTCAAATTTGTATCCCCTGGAAGATAACGAACAAGTCTTCTATTCCCCATCAACTATAATGGAGGATACACAGCATTAGGCAAACCAGTAATCTAATCCTCAAAAGCTAACACTGGAGTACAAGAAGTCAAGTATGCTAGGAACCACATTCAAAGGAAGGAAAATAATCTATATAACCTGGAAGCAATTTTCTTTACTAAGAGAAAGAAATAATCAGTGTGTTTATAACATTATGAGAGAAGAGGAGACTAACACTCAGAGAACTCAGAATTGCTTACATGAATCCAGCCCAGCGTGATGAGACCCTGCTGATCCTGGATGAGGAAAAGCTCTTCTTCGCTCTCTGTGTTACAATAATCAGAACCAGCACTTTGCTTGGGGATGAGAACATGGGTAATAGTAAATTCATTCCTCATCTGCCAAAGGAGAAAACAGTTCATCACAGTTTCATGTCACCTATGCAGCCCTACTATATCATAACAATGGAAAGTTAAACCTTTATACAAGTGAAAGCATTCTTAGCCTGGAACAGGAATCCTTCTTAGGTATTATTTTTTTTAATACAAGTTGTGGGTTTACAGAAAAATCATGCATAGAACAGAGTTCCAACATAGCACCCTATAATTAACACCTTCCACTGATGTAGTATGCTTGTTACAGTGGATAAAAGCACATTTTTATAATCAAATTATTAACTACAGTCTACAGTTTAAGTCAGGGTTCACTGTCTGTATTGTGCAGATTTTTAAAAAATTTTATTCCAGTAACATATATACAACCTAAAATTTCCCTGTTTAATCAAATATATAATTCAGTACCGTTAGTTACTTTCACAGTGTTGTGCTATCATCAATATCATCCATTACCCAATTTGAAACTCTGTACAATTTAAGTCTTAACTTCCTATTCTCTACTCCCACCCCAATGCCTGGTAATCTATATTCTAACTCTATTGAGTTTGCTCATTCCGATTATTTCATACAGTGAGATCAGACAGTGTTTGCCCTTTTTCTGTCGGGCTTATTTCACTGAACATGATGCTGAGACTTACCCCAGAACCGTCTGATGCACAGCCTGGGTTAAATACCAAAGCCCTGGGGGAGTTTTCTGCTATAGCCAAATGGATATACTGATGGTTCTTGAAAAGTTTCAAGTAGAGTGCCATTTCTCTTTCTTTGCTAAAGCAGTTCCTCTTTCACTCTATTTCTCTAAGCCCTTCTCACCCTTAAGCCTTAGTTTAAATGTATTTCATTTCATTCATTTATTCATACCTCATTCATCTGGCAGTTAATAATGGGTCAAGTGTCTCAATTCAGTGACCTTTCCCTCCTCTCAATTTTTGTGCTCATATTGTACACACTATTTATTGTGCTCTTTATCTTTTGGTATATATCTCTCATCTCTCCAAAGTAATTGGTTGTTTTTTATGGACACAGTCTTCATGCCTTACATATTTTATATTCCAAGTCCCCACATAAAGATGCTCAAAAAATGACATAGAGGTAATGACTGGATCACCCCACCAAACTTAGAATTAGATATTTTTCACTACCAGTTTTAAAATAATTAATTTGTGTGATGGCTGGAACTCCAGCAGCCATCTCACTACCTAAAGAAAGAAGCCATGCATTGAGGTTGGCCAACCAAAAAGATAGTGGGAAGCTGGATCAGCTCCACACAAGCTCCAGTCTACTCTTATAAATGAGAGAAAGTTAATTCTTAATTCATTTGGGCCACAATAGTTGGGCCTCTGTTATTAAGGGCAAAAAGCTGTAACAGATAATTAAGATCTTGAAGATCTTCTGAAATTTCATTCATTTTCATGACTGACCTGTTAACAGACCAGACACTGGTACAATGGTAACCACTTTGTTTCCCTTGTTATCCACTGCCTACTATTGTGCTGACAAACTGGCCCTTCTTTCAGCCTAGAATTCACTTTGCCTTTGGGGAGATGAGCTTTCCTCCATTATCTACAACTTTTTGTAATGAATATGCACACCTCATCTTTCCATTCTTCTTTTTGTAGCACCGGCTCCTGCAAAACAGAAAACTGAGTTCTGATCTAGGCATGCACGGCTATTTTAGAGAGATAAGTGGCAACTAGAGAACGATTTCTGATAGAAGAACTGAAGCCTCGGTCTAAGGGATTTCTAGTGTAAGAATTCGAGAGTTTTGCCACGCAAAGGAGGACTCCAAGAGATGTTCTCTCATGCAACACGCAAAGGGGTTTATTTACCACACATGCCTGGGGCTCACTGAACGCGCAGGAACAGAGAGCCCCAAGCCTGGGTTTGCCGAAGCTTTTAAGGGGTAGGAGGAGGGGGGTGAGGGTCGAGCATGGGTCACAGGTGCTGCTTCATGCAAGAAGCAGATAACAAACATTTTGCAAGAAGCAGATAACAAACAATTTGCAAGAAGCAGATAAACATTTTGCAAGAAGCAGATAGCAAACATTTTGCAAGAAGCAGATAACAAACATTTTTCACGCATGAGTTATGGGAGCTGCTTCATGCAAGAAGCAGCTGTCTTGTTGTGCAAAACTCCCTTACTCAACCTTCTCAGCTGCATTCTTAGATAAACTTCCTCCGGCAGTTACAACCTTGCATAACCAAGGCAGCAGATAACCTTGCATAACCAAGGCAGCAGATAACCGCCCCTGGGACGTTCCAGGTTGTTTTTCTTAGCCTGATGGGGCCCATAACTCTTTTCTTTACAATTCTTAACTCACACCAAATGCATAGCAGTGAATATAAAATGACACAAATGCTTTTGCTGGATATTTCTATCATTCAGAAGCTAAAATATATGTAAATAGCTAAATTAAGCAAGAAAAATTAGCTACTGTTAAGCTTTATAAAATCTTTCTTTACATTCCCCACTCCTTTTGGTACATATCTCTAATCTTAGAGATTTTCTGGGTTATTTAATACTGAGTACTGTTGTCTGATGAGCATTAATTTGACATTTCCAATCTGCCTTTGTAAAAACTGTATAATTCTATTTAGAATATATGGTCCTATAGTTATTATTAAAAGTAACACAATTAAAGGCTCAGCGAGAGCAGATAATAGCGTTGTCAACCAGGAGGACTTAGTAAACCAAGATTCAAACCACCCCTGTTGCGCTGCTCGTTTCTTTTGTCTTTCACGAAGGCGCTCTCTGAGTTTTGTCATGGACTTTTTAACACCAGAGTGATCTGCATAGAAACAGCACTGTTCTTTTAAAGCTGCACGTAGTCCCCCCTCTTTAAGGAAAAGTAAGTCAAGTCCTCGCCTATTTTGTAGAACTACTTCTGAAAGGGAGGTTAGAGAGTTCTGAAGGGCCGTGACAGATTTTTCTGTTTCCTTTAAGTCTTGACTGATCGCGGCCTGTAATTGACTGGTTTGTTGATTGCTATGTGATTGGGAAACTACTGGCAAGTAATACAGTATTAAAAGCAGTAATAAGTATAATTTCGAAAACATATAAAATTGAGTGTTTATAGTTGGCTCAGCATTTTTCTGGCAGTGTTAAACTAATGCAAAGGTTATTCAATAACTTTTCCATTGGGAAACTATATAATATCACTGGGCCATGTTGCTATATATATAAATAATCACCTTATAGAGCATAGAGGTTACATAGTTGGGATCATCAAAAGTATATAATATTTACAACACAGGAAAGTTTAAAAAAAAAGTATAAACAGCCAAGAGATTATGCTGCTATTTTTCAGACTTATTTTAACCATGGGGAGACAAGCAAAATATTAAATACATTAACAGCCAACACCGGGGTTAGATTACACATGAGAGCAGAGGGGGTATTCCTGGCCCTGAACAGGGCATAAGGCAGGAGCATGGTCCAATCCTTCAAGCCAGTCTCTATAGCTAATTTGGTTAGGATCTCTTTAATTGTCCTGTTTATCTTTTCTACCTGTCCTGAGCTTTGGGGTTTGTAGGCGCAATGCAATTTCCAATTAATCCCCAATATGGCCACACCCTGATTTATCTGGGCTACGAATGCGGGTCCGTTATCTGACACTATTATTTTTGGTAGACCGAACCGGGGAAAAATTTTTTCCATAATTTTTTTGACTATGACCTGGGCCGTTTCTCTCTTAGTTGGGTAGGCTTCAACTTATCCTGAAAAGGTGTCTATAAAAACTAGTAAGTATTTAAGTTCATATTTTGCAGGTTTGATTTCAGCAAAGTCGACTTCCCAGAACTGCCCAGGTCACATTCCCCTTAGTCTTTTTCCATTAGGAGCTTTGGTGGGGTAGGCGTTTATAATTTGACACGCCTGACATTCTCTGGCTACGCGATCTGCCAGTTCTTTCTTTTTTTTTTTTTTGAGGCTGTCAGAGGGTACAATTCCCTCTGGTCTTGCAGGAGCTGCTGTAGTTTCCCTGTCCCCAGGTGAGTGAGCTGGTGGACCTGCTGTATGTAAGCTAGGGCTTCCGACTCTCCTTGGGGTGTAACCTCAGATAGTGTCTCAGGGGGTTGCTGGTTTTGGTTATTAGGACCAAGTTTATAGGGTCCCTTAATGCTGCCGCTTTTGCTTCTTTATCTGCTCGCCTATTACCCATGGTTACTGGGTCCGAGCCTCTTTGGTGGCTAGCACAGTGGACAATGGCTAGTTCTTTGTTTCAGCCCTGGCGGCCATGTTGCATGTTTCCGGCATCGCTGAGGGTGGATTTTATACATGCTATTTTAATTGTCCCCAACATTTCCTCCCTTTGTTTTTTCAAAAGGATGGAGGAAGAATGCTGATCCAGCATTCTTTTGGCATTAACCTTTGCTGGGGGAAGTAGAGGCCTCATCCCCCAGGTTGTTTGTGGCTCTGTTTTTCTGGGGAGAGGAATTTTTGCAGAGTGAACCTCTATGCAAGATGAGGCATACTTCTCAAGGAGCTCGAAAATGGCCTTTAATTGTTTTGGCCCTCCTTTGCAGTGCTTTGCCTTGCACCCAGCGGTACCAATCATAGCATAAGCTAGAAGCATATTTTCGAGTTGTATGCTGCTCCCGTAGGAGTGGGGATTCTTACCCGAGAGGGTGGGTAGCAGTCAGATATTTTGGTTTCATACCTTGGTTAGCGAGATGAAGCCGGTGATAATGCACTTGAATGGGCCTGCTTAGGGCAGAATTAATTTGGTCCTTAATTAGCTGTATTATTCTTTTTTCTTTTATTAACTTTTTTTTTCTCTCTCTCTCTCTTTCTCTCCTTTGTTCTTTTTCCTCCTCTGTTTCTCTCTTATAAAACACTTTTTCAGCTTCTTTGACTAAATCTCGCAAGGCTAGGTCCTGCAACCCGTCTAAGCGCTGCAGCTTGCGTCTAATGTCTGGAGCTGATTGGCCGATAAAGGCCATGGCCACTGAGGCTCTTTGATCCTCTGATTGAGGGTCAAAGGGAGTATACCTACGGTATGCTTCCATTAGTTTTTCTAAAAAGACTGAGGGTGACTCGTCCGCTCCCTGAATAACCTCTCTTACCTTGGCCAAATTGGTGGGCCGGCGTGCGGCTGCTCGGAGACCTGCTACTAGAGTCTGGCGATAGATGGACAGATGCTCCCTACCTTCAGAGGTGTTCGGGTCCCAGTTAGGGCGGCGCAGCGGGAACCGATCGTCGATGACATGCTGGAATTGGGTGGGTCTCCCATCTTGTCCGGGAACCTGCTTCCTGGTTTCCAGGAGGATCTGATCTTGCACTTTCGTGGTGAAGAGAGTCCCCAGGAGTTGTTGACAATCATCCCAAGTGGGCTGGTGAGAGAATATAAGGGACTCCACCAATCCAGTCAGCCTAGTGGGAGCCTCGGAAAAACGGGGTTTATTATTTAAGTCAGAGGAGGAAAAAGGGCCAGTATTGTAGAGTGGGCATTTCTCCCCCCATGTCTATCATCCACTGGAGGCCTGTACGGTCTGAGGGGGAGAGTGACCGCCACATCAGATGGGCTTTGTGCTCGTCTGCTTCGTGTACTATGTGCCGGTCCTGGTTCATCTGGGATCGTCTGTGGGTGAACCTGCGGAGAGGGAATGGAAGAGGGCGGAGAGAGAGAACTAGAGGAGGGAGAAGGTGAGCTAAGAGAAGGGGGGGTCCTGTACCGGAGCTGAAGGGTAGGGAGGAGGGGAAGAAGGACCTGCGTCGAAGAGGAGTAGATCCGATTGGGATTCCGGTAGGACTGCAGGAGGTAAGGAAGGATAGAGTTTCAGAGCTTGAGAAGGACCCGGCACTTTGATTGGGAGTACAGAGGGAGAGTCATGTTGACCAAGAGGAGTAAGAAACGGCTTTACCCATGGAGGTGGGTTTTCACACAGGTCCTGCCAAACCATGATGTAGGGCTGCTGGTCCGGGTGGCCATACGGGTCAGGGCGGAAGATGACTGACTTGACGGCCCGAATCAAGGGTAGATGAAAAGCTCCTTCCCGAGGCTATCTCACGTTAAAAGAGGGCCACCCGGCCGAGCAGAAGGTCTGCCATTTACCTTTTTTACAATAAGAGATAGATTCTGACCTCTTTCCCTGACCTCAGACCATTGTCTTAAGGTCAGAGAAAGTGGAGTCGATGTTCCCTGACCCATCTTTGGTAAAACAAAAACAATTCCTAACACACAAATACAGACAGACACACACAGAGCCGGCACACCACGTTTATACAGTTTCAGAGACACAGCTCTGACTGGCCTGATGACTGTGATCGAGTCTCCCCCCGTCAGAAGGGAAACAGAATCAGAGTCGGCCCTGTAGGAAGCCTCCAAGCGTCCCCGGAGGTCCCCCAATCCCGAGGCGTCCCTCGGGAGAGTGACCTGTAACCCCTGGACACGTCTGCCGGTTGCGGTCGGGGAGTGCTCACGCAACTCTCCGACAGTCACTGCCAGTCTGACAGACTAAGCGATCGCACCTCAGACAAAAAGGCCTCACTTACCCCGAGAGAAAGAGCTGTTGGAGCCTCCCCTTACGAAGAGCCGATCTCGGTGGGACCTCCAAATCTAAGAATTCGAGAGTTTTGCCTCGCAAAGGAGGACTCCAAGAGATGTTCTCTCATGCAACACGCAAAGGGGTTTATTTACCACACATGTGTGGGGCTCACTGAACGCGCAGGAACAGAGAGCCCCAAGCCTGGGTTTGGGGAAGCTTTTAAGGGGTAGGAGGAGGGGAGTGAGGGTCGAGCATGGGTCACAGGTGCTGCTTCATGCAAGAAGCACATAAACATTTCGCAAGAAGCAGATAACAAACATTTTGCAAGAAGCAGATAACAAACATTTTGCAAGAAGCAGATAACAAACATTTTTCGCGCATGAGTCATGGGAGCTGCTTCATGCAAGAAGCAGCTGTCTCGTTGTGCAAAACTCCCTTACTCAACCTTCTCAGTTGCATTCTCAGATAAACTTCCTCCGGCAGTTACAACCTTGCATAACCAAGGCAGCAGATAACCTTGCATAACCAAGGCAGCAGATAACCGCCCCTGGGAAGTTTCGGTTTGTTTTTCTTAGCCTGATGGGGCCCTTAACTCTTTTCTTTACAATTCTTAACTCACACCAAATGCATAGCAGTGAATATAAAATGACACAAATGCTTTTGCTGGATATTTCTATCATTCAGAAGCTAAAATATATGTAAATAGCTAAATTAAGCAACAAAAATTAGCTACTGTTAAGCTTTATAAAATCCTTCTTTACACTAGAATAAAATAAAATGAAGTGTGAAAAGAAAATCTATTTGATTCAAGGGAATCTGAAAACCAATCAAATACAGGGTCACCAAATTCTAAGTGGCACGGCACCCTGATATGCTGTGCATGGTTCCTTCAGCAGAGAGATTAGCACAAAATGTAACCAACCCTGGATATCTTCTCTGAGAGTCAGAGAGAACAAGGAGGAAATAAACAGTCTCAGCTCAGGAAAAAGTTTGTTTTTACCTGTTTTCCACAGAGGATCCCACACGTCTCGACTCCCCGGGCGGTGTTGGCACTGGCTAACTGGAGAAACTGCGGGCAGAGCCTCCCTGGCACCACCACATGGCGCAGTCCATCAATTGTAGGAACTGCAATGGAGAGACAGGGAAAATCTGAGACCATGGGGCTGAGTCTTCACAAGCAGATCTCATAATGGTGGCCCTGGGAGGCCCTCACTGAGGCCCTCCCAACTTCAGGCACTGAGTGAGGAATCTCTCCCCAATGGCAGAAAAAAAACATTGGAAAATATCTTCCCCAACCTCTGGCCATAGCCTCTGGGTATAAATTACTTCAAGGAAAAAAAAATAGAGCAAGATTTAATCATTCAAGTTAAGAAAAGGGTAAGCTACTACTTTACAAAAAGTTCCTGAGATATTCAGGAATTCTCTTTCAGAATCTAATGCAGAGGATTTAAAAAATAATCTCTCTGCAAATGTTCTAAGAAATGATGAATATGCAACTATGTGAGGATATTGAGAATTACTGATTGTATATGTAGAATGGAATGATATCTTTATGTTTTGTTTGTTGTTAATTTTTTTAATTAATAATAAAATGGGAAAAATAATCTAGCAACTGAATTTTCACTTAAACCACTTTTTATCTCAGATAAGAACATGAGAGAAGATGATTTTCAAAGAAATACCAAGGATGAACTCTTGATAATGGGAAATAATTTGGGTAATTATTTACTTCTGTACTTAGTCATTTAGAAGAAAGTTAAAACGTCAAGAAAACAAACCAAACAAACACAACAAAAACACAATCAGTATCCACCTCCACCCCCCCAACCAAAAACGGTATAGACAAACAAATTAGCTCATAAAACCTGTTTCAGAAATCCAGTAACAGACCCCAGTCCTTCGACACCATAAAGAAACTCTATGAAAGAACCAGCAGGCTAAAGCTAGGGCGCATTTTTCCAAGTTACATTTCCATATTAAAACAAGAAAACATCAAAGGACAAGGGATGTTCTGCTCCTGCACATTCAGCAGCAGGATCTGAATTCCTGGAGAGAGAAAGTCAGACCAAGAGACACATAGCCAAACAGGCTTGGGATTCTGAAAGAGTAAGGCACAGTCCCTTCCTTTGAAGTCAATAATCATTTACTGAGTGTATACCAACTAGACACTCTACTTGTCCTGCAGGGAACACAATTATGAATTTAAGACTCAAGTCCTAATCCATCAGAAGCTAAATTTAGTTAGAGACAAATGACTATATTATCAGGTGGCTGACCTGAATTGCATCAGAGCTAAAAAGAGCTCTGGGGGTTAAGAAGAACAGAATCAATCTTAGTGAAGGGAGGGGTCTCTGGAAAAGCTTCAAAAGAACAAGGAAGGCAGACACCGAGAAAAAAGATTCTCAGTACAGGGCAAAATGTTAACAAACATCCTTGGATAAGATATTCTTGGGAATGTGCTGTGAACGTGAAAGTCCAATTTGACCAGAGGATAAAATGTGTGAAGGAACAGCAGTGGTAGATAAGGAACGAAGGAAGTGGGGACAAGCCCTAGGGGCCAGGTTTCAGAATGCAGCCCTCCTTAACCATTCTTACAGTGTACTTTTAAACCGATCTTCTACAAAGCTGACTTCCTTAATGACCACTTGAAAGCTGATTTCTATACCAAAAAATCTACTCAAATCATCATGCCCTATTGTTATTTTCTCAGCTAATCAATCACTGATGAGAGGAGGACAGACTGTCAATAGTTTTTATGGCTAGACTCCTTAAAGATTAGGAATGCTTACAGGAGAAGCACAATTCTGCAGTCCTTACTTGTTTTTAAAAGTCAGTTGTAGGGTGCACAGGTGGTTCAGTGGTAGAATGCTCACCTTTCATGTGGGAGACCCGGGTTCGATTCCCAGACCATGCAACCCCCCCAAAAAATAAATAAAAATGTCAGGTGTAGAGTTGTAAAGTGGGACTATAAATTTCAAAGTTTCCTTCACAAAAGGCTGAGTGGTCTCTATTTCACTGAACATATTAAATCTCTGTATAACCCTGAAAAGTGAAGGGTCTGACTCTCAAGAGTCAGAAAACCAATCTGGCTCCGAGTAACTTATGATTTAAGTAAAGGCCACTTTTCTTACTAGCTCTGAATTATAATACAGTTAGTGTGACAGGACACAGTATGGCAATACTTAATAAATGGGTTTCTGTGATCGGAGCCTAATAAATAGGACCATGGATGTAATTTTAGGCTGAATCCCCTAGAACGATACTTTTTAGTAGCAACAGAGATAGAAGAGGACATCAGAAAATGGACTTACTACTTTCTGAGCTGCTCAGTGCTCCAGGTTTCAAGGACCTGTCCACTGCAGGGGGCTTAGCTGGCCTTACACTTATATTACAGTCTGAAGGCTGTGTGGATGAGACAGGTGCTGAGGGAAACACATCTAAGGAAGGCTTTTCCAAGTCAGGCACCAGAGGGCCACCTCCGCCTGGGTCCACCTTCCCAAACTCCTGTACTCCTGTCGCTCTTTTTCTAGCTCCTGGTTACGGATCATCTCCTCAAAGGCATGGAACTGTTCCTGTTCCAATTGTTGCTGCTTCTGTTGTGCTACCCTCTGTCTTTCCTTTTCCAGTTCTTGCTGGATGGCCATATTCCGGGCAAGATCCTCTGCTTTCTTCCTCTACAAAGAAAGAAAAGGATTTAGGGTAACACTGGATCGACTTGACACCTGAAGAGAATAAGGCTTTTCAGCAGGGTGATTTCCCCAAATACGCTTCTACTCTGGACTGATTTCCCACCACACAACTCATGTTCCACTCAGTATCTCTAGTTCCACATGGACTATGGTTGCCACTCTTTTCTACTTAGCCACAGAATATCTTTTTTTTAAGGACAGTTGAAGTCCCAATCCTATCAGAAACCTTCCCAACATCTCTATTTTCTTCTTTACTGAAATCTCAATGCAACTTACTGTTCATACCCAGTAAGTTGTACTATATAGTTTTATTCACTAACCACACCATGTATATATTCTGTATCACGAGTAAGGCTGTAAGCTGGGACTAAATCCAAATCCACCCCTGTTATTTTGGGGTCTCTACTGAATTTTAAACCAAAATAAAGTCTTTACTTTTTGCTCTGGTCATCTGTTCAATATATATTGATATATTAAAACTAACAAAAGATATCAAGTAATAACCCCTTTATTAAGGCTCACTCAGTGCCTTAGAAATATGTGTTTCATAGCTGCTCAATCCTCTGCTGATTTTCAACAACAGAAAAAATATGGACTAGAGCTCAGCAAAGCACTACAGAATAACGTGTAAGCACTTGCGGTATATATTCAGGTCCAACACAAGTACACTGATCCAAGTGCCCTTGGACTTTCTTCACATGTCTTAACTCTCACGCTTCCCAACAGGAATCATTTGAAAATAGCTTGGAAACAATCAATTATTATAAACAGCTTCAGGCATAACCAAATGCAACTCAAACCCCCAAATTCTCTGATCTAAAAACCTATGTCTGGGTGAAAATTTACACTATTCTTAGGTTCTCACTCTAGATGTAGCAGAAAAACAACAGATTTTCTAAGAGGACTAGTAGACTACATCTATGTTAAAATTCTCAGCCTAAACACTCACAGTCTATTTTTTTTAGTTTCTTGCAAAAAATGAGGTAGAAGGATCTGCTAAAATATCACATTAAAATCACAGGGCATAGCCCATGCACTTCTCAAACAAACAAACAAATGAAAAACCAACCAACAAACAAACATTCAACAAATGGTGCTGCAATAAGGGTATACTCACATGGACAAAGAATGAAATGTGACCCCTGCCACACAGCATACAAAAAAAAAGCATAGGGCACAGCCTAAGCGTCCAAAATGCTTTCCTTTTCTTTTTTTCTTTATTGTTACATACTAACCTTTTCTGCATTATATTCTGCATATTCTTTAGTATATCGTTTTAATAGCTCTGCCTTCAGCTCTTCTGCTGTGGGAAATGCAATCTCCTTTAATTTCTGAAATACAAAACAAAAACTAGGAATGAGAGCAATTGCAGCTAATTGAGACGATAACTGAAGTCAAGTTGGCAAAGTCAATAATGTATCTAAAAATGATTTAAAATACTCTCTACTGTACCATAATTGCTACTTCACAACTGCTCTGGTGAAGTGGCCAGAGATGCATCACCTAATGCAGGATGTGATGCTCAAATGCAGAGATTATACTAGTTTTACCCTGAATTAGTCTGCGCTGCTTTGAAGCTTTTAGATGGGCAACATGAAAAAAAGACCTACCTTTATTATGTCTTTCTTTTCAGGAATGACAGTTGTTTTATAATCTCGATGCTCTGGTAGTTTTTCAATAAATAGCCTAAGGGAACACATCATAATGATTATGATGCAAAGAAAATGCCAGAAAAAAACACACAGAAAAACCCCTGCCTTGACATCTCCCTTTGCCTTGAGCCACTACATGAAGAGTCTCCAAAACTAAGGGGAGAGAGAACAGACACACAACTCAGACCCACACTCTCTACTCATCTCCAACCCTACAGAGAGCAAAAAGTGTTTCCCTCTTCTCCCAAATCAGACTTTTATGACAAAAGATGATGTACTGGGCTGAAATTTATATACACTCAGAACCTTAAACTGTAACTTTACTTGCAGATACAGTCTCTGAAGATGTTATTAGTTAAATTGAGGCTTCAATAGATTAGGATGGGCCCAAATCCAATGACTGGTGTCTTTATAAGAAGAGAAAGCAGAGATAAGGACACACTGGGGAGAAGGCCATGTGAAGAAGGCAGAGCCTGGAGTGACGCAGGTATAAACCAAAGAACGCCAAGGATTGTAGGCATTTCTTTCAGAAGTTGAAAGAGGCAAGGAAGGTGTGGTGGGTTGGAATTATATATCCCAGAAAAGCATGTTCTTACTCTTAATCCATTCCTGTGGATGTGAACTCACTGTTAATAGGACCTTTTGATGAGTTTACTTCAGTTAAGGTGTGACCCAACTCAAAGAGGATGGGTCTTAATTCTATTACTACAGACCTTACAGAGAAGGCCACAGAGAAAACCACAAGGAAGAAATCAGAAGTCAACTGAATTTGGAGGAGAAAAAAGAAGGCATCATCATGCACACTGCCATGTAACAGAAAAGCCAAGGACCAAGGATCTCCAGCAGTCAGAAAAACACAACCGCTGAGGAGAAAAATTTCTTTGCTGACACCTCGATTTTGGACTTCTAGTGTGCTGGTTTGACTCTTTGGTGGACCCCAGAAAAGCCATGTCCTTTAATTCTCATTCAGTATTGCTGGGTGGGAGCATTATAATTGTTCCCATGGAAATGTGACCCACCCAATTGTGGGTGGTAACTCTGATTAGATGATTTCCGTAGAGGTGTGTCTCCACCCACTGAAGGTGGAGCTGCTTGCTGGAAGCCTTTAAAAGAGGAAACATTTTGGAGAGAGTTCTTTTTTGTAGAGCCACAAGAAAGCCAGCAGATCCTGCCATGTTCACCAGGTGCCCTTCCAGCTGAGAGAGAAACATGAACTTCATCAGCCTCCTCGAACCAAGGTATTTTTCCCTGGATGCCTTTGATTGGACATTTCTATAGCCTTACTTCAATTGGGACATTTTCTCGACCTTAGAACTGTAAGCTAGCAACTTATTAAATTCCCCTTTTTAAAAGCCATTCTGTTTCTGGTATATTGCATTCTGGCAGCTAGCAAACTAGAACATATGGTCTCAAAACCATGAGCCAATAAATTCCCACAGTTTAAGCCAATCCACTGTATGATATGTTTAAGCAGCCAGGCAACTAATACAGAAGAATTCTTCCCTAGAGCCTTCATAGAGAGCATGAACCTGCTGACATCTTGATTTCAAACATCTAGCCTCCAAAACTATGAGAGAATACATTTCTGTTGTTTTAAGCTACTCAGTTTGTGGTACTTTGTTATGGCAGCCCTAAAAAACTAACAGAGATGGAGAAAAACAACAACAAAAAAACTATTCCATATCCAAAAGTATACCTTGAAAGAAAGAGACACCAGAGCTGTGATTATGTCAGGCTTTCAGGGGAAAGGCTTTCATGAAAAATTTTTGGCAGCCAAGAGTAAGAATCTAAGAGAGAGTTCCCAATTCTCCATTTCTACTCCTAGCCATGTATGATCTTTAGCCTGGGCTTTTTTTCCCCTTTAGGATTCATGTTCCTTTAACAAAGAATATTTCTTGCACCATGTTAAGCACTGATATGCTCAAACGGTACATGAGTTACATGTGTGAACTAGATATTTATCACAGAAATAATGTGTTAAAATCTTTGATGAAAGAGAGAAATATAAGATCATACATTTTCTCTCAGTTCTTGTCCTCAGCTATAAAGATGAGTGGGGAAACAAAATCAATTAATAGACCTAAAATATTTAGAATATCTACTTAGGGAGACTGGAAACAAACAGTCAAGACTGAGTAAGAACTCAATTAGGGATATAATTTTATTCCACTTACTGAGTGCTTATAACATACCAGGTACTGTTCCAAGTGCTTTCTTTACATGTATTAACATTAATTCCTCACACTATAACAGAATGAGATAAGTCACTGTAATTGTCCTAATTTTACAGACAAGGAAACTAAGGCACAAAGAAGTTGAGTACTTGTTATAACTAGAAAGTGGCAGATTCAGAATTTCAACCCTGACACCACCTCCAGATTCTACCCTTTGAGCCACTACACTATACTCTCTGGATGGTTCTTGGAATCTTCGGAACTTTTGGAGGGGCTGAACAAAGGCATCTTTTAATAGAATTAAGTTGGAATAAACAGAATGGAGACCCAAAACAAATAGATAGGAGGGTAAATTATAACAATCCTAAAATTCTGTATTGGAGTTAGGATAAACTGACTCTTTTTGTCCATGGAATAGAAGTAAATGCAGGAAGAAGCCTCTCAGTAAGGGGAAAAGATGACCCCCACCAAAACAAACCCTCTATAAATGGGCCTTCCTCCTTCAGGTCTACATAAGGCAAATGAAAATTTCATTTCAAGCCATTTTTTAAGGCCTCTCAGAGAGGAATAAATTCTGAAATCAAGATAAATCTAAAAATCTTCCCTTTGGGTTCATAAATAAGATATAAAAGTTTCTTCAAAGTCTATTAAAACAATTACAGGTTATATGTTCAAACCATAAGGTCCTAAGGAGGATATCTGGATAAATAAAACTTTTTGTTCCAGAGACTTACATTTCAAGTAGACCCTGGCCCCAAAGACCCAAGTAAATATTTACTTTCTTGTGTAGGCTAAATGTGCTCTGTATTGAAGCCTGAACCAGTAAAGAAAGCATCACTTCATAGAAATACCATGTTCACTTATGTTCTCAACCTGAACAACTAGACCAAACTCCCTAAGCCCAGAGATTTCTGTTACATACTTCTTTGTATTCTCATTTAAAACCATCCAAATGCCTTGTATAAAGAAGCACTTAATAAATATCTGATGAATAAAATGGCCCTAAAGCCTTTAAGTGAGTTAAGTGAAAAAAATCAAGGCGTAAAAAGTTTATCTAGTATGCTACCTTTTGTGTAAGAAAAGGGAAAAATGATATATATATATTTATTCATTTTGCTTTTATATATATAAAGAAACATAGGAAGGACCTACAGAAATCAAGAAAAGTAGTGGGCAATAGAAAAAAAGTAGATCAACAAGAGTGGGAATGAAACTTTTCACCAGGTACCTTTGTATATTATTTCAATTTTGAACTATGTAATGGAATCCAATTTATAAGCAAAGACAAAACTCCCAGATCTGTACATGGATACCTTCCACTGTTCCACAACTGTTGTCAATGGGGACATTTGAGCAGAAGGATTGTTCGAAAATAGAATGAGCAACACAATCCAAGGTCCATACTGGAGGCAATGAAGCTGAGTGGTTAAGAGGACAGGCTCCAGAGCTACTCTGCCTAGGCTCAAATCCTGGCTCGGGATTTGACTTATGAATTATGTTCTTGGGCAAATTACTTACTCTCACCATCCTTAAGTTTCTTCACATGGAAACAAACTAGTCCTACCTGATAGGATTACCTCAAGGCTTAAAAAGATAATGTAAATAAAGTATAGTGCACAGTGTTTAGCATATAGCTAACACTGTTTGCGTGCTTATGTGATTGTTTTTACTAATAAACAAATCAAAAAAAAAAATGTGGGCAAGAACAAGAGATGATGATGTTAACACCACAGCTAGAAACTTTCTAGGCCCAGAATAGGTGTGACCCAGATGTACACTGGTCTCTGGGGTTGTATCTGGTTGCAGTCTAGAGAGAGGAAATATACCAGAGCAAACAAATTGGCAAAAACAACTGAAACAACCCAACAAGACACGGAAAAAAGAACAGATAAGCAAAAAAGGTGAGTAAGTATATTAAATGGTACTCAACTTCACTCATAATGAAGGAAATTCAAATTGAGATGTCACTTTCATTTAACAGACGGGCAGAGGTTTAAAGATTGATTATAACCAGTGTAGAGAAAGGTGTAGGGAAACAGGTATCCTCATACACTGCTAGCAGGGTTATAAATTGGTATAACCTTTTTGCGTAGGGAAGGGAGGGGGCAGGAAACAATTATTCAAAATTTAAAACATGTATATTTTTAAAATTCACAATTCCATCACTAGGAATTTATCATAGAGAACATCACAGAAGAGTAGACAGATATCCGTGTAAGACTATTCAATATAGCATTGTTGATTAATAGTGGGCAAAACTGAAAACCACCTATGTTCATTAACAGGGGATTATTTAGTAAATTACTATTCACCAAAATGTGAAAAACAAAGTATTCATTCATTCAAATAACATTAAGTGAGCATCTACTATGGGCCAGGAATTATTCTAAAAGCTGGGGCTATAGCAGTGAATGAACAACATAGTTAAATCCCCTCTTCCTCATAAAGCATATACCACAGTGGAGAAGCAGACAATAAACAAAACCAAAATAATGTTATAGTAACAACTAATGAACAAGGAATTAATAAGGAAAGGGGATAGGACATGATGGGGAGGGGATGAAATTTTAGATGAAGCTAAGGAAGGCATCACTGAGAAAGCAAGCCATGGAGATATCTAGGATAAGATTGCTCCAAGCAGAAGGATTCCTCCCTGAGGTAGAATGAGAAGGATTAATATATTACTGTTAAGAAAGTAAGTTGCAGAACATAATAGATCTCATGGTCCCATTTTAAGAAAAAAGGATGCACCTGTGTGGTTCCATGTACCTAACAAACTTTTTCTCTCTCCCTCTTTTTAAAACATTTTCTTGTACACACAAGAATTGTAGAAAGGGTTACCTCTGGTAGATGGGGATTTTCTTCTAGCTTTGTATCTCACTTACTGTACTGTTTGAAAAATTTTAAAATCATGAACAAGTATTAATTTTATATGAAAGTAATTCAAAAAAGTCAAGCAGAAATTTTATAGAATGGACAAATTCAGACTCTCATATCACTTATTCAAATTTTAAAAGTTAATCAACCAACTATGCATAACTGCAGATGAAAACCTTCAGTCTATAACTTCCAATCCCATCAGTGAATATTATCCACACAGGAGACAGCTCATTTTTCAGAAAGAGGGTCTGTGTTACAGGAGGCCCACATGGCAGACAGAACTTGCCTGAACACTCTGCAACTCCCTTCTATGTAGCCTAGTCGATGACCATAAAAAGCTGTGAAATAATCCACTGCCTGGTTTACTGTCTGTGCTCATCATGAAAATATGTACTGATTCAATATGCTGAAGATCCTTCTGCTATACTGGGGTCTGCAAAAGGCAGTAAAGAAAACCACCGAAGGAGGAAATATGCCTGAGATCATTAAGATGCCTGAACTGCTCCAGGAAAAAGAACAGCATGCCTTTTTAAATCCTGAATTAAAGTACCCACAAAAGGTCTAAATAATGGTTCTCAATAGTGGGGGAGGGAGAAGGATGGTGAGGTAGCTGCCTGTCCTCCTCTCTCTTCTCTTCAACTTAAGAACTGCCTACATGGCATCACTGTTACTAATAGGAATAGACCAAGTAAAATGTGATTGAAAAGCAGATTGAGAATCATTGAGCTAGGAGGGTTTTTTGCAATTCCTGGGACTTATCAGTTCACAGAATCAGAATCAGGATCTTGAAGAGCTATCTGCAAGAAAAATTAAGGTAGCTACATTTATTGCTCCAAGTTAAGCCAACCCAACAAAGTCCCAAATTAAGCCCCAAATCAAACAAATTAAGTAGATGAGTGCTAAATTTCCCTACACTCAACTCTCCACCAGCCCAGTTAATCATATCAAAACAGTCCTATAAGGAACATTCTACACAAGATGATACTGACTCCCTATATCAGTCCTTGCTATTTACATCGATATTTACGTGTCTCAAAAAATAAGTTTTAAATACACGTGTACTCAATCTTACTCCCTCTCGCCATCTTAATAAGTTTACTGCTATACTGTACCATAAGCCTGTCCTTCTCCACCCAGTCCTTTCATCAGCACATACACAAAAATACTGTAGAATCACTGATCTTAAAATACACACACAGACTTCCGGAGAAGATGGCGGCTTAGTAAGACGCGCGGGTCTTAGTTCCTCCTCCAGAAAAGCAACTAAAGAAACAGAAACAATACGAAACAGCTCCCGGAGTCACGACAGAGACCAAAAAGACAGCGTACCCCATTCTGGAACAGCTGAACGGGCAGGGAGAATCTGATGCGGTGAGATACCCGAGGGGCGCGCGTTTTCCCGGCCGGGGCGGCTGGCGACTGGGGTCCCCTCCACGCACGTGGCTCCCTGGTCTGACTGGGAACGTTGGATAGCGGGGCCCTCCCATCACGCTTGGCGTTTCGGGCCAGCTGGAGCAATTAGGACCGGCATTCTCCCAAGCCGCGGCGGCCAGCGACCCCCGCCTCCACGCGCGGTTTCCCAGGCCGACTGCCGTGCAGACAGACCAGCGCCACGAGCGCCACCTACTGGGTAGGAAAAGAAAAACAGAGCCCAGAGATTTCACAGAAAAAGCTTTCAACCAGCTGGGTCCCACACCCAGGGAAATCTGATCAAATGCCCAGACACCAGCAGAAAATAATGGATGACGCTCGGAAAATTGAAGATATGGCCCAGTCAAAGGAACAAACCAATAGTTCAAATGAGATACAGGAGCTCAGACAACTAATGCTGAATATACGAACAGAAATGGAAAAACTCTTCAAAAACCAAATCAATAAATTGAGGGAGGACATGAAGAAGACATGGGCTGAACAAAAAGAAGAAATAGAAAATCTGAAAAAAACAAATCACAGAACTTATGGGAGTGAAGGACAAAGAAGAAAAAATGGAAAAAACAATGGATACCTACAATGGTAGATCTAAAGAGACAGAAGCTACAATTAGTGAACTGGAGGATGGAACATCTGAATTCCAAAAAGAAACAGAAACTATAGGGAAAAGAATGGAAAAACTTGAGCAGGGGATCAGGGAACTGAATGACAATATGAAGCGCACAAATATACGTGTTGTGGGTGTCCCAGAAGGAGAAGAGAAGGGAAAAGGAGGAGAAAAACTAATGGAAGAAATTATCACTGAAAATTTCCCAACTCTTATGAAAGACCTAAATCTGCAGATCCAAGAAGTGCAGCGCACCCCAAAGAGAATAGACCCAAACAGGCGTTCTCCAAGACACTTACTAGTTAGAATGTCAGAGGTCAAAGAGAAAGAGAGGATCTTGAAAGCAGCAAGAGAAAAACAATCTGTCACATACAAGGGAAACCCAATAAGACTATGTGTAGATTTCTCAGCAGAAACCATGGAAGCTAGAAGACAGTGGGATGATATATTTAAATTACTAAAAGAGAAAAACTGCCAACCAAGACTCCTATATCCAGCAAAATTGTCCTTCAAAAATGAAGGAGAAATTAAAACATTTATAGACAAAAAGTCACTGAGAGAATTTGTGACCAAGAGACCAGCTCTGCAAGAAATACTAAAGGGAGCACTAGAGTCAGATACGAAAAGACAGAAGAGAGAGGTATGGAGTAAAGTGTAGAAAGAAGGAAAATCAGATATGATATATATAATACAAAAGCCAAAATGGTAGAGGAAAATATTATCCAAACAGTAATAATACTAAAAGTTAATGGACTGAATTTCCCAATCAAAAGACATAGAATGGCAGAATGGATTACGACCCAGCAATACCACTGCTAGGTATCTACTCAAGGGACTTAAGGGCAAAGACACAGATGGACATTTGCACACCAGTGTTTATAGCAGCATTATCTACAATTGCAAAGAGATGGAAACAGCCAAAATGTTCATCAACAGACGAGTGGCTAAACAAACTGTGGCGTATACCTACGATGGAATATTATGCAGCTTTAAGACAGACTAAACTTATGAAGCATGTAATAACATGGATGGACCTAGAGAACATTATGCTGAGTGAGTCTAGCCCAAAACTAAAGGACAAATACTGTAAGGTCCCACTGATGTGAACCGACATTCGAGAATCAGCTTGGAATATATCATTGGTAACAGAGACCAGCAGGAGTTAGAAACAGGGTAAGATAATGGGTAATTGGAGCTGAAGGGATACAGACTGTGCAACAGGACTAGATACAAAAACTCAAAAATGGACAGCACAATAATACCTAAGTGTAATGTAACTAGGTTGGAACACTGAATGAAGCTGCACCTGAAATATGGTTTTTTGTTTGTTTGTTTGTGTGTTTGTATCTTTTGTTTTTGTTTTTTTCTTTTTCCTTTTTATATATATATATTATTAGTATTATTATTTTAATTCTCTTCTCTATATTAACATTCTATATCTTTTTCTGCTGTTTTGCTAGTTCTTTTCCTAAATCGATACAAATGTACTAAGAAATGATGATCATACATCTATGTGATGATACTAAGAATTACTGAGTGCATTTGTAGAATGGAATGATTTCTAAATGTTGTGTTAATTTCTTTTCTTTTTTTTGATTAATAAAAAAATTAAAAAAAAAAAATACACACACACACACACACATACACACAATCCTTGACTCCCTTCAACCATTTCCCCATTTCTCTATTTTTCTTTCTATCTAAACTTCTACAAAGAGTTGTTTTGGCAAACTACCTTCAGTCAATCAAACCCAGCTAGCTACCTGTTTTTGTAAATAAAGCTTCACTAAACAATCAAAATAAAACAACCACAACCAAAAACGCTTCCTCGGAACACAGCTACACTATTCATTTACGTATCATCTATGGATGCTTTCACACTGCAAAGTTGAGGTGAGTAGTTGGAAGACAGACTAAATGGCCCACAAAGCTGAAAATACTATCTGGCCCTTTACAGAAAAAAGTCTGCTGAAGTGTAGTCTAAACTCAGTTCTCACTTTCCACTGTCCATTCATTTTTCAATCCACTCCAAACTAGCACACCTCTAATCCTTCCAGTGAAACTACACACCAGTATCATCAATGACATCATGTTACCCAACCCTGAAGCCTTCTACCTGCACCCATGTGACACAGCTGACCACTATCCTTCTGCAAACTCTGACTTCTTTTGGCTCCCATGACCCCACTCTCTTCTAGTTTTCTCCTACCTCTCAAATCTTATAAGTGTCCTTTGCTGCTCCTCTCACCACCATTCTCAGGGCTCAATCCGAGGCTCCTGCTCTCCTCATTCTATAGTCTTAGTTTCAAGGATTCTTGACCTTTCATGTGCCACATAGGCCCTATCTAGTAAAGCCTATGGGTTCCTTCTAAGAATAAATTAAGAGATAATATAAAATACAAATGGATAACTAAAGAAAACAACTCTACTGAAATACAGATTTCAAAAATTTTTTGAAAAAATTGTGATATTGTTAATACATGTGCTTCTTTATTAATGCATTAAATAACACGATCTAGTCATGGGTCTAATAACTATGTTCTGAAATGTTAAAGTAGAGATACGTGTATATGATATTTCGCTATAAAGTCACAAATATTACTGTGTGGTTTGAGGCCTACATTCAAAACTAATGGAGAGGCTTAAATTTCAGTTTGAGATTAGTAAAAATATGAAAAAAAATTTCCCATCCAAGTTCATGAACCCTTGAATTCTATCAAAGTATCCCTGTGGGTTCCCTAGAGCCCGGATTAAGAATCCTGGCACTATCTCAACCTTTATCAAGGTTTCAGAACCATGTGCATGTTGAGGACTCCTGAGCATATTATATTTCCAGCCCAGACCTCTTCAGTGAGTTCAAACAGCTATACTCTACCTCCTATTTGACATCTTTACTTGGATATCTCAAAGGCAAATAAAACTTAAATGACAAAAAACACAACACAACAAAAATCCTTGAACTGTTTTTTTTGCATGGGCAGGCACCGGGAATCAAACCCAGGTCTCCAGCACAGTAGGCGAGAACACTGCCTGCTGAGCCACTGTGATCCAATGCTTGAACTCTCGAATCTCCCCACCATCCAACCCATCTTTGACACCATTCTGCCCACCTCAGTAAACAGACCATTACAACCTAAGCTGCTAAAGGCAGAAAGCTGGAATCAACCTCAATACCACCTTCTTTCCCAAACTACCAGCAAGTCCTGTGTTCTTTACTGTCAAAATATCATCTCCAACTGCTGCTTTCTAGCCCAAGCCACTAGAATCTCTCCCAAACTAGTATGAGTTGCCTAACTAGTTTCTCTGCCTTCTCTCAACACCTCTCCACCATTTACCACATTATAGCCAGTATTTATATATTTCAAATGTAGGTAAGATTAGGCCACAAACTCACTTAAAAATTTTCAGCGGTTTTCTACTGCTTTCAAGATAAAATGCGAACTCCCTATCATGGCCTCTAAAGGCCTACATGTTCAGACCCTGTTTGCCTCTCCAACCACATCTGTAGTCACTCTCCCTCCTCACTTGATACATTACAAGCACAACGATCTTTCAATCCCAGAACACACTACGGTGTTTCCTACTTACCAGCTCCTGAACATGTGGTTACCCATTTTAAATGCTGTGCCCGATGGCCTATTGTATCCTTCAATACTCAAATCTTACCTTCTCAGACAGACCTTTCCCTGGCTACTCTATTTAATTAGACACCCCTGGTTATTCTCTGTCACAGCACCCTCTTTGTTGCCTTCATAGCATTTTCCTGATTTTGAAGCCTTATATTTATTTGCTTCTCTGTTTACCGTCTTCTCCTACAACTAGAAAAGAACATCAATAAGGGCAAGGGTCATGTTTGTATTCACTACGTATATCCAGCACCTAGTGCAGTGCCAAGCACACAGTTGGTATACTCAATATATATTTGTTGAATAAATATGGTGCTAGCCTCCAAGCACGTTCTTTGTGGGACAACAGGATCCAATAGCCCTTTAAAAAATACCTAGTTGAGTGAGTTTATGACTCTACTCGATTATCTCAATTAGTGATTCCCAAAAGGAATTATGCCTATTGGTCCTCTTCTGGGGAGTATTATCTACAAGAGTACTGGAAATAAGCAGTGGGGACAACCAATTCAATAGGCTGAGCCCCTGATCTTAGGGCTTGCCCCATGAAGCTTATTCCTGCAAAGGAGAAGCTAAGCCCACTGATAATCATGCCTTAGAGTCACCACCAGAGTGACAGAATGGCAAGAAGGCGTGAGGATGTGCTCTACTTGATGCACAGGGAACTCTGAACAGGAAATGGAATCATGTAGGTAAAATGTCCTATGAACAAGTAAAAACCATATAAATACACTGTAATAATAATTGTTATTGTTTTAAAAAGGTCCTGCCTGGTATTATGAAAGAACCAGAATAATTATAATTAAGACCTTTTAACATTATTCCCTTCTTAAATTACAAGTCATTTCATTGCCACAGAGTTTTAGGAGTTGTGCCCTGCTAACAGTACTGAAATCTTTCATTTATACTGCCTGCTCTAAGATACTAAGCAGCTCAAGGGAAAGGTCTTAATATGATGAGCCATACAAACTATAGGCTGTCAATAATTAATTTGATGACTTGGGTGATCATGAGAAAGGTTAAGAAAAGATTCCTCCTAAATGACTCAATTTGCTGCAAAATAAGTAAAGGCAGGAATTCTACCTCTGCTAACCCTCAACACTAATCCTCTGCCTAGATGCCTACATAGAGATGCCAGTAAAAACATTCATCAATACTTACACACTCAATTTAACCACCAATGCTTTTGCCTACAGCTGGGCCATGTACGCATAGTCCAAGAAGCTACATCTCTTACTCACGAAATTACTGAGTCACGAAAATAACATCTTCAGTGCCTGTGTCTGTGAATGGCAAAGACATCAATACGGAGGAGCTGCCAGCAAAAATGATTAATATTAATGATGTGGTAAAGTTCTCTAGTTTTAGCAATTCTGAGCAAAACATGTACACAGAAGAGCAGAATAAGTGAGGCATCAGTCACTGGGAAAGGAAAAAAAGTAAACTGTAGATATCTTACGTGATATACTTGTTATAGAGAATGAAGGCATGTTCAATGTTGCCTTCTTCCAAGTAAACAGATGCCATTCGGATAATCTCA
This sequence comes from Tamandua tetradactyla, assembly GCF_023851605.1. Lineage (NCBI taxonomy): Eukaryota > Metazoa > Chordata > Mammalia > Pilosa > Myrmecophagidae > Tamandua > Tamandua tetradactyla. The sequence goes on along the minus strand of NC_135343.1, from coordinate 47,491,735 downwards.
ACTCCAGAGCGGAAGTATCGACGGGGTGGAATATCTTCATTTACCTCCACAGTACTACCCCGCTGGGAGAGAAGCCTTACCCGGTCTTCGGGTGGGAGGCTCACATCCCCATAGTCCGTCTTTTGTGCGCGCTGGGCGGGGAAGCGCAGGGCCCGGCGGGTCGGACGCCAGCCCACGGGAACGACAGCCAGCGGGGGACTCGCCCGCGGCGGGCCGTCGGGGTCCCGGGGCAGGGGAAGGCTGTGGCCCTACACTCACCGCGGCTGCTCCCCTCCAGGGTCCCGCCACGCTCAGCGCCCCGGCCTCACCACACAACCCGGACCCTTACCCACGTTTCCCCCGGACGACACTCGGAGCTTCCGGAAACGTCACATCCGGCACCCGCCCCACGCACTCTAGCTCGTGGGTCAATTTTCTTTTCCAGACATGAATGGAGCTGTGGGTGGGGCTAGGTTCGCCGAAACGAGGCGAAGGAGGAACCGTGGAAGTAAAGAAACGGATCGGTTAAACGTAAAACAGAAAAAACCGTACAGTTTATTCTGTGAACATTTGCAAACACACAGAAAAATTGGAAGAATTTTACAGTGAATGCCCATATACCTACCATATGGTTTCCTTTCTTACCATTTTACTATACTTGTTTTATCACCTGTCTATCCGTGCGTGGATCCATCTTGTCTGTAAAAATGCAGTTCAAAGTAAATTGCAGACATCACCTTACTTCCACCTGAGTACTTAAGCACGCATATCATTGACTAGAGTTCACTAATTGCTTGCAGTTTTTTTTCTAACGGGAAAAATACAATGAAATGCACAAATTTTTTAAAAATCTTATAAGCGATGAACCGACATACGGACGTTCTTGACATACAATCATTCTTGACATACGCACATTCTTGATATGGTTACAATCGATGGCTCATAATATCATAACATAGTTATGTATTCATCACCACTATCTTTTTTATTTTTTTATTAACGGAAAGAAAAAAAAAAATTAACACAAAATTTAGAAATCATACCGTTCTACATATGCACTCAGTAATTCTTAACATCATCACATAGATGCATGATCATCGTTTCTTAGTACATTTGCATCGGTTTAGAGGAACTAGCAACACAACAGAAAAATCTATAAAATGTTAATATAGAGAAAAGAAATAAAAGTAGTAATAATAGTAAAAAACAAACAAACAAACAAAAACAAAAAAATCTATCCGATCCACGCACGGATAGACAGATGCAGTTCCCCTATAGCTCAGATGCAGCTTCATTCAGTGTTTTAACATGATTACTTTACAATTAGGTATTATTGTGCTGTCCATTTTTGAGTTTTTGTATCTAGTCCTGTTGCACAGTCTGTATCCCTTCAGCTTCAATTACCCATTGTCTTACCCTGTTTCTAACTCCTGCTGGACTCTGTTACCAATGGCATATTTCAAGTTTATTCTCGAATGTCCGTTCACATCAGTGGGACCATACAGTATTTGTCCTTTAGTTTTTGGCTGGACTCACTCAGCATAATATTCTCTAGGTCCATCCATGTTATTACATGTTTCATAAGTTTATCTTGTCTTAAAGCTGCATAATATTCCATCGTATGTATATACCACAGTTTGTTTAGCCATTCTGCTGTTGATGGACATTTTGGCTGTTTCCATCTCTTTGCAATTGTAAATAACGCTGCTATAAACATTGGTGTGCAGATGTCCGTTTGTGTCTTTGCCCTTAAGTCCTTTGAGTAGATACCTAGCAATGGTATTGCTGGGTCGTATGGCAATTCTATATTCAGCTCTTTGAGGAACCACCGAACTGCCTTCCACAGTGGTTGCACCATTTGACATTCCCACCAACAGTGGATAAGTGTGCCTCTTTCTCCGCATCCTCTCCAGCACTTGTCATTTTCTGTTTTGTTGATAATGGCCATTCTGGTGGGTGTGAGATGATATCTCATTGTGGTTTTGATTTGCATTTCTCTAATGGCCAGGGACATTGAGCATCTCTTCATGTGCCTCTTGGCCATCCGTATTTCCTCTTCTGGTAGGTGTCTGTTCAAGTCTTATTCCCATTTTGTAATTGGGTTGGCTGTCTTTTTGTCGTTGAGTTGAACAATCTCTTTATAAATTCTGGATACTAGACCTTTATCTGATATGTCATTTCCAAATATTATCTCCCATTGTGTAGGCTGTCTTTCTACTTTCTTGATGAAGTTCTTCGATGCACAAAAGTGTTTAATTTTGAGGAGCTCCCATTTATTTATTTCTTTCTTCAGTGCTCTTGCTTTAGGTTTAAGGTCCATAAAACCGCCTCCAGTTGTAAGATTCATAAGGTATCTCCCTACATTTTCCTCTAACTGTTTTATGGTCTTAGACCTAATGTTTAGATCTTTGATCCATTTTGAGTTAACTTTTGTATAAGGTGTGAGATACGGCTCTTCTTTCATTCTTTTACATATGGATATCCAGTTTTCTAGGCACCATTTATTGAAGAGACTGTTCTGTCCCAGGTGAGTTGGCTTGACTGCCTTATCAAAGACCAAATGTCCATAGATGAGAGGGTCTATATCTGAGCACTCTATTCGATTCCATTGGTCGATAAATCTATCTTTATGCCAATGCCATGCTGTTTTGACCACTGTGGCTTCATAATATGCCTTAAAGTCCGGCATCGCTAGACCTCCAGCTTCGTTTTTTTTCCTCAAGATGTTTTTTAGCAATTCGGGGCAACCTGTCCTTCCAGATAAATTTGCGTATTGGTTTTTCTAATTCTGAAAAATAAGTTCTTGGGATTTTGATTGGTATTGCATTGAATCTGTAGATCAGTTTAGGTAGGATTGACATCTTAATTGTATTTAGTCTTCCAATCCATGAACACAGTATGCCCTTCCATCTATTTAGGTCTTCTGTGATTTCTTTTAGCAGTTTTTTGTAGTTTTCTTTATATAGGTTTTTTGTCTCTTTGGTTAAATTTATTCCTAGGTATTTTATTCTTTTAGTTGCGATTGTAAATGGGATTCATTTCTTGATTTCCCCCTCAGCTTGTACATTACTAGTGTATAGAAAAGCTACAGATTTTTGAATGTTGATCTTGTAGCCTGCTACTTTGCTGTACTCATTTATTAGCTCTAGTAATTTTGTTGTGGATTTTTCTGGGTTTTCTACATATAGAATCATATCGTCTGCAAACAGTGATAGTTTTACTTCTTCCTTTCCAATTTTGATGCCTTGTATTTCTTTTTCTTGTCTAATTGCTCTGGCTAGAACTTCCAACACAATGTTGAATAATAGTGGTGATAGTGGACATCCTTGTCTTGTTCCTGATCTTAGGGGGAAAGTTTTCAATTTTTCCCCATTGAGGATGATATTAGCTGTGGGTTTTTCATATATTCCCTCTATCATTTTAAGGAAGTTCCCTTGTATTCCTATCTTTTGAAGTGTTTTCAACAGGAAAGGATGTTGAATCTTGTCAAATGCCTTCTCTGCATCAATTGAGATGATCATGTGATTTTTCTGCTTTGATTTGTTGATATGGTGTATTACATTAATTGATTTTCTTATGTTCAACCATCCTTGCATACCTGGGATGAATCCTACTTGGTCATGATGTATAATTCTTTTAATGTGTTGTTGAATACGATTTGCTAGCATTTTATTGAGGATTTTTGCATCTGTATTCATTAGAGAGATTGGTCTGTAGTTTTCTTTTTTTGTAATATCTTTGCCTGGTTTTGGTATGAGGGTGATGTTGGCTTCATAGAATGAATTAGGTAGTTTTCCCTCCACTTCGATTATGTTGAAGAGTTTGAGGAGTGTAGGTACTAATTCTTTCTGGAATGTTTGATAGAATTCACATGTGAAGCCGTCTGGTCCTGGACTTTTCTCTTTAGGGAGCTTTTGAATGACTAATTCAATCTCTTTACTTGTGATTGGTTTGTTGAGGTCATCTATTTCTTCTTGAGTCAAAGTTGGTTGTTCATGTCTTTCCAGGAACCCGTCCATTCCATCTAAATTGTTGTATTTATTAGCGTAAAGTTGTTCATAGTATCCTGTTATTACCTCCTTTATTTCTGTGAGGTCAGTAGTTATGTCTCCTCTTCCATTTCTGATCTTATTTATTTCCATCCTCTCTCTTCTTCTTTTTGTCAATCTTGCTAAGGGCCCATCAATCTTATTGATTTTCTCATAGAACCAACTTCTGGTCTTATTGATTTTCTCTATTATTTTCATGTTTTCAATTTCATTTATTTCTGCTCTAATCTTTGTTATTTCTTTCCTTTTGCTTGCTTTGGGGTTAGTTTGCTGTTCTTTCTCCAGTTCTTCCAAGTGGACAGTTAATTCCTGCATTTTTGCCTTTTCTTCTTTTCTGATAAAGGCATTTAGGGCAATAAATTTCCCTCTTAGCACTGCCTTTGCTGCGTCCCATAAGATTTGATATGTTGTGTCTTCATTTTCATTCGCCTCTAGGTATTTACTAATTCCGCTTGCAATTTCTTCTTTGACCCACTTGTTGTTTAAGAGTGTGTTGTTGAGCCTCCATGTATTTGTGAATTTTCTGGCACTCCGCCTATTATTGATTTCCAACTCCATTCCTTTATGATCCGAGAAAGTGTTGTGTATGATTTCAATCTTTTTAAATTTGTTAAGACTTGCTTTGTGACCCAGCATATGGTCTATCTTTGAGAATGCTCCATGAGCACTTGAAAAAAAGGTGTATCCTGCTGTTGTGGGATGTAATGTCCTACAAATGTCTGTTAAGTCAAGCTCATTTATAGTAATATTCAGATTCTCTATTTCTTTATTGATCCTCTGTCTAGATGTTCTGTCCATTGATGAGAGTGGTGAATTGAAGTCTCCAACTATTATGGTATATGTGTCTGTTTCCCTTTTCAGTGTTTGCAGTGTATTCCTCACGTATTTTGGGGCATTCTGGTTCGGTGCGTAAATATTTATGATTGTTATGTCTTCTTGCTTAATTGTTCCTTTTATTAATATATAGTGTCCTTCTTTGTCTCTTTTAACTGTTTTACATTTGAAGTCTAATTTGTTGGATACTAGTATAGCCACTCCTGCTCTTTTCTGGTTGTTATTTGCATGAAATATCTTTCCCCAACCTTTCACTTTCAACCTATATTTATCTTTGGGTCTAAGATGTGTTTCCTGTAGACAGCATATAGAAGGATCCGGTTTTTTAATCCATTCTGCCAGTCTATGTCTTTTGATTGGGGAATTCAGTCCATTAACATTTAGAGTTATTACTGTTTGGATAATATTTTCCTCTACCATTTTGCCTTTTGTATTATATATATCATATCTGACTTTCCTTCTTTCTACACTCTTCTCCATGCCTCTCTCTTCTGTCTTTTTGTATCTGACTCTAGTGCTCCCTTTAGTATTTCTTGCAGAGCTGGTCTCTTGGTCACAAATTCTCTCAGTGACTTTTTGTCTGAGAATGTTTTAATTTCTCCCTCATTTTTGAAGGACAATTTTGCTGGATATAGGAGTCTTGGTTGGCACTTGTTCTCTTTTAGTAACTTAAATATATCATCCCACTGTCTTCTAGCTTCCATGGTTTCTGCTGAGAAATCTACACATAGTCTTATTGGGTTTCCCTTGTATGTGATGGATTGCTTCTCTCTCACTGATTTCAAGATCCTCTCTTTCTCTTTGACCTCTGACATTCTAACTAGTAAGTGTCTTGGCGAACGCCTATTTGTGTCTAATCTCTTTGGGGTGCGCTGCACTTCTTGGATCTGTAATTTTAGGTCTTTCATAAGAGTTGGGAAATTTTCAGTGATAATTTCTTCCATTAGTTTTTCTCCTCCTTTTCCCTTCTCTTCTCCTTCTGGGACACCCACAACACGTATATTTGTGCGGTTCACATTGTCCTTGAGTTCCCTGATACCCTGTTCAAAATTCTCTTTCCGGACAGTTTCTATTTCTTTTTGGAATTCAGATGTTCCATCCTCCAAATCACTAATTCTATCTTCTGTCTCTTTAAATCTGTCATTGTAGGTATCCATTGTTTTTTTCCATCTTTTCTACTTTATCCTTCACTTCCATAAGCTCTGTGATTTGTTTTTCTATTTCTTCTTTTTGATTAGCCCATGTCTTCTTCATGTCCTCCCTCAATTTATCGATTTCGTTTTTGAAGAGGTTTTCCATTTCTGTTCGTATATTCAGCATTAGTTGTTTCAGCTCCTGTATCTTATTTGAACTATTGGTTTGTTCCTTTGACTGGGCCATATTTTCAATTTTCTGAGCGTGATCCGTTATCTTCTGCTGGCGTCTGGGCATTTAGTCAGATTTCCCTGGGTGTTGGACCCCACAGGTTGAAAGATTTTTCTGTGGAATCGCTGGGTTCTGTTTTCCTTATCCTGCCCAGTAGGTGGCGCTCGTGGCACACGTTTGTCTACGGGTTCCACCAGTGAAAGTTGCTGTGGGTCCTTTAACTCTGGAAAATTCTCGCCATAGGGGAGGCTCGGCAGAAGCGTCTTGGAAGAGTGCCAGCCGGCCCGGGGTTCCGAACGTGGGGAGGGTTGCTGGCCGCCGCAGCACGGGAGAGCGTCCGGCCGAATTACCTTGTCGGCCCGGGGCGCCAAGCGTGGCGGGAGGGCGCCAGCTGTCGCAGCCCGGGAGAGTGCACTGTTCCCAGCCGGACCGGGGAGTCACGTGTTTGGAAGGGACCCCCCGGTCACTGTTCTCTGCAGTCTGGGGATTTCCGACCCAACTCTCTCAGTTGGTTCGGGGGGGCCTCGCGTGGTGGGGGCGCCAGCCGCTGCGGCCTAAGGGGACCGTGTGTCCAATTCTGCCAGCTGGCCTGGGAAGGAGGAAGGGAGGGACTCCGGCCGCTTGCCGTCCCACCCAGGAAAGCCCGTGCCCCTCGGTGATCTCACCGGAGCTGGTTCTCCCAGACAGTCAGCCATTCCAGGATGGGGTACGCCGTCCCTTTGATCTCCGTCGTGGCTCCGGGAACTGCTCTGTATTGTCTCCACTCCCCCAGTAGTTGTTCTGGAGGAGGAAAGGTGAGGGTGGCAAGGCTGTCGAGGCCGGTGGCGGAGGAGCCGGTGAAGGCGGAAGAGGGGAGAGGAGGGTGGGCGGGTCGGCTGCTGCGGGGCGTGGGCGCCGCACGGCGGGCCGGCGGACAAAGAGGGGAGAGCCATCACCACTATCTTTTTTTTGAACATTTTCATCTCTCCAGAAAACGAAAAAGAAATAAACTCATATATGCCATACTCCTTACCATTCCTTTTCATTGATCACTAGTATTTTAGTCTACTCAATTGATTTTAACCTTTGTTCCCCCAATTATTTATTTTTTATCCATATTTTTTACTTATCTATCCATACCATAGATAAAAGAAGCATCAGAAACAAGGTTTTCACAATCACACAGTCACATTGCGAAAGCTCTATCATTATACATTCATCTTCAAGAAACATGGCTACTGGAACACAGCTCTACTGTTTCAGGCACTTCCCTCTAGCCTAATAGAGCTTAAACTAAAAAAGGAATATCTATATAATGTGTTAAGGATAACTTCTAGAGTCTGAAATCTCTCAGCTACTGCCACTTTTTGTCTCATTTCTCTCTTCCCCCTTTCAGTCCAGAAGGTTGTCTCAATCCCTTGATGCTGAGTCCCAGCTCATTCTAGGATTTCTGTCCCATGTTGCCAGGGAGGTTTACACCCCTGGGAGTCATGTCCCAAGTAGAGGGGGGAAGGCAGTGAGTTTGCTTGCCCTGTCAGCTGAGAGGGAGAAAGAGGTCACATCTGAGCAACAAAAGAGGTTCTCTGGGAGTGACTCTTAGGCCTAATTTTAAATAGGCTTAGCCTATCCTTTGTGGGGATGTTTCATAGGAACAAACCCCAAGATTAAGGGCTTGGCCTATTGATTTGTTTGTCCCCACTGCTAGTGAGAATATCAGGAATTCTCCAGATGGGGAAGTTGAATTTTCCCCCTTTCTCCACATTCCCCCAAAGGGACTTTGAAAATACATCTTTATTCACTGTTCAAATTATTCTGAGATTTATCAGCGCATCACACCAACCTGGACAAACCTACAAAATCTCATGCCCTATTCAAGGGTCCACGTACTTATGGTGTTCAATTAAACTGTCCATTTAAGTTAAATTAGGAAATGCACTGGTCAAAATATAAATTTTGGACCACATAAATATTTCTTGCTTCAGTCTCACACAGAAGTTGAGTTTTTAAAATATGAATGACCATTTCTTTTCAACACCTTGCAATATTGACACTCCTTTGTTCTTCCTCATGCAAAAACTTTTTAAATTTTTATGTTTAGTCACTATCATTGTACACTGTAGGCATTTCTAGAGTATACCGTCTCAGTATTTATCATCTATCTTTCCTTCTGATTTCATACGTGCCCCCAGCCCTCCTCCCTCTATCATTCTCACATTCAGCTTCATTCAGGAAATGCACAGATCTTAAGTGTATGTTTGTTGAATGTTTACAAATACATACCAGGTATTACTTTAATACACTGCCCCTTACCCCTCCCCCCAATTAATTGGTTTTTTTCCAAATCATTTTGACTTTGGATAGGGATTTTCTGCCAGATAGCCCCTCCATCACACTCAGAAAAATCCTGCATTCAAGGAGGCATTACTGATCCAAGTGCCATATGTTAAGATTTTGAGGAAAAGATTTTAAGTTATGACCGAGAAGGATATAAAAGAGGGGCGCACATAATCATAAACAGTGACCACCAGGCAGACAGACTGTGCCTGTTAGAAAACCAATAAGCTCAGGTGCCGGCAGGTCTCATGATGACAACTAAGAGAATATAGAAAGTAGGTGTCAGTCCTGGTGGTGAGGAGATTCATAAGCGTTCAGCAAAATGTTTGGCCTCTACTGCAAGTGGGTAAACATTCTTGCTTTACCTTATATGAACCAGAAGCAACAAGCAGAGAAACCCCAGCCAAATGTGAATACCTGATAGTCCTCCTTTCCTGCTCAGCTGGAGAAGTTGAAAAGTGGACAACTTTGTACATACGACCAGGAAGTTAATGCTGCAAAATTTGTACCAGGTTCTTGGCATAAGCAGAACTTGGCTTGATATTCTCCCAACTCCTCCTCCGAAGATTGGAGTCTGGGCATGGGAGGCATTCTGTTAACTAGCAGGTGTCAGCAGCTCTCCTGGTGGACTAAGGCAAGGCTAGGAATTTAGGTGCTCTGTCCTTCTGATGCCCACATCCGGCAAGTAACCTCTTGCATACTTCACTATCAGTCTCCTGCTCTACTGCACATTTATTCCTATCTGCTCTTTCCTGGGCAGCGGCAGGAGACTTCCAAAAGACCAAATTCTTAACTTGAACTATAGCATTATGGGACAGAAAACACGGGCTTAGAGAAGCCTTCAAGAGGAGACAAAATCAAGAAGACCCCAGGCAGATGTCACTTGTCTACTTCGTTTATTTTGAAAATTGCTATCTCTTGTCAAAAAAAAAAAAAAAAGATTGGTTGGGAAAGTGAATTCTTATACAAATTCGGAAAAATCCTTGATGTGTATTGTTAGAATTAATGGTTACATGTGTATGCATGAGGTCAGTTTTATTTTAGACATATTTCCTTTCTTTTTTATCTACTAGTTAATTGTGATATATACTTTATTTCCTAGCTGAAGTAGTGCATCTCTTGGCCCCAGTGTATAGGTGCTGAGTAAATGGTGAATTTTCAAAATTATTTGTTTTTATTAATATATATTATATATTCACATACCATGTAATCATCCAAAGTGTACAATCAGTTATTCACAGTATCATCATATAGCTGTGCATTTATCATCAAAATTGACTTTTTTTAGTTTTTGCAAAACACGTGATTTTAAAGGCAGCCTTATATTCTCCTTCCCTTCCTTCCTTACAAATGTCAATGATTTTGTAAAACATGTAAGTTTAGTTTGCACACACTTCTACTGGTAATATCTCAAACAGTATTCCTGAAGGAGTATGCAGGACTGTTTTTCTTTGAGAGAATTAGGTAGTAATTCTCCAAAAAAAGGTCTTTTTAAAACCACTTTAAGCAGAGGGAACATAGATAGGTTGTAAAAAAATCCCCTTTTAAAAGTATACTGCCATAATGCATTTTTGCTTGTAGATTTTATATTTTGTGGATTAAAGCACATAAGAATGATGGCAGGAGGGTAGTGAAATCAGATTTAAGTTCACCCAGGAATAGGGTCGGTGTTGGAAAGAGTGGAAGATACAGTAGGGAAAGAGGTCTCATTTTGACTGACTCATTCTAACTCACCTAGTAAAGAGTTAAAAGCACAGATTCCTGGAATTCACCTTAGATGATTCTGATTCAGTGACCTGGGAATAGGTGAGATCCAGGGATTGCCATTTTTAAAACATGCCTACCTTGGGACTCATTGAGTAAATAGGCAGCTCAGTTTTCTCAATTTACTCAGCCATATCTAACTAGCACTGTAAGAGGATTTCAAATCATGACTAGGACCCCGTGTTGTAAAGGCCAGTCTTTCATTTGTTCACTCAATCTACAAGCATTTACTGGGTGCTTATTCTGTGCTAGCACTAAATTAGGCATTGGGCATTCAAGAGGGATCAAATTCCTATTAATTGATTGGAATTTGGGGGTGGGGTGGGGGCTGTGTGGTGGGGTGCATGGCAGACTCAGGTAAATGCTTTCACTATAATGTGTTAAGTGTGGTGGAAAGGATACAGGCACATTGTCATGTGAACATGGATGAGGAATGCCTACCTACCCTAGGCTGGGGCTTTTTGATGCTATGTAATTTTACAATTGTGCCTCTCTACTCCATACACATATATGCTCATACATTGTGCCTATGGAAATATTTACCTTTGAATTTAAAGTAAATTAAAAATTTGAGAAATGTAATGGCACCTTTTGACATAACTGAGGTGCTTGAATTTTGCACCCCAGTAAAAATCATGCGTGCTGTATTAGTTAGAATTACATTCTAAACTCCAATGAACAGCAGCTTAAACAAGTTAGAAGTTTATTTCTGTCTCAGGCAAACAAATTTCGAAGCAGATAGTCTGTGGCTAAGTATGGCGGCCCCTGATGTTCCAAGACCCAGTGTTCCTTTTGTCTTGTTGCTTCACCATCTGTGATAGCTCAAATCTCATTGTCCCAAGTGGCTACTTAAGGTCAGGCCATCATACCCATATTTCAGACAGCTGGAAGAAAGAAGGGCAAAACATAATATGCCCCTCCCTCTCCTTTAAAGAACATGTTCTAAAATTTCACTCCATTTTCGCTTACTGTCCCTACTCCAAAACTTAGAGCTACTAGCAAGGTAGCAAAGTTTGACTCCCCCCACCCCACCCCACTGGGTCATATGCCCAGTTCTCTCACTAATGAAGCAGAGGAGAATATGTATATTGGGGAACCCTCTGCAGTCTCTGCCACAGAGATAAAGCCCCCTTATCCCCAGATAAGCAAAGGACCTAGTAAGCTTTTTTTTTTCCAGGTGATTCTTTACCCAGGTAAGTCTTAAGTATGCCACCTTAGCTGCATTAATATTTGGAATAGAAAAGAGATGCTTTCAAATTATACCTACCAATATTTTACTGCAGAAGGGATTTTTGAGCTGTGCTTTGCACATACCATTTTTTAAATAATAATGTTAACGTTTTGGATAATAGGGTTGATTGTCACTAGAGTATTGTACTAGGTAGGGTTCTCTAGCGAAACAGAATCAGCAGGAAATACATGTAGATATAAAATTTATTAAAGTGTCTCACTTAACTGTGGAAACATAGAATGCAAGGTCTGTAGGCAGGGTGCAATCTGGTAACTCTAATGAAGGTCCACAATGAACTCTACAGGAGAGGCTTGCTGGCTGAAGCAGGAAGAGAAACTGTCTCTTTTGAATCCTTAAAAGCTTCCCAGTGATTACACTAAGTGTCACTTATTGCAGAAGACACTCCCTTTAGCTGATTACAAATGCAATCAGCTGTGGATACAACTGATGCAATCATGATTTAAGTCCATGATGTCCCCATAGCAACAGACAGGCCAGCACCTGCCTGACCAGAGAAATGGACACCACCACCTGGCCAAGTTGACATATGAACCTGAACATGACAGTCCACCCCTTGTCAACTTGGCAACTATGCACATCACCTTAAACCATACTTAATCTCTGAATAGAAAACAATAACAGGCACATTTTTTCCCTTGCCTAACAATACTCAACTGTCCTGTGTACAGCCAGAAATGCATAAAATCTCCGCAAAATAGGGTGCAAGTCCTTGGATAATATTCATTCTTAAATTTGATATCTTACAACTTAAATACTATAACATGAACAAAACAGCATTACAGTCCTCATTTTTGTATCTGATCATGTGGTCATAGTTCATATTTATGACTACCTTCTTCCATGTTCCCTTTACCCTCAGCAAGCACTTCAGCTGATCATGGTTCTTTGCCTGGTGGGGTGACCCAAACCTTCATTCCTGAAGTTTCAGAGCCATTGGTAGTCCTGCCTGGGTTGGGTTGTTGCAGTTTTCCATTGCCTTTAATCACAGGACATGATAGTACTAAAAGATGCCCTAGAGGATCTCCTATATTCCAGGATAACTCTTCTTTACCTCCACTGTGTAATTGCAGTCCTATTTCACCTGAGAGTCAGGGTCAGTCACCCCAGCCAGTAAAGTAATCCCCTTCTTGGCCTGTTAATCCAGGGGCATGAGTAGCCTAAAGTGACCAGGTGGCAGGCTTAGATTCCAGTTCAGTGGAATCATTGTTGTTTCTCCTGGTGGAAGTACTCTCCCTTGTGGAACTAAAACCTGTAGACCAGCAGAGCTCAAGGTCACAGAGACAGGAAACAAAAATTTTCCTAGTGGATGGCTAGGGGTAATAGTGAGTGCCATTCCCATTTCCACCCCTTGTTTCCTGGTCCCATGGATCCTGGCCATGGGAGAAACAACATCATACAGTGGATGCTGATTCAGAGCATATACAGCCTCCTGGAGAACATTTCCTCAGGGAAAGGCAAGGCATTGCCACCCAATTTGCACCAATTCTGGACTGATAGAATGGTGAAAGGCCTTTTCCGTTTCATAAATGGTGATTTTTACTCCAGCTCCTGCTATTACAGGTGGGCCTCATACAGCTGAAGTTCACTTGGCTAGACCCCAAAGCCTATCTACTGTCCCCAGTATAACTCTGAACACTTGCCACTCATGTAATGGTTTCCCTTATGTTTTGTGGATTCATCTTCCCCAGCTATAATAATGCAGGTCTGAGACAAACCAAATCTGTTGGAGGTGTGTCCTGAGTCCTCTCATTTCTAAAATACCCATCTGGTAGGCAATGAAATAAGGCCAGTCTCCCTGAGAGACTTTTTACATTTGTCTTGGTCAACCCTGACTCATCTTCTGCCATCTTCAACTTTATACAAATTTTCTTCTTTTAACCCTAACCTCAGACACTGCTTCTTACTTCTGCCATTTACTCCACCCCTGCTTCTTTTTATAAGTCCATATAATTTCATCCCTTGTGGCCTTCATATTTCTGGACCAAGTGCCTTTCTATTTCTTCATTCCTTATCCCCTTTTCCCCATTCTCCCAGCCAACTTCCCCCACCTTCTTTCTAATGCCCCCTCAATCCCAACCCCATCAAAGAAAACACAAGTTAGAAGCATCTCAAAACTCAAAAGGCTTCTTTATTTTATCTATTAATACTATTAATACTATTACATTTCTATTAATATCTTCTTTATTAATATTATTCTCTATTAATACTATTACATTTCTTCATTCAATTTATCAAGTTTTAAATATATATTAATAATACAGAAATTTGTATCTATCTGTCTAACTATATGGAAAAATAACTGGTGCACAAAGTTGCACCAAAAATCCTAGTAACTCTTCTTACATTGCATAGCCATAGCGTTGAGCAATTTCCATATCTTTCTCTCTTTCAGTGAAAAACTACATTTTCCCCAAAGAGGTGTATTTGGCAGCATTCTCACGTTCTTTTTGAGCCTTTCTCTTCATGGCCTCGCGCTCTGGCCTCTGCTCTTTTGTGATGGGCTTTGATATTACTGGCCCAGGAACATTGGGCTTCCTCCATGGAATTGGTTGCAAGCGGAAATCTTGGAGTAGAAACTGGTTTTGAGGCTTGGGTGGGGACTGGAGCTTGGTCACAGTAGCGGGAGCAGGGTCCCGTTGGAGAGAAGTGCAAACAGATGTTTTGTAGGATGCAGGCTTCGAAGCTGCAGACTGAGGAACATCAGGCCGGGTAGAGTTGGTTAAACCTGGCCGGGTTGGGTTGTTCGAAATCGGCTTAGCAGGTCTGACAGAGCCTGTACAGGATGTTTTGGCAGGAGCTGGCCGGGATGGATTGACTGCAGTAGGTTGCGTTGAACGAGAAGAACCAGGTTGGGCAGTGTTAGCCACAGAAGGCCGATGTGAGGCCAGAGAATGTGGCCTCCTAGGAACACGTCGAGGTGGAGGCTTCTCTATGGTTAGAAAAGGCAAAGGCACCAGCTTGACCTTGCCAGGAGGTGGCAGCTCATAGTCGGATGGAGAGGAGCACTCTTTCTCAGCTCTGTTTTCTGCTTTCTGGGCTTTGACTTGAGTTTTCTCAGGACCTTTTCTCTTACGTGAGGTATCCAGCCACGGTTTGTTAGCTGAAGGTGGCCGGGGGCCTTTGGTGTTGCTTGAGTTTCCCAGGGTCTGGGAAGAAGAGTGTCCACTTTTCTTATCACTCTTCTTCTCCAGTGCATGAAAAACCTGCACAGACTCCAGCATGCGCATGCCCAGGCAGCTTCGAGGCTTTTTAAAGGTCTCTTGGCTAAGCTCGGGTTGATTGTTCTTCCGTTTCACCTTGGAAATTGTTGGCTTTTCTTCTCCCTTAACTTTATTCTCTGACTGCTTACTCTCTTCAGTTTTCTTGGAGTTGTTTTCTCTGGATCTTTTGGTCTTTTCCTGCTCATGGCCCTTAGTTTTGCCAATTCTGTCGGATGCTATTTTCTGAGGTTTACTGTCAGGAGGCTTGGCAGTAAGAGCCCTGTCACTGGCTGTAGCACTGCAAATCACCACTTTTTCCTTTAACAGGCACTCTGAGTTCTTTGGCTTGATTTTGGCCTTGGGAGCATCTCTGAGAGGCTCAGAGGCCTTGTGTTTGTTCTTCCGGGTTTGATCAGAGGAACTCTTTGTCACACTTGGCTTTTCCCGTACCGGATTTACCTTGATGGCTTTGATATCTTTGGCCTTCGTTGCCTTGGGTCTTTTAGATTGATCAAGGTCCTTCAAGAGCTGGGGAAGGTGAATATCTTCCACCAGTGTAGCAATATCTGAAAAACCACTGCTAGACTCCATCCCATTCTCAAATGTCCCTTGGTCCTCAAGACCCATGTTGTTCTTTACCAGATCAGTGTTTTCAGAAACAGACTGCCCCTCTTGGCTGAGGGGATCAATGCATGCCAGAAGCTGATGGATATCAGGGATTTCTAAAGGGAGTAGTGGAGGATCTTGGTTTTCTATTGTGATCTGATGGGTATCCAGAGGCTCTGGAAGCTTGATTTTAATCTCATCCAAGTTCTCATTCTCTGTTTGTTCCTGGCTTGGAGCTGGAGGTAATGCAAGGAGATTACGAGAACTCTTAACTGGAGCTATCACTGAAATGTCCCCAAGCTTGGAAGGTGGGCTACTCTCAAGTATCTGGATATTTCTGGCACTGCAGGACTTGGGGAATTCTGAATTTTGTGGCAAACAAAATGTCTGGATTGGAAGTTGCAATCCCAGGGAAGTCTCCATCCCCAGGGAAGTCTCCATCACTACAAAGGAATTAAGGAAGAAGTCAGTTCCTAGTAAATGAGACACTCTCCCTAGACACCAACAACGGGCAAGGCTTTTCTACAAACTTATCTTAAGGACCATGGACAGGACCATGCATTAGTAAATAAAAGGCTGCTGTTCTGGATAGGAACAGAATGATCATTTGATGTCATTGCTTCTTGGCTTCCTTTGTATTTCATAGGATTGTTATAAATCAAATGAAAAGTGTGAACCTGATTTTTTAAATAGGAAGTGTTTTATAAAGGCTAACATTCTCATATAGGGTCCTTTCAATTCTATCCACTCTCCTGAGAGAATAAAAACACTTTGTGCCATGGACTAGGCAGAGCTCTTTCTCAAAGAGAAAGAGTATATAAGTATATAAAGAGTATATAAGCAAGGACAGATTTTGTGCCTGCTTGCTTTGGATAGGATCCCTGAGCACAAGATCTTAAATCCTGGTGTGTATTAAGGAAATAAGGAGAAGGTAAACTGACACAACTGCAGTAAGAGTTCTGAAGTGCCTTCCAAAGAGAATAAAGTGATGGATTAGGAAAGGGAGTTAATTACTGTGTGCTAATGCAGGGGTCGTGACCACTTAGGGCAGTGAAAAATGTAGTATCGCTCAGCATGCTCTTGGGGTTTTTTACATGGTGCATAAAAGGTCACTAAAGAGTGCCACCTATATTAGATGTTCCTTATGTACATAGGATCTGAAAACATTGGAGAGCACCTAGCAAGTGTAGCAGTTAAAGTCTCAGGGCTTAAATTCCATATAGAAAGTGGAGGTGAGAGATCAAGAAAGGGAAGATGAATGTATATGCAAACCACTCAGGAACTCTTATGCAGGTGCAAGAAACATATGTCAAAGTGGCCACAAGATTGCTTAACAGGAGACAGAAGAATGTAACTCCATATTTGCTGCTAGAAACCTAAGCTTTGTGGGGAATCTTGAATTTATGGGGAGGAAAGGAGGGTAGGACAGTGTGTACCTGCCCTTTCCCTAACTCCTTCCCCTCATTCCTGAACTGCCGAAGACTAAGCCCCCTTGTGCTTTAGTGACCCTGTCACTGGGTATGGGTTTTTATTTTTGTTTTTTGACATGGGCAGGCTCCAGGAACCGAACCCAGGTTTCAGCATTGCAGGCGAGAACTCTGCCACTGAGCCACAATTACCCTGAGGTATGCTTTTTGATGGTTAATTTTGTGCTGGGTACTTTCTCTTCTGCTGTCATTTTGTAACATGCTGAGCCTTTCCCCTTCCCTGCTTTTCCCTGAGATAATACAATGAATAGATACTTAGTGGAACTGAAAAAAAAAAGAAATGGATACTTCAGATTAATATCGCCACATAACAAGCAGAAAAGAACACATGTATCTTGAAGGTTTTTATGTTCATCCATAAAACCTAGTTTATAATCATCTTCAGCATCTTCAAAGCCTAAAAAACAATCATCACTGCTAGAATTCTTTTTTTTTTTTTTTTTTAATTTAAGGTAGGGAAAGCCCCAAAACTTCCATAACATTGTTTTAGATAAATGCGGAATTAGAGAGCTGGGGCTTGACCTTTTCATTTTCTTCTTCGGTAGCTAAGGTATAAAAACATGATTGTTTACAAGTGTGAATTCCATTTAATAACTGTAAAACTAAAAGCAGCCTTTGGCTAGGAATTTGTCCTCCTGATGTGCCTGAGAATCCAACACATTTTTAAAACTTAATTTTATTTTAAAAGGCAAAACATCTACATTGTTTTAAAATCAGAATGTAATAAAAAGCATACACTGAAAACTCTGTTCCTCCACCTCTCCTTAGATAACCATTTTATCAGTTTCTTGGCTATAGGAATCATCATTTCTAAAATGTTTACAATGAAAACTTCCAAGTGCCATCTCTGTTCAAAGAAGCAATAAAAATAACTGAATTTTTTAAAAAGAAGAAAAAAAGAGTGGTTATTCTGATAAGCTACATTTTCTAGAGATAATCTAAGCATTTGCTGAAAACAACTTCATTTTTCTCCGTTGAGAGTAGATTTCACTCGATGCTTTCTGCTTCAATTTTAAATCTTGGGTCCTCTTCAACATTCTACTCTAACTACCTCTTTTCTCCCCCTTGAGAGCCCCTTCATGCTCCTTATCTCCTTCATTCTTACATTTTCTCCTCCCTTTTGGCTCCTGTTGACTGTGTTTGATGAAAACAGTCTTGAATGAACAGAGCCTGGAATATCTGCCTCCTTTAGTCCAGTTCTATTCACTCCCCCTACTTTCTCTTCTCACATAGTTTAGATGGGAAACTCTAAAACACGTGAATGTTGCTTTTTGAACAGTACAAATTTGAAATACTGAAGTTGAAATATCAGTAAAGGGAGACTATTAGAGATGAAACATCCTTCCTCAGTATATATTGCTAGTTTTCTATACCGTTTAGGTCTTCTATTTCTGTTGAAACACTCTTAAGAAGTGTTTGATTTCATTTTCTATATGTGTGCCCTATAAAACTCAATATTAGAAAATAACGGGACCATTGAGATTAATCAAATCTAATATCCTAGGGTAACAGATGAGGAAACAGATTTTGAAACTCAATGACTTGTACAAAGCTTCCCAGCTAGTAAGGTGTCAAATCCAAAACTGAAATTAGGTCTCTGGTTTCCTAGTTCAGTATTTCCTCCCATTATTTCATGCAATTTTCATCCTACTATTAAATTTAGGGGAAAAATCTGATGGAAAAACATTTAAAACAGTTTCTTTCCTTACCTGACATGGTCAGAGAAGAAGAAACATCAACTGCTGCGACAAGCGTTGAGGAGACGACACTAGACGATGTCTGAGTGGCTGAAACCAAAGACAGCATGTGTCCAGTACAAACAGCACTGGTCACTGGTCACTTGCGATGATACGAATTCATTTAAAGACAACTCCATGGAAACCCCAAGATTCTACCAGGTGGTAGTAGGTTTGGTGAGAGAATGAGGTCACAAAGCAGGCAGTTTAAAGGTCTGCTATAGCCAATAGGTAGGTCAGATCCCCAGCTAGAAGACAGGATTGGCTGGAGGGAGGGCTGAATTAGCACTTCCATGGCTGAGCTGTGAGCAGGACACAAGTGGCTTTCCTATTTTCCCCCAGGCTCTTATACTAGGAAAATCATCTCAACGTTTCTTGTAGATGTTCATTAATAAAATTAGGTAGTAGTTAAGAATAGTTCATATATTTATACATTTATAAATATACATTATATATAGTTAGCCATCCTTAGAGAAGAAAAAAAGGGATAGCTTAGGTAGAGCAATGATAGCCTGGAAACCATACCATGTGACGAGTGAACCTACTGCAGCTTTTAAAGGACCAATGGAGAGGATTAAAAAGTTCTTTTTGTAACTCAGTCAAAGAGTACTTTGAAGTTTGTTGAGTGGATCTTGTGGTCCCAGGTTCTTCTCTGTTGGTATCTCCTTGGATCCCACCATCTGTTAGCTGGACCTAACCTGGCTGGACCAGGTTGGACTTCCATCTCTCTTCTGCCTTCTTTTTACTTCCCTTCATCTTAGGCATTGTTTCTGAGGCAAGCCTCGATCTTGCATTCTTACATTCACGGATGGTGCTTCAAGTTAACTTCCAGAAGCAGAGGCCTTCTTCAAAAGCTTCATGCCTCACACAATGATTCTCTCTATGAGAAGCAGACACCAGGGAGCTAGAAGAAACAGCTAACTGAAAATCTTCCCTCTTCTGGCCTTTGATCGCAGTTCTTTAATCTGTGATTCTCTTCCTCTGGTTCCTGGAACCAGGTAGGCATCATCCTTTGCTCTCTTTTATAGGAGAGAGACATTTTGAGATATTTTTCCCATCTTTTCATATAAATGTATCTAGTGTGGCAGTTACTGTAGCCTCCTCCCCCCTTACAAACAGCCACCATAGAATCTTAGGCCCCTAGGATTCTCTGTCTGCCATACTTGGGTGCAAGACCAGGTAAAATGAAGAAAGAAGAGGACGTTAGTGGAGAATGGGGAACAGGCAAGATACCAGGGTACAGAAAAAAATTATTCATATGGGTTTATAGTGTCTCTGTAAAAAACAGGTTTACACACATTGGCCTTATCGTATAAACGTTAAACTGTTTTTGAATTAACAAAAATTTGACCAACTAGAGAGTCTGGCAACTGCCATAAATTCTGTGCCCTAAAAAGAATAGTCTTAAATTTATTTTTCTCAATTTCTTTTATGTTACATTACCTCATTTATGTCATTCTTTGGTATGTTTGTAGAGTATATAAAATACTTTTACCTGTACTGGTTGTCTATATGTTCATCTGTGTGTTTTTTCTTTATTAATGCAATTTTTGTTCATTTTTAGTGTGGTAACACACATACAACTTAAAATTTCCCATTTTAACCACTTTCAAGTGGGAAATTCAGTGGTATTATATTCACAATGTTGTGGTGTCATCATCACAAGCCATCACCTAAATTTTCCATCGCCCTGTAAAGAAACTCTTCCCATTAAATATAACTCCATATTACTCACTCCTCCCCTGATAAACCTGTAATCTGTCTCTATAAATTTGTATATTCTATTTATTCATATAAATGGAATCATACAACATCTGCTTGTGTGTGGCTTGTTTTTCTTGGTAGGACGTCTTCAAGGTTCATCCATTTGTTGTATCAGAACTTCATTCCTTTATACAGCTGAATAATATGCTATTGTGTATTGTGTGTGTATATATATGTGTGTGTGTGTGTGTGTGTGTGTGTGTATATATATATATATATATATATATACACACACACCACATTTTGTTTATACATTCATCTGTGGACAGTTGGGTTGCTTCCACCTTTTGGCTATTATGAATAATGCCACTATGAACATCGGTTTACAAATATCGGCTTGAGTCCCTACTTTTAATTCCTTTGGCTATTTGCCTAGAAGTTGGCTTGCAGGGTCATATGGTAATTCTATGTTTAACTTTCTGAGCAACTGCCAAACTATTTCTCACGGTGGCTGCACCGTTTTACATTCTCACAATATACAAGGGTTCCTATTCCTCTGAAACCTTGCCAACTCTTGTTATTTTTCTTTATATTTAAAAATAATAGCCATTGTAGTGGGTCTGAAGTGGTGTCTCATTGTGATCCTGATTTGCCTTTCCCTAACGGTTAATGATGTTGTCCATATTTTCACCGGCTTTGTGGCCATTTGTATATCATCTTTGGAGAAAAGTCTGTTCAAATTCTTTGCCCACAAAAAAAAAAATTTTTTTTAAACCCACCAACATGCAAACACGAACATTCTTACCATATGATCATTCCATCCTTGGTACACAAACAACAACTCACAGTATCATCACAGTTGTATATTCATCACCACAATCACCTCTCAGAACATTTACATCAATCCAGAAAAAGAAATAAAAAGAAAAAAGAAAAACATTCATACGTACCATACCCCTCCCCCTCACCGATCACCAGCAGTTCAATCTACTAACTATATTTTAACATTTGTTGCCCTTACTAGTTATTTATTTTTAATCCATATATTTTACTCATCTGTCAATAAGGTAGATAAA
The DNA here is from genome assembly GCF_023851605.1 of Tamandua tetradactyla. Taxonomy (NCBI): domain Eukaryota; kingdom Metazoa; phylum Chordata; class Mammalia; order Pilosa; family Myrmecophagidae; genus Tamandua; species Tamandua tetradactyla. Next base: position 47,470,370 of record NC_135343.1, on the reverse strand, counting down.
ATGAGCATTAGACACAAGGTTTTCACAATCACACAGTCACATTGTGAAATCTGTATCATTATACAATCATCTTCAAGAAACATGGCTATTTGAGCCCCCAGTCTTGGGGGTTGTTCCTATGAAACTTAACCTCAAAAAGAATAGGTCAGGTCTACTTAAAATTTAGGCCTAAGAGTCACCCCCAAGAGAGCCCCTTTTGTTGCTCAGATGTGGGCTCTCTCTCCAGCCAACACAACGAGCAATCTCACCACCCTCCCCTTGTCTACGTGGGACATGATTCCCAGGGGTGTGGACCTTCCTGGCAACGTGGGACAGAGATCTTGGAATGAGCTGAGACTCAGCATCAAGGGATTGAGAAAAACCCTAGAATGAGCTGAGACTTAGCATCAAGGGATTGAGAAAACCTTCTCGACCGAAAGGGGGAAGAGGGAAATGAGACAAAGCGTCAATGGCTGAGAGATTCCAAACAGAGTCGAGAGGTTATCCTGAAGGATATTCTTATGCATCAAGTAGATATCATCTTGTTATTCAAGATGTAATGGAGAGGCTGGAGGGAACTGCCTGAAAACGTAGAGCTGTGTTCCAGTAGCCATGTTTCTTGAGGATGATTGAATAATGATATAGCTGTCACAATATGACTGTGTGATTGTGAAAGCCTTGTGTCTGATGCTCCTTTTACCTACCTTGTCAACAAGGGAGTAGAACATATGGAATAAAAATAAATAATAGGGGGAACAAATGCTAAAATAAATTTAGTTTGAAATGCTAGTGATCAATGAAAGTGAGGGGTAAGGGGTATGGTAGTTATAATTTTTTTTTCTTTCCTGTGTTCGTTTTATTTCTTTTTCTATTGTCTTTTTCTCTTTCTGAATTAATGCAAATGTTCTAAGAAATGATGAATATGCAACTAAGTGATGATATTGTGAATTGCTGATTATATATGTTGTTTTATTTTGTTTCTTTATTGTTTAATTAATAAATAAATTTAAAGAAAAGAAACATGGCTACTGGATCACAGCTCTACATATTCAGGCAGTTCCTTCCAGCCTCTCCATTACACCTTAACTAAAAAGGTGATATCTACATAACAAGTAAAAAAAAAACCTTCAGGATAACCTCTCGATTCTTTTTGCACTCTCAGCCATTGACACTTTATTTTGTCTCATTTTGCTCATCCCCTTTTTGGTCGAGAAAGTTTTCTCAATCCCTTGATGCTGAGTTTCAGCTCATTCTAGGATTTCTGTCCCACATTGCCAGGAAGGTCCATACCCCTGGGAATCATGTCCCACATAGAGAGGGGGAGAGTAGTGAGTTTGCTTGTTGTGTTGTTTAGCCCATTTTTAAAAATGTTTTTTTGTTATTGTGAAAAATAACATATGTACAAAAAAACAGTAAATTCCCAAGTACATTTTAACAAGTAGTTATACCACAGATTTTAAGTTTGGTATGTGTTACATTTCCACAGTTTATTTTTTTTTTCTTCTGGCTGTTCCAAGACACTGGAGACCAAAAGAAGTATCAACATATTGATTCAGCAGTCATATCCATTTGTTAACTCTTCTCTTCTGTATTATATTCTTCCTTCTCTCTTTTTTTTTCTGAAAGATAACATATATAGAAAAAAGTAATGAATCTCAGAGTGCATTGCAACAATCAGTTGTAGAACAGATTTCAGAGTTTCCTTTGACCTACTTTTGTGATATATTATATTACAATTCTTTACGGAACCATCAGTACTGTTTCAGTTTGCTAAAGGTGCCAGGATGCAATATACCAGAAATGGATTGGCTTTTAGAACAGGAACCTATTAGCATGCAAATTTACAGTCCTAAAGCTATAAAAATGGGACACAGGGGTCTGTACAACCCCTTTTGTTCTAGTTTGCTAGCTGCTAGAATGCAACACACCAGAGAAGGATTGGCTTTTAATAAAAGGGGATTTATTTTGTTGGTTCTTCAGAGGAAAGGCAGCTAACTTTCCACTGAGGTTCTTTCTTACGTGGAAGGCACAGGATGGTCTCTGCTGGTCTTCTCTCCAGGCCCCTGGGTTCCAACAACTTTCCCCGGGGTGACTTCTTTCTGCATCTCCAAAGGCCTGGGCTGAGCTGCAAGTGCTGAGATGAGGAATGCCAAGCTGCTTTGGCTGTGCTACATTGCGTTCTCTCATTTAAGCACCAGCCAATTAAGTCAAAGGTCACTCATTGCAGCAGACACGCCTCCTAGTTGACTGCAGGTGTAATTAGTAAGAGATGAGGTTCACATACCGTTGGCTTATGTCCACAGCAACAAGACTAGGTATGCTCACCTGGCCAAGTTGACAACTGAATCTAACTAACCCATGTCCACCCCTTGTCAACTTGGCAACTTCAAGCATCACCTTACACAGATGTAAAAAATTCTCTTGCTGTGGACCTGTGAATCTCAAAACAAGTTGTCTGGTGCCAAGATGCAAAGGAGGATATTCACAGGATCTAGATTGTCATTTCCATAGGGAGAAACTGGAACACAGATGTAAAACCTGCAGGGCAAGCGCAGTGGGATCTCAAAGTCTGAAAGTCATTTATCCTTCGGCTTTAGAAAGTGGCAGTCCCACCCCTTCCAAGGGCCTATGCAGTGGCCCGCCTCTTTCCAAATCAACCTCGGGGAACATTGAGGAGGCCACCTCTGGGCTCCACTCTCTCCAGGCATCAGGGCCACCCCTGGGCTCTCTGCCATTTCTGAGGCACACGCTCAACCCCTCCACATGGTGGCTGCCAGGCTCTCCCAGTCCCCCAAGGAGCGTGCTACACCTTTTCCAAGGCCTGAGGCTGTACAACAATTCCACTGCAATGAGAGGTGAGACTCATCCTCGCCCTTCAGTGTAAACTCACCCTCTCCACGCATACAGGTGGGTCCACTCTCCTGGCCAAGGTTTCTTGGCTTCAAACCCGAACTTCCATGGTTCTCACCCTGCAAATTCCAATCTCTCCCTTTTGTGTCCTCCTTGGTCAAGATTGGCAGTGGTTTCATTTATACCAACAGTCCCTTCATGCACTCCAACACTTCGTCATCAATCTCTTCACATTTTCTCCAAAGTCTTCCCTTTAGCCATCCAAAAATTGTTCCAACATATCTGGTATTTGCAAAGCGCAGCAGCACCCCACTCTCCGGTACCAACTCTGTTCTAGTTTGCTAGCTGCTGGAATGCAACACACCAGAGAAGGATTGGCTTTTAATAAAAGGGGATTTATTTTGTTGGTTCTTCAGAGGAAAGGCAGCTAACTTTCCACTGAGGTTCTTTCTTACGTGGAAGGCACAGGATGGTCTCTGCTGGTCTTCTCTCCAGGCCCCTGGGTTCCAACAACTTTCCCCGGGGTGACTTCTTTCTGCATCTCCAAAGGCCTGGGCTGAGCTGCAAGGGCTGAGATGAGGAATGCCAAGCTGCTTTGGCTGTGCTACATTGCGTTCTCTCATTTAAGCACCAGCCAATTAAGTCAAACGTCACTCATTGCAGCAGACACGCCTCCTAGTTGACTGCAGGTGTAATTAGTAACAGATGAGGTTCACATACCGTTGGCTTATGGCCGCAGCAACAAGACTAGGTATGCTCACCTGGCCAAGTTGACAACTGAATCAAACTAACACACCTTTCAATCATGTTCACCTTCAATATGACAATATTACATATAGACCCACTAGTGAACAGCCTTCACTTCTATCCATTCCCTTACATTTGTGTTCAACCTCATTAGATTTCTATTCACCCATCTCAAGCTTTTGTGTATCTCTAGGTCCCCTACATTATGCATTATAAGCCTCTGGTTTTACCTTTACCATGGTCATAAAAGTGGAATCATACAGTATCTTTCCTTTTATGTCTAGATTATTTCACTCAGCATTATGTCCTCAAAGCTCATCCATCTTGTCATGTGATTCAGGACATCATTTCGTCTTATTGCATAATATTCCATAGTATGCATATACCACTTTTTGTTAATCCACTCACCTGTTGATGGACACTTGGATTATTTCCATCTTTTGGCGGTTGTGAACAGCGTCTGTGCCCATTTTTTTTAGTGGGGTTTTGTTGGTGCTGAATTGAAATAATTTGATATACTTTTTTGTATATTAAAACCTCAACACAGGATATTGGGCCAAGATGGCAGCTTAGCGAGGTGTTGTATTTAGTTCGTCCTCCAGAGCAGCTAATAAATAGCCAGGAATAGTACAGAACAACTTCTGAGGCCACATCAGTGACTGGACACGCAGTGTATCCCAGCCTGGATCAGCTGGACTGGTTGTGAGCCTCTCAGAACTGTGAGTCCCCAAGACATGGTGGGCAGCACCCCTCCCCCACAGGCTGCTTCCCAGAGGAGAAAGGAAAGAGAGTTTACCAGCAGCAGGGGCTAAGCGCAACCAAACTCCAATTGTGGAATTAATTCACAAATTCTGACTATTAAAAATAGGCCCCCAGGGCGGGCCACGGTGGCTCAGCAGGCAGAGTTCTCGCCTGCCATGCTGGAGACCCGGGTTCGATTCCCGGTGCCTGCCCATGCAAAAAGCAAACAAAATAGGTCCCTAGCTCAGCCAAACCTCCAGCAAAAGCAGAGGTCGCTGGTTTTTGCCCAGGCACAGAGGAGGCAGGCTGACAAGAAAAGAAAAACAAACAAACAAACCAAAAAAAAAATAGGCATTTTCAGATTTGAAAAGGTCTGGGCCTTGAGGGAAAGGAGGGGGCACTTTGGACTTGGAGATAAACAGAGCAACGTACCAACTTAAGCTCTTGATTGGCAAACATGAGGCATGGGGGTCCTGCTCTGAAAAGAATTTTTCTCTATTGTTTTGGTGGCTATGTTTCTAGTGCTTGACTGCTCTTTGAATACAGCTGTAAGGCTTCTTGGGCTCCACTACCCCAGGCATAGGCAGAATTAAGCTTGTTTGAGTGTTTGTCTGGAGCCTGTGCCATCCCCAGGAGAGGGGTGGGGCCCAGCTCAGGTGGAATCCCTATCTCAAGGAGTTCAGACCCCAGGGTCTGGGAAAGTGAAGCGATTAGAGCCCAGACTACAACCTCTCCTCTGTCCCCACCACATCCCCAGCAGGTAGAGTCTGCTGGAGTTAAAGGTACTGCATGACCTTATGCTGGTGGGACCTGCAGGCAGACAAGTGCCACATACTGAGCAGGACAGGAAAAATGGAGAGCCCAGAGGCTTCATAGGAAAGCTTTTCAATCTGCTGGGTCTCACCCTCAGGGAAAACTGACTCTTTCCTCCTGAGAGGAGGCCAATTTGGTCTGGGAAAATCTGGCTGGGGTCCATAATACCAAAGTAGACCCTCCTAAGGGGAGGAAAAGGCACCATACAGGCAAGGCAAGAAACAAGACACAAGAACTGAAAAATTCTGATCTGTTAAATAAAACTTAAGCTAAGGGTCCAGAAAAAGCTGAACTGAATATCAAAGAACAGACAGACAACAAAGTCATCCAGCAAGAAAATCCAATCTTTGTTATTTCTTTCCTTTTGCTTGCTTTGGGGTTAGCTTGCTGTTCTTTCTCCAGTTCTTCCAAATGGATAGTTAATTCCTGAATTTTTGCCTTTTCTTCTTTTCTGATATAGGCATTTAGAGCAATAAATTTCCCTCTTAGCACTGCCTTTGCTGCGTCCCATAAGTTTTGATATGTTGTGTTTTCATTTTCATTCACCTCGAGGTATTTGCTAATTTCTCTAGCAATTTCTTCTTTGACCCACTCGTTGTTTAGGAGTGTGTTGTTGAGCCTCCACGTATTTGTGAATTTTCTGGCACTCTGCCTATTATTGATTTCCAACATCATTCCTTTATGGTCCGAGAAAATGTTGTGTAAGATTTCAATCTTTTCAAATTTGTTAAGACTTGCTTTGTGACCCAGCATATGGTCTATCTTTGAGAATGATCCATGAGCACTTGAGAAAAAGGTGTATCCTGCTGTTGTGGGATGTAATGTCCTATAAATGTCTATTAAGTCTAGTTCATTTATAGTAATATTCAGATTCTCTATTTCTTTGTTGATCCTCTGTCTAGATGTTCTGTCCATTGATGAGAGTGGTGAGTTGAAGTCTCCAACTATTATGGTATATGAGTCTATTTCCCTTTTCTGTGTTTGCAGTGTATTCCTCACGTATTTTGGGGCATTCTGGTTCGGTGCGTAAATATTTATGATTGTTATGTCTTCTTGTTTAATTGTTCCTTTTATTAGTATATAGTGTCCTTCTTTGTCTCTTTTAACTGTTTTACATTTGAAGTCTAATTTGTTGGATATTAGTATAGCCACTCCTGCTCTTTTCTGGTTGTTATTTGCATGAAATATCTTTCCCCAACCTTTCACTTTCAACCTATGTTTATCTTTGGGTCTAAGATGTGTTTCCTGTAGACAGCATATAGAACGATCCTGTTTTTTAATCCATTCTGCCAATCTATGTCTTTTGATTGGGGAATTCAGTCCATTGACATTTAGTGTTATTACTGTTTGGATAATATTTTCCTCTAACATTTTGCCTTTTGTATTATATATATCATATCTGATTTTCCTTCTTTCTACACTCTTTTCCATATCTCTCTCTTCTGTCTTTTTGTATCTGACTCTAGTGCTCCCTTTAGTATTTCTTGCAGAGCTGGTCTCTTGGTCACAAATTCTTTCAGTGATTTTTTGTCTGAGAATGTTTTAATTTCACCCTCATTTTTGAAGGATAATTTTGCTGGATATAGGAGTCTTGGTTGGCAGTTTTTCTCTTTTAGTATTTTAAATATATCATCCCACTGTCTTCTACCTTCCATGGTTTCTGCTGAGAAATCTACACATAGTCTTATTGGGTTTCCCTTGTATGTAATGGATTGTTTTTCTCTTGCTGCTTTCAAGATCCTCTCTTTCTCTTTGACCTCTGACATTCTAACTAGTAAGTGTCTTGGAGAACGCCTATTTGGGTCTAATCTCTTTGCGGTGCACTGCACTTCTTGGATCTGTAATTTTAGGTCTTTCATAAGAGTTGGGAAATTTTCAGTGATAATTTCTTCCATTAGTTTTTCTCCTCCTTTTCCCTTCTCTTCTCCTTCTGGGACACCCACAACACGTATATTTGTGCGGTTCATATTGTCCTTGAGTTCCCTGATACCCTCTTCAAATTTTTCCATTCTTTTCCCTATAGTTTCTGTTTCTTTTTGGAATTCAGATGTTCCATCCTCCAAATCACTAATTCTATCTTCTGTCTCTTTAAATCTATCATTGTAGCTATCCATTATTTTTTCTATGTTTGCTACTTTATCCTTCACTTCCATAAGTTCTGCGATTTGTTTTTTCAGTTTTTCTATTTCTTCTTTATGTTCAGCCCATGTCCTCTTCATGTCCTCCCTCAATTTATCGATTTCATTTTTGAAGAGGTTTTCCATTTCTGTTCGTATATTCAGCATTAGTTGTCTCAGCTCTTGTGTCTCATTTGAGCTATTGGTTTGTTCCTTTGACTGAGCCATATTCTCAATCTTTTGAGCGTGGACAGTTATCTTCTGCTGCTGGCGTCTGGGCATTTATTCAGATTTCTCTGGGTGTTGGACCCAGCAAGGTTGTAAGATTTTTCTGTGAAATCTCTGGGATCTGTTTTTCTTATCTTGCCCAGTACGTGGCGCACGTGGCACACGTTTGTCTCAAGTGTTTGGAATGGGTCTCCCCCAGTCACAGATCTCCGTGGCCTGGGGATTTCAGATCCAATTCTCTCCGTTGGTTCAGGGGCCGCGCCTGGTGGGGGCGTCAGCTGCCACGGCTTGAGGGGACCCTGTGGCTGGTTGCGGGCCGCAGCGGGCCTGGGGGATTCCCCACCGGACCAGGAAGCCTCCCGTGGGGGGGGGGCTACCGCGGCTTGGATAGCACTCCTATCCGAGACTCGTATCCACGGACTCGAAGCAGAGACTCGAAGCCGCCCGCAAAAGAGGGGTGCCGCCTGCCTCGGCTTGGGAAACTTGCTTCTCCAATACTCTCAGCCGGCCGGAAAGGAGGGAGGGAGTAGCTCGGACCACCGCAGCTGCCGCTGATCGGGAAATCGCGCGCCGCTCGGGGGTCTCACCGCAGACGAGTCTCGCAGTCAGTCTAGCCAGCCCAGACTTTGGATAGCCCTCTGATCTGAGATTCGTAGCCGCGGACTCACAGCCGAGACTCGAAGCTGCCCGCAAAAGAAGGGCGCCGCCTGCCTCGGCTTGGGAAACTTGCTTCTCCGATACTCTCAGCCGGCCCGGGAAGGAGGGAGGGATTAGCTCGGACCGCCGCAGCTGCGGCTGCTCAGCATATCGCGCGCTGCTCGGGGGTCTCGCCGCAGCCAAGAGTCGCAGTCAGACTTGCCAGCCCAGACTTTGGATAGCCCTCTGATCCGAGACTTGTAGCTGCGGACTCGAAGCTGAGACTCGAAGCCGCCCGCAAAAGTGTGGCGCCGGCCGCCTTGGCTGGGAAGCTTGTCTCTCCGAGTCTCTCAGCCAGCCCGGGAAGGAGGGAGGGATTAGCTCGGACCGCCGCAGCTGCGGCCACTCGGGGGTCTCGCCGCAGCCAAGTCTCGCAGTCAGACTTGCCAGCCCAGACTTTCGATAGCCCTCAGCAAGAAAATCCAAGGCAAAAAAAAAAAACAAAAAAACAAAGTGATAATAATCTCCAGAATAAAGTAATTAAGGTAATTAAATGCCTAGATGCCAGCAAAAATAACAAATCATACTAAGAAAATTGAAGACATGGCCCAGTCAAAGGAACAAACCAACAATTCAAACGAGATACAGTAGTTGAAATAATTAAGTCAGAATGTTCAACAGACATGGAAAACCTCATCAAAAATCAAATCAGTGGGCAACACAATAGTGGCTCAGTGGCAAAGTTCTCGCCTGCCATGCCAGAGACCCAGGTTCAATTCCCGAAGCCTGCACATGTCAGAAAAAAAAAAAAGAAAATTCTACATCCTTTCATGAGGAAAAATGTTTAAAAAAAATCAAATCAGTGAATTGAAGGAGGATATAAAGAAGGCAAGGAATGAACAAAAAGAAGAAATTGAAAGTCTGAAAAAACAAATCACAGAATGTATGGGAATGAAAGGCACAGTAGAAGAGATGAAAAAAACAATGGAAACCTACAATGTCAGATTTCTAGAGGCAGAAGATAGGATTAGTGAACTGTTGGATAGACATCTGAAATCTGACAAGCAAAAGAAAATACAGGGAAAAGAATGGAAAAATATGAGCAGGGACTCAGCAAATTGAATGACAACATGAAGCCCACCAATATACATGTTGTGGGTGTCCCAGAAGGAGAAGAGAAGGGAAAAGGAGGAGAAAAACTAATGGAGGAAATGATCACTGAAAATTTCCCAACTCTGATGAAAGACTTGAAATTACAGATCCAAGAAGTGCAGTGTACCCCAAAGAGAACAGACCCGAATAGACGTACTCTAAGACATTTACTAATCAGAAAGTCAGAGGTCAAAGAGAAAGAGGGAATCTTGAAAGCAGCAAGAGAAAAGCAATCCATCACGTACAAGGGAAGCCCAATAAGACTATGCGTAGATCTCTCAGCAGAAACCATGGAGGCAAGAAGACAGCAGGATGATATATTTAAATTATGAAAAGAGAAAAACTGCCAACCAAGAATTCTATATCCAGCAAAATTGTCCTTCAAAAATGAGGGAGAAATTAAAACATTTTCAGACAAAAAAAATCACTGAGAGAATTTGTGACCAAGAGACTGGCTCTGCAAGAAATACTAAAGGGAGCACTAGAGACAGATACAAAAAGACAAGAGAGAGAGGTGTGGAGAAGAGTGTAGAAATGAAGACTATCAGTAAGGGTAAAAAGAAGGAAAATTAAACATGACATATAAAATCCAAAAGGCAAAATGGTAGAAGAAAGTACAGCCCATACTGTAAATAATACTAAATGTTAATGGATTAAACTCCCCAGTCAAAAGACATAGACTTGCAGAATAAATTAAAAAACAGGACCCATCTATATGCTGTCTACCAGAAATGCATCTTAGACCCAAGGATAAACATAGGTTGAAAGTGAAAGGTTGGGAAAAGATATTTCATGCAAGTAATAATCAGAAAAGAGCAGGTGTACCTATACTAATATCCAACAAATTAGACTTCAAATGTAAAACAGTTAAAAGAGACAAAGGACACTATGTATTAATAAGAGGAACAATTTACCAAGAAGACATAACAATCATAAATATTTATGCACCGAACCAGAATACTCCAAAATACATGAGGGAAACACTGAAAACAATGAAGAGAGAAATAGACAGATCTACCATAATAGTTGGAGATTTCAATTCCCCACTCTCATCAATGGACAGAACATTTAGACAGAGGATTAATAAAGAAACAGAGAATTTGAATAACACAATAAATGAGGTAGGCTTAATAGACATTTATAGAACATTACACCCCACAACAGCAGAATATACCTTTTTCTCAAGTGCTCGTGGATCATTCTTAAGGATAGAAATGGATAGCACAATAGTACCTAACTGTAATACAGTAACGTTAGAACACTGAATGAAGCTGCTATGTGAGAATGATAGAGGGAGGAGACCTGGGGGCAAAAATGAAATCAGAAGGAAAGATATATGATAAAGATGGTGATGGTATAATCTAGGAATGCCTAGAGCATATAATGATAGTGACTAAATGTACAAATTTAAAATGTTTTGCATGAGGAACAACAAAGGAATGTCAATAAGGCAGGGTGTTGAAAATAGTAATTAATATATTAAAACTTTAACTTATGTGTGAGACTAAAGCAAAAAATGTTTATTTGGTACAAAATTTATATTTTGACTAGTGCATTTCCTAATATAACTTATGTGGACAGCTTAATTGAACACCATAATACTTGGAACCTTGAGCAGGGCATGAGATTTTGTAGATTTGTCCAGAGTGATAACCTGATAAATCCCAGAGTGATTGAAACAGTGAATAAAAAAGTATTTGCGAAGTCCCCTTGGGGGAATGGTGAGAAAGGGGGAAAATTCAGCTTCCCTAAATGGAGAATTCTTGATATTCTCACAAGCAGTGGGGACAACCAATGCAATAGGCTAAGCCCCCAATCTTGGGATTTGTCCATAAGAAATTTAACCCTACAAAGGATAGGGTAAGTGTACTCAAAATTAGGCCTAAGAGCCACCCCAAGAGAACCTCTTCTGTTGCTCAGATGTGGCCTCTCTCTCTCAGCCATCATGACAAGCCAACTCGCTGCCCTCCCCTTCTCTGTGTGGAATATCACTCCCAGGGTGTGGACCCTCAACATGGGACAAAAGTCCTCAAATGAGCTGGGACTCAACATCAAGGGATTGAGAAAACCTTCTCTACCAAAAGAGGGAAGAGCAAAATGAGGCAAAATGAAGTGTCAAGGTCTGAGAGATTCCAAACAGAGTCAAGAGGTTATCCTGGAGGTTATTCTTACCCATTAAATAGATATTACCTGTTAGTTAAAGTGCAGTGGAGAGGCTGGAGGGAATTGCCTGAAAATGTAGAGCTGTGTTTCTGTTCCAGTAACCATGTTTCTTGAAGATGATTGTATAATGATACAGCTTTTGCAGTGTGACTGTGTGATTGTGAAAACCTTGTGTCTGATACTCATTTTATCTACCTTATTGACAGATGAGTAGAACATATGGATTAAAAATAAATAAATAAAAAATGTTAAAATAAATTTAGTAGATTGAAATGCTAATAATCAATGAAAGGGAGGGGTTAGGGGTATGGTATGTATGCATTTTTTTCTTTTGCTTTTTATTTCTTTTTCTGAATTGATGCAAATGTTCTAAGAAATGATCATGATGATGAATATACAACTATGTGATGATTTTGTGTTATCGATTATATAACAAGAATGGAATGATCATATGGTAAGAATGTTTGTGTTTGTAGTGGTTATATTTAATAAAAAAATGATTATGGTAAAGAATACCCAACTATGTCATGATACTGTGAGTCATTGGTTGTATACCATGTATGGACTGTATGTTTGTGAAGATTTGTCAATAAAAATATTTAAAAATTAAAAAAAAAAAAACCCTGAACATAGAAGATGGCGAAATAAGATAGGTCAAGTTCACTCTTACTCCAAAGAACAGCTAGAGAAGTGACAGAAAAAAAAAGACTGGGAGAGCGATTGTAGGGTGTGAGTGACCTGGGAGGGTCTTCTACACCACATAGGAGGCTCTGGTTCAGAAGGCAGAAGAATTGGGATGCAAAGAACTGGAGACCAGCCAGGTAATGCACGCAAACGAGCGCATCCATTTCCAGACAGACGCCGGGAGCCATTGAGAGCGCACAGACTGACCAGGGCAAGGAAGTCCGCGACTACCCCCACAATGCACTCACCCCACATCCTTGCCCTGCGCTTGTGCACAAGCCAGTAGAGACTGATCCCCATCTCCTGTGCAAGTGCACATTCTCATCCGCCCACTACAGAGACCCGCGAACCGCACCCAGCCCCTTGACTTCCATCTCAGCCTCCCTGCCCCCTGCAGGTAGTCACCTGCCCACCCAGGCTGAGACTCCTCACCTTCAAACCTAAGCCACATGTTGCTTTCTGTTGAAACAGAGCTCGAAGGATATTAAGGAATGATGAGGAGAGAGAGAAAGGAAGAAAAGAAAGACAGACACAAATGGGTTCAGGGGTTCTGAAGTTTAACTCTATTTGGCCTGGATTTCCTTTTTCTTTTTTCTCTCTTCAGAGATTTTCTCACTAACTTCTCTTTTAACTATCATAAACTTAAGTAGGGATGGGGCTGTTAATGATTTCTATGTGGAATTGGCTAGTTTGGGGGAGGAAATCTATGGATCTAATAATTTTTCTTTATATTAAGCTTATAGGAGCACCTAGATCTCTCTGGGGACTTTTCTAGTGCCAACAAATAGGTGAAGTTTATACAAGATGCCAAGCGCTCACAAGGATACTCTTAGGGATAGGATCTTAAATGTAAAATACTGTATTTATTGGCCTATTTCTCCCTTTCTTGTCTGACGATGCTTCTGTGATTATAAGACAGGAGTTGTTTCAGTAATGGGGACTAACTGATGTTTATCTGGGAAGAAATTGTGAAAAGTGTTGCCATGAGTTCAGCTTCATCCCTCAGAAGGCTTATTTCCATGATACTAGAATGTACGGTGAGATTAACAACATATACTAAATATCTGCAAGACTTATCTATATCTGTCTCTATTTTTCCATGGAAATCAAGGGAAATTATGGTTACCAGGTTAGGATGGGTGGTGTAAGATTGGGAGGAAGGGTAGGACAAATTTTGGTAGCAGTAAAATCTTTACATATTAAAATTTTAAGTTCTAATTCTCAATTCTATCTCAGCAAACCCTTCATATAGGTAGGTCTCTTCTGGTTCCCAGCCACTATAATGATTTTTCTTTCCATAGTTGCAGCCATTTAACTCCAGCTTGCAGGATCCACATCACCTTAACCTCTAAAGTAAATTTCAAAAGTAGGAGGAAGAACCTAAAGAACATTAGCCTAATACTCTGAAACTCAAAATCAAGTCCTACCTGGCCTAAAACCTTAGTTCTTATCCTTAGGGTGCTTTCTTGTCCCTGAGACCCAATCCCTGCATTTTGTACCCATTTGGATACTGGGACTTGTCTTGGTGTAACATACCCAGTCCTTCTACCGCGGAGGCTCTTCATTGCTCTCCATTGTCATTTTTTACTTTCAGTAGATTGGAGTCTTTCAAACCCCCTATGTGGGGGGCCCTGGGCCAGACATCAGTAGATTTGCTGATGCCAACAATTTAGTTGTTTGGTGTTCCAAGTATCTCTTGCTCCTGCATTTCCCATTTCAGCATACTATTTTTTGTCAAGGCGCTCTTCTACCTCAGGTTGGACCCACTCCCATCCAGAGGCCTACTTTTTGCCAATTTCTATACTTCCTGGAAGCCCTGTTCTGCCTAGATCTGGACGTTCTTGTGTCAACTATAACTGTTTTTGTTTCCACCACGGCCTGTGCCTTTCAGCAATTTGGAAATTCAACATAGCTTTTCTAATTTCGGATAGGTTTATATCATCATGTCTTTAAATACAGACATTTGTACCATTTGCACTTTTTTTGGCTACTATACATCCGTTGGACATTTGTTCCATTAATCCTGAAAGAGTACTTTATGGTTTAGCACCAAATTTGAAAATGCCTAATTGTGAGTTTGCAAACTAAACTGTGCCAACATCTGTCTTTTCTTTTATAATTAGCAGTGAACTAAAATTGAGCCATTATTATGTAATGTTCATAATTGTAAATGCTTGTGGATTTAAAATTGGTAGGAATATGTCTGTCCTAGAAATGTTAAAGACAGTGTCCTTTTTTCTCATTCATTCATTCAACAACTCTTGTAAGAATTCGAGAGTTTTGCCACGCAAAGGAGGACTCCAAGAGACGTTCTCTCATGCAACACGCAAGGCGTTTATTTACCACACATGCGTGGGGCTCACTGAACACGAGGAACAGAGAGCCCCGAGCCTGGGTTTGGGGAAGCTTTTAAGGGGCAGGAGGAGGGGGCTGAGGGTCGAGCATGGGTCACAAGTGCTGCTTCATGCAAGGAGCAGATAACAAACACTTTTGCAAGAAGCAGATAACAAACATTTTTCGAGCATGAGTCACAGGAGCTGCTTCATGCAAGAAGCAGATAACCAACACTGTTGCAAGAAGCAGATAACCGCCCCTGGGAAGTCCCGGGTTGTTGTTCTTAGCCTGATGGGGCCCATTAACTCTTTTCTTTACAATTCTTAACTCACACCAAATGCATAGCAGTGAATATAAAATGACACAAATGCTTTTGCCGGATATTTCTATCATTCAGAAGCTAAAATATATGTAAATAGCTAAATTAAGCAAGAAAAATTAGCTACTGTTAAGCTTTTATAAAATCCTTCTTTACACTCTGATCTTCATGAGTCTCGGTTTGTCCACCTCTAAAATGGTAGTGAAAATTACTAACGGTATATATATAAGGTATTTTCAGAAATTAGGAAATAAAAATTAAAACACATTAGGTATCATATACTGACAATACCTGGACAATTGCAAGGCTCTTAGAAGTGAACTGAATCAGGGGTACACAGGTGGTTCAGTGGTGCGATGCTCTCCTGCCATATGGGAGACCTGGCTTTGATTCCCGGACCATACACCCCCCCCCCAAAAAAGAAAAAGGACTGAATCAGAATTTTCTGGACTCTTCATGAAAGCAGAGAACTGAAGCAAGACTCAACAAAATAAGCAGTAATAACATAGGATTGAATGAATTGATGAGAAAAATTTCATTGAAATCGTTTATTTTGGAATATAGTTGCTATTGTTTTTAAAATATATTTTCTGATGCGTGTAAAAAAACCACATTAGGTATCATAATAACCTACAATTTAATCTGGAATTTATTATGATTTAGACCACCCTTAGGAAATGCTGACTTTTGCTGTTCCACGTAGCAGAATTCTGGGTTTTTCTAACAAGTATAGATGCTCTTGCCTAAAAGGTTGGAAATCCTGGATGTAAGCTCCCCTCATCTCTGTTATTTTATGGTATTTGCTAAAACGTGAATACATGCCCTCAACTGCTAGCGTGATAACCGGCATATGCAGGAACCCAGTAAAAGTTTGTGGCTGGGACTGTAGGTGGATACAATCTTTTTTGTAGTGTAATTAGGCAGTATCTTTTAAATTTTCATGTTTGCGTATATTTAATTTCAGCATATCTACGTCTAGGAATTCAGACAGCTGGATATATGGATAAGAATGTTCGCATCACAGCATTGCCTGGCACAGAGGGAAAAAACATGCAAACAAAAGCCCATCAATATTGGACTGATTGAATAAATTATGGTATTTTAAATGATCATAGTTGTAATCATTGGAATGGTTACGCTTCCATTTAAAAGAATAGAATGTATGTCCATATAAATTGATTGGGAAAATCAATGTCCCAGTTACAAATTGTAGAATATGTACGTGAGCTGCCACGTGGATAAAAAGAGAGGAAACATACAGTTTAAAATAAATACTTATATACCATAGACATGCATGTAAGCACGTGGAAAATGTTTGAAAGAACACGCAAGGAACTGAGGAGAATGAGATTTAACTTTTCATTCCATGTTCTGGACTACGTAATTCTAAAGGACACAGACACGAACTCAACGACCAGCGTTTAAGAGCCTCCAGCTCAGGCGGGACCTGATGCCATCCAGAGACTGTTTACTAATCAAGCGCCCCAGTGAGCGACGTGGTGACGCCGTCGCGCCGCACGAGGGCGCACGCGCAGTAGCCGGGAGGGGGTGTGCTGCGTGGTCGGTTCCCACACACTTCCGGTGCTGGTGCGCGTCTCTCAGAGAGGAAGCTGGCCGCCTTATCGCTGTTGGCATCGGGTGGACGGCGGCTAGGAGCTCACATGAGCCACTGGCGTCAAGACCGCCGCGGCTATGGCCAGAGACACGTCTCTTCTACAGGCTTCTCACCCAAAGGGAAAGGCGGAAACCACATTCCCGAAAGGTAATCTACCTTGGCCGCTGGGCTCCGTGCTCCCAGCGCGCGGCTTCCGGGCCGGGATTCGTCGTCCTGTGGTCTCCGCCGCTCACCCTCGCCGCCGCCGCGCTTGTCCTGTCCACGCCTTGCCCCGGGGCATTGGCCCTCTCACTCCTCCACCCTTGTCTGTGATGTTTCATGGTTTCTCTCCATCCTTTTAAAGGCGAGGCTTTGGCCATTACTCCTTGAGTAAAATTAGGAAGAACTGCTTTAAGATGCGAACGTTCAGGCTGCAGGCGGCCCTTCATTGATGGAGCCGCCCACAGTTGCTCAGGTTATTTTGGCACGGGAAATATGCGTAATAAAACTAATTCTGCGAGAGATAACCCAACACCGCCCCCAGGTTTGCCATCGAAAGTCGGTGTGGATTATTTCCGGGAATCACAAATGGCGCTGTTATGTTTTAAGAGTCCTCGTTTGAGAGCTTTGAGATTTTTCTCATGTTTAGTGAACTCCGTTTACTCCTGAGACCTTGCTCTCCATCTCATACGTCGCTAAGTCCCCTTAAATTTCTCTCCCGAATGTCTCTTGAGTCTGTCAACTTTTTTCCATGTACTCATCAGCACCCTAAAGGTCCTGTCTGAACTGTTGCTATTGGATCCTAATAGTGCCCATATGTACACTCTTGTTTACTTCCGATCCATTCCTCACCCAAGAGCTCAAAAATTATTTTTAATAGGTAAACTGGAATATTGCTAATGAACAGCCTGCTGTTGTTTTTAAGAAAGAAATGAACTCCTTACCATGGCCTGTAATAAGGCTCTCCATGATCTGGAATCCTCTCTGCTTCTCCAGGCCTGTCTTGTACCACCTTTGCCCTCTTTTTCTTCCCTTTGGCTATACTGACTTGGGGTTTTAGCACATGCTTTTCCTCCTTCTTGAAGTGCTCTTCGTACTTCACACCCTATTTTTGCCTGGTTAATTCTAACTCACCCTGCAGAAGCCTGCTCAAATTTTACATTTCATTATTCTTGTATTTTTAGGTGAAGTTCACAGTCCCTTTTCTGTTGAAGTTCCTTACTGATTGAATGTGATGGCATCAGTTGACTGGAGGAATAAATATAAACTATGACGTGAAAAAATTGAACTTAAAACTATTCCAATTTGTATATAGTCAATATGTATAAATGGCACCTTATTTGTTCAGTACTGGGTTAACTTTTATCAGGGATAAAGAAATTCTGGCCATCTGATTTTATGTTTGCCTTATTTGTGTAACCCTTTGCATTGTTTTGTTGCTTTGTATCTGTTTTTAAGATAGGAAACAGGAAGGGAGGGATAGGTTGTTTTGCAGCAATATGCAAAGCAGAGAGAAAAGGGGCCATACTGTGTAGGCTATGATTCCCATTTTCAGGGAGCCTTTATTCTATGCAGAGAAACATACAGTTTGGCTAACATAAATTATACTTAATAGGTGGAAAAACTATCTCCCAGTTGGACAACGGATGCCTGGAACTCGATTCATTGCTTTCAAAGTTCCTTTGAAAAAGGTAAGCAAAAGTTAATTCAGTATTCTTTCAGAAATCTGAATTCATCATGTCAAACAGTGGTTTTCAACCCTATCACACTCCATTTTTCCTTTAATGGCAAATACTTTCTATTGTTCTCTTTACATTCCTGAAATAAAATTCAAAGAAATATATTACCTACTTCCGCACAAAAATTTTAAAATTCAGTCTACCAACTGAACAACTTTTAGTAGACTTCCAAACAACAAAAAAGTACAGTCTTTGTAAACACCTTGGTTGACAAGGTAATTACTATTCTGGAAAACTCAGTGTACATTAAAACTACAGAAAGATACTTTGTGCTTATTTATGAAATAGAATTAGATTCCAAGGCTTCAGTAATTATAGTTTTTTTCACCTGAAAGAGTATAGGCCAGGAAACTTGAAGGTCATTCAGAATGTGGGACACATTTTGCAGGACTGTTCTGGATTTGGCAGGACATCTAGCATCTATAATCCCCCTCAACTAAATGCCAGAACACCTTTTCCTTCCCATTGTCACAATGAGAACTTAACTTCATTTGTGACTCATAGGTCAGGTTCTTTTTCACTTGATATGCCAGCTCTTCTGCATCTCTGGATTTATAAATGAGTCATTTCATTGAGATGAACACATGGTTCTTATTCTCATCCACAAACCTACAGACCCAGCGTAGTGTTTTACACAAAATACTCAAATCTTGAAGTTCCCCTGGGCATTTTGTGTATGTGGTTATGCCAACTTCTTAAATCCCTAATGTGTGGTCTCTAAATGGGGTTTCCTGGGCTTCAGAAGGCTCTCTGCCGAGCTTTCTGCCTGAAAGTACATCAGCAAGAAGAGAGAAACCAGAAAGACCTTCCTCAGTTTCTTTTCCTCCACACAATCAGAAATCTTTCCTGTATATTGTCATTATTAAAGGCCTCTTCTAGTTCTTGAGACTCAAGTTAATTAATCCAGTGTCAGGATTGTTTAAGGTACTGTAAAGGGGATTTTGAAGATGTATAGCTGCCCCCAGTATTGTCCTTGTTCATGCAGAAGAGTTAGGGAAATTAAATTCTCCTGCTTGGCAATGAAATTGTGGGACTGGTTTCCTGTATGCTTTATAGAATTCACCCAAGAAAAAGTGGCTTCATCACTTTACAGTCGCTTTTGAACCACCCTGGAATATAAAAAAGGATGTGGTAAAAGTGTGAAATAATGCTATGGACAGAAGGACCAAAGAAATTCAAATTAAGGGGAAATTACTCTAGACAGGGGTAATTGAGGAATGTTTCCTAGAGGGTTTGTGACTTAAGTTGGGTATGTAAGGTTCAGATAGATGATGATGATAATTGATTAATCAATACCAAGTCTCTGCAAGAAAGTGACTGGAGTAATTGATAACTTTGTAATTAATTTACTCTTCAAAATCTTTCTTCCAATATTAATTGGAAGATTCAATATCATAAATCTGCCAAATCTTAAGTTAATTTATAAATTTAACATTATCTCAACAATAGGAATTTTCTGAGTTGGCTGATTCTAAAACTCATTTGGAAAATAAACATAAATAACCAGGAAAAGTCTGATAAAGAAAAATAATAAGCTATTTTCCTCTCAGATACTAAACCATATTAAAAGTGTGTTGCTGGCACAGGACTAGCAAACAGATCAGTGGAACAGAATGCAAAGTATAGAAATAAGCTAAATACATAAAAGAATTTAGCAATAAAAATAAGCTTTCATATATGTACACATTCAAGAAGTATTTTTTTTAACTTTTTTTATTAATTAAAAAAATTAACAAACAAAACATTAGATATCATTCCATTCTACATATACAATCAGTAATTCTTAATATCATCACATAGTTGCATATTCATCATTTCTTAGTACATTTGCATCGATTTAGAAAAAGAAATAAAAACACAACAGAAAAAGAAACAAAATGATAATAGAGAAAAAAAAACTATACGTACCATATCCCTTACCCCTCGCTTTCATTTACCACTATTTCAAACTGAATTTATTTTAACATTTGTTCCCCCTATTATTTATTTTTATTCCATATGTTCTACTCTTCTGTTGATATAGTAGCTAAAAGGAGCATCAGACATAAGGTTTTCACATTCACAGAGTCTCATTGTGAAAGTTATATCATTGTTCAATCATCATCAAGAAACATGGCTACTGGAACACAACACTACATTTTCAGGCAATTCCCTCCAGCCTCTCTACTACATCTTGAACAACAAGGTGATATCTACTTAATGTGTAAGAATAACCTCCAGGATAACCTCTCGACTCTGTTTGGAATCTCTCAGCCATTGACACTTTGTCTCATTTTACTCTTTCCCCTTTTGGTCGAGAAGGTTCTCTCAATCCCTTGATGTTAATTCTCAGCTCATTCTAGGGTTTTTCTCAGTCCTTTGATGCTGAGTCTCAGCTCATTCTAGGATCTTTGTCCCATGTTGCCAGGAAGGTCCACACCCCTGGGAGTTATGTCCCACGCAGAGAGGGGGAGAGTGGTGAGACTGCTCATCATCATGGCTGGAGAGAGAGGCCACATCTGAGCAACAAAAGAGGCTCTCTTGGGGGTGACTCTTAGGCCTAAATTTTAAGTAGACTTGACCTATCCTTTGTGGGGTTAAGTTTCATGTGAACAAACCCCAAGACTAGGGTCTCAGCCTATAGCTTTGGTTGTCCACACTGCTTGTGAGAATATCAAGAATTCAACTTGGGGAAGTTGAATTTCTCCCCACTCTCAGCATTCCCCGAAGGGGGCTTGCAAATGCTTTTCCAGTCACTGATCAAATCATTCTGGGATTCATCGGGGGATCACTCTGGACAAACCAACAAAATCTCATGTGCTACCTGAGATTCCAAGTACTTATGACATTCAATCAAACTATCTACATGAGTTATATTAGGAAATGCTCTAGTCAAAATCTAGATTTTGTAACAAATATTTTTTGCTTTAGTCTCACACATAAGGTGACATTTTAAAGTATTAATTATCATCTATTTTCAGCACCCTGCAGTAATGACATTCCTTTGTTCTTCCTCATGCAAAAACATTTTTAAAATTTGTACATTGTACATTTCACTATTATTATATACTCTAGGCATTCCTAGCTATACCATCTTGATCTTTAACATCTATCTTTCTTTCTGATTTCATTTATGTCCCCAGCCCTCCTCCCTCTATCATTCTCACATGCAGCTTCATTCAGTGTTTTAACATAATTACATGACAGTTAGGTAGTATTGTGCTGTCCATTTCTGAGTGTTTGTATCCAGTCCTGTTGCACAGTCTGTATCCCTTAAGCTCCAATTACCCACTATCTTACCCTATTTCTATTTTCTGATGGTCTCTATTACTAACGACATATTCCAAGTTTATTCACTAATGTCGGTTCATATCAGTGAGACCATACAGTATTTGTCCTTTAGTTTTTGGCTAGTCTCACTCAGCATAATATTCTCTAGGTCCATCCATGTTGTTACATACTTCATAAGTTTATTCTGTCTTAGCGCTGCATAATATTCCATTGTATGTATATACCACAGTTTGTTTAGCCACTTGTCTGTTGATGGACATTTTGGCTGTTTCCATCTCCTTGCAATTGTAAATAATGCTGCCCTAAACATTGGTGTGCAAATGTCTGTGTTTTTGCCCTTAAGTCCTCTGAGTAGATACCTAGCAATGGTATTGCTGGGTCAATGGTAATTCTATATTCAGCTTTTTGAGGAACCGCCAAACTGCCTTCCACAGTGGTTGCACCATTTGACATTCCCACCAACAGTGAATAAGTGTGCCTCTTTCTCCACATCCTCTCCAGCACTTGTCATTTTCTGTTTTGTTGATAATGGCCATTCTGGTGGGTGTGAGATGATATCTCATTGTGGCTTTGATTTGCATTTCTCTAATGGCCAGGGATATTGAGCATCTCTTCATGTGCCTTTTGGCCATTTGTATTTCCTCTTCAAGAAGTATTTGTAAGCTCCAAATATGAGCAGGCACTCCACCTGGAACTGGGGCTACAGTAGTGAACAAAATTGACATGGTCCTGGCTTTCTGTTCCTCCTGGGAGACCAACCTGAAACAAGTAAACACAGAAATAAATGTACAGAATTATTTTATTTAGTTTATTTTCTTCCCTCTGATATCTTTGGAAGAAAGGATTGTAATATAGCTTGTAAGCTCCAGAAGAGTGGAAACTTTTCTTTGCATCTCATTATATGTTAACATTACAGGGCTTTAATAAATGGATAATATAAGACTCTTTTTTTGCATGGGCAGGTTCCGGAAATCAAACCCAGTTCTCTGGCATGGCAGGTGAGAATTCTGCCACTGAGCCACCATTGCACCGCCCATAATATAAAATTTTAAGTACACATTTATTCTTTCTTATTTTATTCTCTCTGTCAGAGTTTTGAAGGGAAGCTTGCTCCAGAAGAATGTTTTTCCCCGATGGATCTTTTTAACAAAATACGACAACAAAATGAAGAACTTGGACTGATTATTGATTTAACTTATACACAACGCTATTATAAACCAGAGGTAAATAAAACCCTAAATTGAAAAGAACTGAAATGACAGCTAACTTTCTTGAAGGTGAACCATCTTCCTTCTCATGCTATAATAATTCATGCTAATTCATTAAATTCAGTAATTGTCATTGTATGCTAATGTGAAGCCTAGCTTTCTTTCATGGGTAACAGTTTCAAGGGTAAAAGTTTTCCTTAATTATAATTTCTAATGATTGTCTCAAAATGAGATTGAAGACCTATATTGAGCTACAGTATAATGTTTGGCAGTAGGCTGTGTATATGATTATGAAATTCTGTAAGTTTCCATGTTCTATGTTTTGGAAGTAAAGTAAACTTTATTAACTGTAACAGTGGCCTGAAAGACAAGAAAGGAATATCTATTAAGTCGTTCGTGCTTATTTTAAAAAGCCACCTGAGCATGGATAAACAACAGTAAAAGATATTTGTTCGCTAAAAAAAAAATAGATTTATCCTAATATCTTTTTTTTGTATACTGTGTGGTAGGGGGTAACAGTTCATTCTTTTTCCATGTGAATATCTCGTTATTGCAGCACCATTTGTTAATTTTTTGGTTTTAGTACATGGGCTGGGAATCAAACCTGGGTCTCTCGCCTGAGAATTATACCACTGAATTAGCTGTATACCCTGGAATGTATAATTCTTGATTGGATTTTTTTTCTTTTTAAAGGATACTTTTTTTTTTTTTTTTTTTAACATGGGCAGGCATCAGGAATCGAACCTGGGTCCTTGGGCATGGCAGGCAAGCATTCTTACCTGCTGAGCCACCATGGCCTGCCCCTGGATTTTTTTCTTTTTAAAATATTTTTATTGAGAAATATCCATACACATAAAATCCAACAGTATTATACAACCATTGGCTCACAATATCATCACATTGTTGTGTATTCTTCACCACAATCTTTTTTTAGAATTGGATCACTCCAGAAAAAGAAGTAAAAAGAAAAAAAAGAACTCATACATCCCATACCCCTTACCCCTGCCTCTCATTGACCCACAGTATTTCAGTCTACCCAATTTACTTTTTATCTCCCTCAATGTTATTTATTTTTTATATTCCCTCCACCCCTTTTTTTCTAGTCATCTGTCCATACCCTGGATAAAAGGAGCATCAGACATAAGGTTTTCATAATCACAAGTCACATTGTAAAAGCTATATAGTTATACAGTCTTCTTCAAGAATCAAGGGTACCGGAACACAGTTCCGGTACTTCCCTCTAGCTACTCCAATACACCATAAACTAAAAAGGAATATTTATATAATGCATAAGAATAACCTCCAGGATGACCTCCCGGCTCTATTTGAAATCTCTCAGCAACTGAGACTTGATTTTGTCTAATTTCCCTCTTCCCCCTTTTTGGTCAAGAAGGCTTTTTCATTCCCATGATGCTGGGTCCTAGCTCATCCCCAGGAGTCAGGTCCCATGTTGCCAGGGAGGTTTATATCCTTGGGAGTTTGTTCTGCTGTCGTTTGATAAATATTCATGTTGACCCCCATGCATGTGTCATATCAGTGGAAAAGAATTACCTTTCTTCAGACCAGTTCCTTTAGAAACAGTAACACCTAATAGCTGTTAATATTTGTATAGTAGTTTGCTCTGTAAAAAGCATTTTCCCGTACATTAACTTAGTTAATCTTCACAACACCCTGTGCTGATGGAGTAGCAGTAGTATTAATATCTCCTATTGAGTGCTTACTCTGTGCAAAGCTCAGAGGATAGGGCATTCCAGCTAATAAATAATTTTATAGATGGTGAAACAGATGGAGAAAAGGGAGAATTAAAACTTGAACATGATTCTTGTTTTTAAACTATTATATATATTTTTTAACTTTTTATTTTGAAATAATTTTAGTTGTAAAAATTTGCAAAAATAATAGAGACTCCATATATATTCTCCACCCAGCTTCCCTAATGTAAACATTTTACATAACCACAGTACAGTTATCAAAATCAGGAAATTAGAATTTTGTCAGTTTTCCCACTAATGTCCTTTTTCTAGTCCAGGTTCCACTAGGAACCAAACTGCTTTTGTTTTTTATGTTTATTTTTTTAAATATATATATATATTTTTAATTTTTTTATTAATTAAAAAAATTAACAGACAAAACATTACGATATCATCCCATTCTACATATACAATCAGTAATTCTTAATATCCTCACATAGTTGCATATTCATAATTTATAGAACATTTGCATCGATTTAGAAAAAAATAAAAAAGACAACAGAAAAAGAAATAAAACAATAACAGAAAAAAAAATTATACATGCCATACCCCTTTCCCCTCGCTTTAATTTACCACTAGCACTTCAAACTAAATTCATTTTTAACATTTGTTCCCCCTATTATTTATTTATTTATTTATTTTTAATTAATTTAAAAAAATTAACACAACATTTAGAAATCATTCCATTCTACATATGCAATCAGTAATTCTTAATATCATCACATAGATGTATGATCATCATTTCTTAGTACATTTGCATTGATTTAGGAAAAGAACTAGCAAAACAACAGGAAAAGATATAGAATGATAATATAGAGAAAAAAATAAAAATAATAAAAAATATATAAAAAACACAAACAAACACACAAACAAAAAAAACTATAGCTCAGATGCAGCTTCATTCAGTGTTTTAACAAAATTACATTACAATTAGGTAGTATTGTGCTGTCCATTTTTGAGTTTTTGTATCTAGTCCTGTTGCAGTCTGTATCCCTTCAGCTCCAATTACCCATTATCTTACCCTGTTTCTAACTCCTGCTGGTCTCTGTTACCAATGACATATTCCAAGTTTATTCTCGAATGTCAGTTCACATCAGTGGGAACATACAGTATTTGTCCTTTAGTTTTTGGCTAGACTCACTCAGCATAATGGTCTCTAGGTCCATCCATGTTATTACATGCTTCATAAGTTTATTCTGTCTTAAGGCTGCATAATATTCCATCGTATGTATATACCACAGTTTGTTTAGCCACTCGTCTGTTGATGGACATTTTGGCTGTTTCCATCTCTTTGCAATTGTAAATAATGCTGCTATAAACATTGGTGTGTAAATGTCTGTTTCTGTCTTTGCCCTTAAGTCCTCTGAGTAGGTACCTAGCAATGGTATTGCTGGGTCATATGGCAATTCTATATTCAGCTTTTTGAGGAACCGCCAAACTGCCTTCCACAGTGGTTGCACTATTTGACATTCCCACCAACAGTGGATAAGTGTTCCTCTTTCTGACATCCTCTCCAGCAGTTGTCATTTTCTGTTTTGTTGATAATGGCCATTCTGGTGGGTATGAGATTATATCTCATTGTGGTTTTGATTTGCATTTCTCTAATGGCCAGGGACATTGAGCATCTCTTCATGTGCCTTTTGGCCATTTGTATTTCCTCTTCTGAGAGGTGTCTGTTCAAGTCTTTGTCCCATTTTGTAATTGGGTTGGCTGTCCTTTTGTTGTTGAGTTGAACAATCTCTTTATAAATTCTGGATAGTAGACCTTTATCTGATATGTCGTTTCCAAATATTGTCTCCCATTGTGTAGGCTGTCTTTCTACTTTCTTGATGAAGTTCTTTGATGCACAAAAGTGTTTAATTTTGAGGAGCTCCCATTTATTTCTTTCTTTCTTCAGTGCTCTTGCTTTAGGTTTAAGGTCCATAAAACCGCCTTCAATTGTAAGTTTCATAAGATATCTCCCTACATTTTCGTCTAACTGTTTTATGGTCTTAGACCTAATGTTTAGATCTTTGATCCATTTTGAGTTAACTTTTGTATAGGGTGTGAGATACGGGTCCTCTTTCATTCTTTTGCATATGGATATCCAGTTCTCAAGGCACCATTTATTGAAGAGACTGTTCTGTCCCAGGTGAGTTGGCTTGACTGCTTTATCAAAGATCAAATGTCCATAGATGAGAGGGTCTATATCTGAGCACTCTATTCGATTCCATTGGTCGATATATCTATCTTTATGCCAATACCATGCTGTTTTGATCACTGTGCCTTCATAATATGCCTTAAAGTCCAGCAGGGTGAGACCTCCAGCTTCGTTTTTTTTCCTCAGGATACTTTTAGCAATTTGGGGCACCCTGCCCTTCCAGATGAATTTGCTTATTGGTTTTTCTATTTCTGAAAAATAAGTTGTTGGGATTTTGATTGGTATTACATTGAATCTGTAAATCAATTTAGGTAGGATTGACATCTTAACTATATTTAGTCTTCCAATCCATGAACACGGTATGCCCTTCCATCTGTTGAGGTCTTCTGTGATTTCTTTTAACAGTTTTTTGTAGTTTTCTTTGTATAGGTTTTTTGTCTCTTTAGTTAAATTTATTCCTAGGTATTTTATTCTTTTAGTTGTAATTGTAAATGGAATTCGTTTCTTGATTTCCCCCTCAGCTTGTTCATTGCTGGTGTATAGAAATGCTACAGATTTTTGAATGTTGATCATGTAACCTGCTACTTTGCTGTACTCATGTATTAGCGCTAGTAGTTTTGTTGTGGATTTTTCCGGATTTTCGACGTATAGTATCATATCGTCTGCAAACAGTGATAGTTTTACTTCTTCCTTTCCAATTTTGATGCCTTGTATTTCTTTTTCTTGCCTAATTGCTCTGGCTAGAACTTCCAACACAATGTTGAATAACAGTGGTGATAGTGGACATCCTTGTCTTGTTCCTGATCTTAGGGGGAAAGTTTTCAATTTTTCCCCATTGAGGATGATATTAGCTGTGGGTTTTTCATATATTCCCTCTATCATTTTAAGGAAGTTCCCTTGTATTCCTATCTTTTGAAGTGTTTTCAACAGGAAAGGATGTTGAATCTTGTCAAATGCCTTCTCTGCATCAATTGAGATGATCATGTGATTTTTCTGCTTTGATTTGTTGATATGGTGTATTACATTAATGGATTTTCTTATGTTGAACCATCCTTGCATACCTGGGATGAATCCTACTTGGTCATGATGTATAATTCTTTTAATGTGTTTGTTGGATTCGATTTGCTAGAGTTTTGTTGAGGATTTTTGCATCTATATTCATTAGAGAGATTGGTCTGTAGTTTTCTTTTTTTGTAATATCTTTGCCTGGTTTTGGTATGAGGGTGATGTTGGCTTCATAGAATGAGTTAGGTAGCTTTCCCTCCACTTCGATTTTTTTGAAGAGTTTGAGAGTTGGTACTAATTCTTTCTGGAATGTTTGGTAGAATTCACATGTGAAGCCGTCTGGCCCTGGACTTTTCTTTTTAGGAAGCTTTTGAATGACTAATTCAATTTCTTTACTTGTGATTGGTTTGTTGAGGTCATCTATTTCTTCTTGAGTCAAAGTTGGTTGTTCATGTCTTTCCAGGAACCCGTCCATTTCATCTAAATTGTTGTATTTATTAGCGTAAAGTTGTTCATAGTATCCTGTTATTACCGCCTTTATTTCTGTGAGGTCAGTGGTTATGTCTCCTCTTCCATTTCTGATCTTATTTATTTGCATCCTCTCCCTTCTTCTTTTTGTCAATCTTGCTAAGAGCCCATCAATCTTATTGATTTTCTCATAGAACCAACTTCTGGTCTTATTGATTTTCTTTGTTGTTTTCATGTTTTCAATTTCATTTATTTCTGCTCTAATCTTTGTTATTTCTTTCCTTTTGCTTGCTTTGGGATTCGTTTGCTGTTCTTTCTCCAGTTCTTCCAAGTGGACAGTTAATTCCTGCATTTGTGCCTTTTCTGCTTTTCTGATATAGGCATTTAGGGCAATTAATTTCCCTTTTAGCACTGCCTTTGCTGCATCCCATAGGTTTTGATATGTTGTGTTTTTGTTTTCATTTGCCTCGAGATATTTACTAATTTCTCTTGCAATTTCTTCCTTGACCCACTCGTTGTTTAAGAGAGTGTTGTTGAGCCTCCACGTAGTTGTGAATTTTCTGGCACTCCGCCTAGTATTGATTTCCAACTTCATTCCTTTATGATCCGAGAAAGTGTTGTGTATGATTTCAGTCTTTTTAAATTTGTTAAGACTTGCTTTGTGACCCAGCATATGGTCTGTCTTTGAGAATGATCCATGAGCATTCGAGAAAAAGGTGTATCCTGCTGTTGTGGGGTGTAATGTCCTATAAATGTCTGTTAAGTCTAGCTCATTTATTGTAATATTCAAATTCTCTGTTTCTTTATTGATCCTCTGTCTAGATGTTCTGTCCATTGATGAGAGTGGGGAATTGAAGTCTCCAACTATTATGGTATTTGTGTCTATTTCCCTTTTCAGTGTTTGCAGTGTATTCCTCACGTATTTTGGGGCATTCTGGTTCGGTGCATAAATATTTATGATTGTTATGTCTTCTTGTTTAATTGTTCCTTTTATTAGTAGATAGTGTCCTTCTTTGTCTCTTTTAACTGTTTTACATTTGAAGTCGAATTTGTTGAATATTAGTATAGCTACTCCTGCTCTTTTCTGGTTGTTATTTGCATGAAATATCTTTTCCCAACCTTTCACTTTCAACCTATGTTTATCTTTGGGTCTAAGATGTGTTTCCTGTAGACAGCATATAGAACGATCCTGTTTTTTAATCCATTCTGCCAGTCTATGTCTTTTGATTGGGGAATTCAGTCCATTAACATTTAGTGTTATTACTGTTTGGATAATATTTTCCTCTACCATTTTGCCTTTTGTATTATATATATCATATCTGATTTTCCTTCTTTCTGCACTCTTCTGCATACCTCTCTCTTCTGTCTTTTCGTATCTGACTCTAGTGCTCCCTTTAGTATTTCTTGCAGGGCTGGTCTCTTGGTCACAAATTCTCTCAGTGACTTTTTGTCTGAAAATGTTTTAATTTCTCCCTCATTTTTGAAGGACAATTTTGCTGGATATAGAAGTCTTGGTTGGCAGTTTTTCTCTTTTAGTACTTTAAATATATCATCCCGCTGTCTTTTAGCTTCCATGGTTTCTGCTGAGAAATCTACACATAGTCTTATTGGGTTTCCTTGTATGTGATGGATTGTTTTTCTCTCGCTGCTTTCAAGATCCTCTCTTTCTCTTTGACCTCTGACATTCTAACTAATAAGTGTGTTGGAGAACGCCTATTTGGGTCTAATCTCTTTGGGGTGCGCTGCACTTCTTGGATCTGTAAATTTAGGTCTTTCATAAGAGTTGGGAAATTTTCAGTGATAATTTCTTCCATTAGTTTTTCTCCTCCTTTTCCCTTCTCTTCTCCTTCTGGGACACCCACAACACGTATATTTGTGTGCTTCATATTATCATACAGTTCCCTGATCCCCTGCTCAAATTTTTCCATTCTACTCCCTATAGTTTCTGTTTCTTTTTGGAATTCAGATGTTCCATCCTCCAGTTCACTAATTCTATCTTCTGTCTCTTTAAATCTACCATTGTAGGTATCCATTGTTTTTTCCATCTTTTCTACTTTGTCCTTCAATCCCATAAGTTCTGTGATTTGTTTTTTCAGACTTTCTATTTCTTCTTTTTGTTCAGCCCATGTCTTCTTCATGTCCTCCCTCAGTTTATTGATTTGGTTTTTGAAGAGGTTTTCCATTTCTGTTTGTAAATTCAGAATTAGTTGTCTCAGCTCCTGTATCTCATTTGAACTATTGGTTTGTTCCTTTGACTGTGCCGTATCTTCAGTTTTCCTAGCATGATCCGTTATTGTCTACTGGCGTCTGGGTATTTAATCAGATTTCCCTGGGTGTGGGACCCAGCAAGTTGAAAGATTTTCCTGTGAAATCTCTGGGCTCTGTTTTTCTTATTCTGCCCAGTATGTGGCGCTCGTGGCGCTTGTCTGTCTGCGGGTCACACCAGAAAAGATGCTGTGGCTCCTTTAACTTTGGAAAACTCTCTCTGTGGGGGAGGGTCGCCAGCCGAAGTGGCTTGGGGGAGTTCCGATTCAAATCTCCCAGCCGGCCCGGCAGTCCGCGCGTGGCGGGGGGCGCCGGCCTCTGCGGCTTGGGGAAGTGCCGGTCCAAATCTCCCAGCCGGCCCGGGAAGCCAAGCGTGGTGTGGGGCGCCGGCCGCCGCAGCTTGGGGGAGTGCCGGTCCAACGTTCCCAGCCGGACCGGGAAGCCACGTGTGTGGAAGGGACCCCGGTTGCCGGCCTCCACGGCTTGGGGGACCTCCTATCCAATTCTCCCAGCCAGCCTGGGTGGCCACGTGGAGGGGAGGGGCGCTGGTCGCCGCAGCGTGAGGGGACTGCCTGTCCAATTCTCCCAGCCGGCCCAGGAAGGAGGGAGGGAGGGACTCCGGCCACCAGCCGCCCCAGCCTGGGGAAGCGCGCGCCCCTCGGTTATCTCAACGCAGCGGATTCTCCCTGCCAGTTCAGCCTTTCCAGAATGGGGTACGCTGTCTTTTTGGTGTCTGTCGTGGCTCCGGGAGCTATTCTGTACCATTTCTATTTCTTTAGTAGCTGTTCTGGAGGAGGAACTAAGACCCGCACGTCTTACTAAGCCGCCATCTTCTCCGGAAGTCTCTGATGATGCTTTCATCAAATTCCACACTCAGAGGTTCTTTATCAGTCTAGAGAAGGTAACATTTTCATGGAGGACTCTCCTTTAATGCAGCTGAAAGTGTGATCAATCTCAGTCTCAGGCATGAACAAGAAGCAATTTACTCCCATGCATGTGGCCCAAGTACTCCACAAACTATGGGCGCCTCCTCCGTGGGTCCCACCTTAAAATATTTTTATTGAACTATCTTCATACACATACAGTCCATCCAAAGTATATAATAAGTGGCTCACAGTATTTTCACATAGTTGTGTATTTATCACCATGATCATTTTTAGAACATTTGTGTCATTCCATGAAAAGAAATAAAAAGAAAAAATTCATACATCCATACCCCTTACCCCATTCTCCCCTCACCCCATCCTCCCCCTCACTGACCACTAGTATTTCAAGGTACCCAATTTTTTTACCCCTTTCCCCACCCCATTATTTATTTTTTATCCTTATTTTTTACTCATTGTCCATATCCTGGATAAAAGGAGCACCAGACACAAGGTTTTCAGAATCACATGGTCACATTATAAAAGCTATACAGTTCAACAGTTTCAGGTACTTTCCTATAGCCACTCCAATACACCATAAACTAAAAAGTTTAGTTTAAATAAGAATAACCTCTTGACTCTATTTGAAAATCTCTCAGCCACTGAAACTTAATTTTGTCTCATTTCCCTCTTCCCCCTTTTGGTCAAGAAGGTTTTCTCAATCCCATGATGCCAGGTCCCGGCTTATCCCGGGAGTCCTGTCCCACGTTGCCAAGAAGATTTACACACCCCTGGGAGTCATGTCCCATGAAGGGGGGAAAGACAGTGAGTTCAGCTGCCAAGTTGGCTTAGAGAGAGGCCACATCTGAGCAAAAAAAAAGGTTCTTTGGGGATGACTATTAGGCATAATTATATGTAGGCTTAGCTTCTCCTTTGCACAAATAAGTTTCATAGGGGGAACCCCAAGATCGAGGGCTCAGCCTGTAGAATTGGTTGTCTCCACTGCTTGCAAGAATATCAGGAATTTTCAGATAGATAAGTTTAATTTCTTCCTTTTTCCCCATTCCCCCAAGGGGGCTTTGCAAATACTTCTTTATTCTCTGCCCAAATTACCCTGGGACGTACTGGGGCATCACACTCACCTGGACAAACCAACAATATCTCACTGTATTCAAGATTCAGTGTAATTATGGTGTTCAAATAAACTGGCCATACAAGTTAAATTAGATAATGTGCTACCCAAAATATAAATTTTGCACAAAATAAACTTCTCCCTTTGATCTCACAGAAGTTGAAGTTTTAAAATATGGACTATATCATCCTTTACCCTGTATCTGATTTACCTTAGTCCTTTCCAGATCAGCTTCATTCGTATCTCCATTCACAGTCTAATCACTTTTTCAACTTTTATAACAGTTCCTTTTTGGGGTACTGTTGACTTTTATAGCTTTGTTGCTCTAACTCAGGTTTCTCATAAAGACCCAAAGTTTCAGGGAATGATCAGGTTATATGCAGATAGCTCAGGATTTAAAAATAACAGTTAACAACTCCTGAAGATATGTGACTTTTGTAAGAGCTTACAATCTAGGTCCCTTTACAGTAGACCCCAACCAATAACCCATGCTCTTGATGTCAATTCTCCATATTCATATATTATAGTTAGTCCATATGAGTAAGGACATACTGCCTTCAAGGTTCCCTCACTTAGTTGCATGCTTATTATCTCATATCTTAAACATATACAAAAATAGACATGCTCGTGATTTCTCATTGCACATCTATGAACTTATTATGCAGCTTCAGTATTTATCAACTAATGGCAGTCCTGTTTCATCTGTACCCCTGCCTAATTCACCCAATTTCATATTATTTTGAAGCAAAGCCTAGATATCACATAATTTCATCTGTACATTTTATGGCATCTATATTAAAAGATAGGACTCTTGTTCCACTTTTATTCCTTAATATCAGTTCCTTAAATATCATCTAACACCCAGTCAGTGTTCAGTTCTTCAGTTGTTTCCTAAATGTCATAAAAATTGTTTTTAAGAGTTTGAATTAGATCCAAATAATGTTCACATTTTGCAGTTGGTTGTTAGGTTTTATATGTCTTGTTTTTCTGTTTTTAGTTTTTTTGTGGTAATATTCATATAACATAAAATTGCCCATTTTAACAACTTTCAAATATACAATTCAGTGGCGTTAATATTAAATCTTATTTAATATACAGGCTCCCCCTCCATGTTTCTTTCACTTCTTTATTATTTTCCCTTGAATTTTAATCTTTAAAAGTCCAGGTGGTTTGTCCTATCTAAATTTTGATGATTGTATCCCTATCTGTTAACATAATTCTCAGTCCTTTTATTTCCTGTAAATTGGTAGTTGGATTTAGAGGCTTTGATTTTTTTTTTCTTGCAAGACAGTTTCATAAATGAAGATACGTCCTATCAGGAGGCATTGAATGTATGGTTGTCTCTTTATGTGTGATGTTAGCAGTCATTGATGATTATGCCTAAATTTGTTTATTCATTAGGGGGCTCTAAAAGTGATGCATTCTATCATTCTTTTTGTATTTATTAGCTGGGAATACTTCTAAAAACAGATGCTTCCCCTCCTCATCCAATTGGTTACCCGGTTATACAGTTTGTATAGGAAGAGCATAATTCTTTTCTTGTATTTAACAGTTTTCAAAATATTGGTTTGGTTTACTAATATCCTCTCAGTGGCAATCAATTAGATTTTATTTTATTTTGTTTATTTTTAGTATCATTATGAACTCTTGGATTTAAAAGTACTTGATGTCTCAATCATTGCAGTTATTATTCTTATTCAGGTGCAAATAGCTCTATATATTAGGCCAGTGGGAACATCTCAATTTTTCATGAAAAAAATATTCCAGACTCATCTTGTCCATTTTCTGCCTCAGACCTGAAATCAACCATTTCTCCAGGAAGCCTTTATTCCTTTTAGTGGGAATGATATTTAGAGATTACCATCTGAGTATTAGAGGTGTGCATTGCTACTTAGGTCTGACATTGTTTCTAGGAATTTTCAGTGGACAGAGCTAGGAAATGTTTATTTTTTAAAATATGAAATACAAAAAAAGTATCAAATATTCATTCTGATACTTTCCATTTAAATTCAGAACTACAGGATTTTTACTTAACCTTTTCTGTCTTATATATGTATCTACTCTCTCACTCCAAGAATACCAGTTCTTAACAGTGCCTCACAATTCAAATCCAGTTCTTCTGACTTTATTCTGTTATTATACTTAAATCACAGATGCTTTAGGAAGGCACTGGCCTTGTAAATGTAAAGGTTATTAAATTGAACTGTATATATATATTTTTATTTTATATGCATTCATTCCAGTGGGTTTTGCTTTTAGTATTGTAGGTCTGTTGACTGTCTATTCTGTAGTTTTAATGAAAATCGAGTGATACTTCATGGTTGAAAATGGCTCTTTGATCAGAATTGCTGGGATACCAGCTTATTATAGTCTCTTGGTTTATATTCTGGCTTTAATTAATCTTTAGTGTTTTTTCCCTTCAAATGAAATAATATACATTTTTTATGATTTTGCTTTATAGGATTTACCAGAAACGATTCCGTACTTAAAAATTTTTACAGTTGGGCATAAGGTGCCTGATGATAATACTATTTTAAAATTCAAATGTGCTGTTAATGGGTTTTTGAAAGAAAATAAAGATAATGGTGAGTTTTTTCTCTTTCTTGAACTTTGGCATGCATTTTGTATGGGGTTGGGGAGTTCTGATAGTTTCTGACTTGAAGTCTGTTGTGTTTGATAATGTTAAGGTCCAAGTGTCCAATGGTACTAGGAAAGTAAGGAATTTTCCTATTGATGGTCACAAGGAAAGAATTCAGTTTAGTTTGAAAAGTAATTCTAGTGAGAAATATGAACTAAACTAGCTTTCTAACCTCTTTAAAAAAATTTGAATGGGAAATTTGTAATAAAATTAAAATGCCCTTTTATTTATTGTTAAGATATCAGAGATGGGAAAAAAGCTTAAAAATCTCAGGGTCTTAGAGTTGCGTGAAGAGGCAAAAGCAAGGATGAGTCAGGCCCCTAGAAGCAAAACAGAAAGCGCAGATAGTGGAGTTGAATCCTCATCATATGTATGTAAGATATGTCTTTTGAGTTTTTCCACCGTGAGTACAAGTGAAGAAGGATACAATTCCCTCTTATTTTTATTCTTTGTACAGAAAGACTTTAAGTCAAAGACTGGTGTTTTCTTGTTCATTTAACACCTGCCTTACTCTATTCAAAATAGATCTTAATAGCTTCTGGATTTTAAGGATTTAGCTGCCATTTTCTCACATCTAACTACCAGGAACAACACAGTGTTTGCAATATTTGAAGACTTGAGCCATAGGACAGAGAATTAATTTTGCCCTCTTTTTAAATTTAGCTTGAGGAGTATACACTTTGCTAAAAAATCTAACAGGTAGTAAATATTCTTTTTCTCTTCCATGCGGCAGGAAGTAGAGAGAAAATAAATAGAGGTGGGAGTGGGTAAATAAGGCATAGAAGGTGAGAACGAGAGAAACTGGATGGATCATCAGGTTCTAAGATAAATTTTCACACTAACCTGAATGCTTAATATAGGCACTAGATTTTAAATATCCTATACCCTGGTCACAGTTCTTCCCCTATACTATAATTTTAAAACTTGAGAGACTAGGCTTTGCCTGTGATAACCACAGTGACTACAGAAGAGGTAAATTATCTTATTTGTATAAGCTGTACTCACAGAAATACTATCACTTATGTTGTTAAGGGCAGCTGCCAGGAAGCTTACTGCTTCCAGACTCCTTTGTGTGAAATTCTCAGACAGCCTCCATCTGTTCTCTGAGGGCTAGAAGTTCCTTATGAGTACATGAAAACAGATTTCTAAATCTTAGTTGTTCACATATACCAAGTACTGAGCTAGACCCTTTGTTGGTCTTCTGCTGGAGTTGTACCATCTTAGTTCTGTCTTTCAGTGCTCCCTACCATAGCAGTCTTGGGACTTTGCTTATGGCAAGTTTTGGTTATCTCAGCTGTAAGCCCTTCCCACAGGTACTAGGCTCACTGATGAAGAGAAGGAGCTGGAGCTGGCAGAGACTCAGAATATAGACTGATTCAGTAAACACTTACTGTCAGTACTTGACTAGGCCTTTTTCAGTTGACATCATTGGTTCTAACTGAAGTTATGCAAAATTTCCCAGAGACAATGATTTTTGACTATATATGAGATGATTCTTTATAGTATGTTCCTAAAAAACACATTTGTCTACAGGGTTACTCCTCTTCAGGAGAGTGGTAGTGTTATGGCAACTAATAAATGTTCCTTTTCAGAAAATTATACAACTTATTTTTTAGTGTATATACTTTAATTATATATTTCCTGTTTTATAGACAAACTTATTGGGGTCCACTGTACCCATGGTTTAAACAGGACAGGCTATCTCATCTGCAGGTAAGTTGCCAACACAAAAGTAGGTCATGTTTAAGTTGTTTTGCCTGATTACAATTTTAATGTAAGCTTATTGCAAAAAATGCAGACAGTTTAGAAAAATACGAAGTAGAAAGTGAGGATACCCTGCAATACTGTCTCTCACATACAGGACCATTAATAATTTAGTGCATATCTTTCCAGACTTAAAAAACAAGCATATATATGTAATTTCTTTAATAGTATGATATTTAGAAATTCTATTTTATAAATTAATATGTGGTGGACATTGTTCCACAGAAATATTTGGATACCCCATTCTTTTTAAAGGCTGCATTTTGCTCCTTTGCATATTGATTAACATAAGAGTCAGAAGTTTTTTCTTTTTTAACTTTTTTTATTGTATAGTATAACATATGTACAAAGCAAAGAAATAAAAAAGCAATAGTTAGAGTCAGAAGTTTTTGATTATGTAAAATATTGGAGTAATGAATATTCCTTTAAAAACATCTTTGAATACCTATGCTGTTGTCTCAATAGAGCTGATCAAAGTAGTTCTGAATAAAAAATATCCACCCTTATACCTCTGTGAATGTTGCTATACTGTATCTGTTTATATTTGTTCGTTCAGAAGATTTTATTGAGTATCTGTTTTATATAGGTATTATGTTGATTGCTAGGGTACAATTGTGAGCAAAGAAACTTGGTCTCCCCCTTTGTGAATTCTGACAGTCTAGATGGGGAATCGACATTGAAGAAACCCACAAATGCACACATAATTACAATTGATAAGTGCTAAGAAGGAGAAGTACATGAGACTGTTAGAGAGTATAAGGGGGGATTTGACATTGTCAAGGAGGTTAAAGAAAGTTTCACTGGGGAAGTTTGAGCTGATATCTGAAGGTTCAGTAGGTTAGCAATTGAGTAGACATGTTGAGGAGTGAATTCTGGGCATCAGGAATGGCAAAAACTCTATGTGGGAAAGCATATACTTTGTGGTAGGAACTGAAAGAATGCTAGTGAGGCTGGGCCATAGGGGAAGTATGGCATTCAAATGGAGCTGGAAGTGCGGGTACTGGCTAGCTTATGAAGGGCTGTGTTGAAGATTCTATACTTTATCTTAAGAGTGTTAGAAAGCCTTTGGACTTTCTTTTTGTTGTTGTTGAGCTTGTGGAATATATTTACATTCTTGAGCTATGATTTTGGTTACTGAGTGGAGAATGTACTGCTGGGGGAAACAGTGGAAGTAAGGGGACAAATTGAAGCTTATGTAGAAGTCAGGGCATAATAATACCTAGAACAAGGGGTACACAACTGATTCAGTGGTAAAATGCTCGCCTTCCATGCAGGAGACCTGGGTTCGATTCCCAGACGACCATGCATCCCCACTCCACCCCCCCCAAAAAAAATAATACCTAGGACAGGGTTGTGGTGATAGTTATGGTGGAAAGATGTGGCTGTATTCTAGAAATAATTAGGTTATTTCTTGGTCATAGATTGCAGGTGAGGGTAAGGAAGAAATGGCTGACAATAGGAGTCACTCCTAAGTTTCTGGCCCATTCAGGTGGCTAGGCAGTTTTTTTTCCAACAAATGAAAGTTTTATTTTTACTATTCTTATCTTTTTTTAGTAGATCATTTAATGTTTCACCAAAAGGATCCTCCCTCAAGTAAAATTGCTTATGTATTGAAACCCTGATTTTTTTTTAATATGAGTGACCATCTATTATCAACACCCTGCATTATTGACATTCTTTTGTTCTTCCTCATGGAAAAAACACTTTTTAATTCATACATTTATTCACTATCATTGTACACTCTAGGCATTCCTAGATTATACCATCTCAGTCTTTATCATCTGTCTTTCCTTCTGGTTACATGTGTGTCCCCAGCCCTCCTCCCTCCATCATTCTTACATTCAGCTTCATTCAGTGTACTTAAATTATTGTGCTACAATCAGGTAGTATTGTGCTATCCATTTCTTAATTTTTACAATCAGTCATGTTGCACAATCTGTATCCCTTCAGCTCCTATTACCCAATATTTACCCTATTTCTGTCTTCTAATGACCTGTGTTCTTAACTGAAATTCTCCAAGTTCATTCATTAATGTTCATATCAGTGAGACATACAGTATTTGTCCTTTTGTTTCTGGCTAATCTCATTCTGCCTAATGTCTTCAAGGTCCATCCACATTGTTACATGCTTCATAACTTTATTCTGTCTTACAGCTGCATAATATTCCATCATATAGATATACCACAGCTTGTTTAGCCACTTGTCTGTTGATGGACATTTGGGCTGTTTCCATTTCTTGGCAATTGTAAATAATGCTGGTGTAAACATTGGAGTGCAAATGTCCGTTTTAGGCAGTATTTTTAAAATATGTTAATATTTTCCCTATTTTGTCTTTTGCTTGTTGTTGGTACGTGATAAGTACTCTGTCATGTTAAGGAAATCTCCTGTTTGTGTACAAGGCATTTTGATTAAAAATGACTGTTGAATTTTATCAGATACCCTTTTAATGTTTGTCAGTTCGGGACTATTTTTTTCCCTTAATTTATTAAATTGTATTAATGTAAATAATTATATTTTAATAGATTTCCTAAAGTTGGGTTATCCTTGCATTCTTGGAAGAAAGCCTTTTTGTGGTCATGGTATATCTGTCTTTAATAATTACTAGATTAGGTATGTTGACATTTTCTTAGGATAAGTTAAATTGGACCTTTTATGAAAAAACTTGATTTTTTCTTTTTTGTACATATAAATGACCCAGATTATGTTGTTTTGTTAGATATTTGATTGATGTAGAAGGCATGAGGCCAGATGATGCAATTGAATGTAAGTATGAGGGTTGTTACACTTTTTCCTTTTAAAAGAGTCGAGGGTAGAAATGTAGCTGGATTTCTCAAATATGGGGGAAAAATTCTAACTCAGTTTTTCTGATATAAGATAATCTTTTGCCAGAAGTTTATAAAGGGATGTATCTGGAGATGCAAATAATAACCTGAATAATTAGTGAATGGGTTTCAGCTTTGCTTTGCTTTTTCTGAGAAGATTTGTTGATTATACAGTTATTTCTAGTAATTCATCCATTCCTCAGTATTCAATAGGTGCCGGGGACATTGCTTAGAAAGACAAAACTACATTGAAGACCTTCAGAATGGTCCTGTCAGAAAGTAAGTTTTGTATTTTATATGTGAAATTTGTAGTTAGAGTAGTCTCTTAATATAGTTTAAGTTGCTTTTATCCCTTCTTCTAGCAGCTTGTTTACTTGCTGGGGGAAACCTGCACAGATAGGAATGGGTCTAGATGGGATTATTATTTTCATAGACCAAAGTATAATCACTAAATTTCCTACCAAATTTGGAAACCAGTAATGTTGTGTGGAAAATTCTCTTTGAGGTATGGCGGTTCTGGTGTATCCAGGTCAAGTTGTTTTGAAGAATCGCAACAGATCCTGGAACCAGTCAATAAGTGTGTTAACCAAGGACCTCGGTATAACCTGTATCGGACTCAAGGTTACCCAGCACCTTCCCAGCATTTCCACTTCAACACCCGAGATTTGCAACAGTCGGTCAGGTACCTTGGCTTTCCCTTTTTCTAGAATTAAATAGAAATTATTAATATAAATTTTAGTAAGTACATTATGGTAATGATGAGGAATTGATGTTTTCTTGCTGATTAATAGGTCAGTCACTGTCAGCCAGGGAGTGCTTTCCACATTTTGCACTTAATGCAGGAAAATCAAGTACAGGTCAGGAAATATGTGACTATTCACAGGTGGTTGGGAAAGGGAGTTAGAAATTTTCATTGCTTCTAAACTGATTTGATGTGACTACCAGA
Organism: Tamandua tetradactyla; assembly: GCF_023851605.1. Lineage (NCBI taxonomy): Eukaryota > Metazoa > Chordata > Mammalia > Pilosa > Myrmecophagidae > Tamandua > Tamandua tetradactyla. The sequence continues at coordinate 47,430,002 of NC_135343.1, read as the reverse complement.
AGAATTCTTGTGTTCTTAGGCTACATTAATAGTGTTATAGTTTTCAAAATGAGGGTGAGGGTTACTCAAAGAATAAATACAAATGATTAGACAAATACTAAAATTTAGTAGAAAACTTTCTAAAGGAGTTGAACAGAAAAATCAATTATTTTCAATTGGGAAAGGGAGAAAATATGGTTAAAATAGTGAGGTGCTATTCTTTCCCTGTTAATTTTGCAGCAGAATTTTTTTTAATGAGGCAGTCCACTATAGTAGTTAAGATTTAGGCCAGACCTGGATTTGTATCCTGGCTCTACCACTTGCCCGCTGTGTGGTCTTGGGTAAGTTACTTAGCCTCTCTGAGTTTTCATTTTCTCATGAATCAGATGGAGATTATAATCACACGTATCTCCTAGGGTTTGTTGTTGAATCTTTCATGAGTTAATAAAGCACTTAGTATATTATGAACACTTCTAAAAAATGTTGACATTTTTTAAAGATGTAAACAGTTCAGAAAAGTGTTGCTTATGTTGACAGTGGCACTGAAAATTGGTACAAACTTTTTCTTTTCTTTTTTTGTATGGACAGGCACCCAGGAATCAAACCCAGGTCTCCGGCATGGCAGGCGAGAACTCTACCTGCTGAGCCACCGTGGCCCACCCGGTACAAACTTTTTGAAACAAGTTTAATAGCCATAAAAATGTTCACACCTAGTAAGTCCATGCTGAAAGTAAGAGAAATCAAACTATGGAAAAAAAACTACATTCATCTAATCATTCATTTCTTAAACTCCCTACTATGTATCAGACACTGGACTAAATGGTCAGGTTACAATAGTATATATACTGAGATATTAATCCCAGCATTATTTCTAATTAGAAACAGCCTGCATCTCTAACAAGGGAGACTAGCTAAGTATATCCATACTATGACATTTTATAAAGCCATTGAAATTGATAGCTCACTTACAATAAGTAAAAATAATAGGTTATGATTCAACAAAATAAAAAGATAGTCGGGATGAAAGATCAAAAGGAAATATTAACCAGTTGAATTTTATTGAGATTAGGGTTTTGGGTGGTTGTTTTTCTTTGCCCCCTCCTCAGGTTTCCAAATTTTCTCTTGTATAATTATATTAGATTTATTGGTCTTCCTTTTGAAATAATTAAATTTAAATGCTTTCAAGTTACTTGCATGTACCGTGATTACAATTTCTATACTTCATAATTAATGTATACACTTATAAAGTGAAAGCGGTTCTCTGTTTTCAAAAATGAATAGCTTAATCTTTCTCATGTCGACCCTGCCAGACTTGTGGAAGGAAATTATGTGATTAGAATCGTCTGAGCATGCATATGTACCCATAGAGTAGAGCAGAATGGCTCCTGGGAACCTACTGTGGGCCCAGCTGTCATGTAGGTAATTTAAATGTATTGTCTTAATTTACCTTCATACCAATGGATGAAAATGGAAGCTATTGTTAGTTTCCTTTTATAAAGAACCAAGAGATAAAAAGATAAATTATTTTATCTGCCTAAGGTAACACAGGTAGGAAACAGTAGAACTGAAATATCTGTACTAGTTTATAAAGCTTAGTGTATTTTATGAATCTTAATAATACTTTATTACTTTTTGTTTTGTTTAAGGAAATTTTCACAGAATCAGAACTTTTACCGGAGAGGTCTTATCCCACCTCCTGGTCCCCCTGGGGAGGACTATTCACAGAGGAGATATTCTTGGAATGCAAAGCCAAGTACCAGTCAAGCAGCCCAGAATATAAGGTTACAGTATCCTTAAAATTACTGCAATAGTTGGGGATGGACACCAGTGACACCATCCTATTCTAGAAATCTATCAGGAGACCAGAGCTAGACTGAAGACAGATGGAATGACTTTTAAGTAGATCAAGTCAAATGAGGTTTATTGTCTATTTCATGGCTCCCTTATGCGTTCAAGCTTAAGGAACAGTTGTACTGATATTTAACTCTTTACTGATAAGTTTGCAGTAATTGCAATAATAAAGGAAAAATCTGTTATTCAAATCTTAAATTTTTTTAAAGAAAGTTATTTTAGAGTTTTTAGATGTTTAAAATTTCTACTAAACTCTCTCTAGGAGACAATCTCTTTAAAATCTAGGCACACAACAAACAAACAAAAACCAAATAAAGTAAAATAAAATAAAACCTAGTCACTGTCTATAATTAATTGTGGTATTTATACAATCACATATCTCTTTTTTTCTGTCCATTGTTAGATTTTACTAACTTCCTTTCACTGAATTGTTAAATATGCCATCGAATACAGAGTAGATAAACTTTTAGGGATTGTCACAGGGGCAAGAGAGACTGATAAACCAGAATGCTGACTTATTAAATTATAGTAGGTAATTTACCTGACATGATAATTGCCATCACCTGGATAGAACTATTCAGAAAATGTGAAAACTTCTATAAATTACAAAGATTGCTTGATAAACAGAACAGGATATGACTGCAGCCTGGTTATCTGGGAAGATTTGCATGGCTCTTTGGTCACTGTTCCTCTGTTCCTGAGGGGATCTTATCCCAATTGCATGTCACAAAAGAATGATGCCTTTCCCTTGACTCTAAGTGGTCTCTTCTGCTGGCATACCTCTGGAACACATAGATTGGTTACTTAGGAGGATGTTAATTATTTTTTAGTTGAAAAGGAGGCCAGAAATGTTTGCTTGCATGAGGAAGTGTCTGTCTATCATGACACATTAATCCTTGGTAAGTATTTGATGAATACTTGAGCAATTTGGCTTCGTTTTTTAAAGCCTCTGGTTTTGAGGATTTGTGTCATAGAATGTCTGATACTGTACATGATAGTTAAATTCTTCAGTCTCTTTTATATTTGAAGAAGAAAGATGTGAAACCAGACCTTAAGGAAGTACTCTATCTCACCTGCTTCCCTTGTCAGTATCTAATTAACTCAAGCAAGCAGCTTACCCTTTAAGTGATTGCTCATAAAGCTTTTGTCCCCCACATTTAACAGAGGCACAGAACTCTTATTGGGGAATTGTTTCCCAGGATCCATCATCAAGGCTTACTTGGAAAGACACTGAAGAAAGACATCTAGTAAGGTATAAAGGAACAAGCAGAGGTATCGATGGGGAGGCTAACTAGTCTAAAACATTTTAAGAGCCCTTTGACAAGCAGTTTCTAAGGAGGACATCACCAGCAAAAATGCACTACCACCTTCAAAAAAGTTTTCTTGATCCTATGGCCCCCTCGGACCTCTTGCCCTTTTCAGTTGTCAATATGACTTATTAAAAACTAGTCTCCAGATGACTAAAAAGCAGATGAAGAGCTGCCTATCTTCATTGGCTATAAGGGAGATGCAAATTAAGATGACACTGAAATTATCACCTCACACCTATAAGAATGGCTGCTGTTAAACAAACAGGAAACTACAAATGTTGGAGAGGATTTGGAGAAATTGAAACATTTATTCACTGCTGGTGGAAATATGTAATGGTGCAGCCACTGTGGAAGACAGTTTGGCAAATCCTCAGAAAACTAAATATTGAGTTGCCCTATGACTTGGCAATATCAATACTCTAATTGCCCAGAAGACCTGAGGGTAGTGACATGAACAGACATCTGCACACCAATGTTCATAGCGGCCCTATTCACAATTGCCAAGAGATGGAAACAATCCAAGTACCCATCAACAAATGAGTGGATAAACAAAACAGTATGTATGTATGATGGAATACCCTGCATCAGTAAGATGAAATGATGTTCTGAAACATGACAATGTGGATGAACCTTGAGGACATAATGCTGAGTGAAATAAGTCGGACACACAAGGACAAATGTATGATTTTGTTATTATGGTTCTGGTAGTCTCAGAGGCTACACTGTAGAATATAGCAGACCTAGGGATACATAGAAGCTAGAGATGGAGGAAAGGCTGTCTAAAGAGGTTGAATCTAAATACAAAGGAATGGATAGAAGTGATGATAATGAATTAGTGGATTAATAAGTACCATTGCCATATTGAAGGTGAATATGACTTAAAGAGGATGTATAGTGCCATGTATCCCAATGATTGAATTTAAGTTCTCACATGAACTATTTCAATGGTTCAATAGTGGACAGGGAGTCATTGGTAGAGGGATATAGGGGAAAACTAAAAATGCATGCTATGGCCAGTAGTTAACAGGCAGATAATGCTAAATCCCATCTTTACTCCTGTTGTCTCGTAAGAGCACCTGTGGCTTGAACTGAGCCTCCACAGGTTTTGTGCATGAGGTTTGCCTTCCTGGAACGTATAATTCACAGAGGGATTCTAGGTCAGATAAATCGTGAAACCCAGAGGGACCAGCCTCTCCAAGATTATCGGTTGATTGCAACCCCCTATCCTTCAGCGTGGACATTATTTCTCAGCATGGAAGAGTTGGAACAGGCATTCCCCAAGGATCCCTACAGAGTGGGAGAGGGATTAAAGGAGAGGGAGGAGGTATAACAGGAAAAAAGGATTTAACAAATGAATATGGCTGCTGAATCACTATATTAATATTCCTTCCAGCCTCCAGTGTTCTGGAGCAGCTGAAAGGAAAAATCTGAGATGATGGAATGGTAAGCCCATGACAAACTCTGGGATCTGTTCTGTAGCTGCTTGTTGAAGTGTGTTTTGAAAATTGTTGCTTTTTTTTATTTGCTTTGTATATATGTTATATTTTACAGTAAAAAAAAAGTTAAAGAAAAAACTAATCTCCATCTTATGTCTCTTGTCTTATTTATTCTTCAAATATTGTGGTTCTGGCTTCTGCTTGCCCCACACCATTAAAGGACCTCAGGCTAAAGAGACCGACAAATCTCTAAAATGCCTCTAATGGTCTATTTGGGCTTTTTAAAGTTTTATTTTTAATTGAAATTAAAACAACAAAAAATTAAGTATGTTAAAAGTCAAATAGTTTCTTTGTCCAAGGTTGTAAGTGTGCTTCTGGATTCTGAGATGCTGAACTCGGTGTGTATAAGCTGGTATTTCCCTAGAACTTTGGGTACCTCTGTGACAACTGGGATTCAGAGCTTGGGGTTCTGCAGCTCTGAAAGTCAGCACTGTTACATACAATAACAATTAACCAAAAAAGAGATGGGGCTTCAATTGAAGATGGGACAGATCTGGTTGGGACTGGGGTGAATTAGAATACACAGCAAAAGATGATAGTATAGGTACTTTAATGTTTCATCTACTGTATGAGATCAAAGGCAGGAATGTTTATTGTGTCTAGAACCTAAATTTTCTGTAACACACAGAAAATATGTACATAATCTTTCTTTTTTTTACATGGGCAGGCACTGGGAATCAAACCCAGGTCCTCTGGCATGGCAGGCGAGCATTCTTGCCTGCTGAGCCACCGTGGCCCACCCTGTAACATAATTTTAATCAGCCTGTTTGGATAGCTCATTTGGACAACCGAAACACATGGAGCCCAGAACGGGAATGAGGCCTTATAACTGTATACCTTTAATGTAATACCCGGAGACATCCCAGACTATGGTGGGCTGATAATTAAGAAGTGTTGGTAGAATTCCTTGAGGGACTGGAGAAAAAATATGGAAATACTGAATTTTCCCATCTGGGAAACCACTGGTACTCTCTCAAACACTGGGGACTCCCAAGAAAATGGGCCAAGCCCTTGATTTTGAGTTTGCCCTTACGAGACTTATTTCTGTCACAGAAAAGCTAAGATCACTTATGGTTATGCCCAAGAATTGCTTCCAGGAAGTCTCTATAGTTGTTCAGATGTGGCCTCACTCTCTTGGCCCAACCTGCAAGAAAAATTATTACATGCCTCCCAGTGTGGGACATGACATTCAGGGGTGAAGGTCTCCCTGACAGTGGGGGACGTGACTTCCAGGGATGAGCCTGGCCCTGGCACTGTGGGCTCAACAATGCCTTCCAAATTTAAAAGGGTGAAAAGAAAGGTGGGTATCAGTGGCTAAGAGTTCAAATGGAGTGAAGAGTTAATTCTGGAGGTCACTCTTAAGCAAGCTTTGGCTAGATATTTCTAAATGCCGTGGTTTGCCAAACTCCAACTAACATCATTCCTGTTAACCATAAAGAACACCTAGGGCTCTATCTGAAGCTCTACAAAAGTTTCATGTACTAGGTTTACTTTCCCAAAACCTACAACCTCCAGATGGGTTCCTAGGCCAGATAAGTTCTGAAACCCAGAGGAGTCAGCCTCTCCAAGAATATCAACCAATTCCATCCCCCTATTGTATACTGTTGACACCCCTTTTCAACATGAAAAAGTTAGGATGGACATAGTCCAAAGACCCATTGGGAGTACAATAAAAGGAAAAGGGAGTTAGAGAATAATTATGAATGCTGAATTACTATATTTCTTTTAGCTTCCAGTGTTTCACAGCAGCTGGAAGGAAAAACCGGAAAATGTATAATTTTTTAATGTATATGTCACAATAAAAAACATTTTTAAAAAAGAAAAAGACACCAAAAAAGATCAAATAGGTTCTACCAAGATTACCACGAAAAAACGCAGTCCTTCCCTCCCCCTGCATACCATTCCCCAAAGGCAGCCACTTATTTTTTTTTTACCAATAAAAATCATTTATTATATAAACCACGGACTCTTCCTTTAAAAGCTCGAGATTGCAATCATTTCAATCATGATACAATTAACACTTGCCCCACCACACCCACAAGGATCTCCAATTTTCAGGGTATCAACAACTGGATCCTGGGTCTCCTGATTCCCAGGTCAGCACTCAGGTGAATCCGTATAAGCAGCGTCCTCCCTGTCCTTGGGTCCCACCACAGGCACGTTGTCTGGATAACGAATTCCGGGCAGTTTCCAGCCCTAATCAGAGCGCCCTGAGAAGCACCCAGAGGCCCGTGCTGTAGCGCGATGTTGGCGGCTCCGAAACTGCGAAGACATTGTCACGATCAGGTCCACACCAAGGGCCCGAGGGAAGGGCCACCCGAAAACGAAGATTACAGCACACCTTCGCGGGCTGGGCGCAGACAGCACTAATCTCACCTGGCACGACCTCTGGAGGATGGGGAGCATTTCCAGGTCCTCGCCTGAGATGGGAGGGGGCGCTGAAACCACGAGCGGGGCCTGCTCCCGGGTGCCGCAGGGTAGGCGGGAAGGCAGGGACCAGATATGATGCGAGAACCGAGGTTCAGGTCGCGATGGAAAGGGACCATCACATATAAAATAGTGATTGAACAGTCAAATTCGTGTTAAATCCTATCTTCTCTGTTTTAACTCCTCCTCCTCCTCCTTTGATCCTACTCCCACTCTATAGGGATCTTTAGGTTATGCCCTTCCTTTTTCAGGTTGAAAAGGGGTGTTGATTATATAGCATAAGAGGATGGAATTAGTTGATATTCTTGGAGAGGCTGGTCCTTCTGGGTTTCAGGGCTTATCTAGCCTAGGAATCCTCTGGAGATGATGGGTTTCAGTAAAGTAAACAGTGTAACAAACTTTTTTTTCTTTCATTGTTGTCTGATGTTTCCAAATGTAAAAAAAAAAAAAAAGTCAAGATTCTTACACCAATTATCTCAAATGAGACCATGCAAAGTAATTCAAAGTGTATGCAACAATCATATGCCCCCCCTTCGGTATTGGTGTTTTATACAATGGTGTAATCAACAGAAAACTGAATAGCATGTTTGATTGGAAAATGTCACCTGTTTACAAAACATGCAGGACAGTTTCTACACATCATGTCTGTAAGTCTTAATTTACAATAACTGTTCTTTTCTGTTTTGTTTTTTATTTGGGAGGCGCATGGGACTGAACAATTTAGCTCTCCAATTTTATCCAACTACCATACAAAAAAGCAGAAATGACGGTCCCAACACTGCAAACTTGAGAAGGCTGAGATAGACGTTATCATCTGTCAGTAGGTTCAATGGTTTAGCTTGAAAATGTTGTCTTTTTCTTTTAGGAGAAATAAATTTCCTTAGGGCCTTTCCTCTAATTTTGCTAGACTGAGTTTCAGAAGAATCCCCCACAAATTTAAAGTGTGACAACTGTAAAGTATTCTGTTGCATTACACAAACAGAAGATCTTGGAACATTGCATAGACTAAAAAGACGACTGTTTGCTAAATGGCACTGAAGAAAATCCTAACCCAAGTGGCACTACTTAGTCCAAATGTTTCTGACCAAAGAAAATTATACAACAATACTTATAGGCTAACTTTTTAAGAGATGCTTGATACCAATACTGCACATATTTTACATGTCAAGTACACAGTTCAAGAGTTTATAAAATAAGATGATGCATTATTACCTTCAAGAATATCATATACAAGAGAAATCCTCCACAAATTACTTGTGACAGCAGTTCAAGTGGAAGTAATCTTATATACAAAAACAATCCAGTTTCTCCTCTGTGTTAAGTATATTATTTAAAGAAATTTAAGCGATTACTAAAAACGAACAAAAAAACCTAGCCCACTGAAAACTGATAGAAAGTGTCAGCTGTGGAATTTTAAATGTTTCCTTTTCTAAAAACATTCAGAATACTTAGCCTCTGTAGAAAGAAAAATATAAAACTCTGGATGATGATATTTGATCACACTACATAATTTAAAATGAAAGCATGTCATTGGTTATTTTCTACTTTACCCATTACCTTGACAGCATTATTTTGTGAACTAAAGTTTATATTTAGTTCAGCTGCATTTATGGCACAACATCTTATTGTCTGCGACTTCTCGCTCAGCGTCAAGCCCCCGGCCGGCGGGTGAGACAATGAGGAGAGACAGAGAGACGCAGACAAATCCGCGCTGGTGAGAAACACAGATCCAAGACACGTAGCAGTTGTAAGCACAGACCTTTACTGGAGTTAAGCTTGCATTCTCTGTTACAGGTTCCGCGCGGGACAAGATACCCCGCGGGGGAACAACCTCTATGCGACCGTCAGGTACGGCTCCCTGTGGGTCGTCTCCACCCACCCTGTCCGGGTAACCTCTTATATACTGTGCCCAAACCCAATAGGTTAGTGCCACGTATACAGAGGTGATTGGAAGATAGGGTTGGTGGGCGCGTACGTCATACGCGGAAACAGGATGCGGGCGCCATCTTGACTCACTCGATGGGCGGGGGGAACTCTAGAGCAGGCTGCAGCGTGTCCACTAGGCCAAACCCGGGAGGCGGCTCTCTACATCTTATCCCAAAACAGGGCACCAACTTTCCTTAAGTGTAACAGCACCAATTTTTTAGCAGCAATTTTTTAAGCGTTCTAACTCTACACTAATAAAATTTTTACAAAAGGCTTAAGTTCACATAGAATGATCTTTCACTCTCCCCTATCCTATACATATCTTAAAGATTTTCCTCCCATTTCATTCTGACCCGGTGGGGAAAGTGCAGGAATTTCAGAAAAGATACCTTTGACTCCAGCCTTTTCATAAACTCCCTTACGGCAGCACCGCCGGAAGACTCCTCCGCTGCTCCGGATACTGACTGTTGCTCACCAGCAGCACCCTGTCCTCCGGCTCGCTCCGGAAGCACAAGCACGCCCCTCGCTTCCCCAAGACCTCGCGGTCGTAGGTCCACGTCTGGTTCGGCTTGAACTTCATCCTAGAGGCGGCCTCTCGCTGCTGGGGCTGCTCGGGCCACAGCCACCCGGCCGGCCGCCGCCACCCCGCCGGGAAGTGGGGCCAGGGCAAGTCCGGCGCCGGGAGGGGCGGTGAGGCCGGTCTGTCCGGGAGGCATCGCTCCCACGCGGGGCTGGACGCGAACGCCCGTCACTGGGACGCGGAGGCCGGGGTGGGCCGCTTTCTATGGAGCCCGCCGCGCGCTCTCAGGGCCCGCTAGCCCGGTCGCCGCCAGGGAAGAGCGAGGAGAGACGCTCCAGGCTCGCGCCATGCGGGGTCAGTTGCCCCAACTCACACCTAGTGGCAGCAGTACCCCGCCCAGTGCAAGAAACTTTTATAGAGTCTCAGTTATATCCCTAGGTGTTCTTTAGGGTTAATAGGCATGATGTTGAGTGGGATTTGGCAAACCGTGGCAATTAGTAATATGTAGCCGAAACTTGCATAAGACTCTAAGAGTAGCCTCCAGAATAGACTCTTGATTCCATTTGAACTTTTAGCCATTGACATCTTGTTTTGTTACCTTTCTTTTCCCCCTTTTGGTCCGGAAGGTATTATCAATCAATGGTGCCAGGGCCAGGCCCATCCTTGGGAATCATGTCCCATATTGTCGGGGAGACTTTCACCCCTGAATGTGATGTCCCGCATTGGGGGGAGGGTAAGAGGTTTCCTAGCAGCAACTCTTAGGCATAAATATATATATAGTCTTAGCTTTTCCACTACAGAAATAAGTTTCATAAGGGCAAGCCTCAAAATCAAGGACTTGGCCCATTTTCTTGGCAGTCCCTAATGCTTGAGAGCAACGCCAGGATTTTTCCAAATGGGAAAGTTTAACAGTTCCACATTTTTTTCTCTAGTCCCTCAAGGGATTCTACCAATACTTTTTTCCCCCCTCCATCCTTCAAGGGACGCTACCAATAGTTTTTATCAGTCCACCATAGTCTGGAATGTCTCCTGGGAATTACAAACTCCCCTTCCGTTCTGGGCTCTGTGTGTGTGCTGGTTTAAAATGATGTATTTATCCTAGAAAAAGCCGTGTTTTAATCCTAATCCCATTTTGTAAAAGCAGCCGTTTCTTCTAATCCCTATTCAGTACGGTATGTTTTGACACTTTAATTAGATCATCTCCCTGGAGATGTGACTCAGTCAAGAGTGGTTGTTAAACTGGATTGTTAAACTATTCCAGGTGGGTCTTGATTAGCTTACTGGAATCCTATAAAAGAGGAAACATGTCTGAGAAAAGGAGAGTATCCGAGAGAGCCGAGAACGCCACAGCACCACGGAACAGAGTCCACCAGCCAGCAACTTTTGGAGATGAAGAAGGAGAACGCTTCACAGGGAGCTGGAAAGGAAGCTAGAAGATGGTGCTGTGTTCACCAATGTGCCTTTCCAGCCGAGAGAGAAACCCTGACTGTGTTCACCATGTGTCTTTCCACTTGAGAGAGAAACCCTGAACTTCATCAGCCTTCTTGAACCAAGGTATCTTTCCCTGGATACCTTAGATTGGATATTTCTGTAGACTTGCTTTGATTGGGACATTTCCATGGCCTAAAAATTGTTTACTTGCAACTTATTGAATTCCCCTTTTTAAAAGCCATTCTGTTTCTGGTATATTGCATTCCAGCAGCTAGCAAACTAGAACAATGTGTTTCAGTTGTCCAAATGAACTACCCAATCAGGTTGATTTAGATTGTATGTTACAGAAAATTTAGATTCTAGACACAATAAAACTCTCTGCCTTTGCTCTCATACAGTAGGTGAAGCATTAGCGTATATATACTGTCATCTTTTGCCCTGTATTCTGATTTACTTTAGTCCCAACCAGATGGGCTTCATTTTTATCTCTAATTGAAGCCCAATGTCTTTTTCAGTTACTTTAACTATTATTGTATATAACAATGCTGACCTTCGGAGCTGCAGAATTCCAGCTCTGAATCTTAGGTGTTATAGAGGTTCTCAAAGTTCCAGGAAAGTACCAACTTATTCACATATAGCTCCATGTCTCAGAATCTAGAAATACACCTACAACTTCGGACTAAGTATGGCTGCTATAAGAGCTTACAAGCTAGGCTCCAATTTTCTTATAAGTATTTTCTGAAAAAGTATACTTGTTCTTTTGTTTCTGGCTTATTTTGCACAACACATTGTCGCCAAGGTTCATTTAGTTTGTTGCGTGCCTCATGACATCATTCCTTTTTGTAGTCACACCATATTCATATGTATACACACACATATATATACACAGTTATATATATATACCCAGTTTACCTTTTGGCTTCTCAGTCATTGTACCCTTCAGCCCCCTCTATCCATTTAGCATCATGGATAATGTCCACTTGGTTGTACAATCAGCAGCACTCTCAATTTTAGACCATTTTCATTGGTCCAAAGAGACAAAGAACCAATAAATACAGCCTCACCCAATATCAAATAAAAACCTCCCCTAAAAAAAGAATCCCCCCTCCCCAATGTCTTGCCCCTCCCCACCAATTATTTACCCCTGGTATTGTTGTGGTACTGTTGCGGTCTTCCTGTTAACTATAGGCCATAGCATGCAATATTAGTTTTTCCCCATACCCCTCTATTATTGACTCTGTACAAGAGCAAACCCTTGAAGGAGTTCATGCAAGAACTCAGCATTGTAATAAGTGGGATACATGGCACTTTACATCCCCTTTCAATCATATTCACCTTCAATATGGCAATGTTACTTATAACCCCACTACTTGGCCACCATCACTTCTATCTGTTCCCTTACATTTAGGTTCAACCTCATTGGGTAACCTTTCCACTGTGCACCTCTAGGTCTCCTTTATTCTACAGTATAAACCTCTGAGATTACCTTTACAGAATTGTAATAGCAAAATCATACGGGATCTATCCTTTTGTTTCACTTAGCATTATGTTCTCAAGATTCGTCCATGTTGTCATGGGACCTCATTTCGTATTACTGATGCATAATATCCCACAGTATGTATTTACCACATTTTGCTTATCCACTCATCTGCTGATGGGCACTTGGATTGTTTCCATTTTTAAGCAATTGTGAAGAATGCTGCTATGAACATCAGTGTGCAAATGTCTGTTCATATCACTGCTTTTGGCTCTTCTGGATATATACCAAGTATTGGTATGGTCAGGTCATATGGAAACTTGATATTTAATTTTCTGATGAACTGCCGAATGTCTTCCACAGTGGCTGTACATTCCCACCAGCAGTAAATAAGTGTTCCAATTTCTCCACATCCTCTCCAACACTTGTAGTTTTCTGTTTGTTTAGTAGCAGTCATGAGGTGATGTTTCACTGTAGTCTTGATTTGCATTCCCTTATAGCTAATAAAGATGAGCATCTCTTCATGTGCTTTTTAGCCAGTTCTATTTGTTCTCTGGAAAAATGTTTATTCATATCCTCTGCCTATTTTCGATTTGGGTTTGTTCTTTTGTTGTTGAGCTGTATAATTTCTTTATGTATACAGGATATCAAACCTTTATGTGATATGTGGTTTCCAAATATTTTCTCCACTTGAGTTGGCTGCGTTTTCACCTTTTTGACAAAGTCCTTTGACACACAGAAGCTTTTGATTTTAAGGAGTTCCAATTTATCTTTTTTTTTCTTTTGTTGCTTGTGCTTTGGGTGGAAGTTTAAGAAGCTACCTCCTATTAGTAGGTCTTGAAGCTGTGACCTACTAATCAAGGTCAGTAGGTTCTGATTACTGACCTACTTAAGCTGCCATTTCCCTATATTTTATTCTAGGAGATTTATGCTAATGGCTCTTATATTTAGGTCTTTAATCTATTATGGTTTTTTTTTTGGGGGGGGTGCATGGTCCAGGAATCAAAGCTGGGTCTCCCGCATGAAAGGCGAGCATTCTACCACTGAACCACCTGTGTACCCCCTTTAACCTATTTTGAATTAATTTTTTATAGGTGTAGAGTAGGAGGCCTCTTTCATTTGGCTGTTGATATCCAGTTCTCCCATGAAAAGACTATGCTCTCCCAGTTCAGTGGATTTGGGAGCTTATTAAAGATTACTTGACCGTAGAGTTGGGGGTCTATCTCCATACATTTGATTTGATTCCAAAGGTCAATACTTCTGTCTTTGTGCCAGTACCATGCTGTTTTGACCACTGTGGCTTTTTAGTAAGTTTTAAAGTCAGGTGTTAGTCCTCCCACTTTGCTCTTCATTTTTAGGGTATTTTTATTTTGTTGAGTTCTCTTTCCCTTCCAAATGAATTTGGCAACTAGCTTTTTCAAGTCTTCAAATAGGTTGTTGGAATTTTAATTGGTATCATGTTGAATCTGTAGATCAATTTGGGTAGAATTGACATCTTAATGACACTTAACCTTCCTATCTATGAACAGGGAATGTCTTTCCACCTACTTATATCTTCTCTTATTTCTTTTAGCAATGCTATGTAGATTTCTTGACATCCCTGACTAAGCTTCTTTCTAGATACTTGATTCTTTTGGTTGCTGTTTTTAATTGGAATTTTTCTTCAATTTTTGCCCACAATTAGGTCATTACCTGTGTATAAAAACATTCCTGACATTTGTACATTAATCTTGTATCCCACCACCTTGCTGAATTTATTAGCTCAAGAAGCTTTGCCTAGATTTCTCAGGGGTTTCCAAGTATAGGATCATGTCAAATAATCAAAGTTTTACTCTTCCTTGCCTATTTGGATCCTTTTTATTTATATCTCCTGCCTGATTGTTCTAACTAAAAATTCTAGTACAATGTTGAATAATAGTGGTGACCGAGGGCATTTTGTCTGGTTCCCAATTTTAGGGGGAATGCCTTCAGTCTCCCACCATGGAGTATGAAGCTGGCTACGGGTTTTTCCTATATGCCCCTTATCATACTGGGGAAGTTATCTTTGATTCTTACCTTTTGTTTTTATCAGAAAAGTATGTTGAATTGTGTCAAATGCTTTTTCAGCATCAATCGATATGATCCTATGATATTTCCCTTTCAATTTGTTAATGTGTCGTATTACATTGATTGATTTTCTTATGTTGAACCACCCTTGCATTCTTGGCATAAATCTTGGTCATGATATATAATTCTTTTAATGTGTTATTGGATTCAGTTTGCTGGTGTTCTGTTCAGAATTTTAGTATCTATATTCATTAGGGAGATTGGCCTGTAGTTTTCATTTCTCATAGGGTCTTTATCAGGTTTGGGTATTAGGGTGATGTTAGCTTCATAAAGTGAGTTAGGTAGCACTCCTTTATTCTCAATTTTTGGGAAGCATTTGAGCAGGATTATGTTAGTTATTTTTGGAATGTTTAATAAAATTACTCTGTGAAGTATGACACCAGGGAAAGATAGATGATAAAAATTGAGACAGTAAACTTAAGGAATGCCTAGAGTGGACAATAATGGTGATTTAATATACAAATAAAAAATCTTTTTTTCATGAGGGAGAACAAATCACCGTCAACATTGCAAAGTCTTGAAAATAGAAAAAAGTACAGTCAATGCAAGCTAGGGTCTATAGTCAACAGTAACATTGTAATATGCTTTCACTGACTGTAACAAAGGCATTATGCCAAAGCTAAATGTCAAAAGGTAGGGGGCATGGGGGAGGGGAATGGATTCTTTGTGGAAGAAATGGAAATGTCTTCATAGAGATAATGGTGGCAAAGACCCTATTTACTTAAGTTGGATTGTCTGATGTGAGATTAAAGTTGTTTAAAAATGAACAGAGAAACAAATGCTAGAGAAAATGCAGAAAAAAGAGATGTACCTATTCATTGTCAGTAGGGAAACTAAGAGTAGAGGCACAGCCCCTTGGAGGGCAGTGTGGTAGTTCCATGGGAGGCTAGGGGTGGGGTTGCTACATGATCCTGAAACCCCCTTGCTCAGTATATACCTAGAAGACCTGAGTGTGGGAACATGAATGAACACTGCACCCTGGTATCTACAGTGGCAGTGTTTGCAATCCATGATGGATGGAGGTGGCCTAAGGGTACAATGACTGAGGAATGGAAGAGGGAACTATGGTGTATACATACAAGGGTCTACTGAGTGGCTGCAAGAAGGAATGAAGTTGTGAGGCATGTAACTAGGTGAGTGAACCTTAAGGACTATATGTTGAAGGAAATGTCAGAAACAAAGATAAATATAATCATGCCTCACTCATATGGACTACCTACAATATAAAATATCAGTGAGCTGAAGTTGAGAGCATGGGTTGTCAGGTTGGGGCCTGTTGTGAAGGGTCCTAGATTTTAAGCTCTTACAGCAGTCACATATATTCAGGAGGTGTAACTGTTATTTCTATAATCTGAGATACTGAACTGTTTGTATATAACCTAGTCATTCCCAGAAATTTGGGGTATTTATGCAACACCTGAGACCCAGAGTTAGAGCTCTGAATCTATGAAAGTCAGCAGTACCCTATAAAGGAACTGTTCAAAAAGCTGAAAAAGGGATCTGACTTTGAGTAAAGATATGAATGAAGCTGATCTGGATAGGACTGAGGTAAATCAAAATATAGGGTAAAGGATGATATCGTTCATATTTTAAAACTTCAACTTCTGTGTGAGACCAAAGGGAGAGATGTTTATTTGGTGTAAAATTTATATTTTGGGTAGTGCATTTCTTTTTTAATATTTTTATTGACAAAACAACATACAAACACAAATTCTTTTTTTAATTTTATTTATTTATTTTTATTTTTTTTACTTTTTTTATTAATTAAAAATTAATTAATTAAAAATTAACAAACAAAACATTTAGAAATCATTCCATCCTACATATACAATCAGTAATTCTTAATATCATCACATAGTTGCATATTCATCATTTCTTAGTACATTTGCATCAATTTAGAAAAAGAAATAAAAAGACAGCAGAAAAAGAAATAAAATGATAATAGAGAAAAAAACTATACGTACCATACCCCTTACCTCTTGCTTTTGTTTACCACTATTTCAAACTGAATTTATTTTAACATTTGTTCCCCCTATTATTTATTTTTATTCCATATGTTCTACTCTTCTGTTGATACAGTAGCTAAAAGGAGCATCAGAGATAAGGTTTTCACATTCACAGAGTCTCATTGTGAAAGTTATATCATTGTTCAATCATCATCAAGAAACATGGCTACTGGAACACAGCACTACATTTTCAGGCAATTCCCTCCAGCCTCTCCACTACAACTTAAACAACAAGGTGATATCTACTTAATGCGTAAGAATAACCTCCAGGATAACCTCTCGACTCCGTTTGGAATCTCTCAGCCATTGACACTTTGTCTCATTTTACTCTTCCCCCTTTTGGTCGAGAAGGTTCTCTCAATCCCTTGATGTTAATTCTCAGCTCATTCCAGGATCTCTGTCCCACGTTGCCAGGAAGGTCCACAACCCCGGGAGTCATGTCCCACGCAGAGAGGGGGAGAGTGGTGAGACTGCTCATCATATTGGCTGGAGAGAGAGGCCATGCAAAAACATTTTTAAAATTTGTACATTGTACATTTCACTATTATTATACATTCTAGGCATTCCTAGCTTATACCATCTTGATCTTTAACATCTATCTTTCTTTCTGATTTCATTTATGTCCCCAGCCCTCCTCCCTCTATCATTCTCACATGCAGCTTCATTCAGTGTTTTAACATAATTACATGACAGTTAGGTAGTATTGTGCTGTCCATTTCTGAGTGTTTGTATCCAGTCCTGTTGCACAGTCTGTATCCCTTCAGCTCCAATTACCCACTATCTTACCCTATTTCTATCTCCTGATGGTCTCTATTACCAACGACATATTCCAAGTTTATTCACTAATGTCGGTTCATATCAGTGAGACCATACAGTATTTGTCCTTTAGTTTTTGGCTAGTCTCACACAGCATAATGTTCTCTAGGTCCATCCACGTTGTTACATACTTCATAAGTTTATTCTGTCTTAGAGCTGCATAATATTCCATCGTGTGTATATACCACAGTTTGTTTAGCCACTCCTCTGCTGATGGACATCTTGGCTGTTTCCATCTCCTTGCAATTGTAAATAATGCTGCTATAAACATTGGTGTGCAAATGTCCGTTTGTGTCTTTACCCTTAAGTGTTCTGGGTAGATACCTAGCAATGGTATTGCTGTATCATATGGCAATTCTATATTCAGCTTTTTGAGGAACCGCCAATCTGCCTTCCACAGTGGTTGCACCATTTGACATTCCCACATCCTCTCCAGCACTTGTCATTTTCTGTTTTGTTCATAATGGCCATCTGGTGGGTGTGAGATGACATCTCATTGTGGTTTTGATTTGCATTTCTCTAATGGCCAGGGACATTGAGCATCTCTTCATGTGCCTTTTGGCCATTTGTATTTTCTCTTCTGAGAAGTGTCTGTTCAAGTCTTTTTCTCATTTTGTAATTGGATTGGCTGTCTTTTTCTTGTTGATATTTATTTATTTTTAATTGACAAACCAAAACAACATTCAAACACGAACATTCTTTTTTTTAATTTATTTATTCATTAAAAAATGAGAAACAAAATAAAACATACATAATCAGTAATTCACAATATCATCACTTAGTAGCATATTCATCATTTCTTAGAACACTTGCATTAATTCAGAAAAAGAAAAAGACAATAGAAAAAGAAATAAAATGAACACAGGAAAGTAAAAAAAAAAAGATTATCCTACCACACCCCTTACCCCTCGCTTTCATTTATCACTAGCATTTCAAACTAAATTTATTTTAGCATTTGTTCCCCCTATTATTTATTTTTATTCCATATGTTCTACTCCTTTGTGGACAAGGTAGATAAAGAAGCATCAGATACAAGGTTTTCACAATCACAGTCACATTGTGACAGCTGTATCATTATTCAATCATCCTCAAGAAACACAGCTACTGGAACACAGCTCTACATTTTCAGGCAGTTCCCTCCAGCCTCTCCTTTACATCTTGAATAACAAGATGATATCTACTTGATGCATAAGAGTAACCTCCAGGATAACTTCTCGACTCTGTTTGGAATCTCTCAGCCATTGACACTTTGTCTCATTTCCCTCTTCCCCCTTTTGGTCGAGAAGGTTTTTTCAATCCCTTGATGCTAAGTCTCAGCTCATTCTAGGGTTTTTCTCAATCCCTTGATGCTGAGTCTCCATTCATTCCAAGATTTCTGTCCCACGTTGCTGGAAGGCCCACACCCCTGGGAGTCATGGCCCACATAGAGAGGGGTAGGGTGGTGAGACAGCTCATCATGTTGGCTGGAGAGAGGGGCCACATCTGAGCAACAAATGAGGCTCTCTTGGGGGTGACTCTTAGGCTTAAATTTTAAGTAGACTTGATCTATCCTTTGTGGGGTTAAGTTTCATATGAACAAACCCCAAGACTGGGGGCTCTGCCTATAGCTTTGGTTGTCTACACTGCTTGTGAGAATATCAAGAATTCAACTTGGGGAAATTGAATTTCTCCCCATTCTCCACACTCCCCGAAGGGGGCTTTGCAGATACTTTTCCACTCACTGATCGAATCACTCTGGGATTCATCGGGGCATCACTCTGGACAAACCAGCAAAATCTCATGTCCTACCTGAGATTCCAAGTACTTATGGCATTCAATCAAACTATCTACATAAGTTATATTAGGAAATGCACTAGTCAAAATGTAAATTTTGTAACAAATAAACATATTTTGCTTTATTCTCACACATAAGGTGACATTTTAAAATGTTAATTACCATCTATTTACAGTACACTCCAATAATGACATTCCTTTGTTCTTCTTCATGCAAAAACATTTTTTAAATTGTACCTTGTACATTTCACTATTATGATACACTCAAGGTATTCCTATATTATACCATCTCAATCTTTAACATCTTTCTTTCTGTCCCCAGCCCTCCTCCCTCTATCATTCTCACATGCAGCTTCATTGTTTTAACATAATTACATTACAGTTAGGTAGTATTGTGCTGTCCACTTCTGAGTTTTTGTATCCAGTCCTGTTGCACAGTCTGTATCCCTTCAGCTCCAATTACCCAATATCTTACCCTATTTCTATCTCCTTATGGTCTCTGTTATGAACAAAATATTCCAAGTTTATTCACTAATGTCAGTTCATATCAATGAGACCATATAGTATTTGTCCTTTAGTTTTTGGCTAGTCACACTCAGCATAATGTTCTTGAGGTCCATCCATGTTGTTACATACTTCATAAGTTTATTCTGCCTTAAAGCTGCATAATATTCCATTGTATGTATATACCATATTTGTTTAGCCACTCGTCTGTTGATGGACATTTTGGCTGTTTCCATCTCCTTGCAATTGTAAATAATGCTGCTATAAACATTGGTGTGCAAATGTCTGTTTGTGTCTTTGCCCTTATGTCCTCTGAGTAGATACCAAGCAATGGTATTGCTGGATCATATGACAATTCTATATTCAGCTTTTTTAAAATTTTATTTATTTTATTTTTTTATTTAATTTTTTTTATTAATTAATGGGGAAAAAAAAAGAAATTAACCCAACATTTAGAAATCATACCATTCTACATATGCAATCAGTAATTCTTAACATCATCACATAGATGCATGATCATCGTTTCTTAGTACATTTGCATCGGTTTAGAAGAACTAGCGACACACCAGACAAAGATATAGAATGTTAATATAGAGAAAAGAAATAAAAGTAATAATAATAGTAAAAACAAACAAACAAACAAACAAACAAACAAAAACAAAAAAAACCCTATAGCTCATATGCAGCTTCATTCAGTGTTTTAACATGATTAATTTACAATTAGGTATTATTGTGCTGTCCATTTTTGAGTTTTTGTATCTAGTCCTGTTGCACAGTCTGTATCTCTTCGGCTCCAATTACCCATTATCTAACCCTGTTTCTACCTCCTGCTGGACTCTGTTACCAATGACATATTCCAAGTTTATTCTCGAATGTCTGTTCACATCAGTGGGACCATACAGTATTTGTCCTTTAGTTTTTGGCTAGACTCACTCAGCATAATGTTCTCTAGGTCCATCCATGTTATTACATGCTTCATAAGTTTATCCTGTCTTAAAGCTGCATAATATTCCATCGTATGTATATACCACAGTTTGTTTAGCCATTCTTCTGTTGATGGACATTTTGGCTGTTTCCATCTCTTTGCAATTGTAAATAACGCTGCTATAAACATTGGTGTGCAAATGTCCGTTTGTGTCTTTGCCCTTAAGTCCTTTGAGTAGATACCCAGCAATGGTATTGCTGGGTCGTATGGCAATTCTATATTCAGCTTTTTGAGGAACCGCCAAACTGCCTTCCACAGTGGTTGCACCATTTGACATTCCCACCAACAGTGAATAAGTGTGCCTCTTTCTCCGCATCCTCTCCAGCACTTGTCATTTTCTGTTTTGTTGATAATGGCCATTCTGGTCGGTGTGAGATGATATCTCATTGTGGTTTTAATTTGCATTTCTCTAATGGCCAGGGACATTGAGCATCTGTTCATGTGCCTTTGGGCCATTTCTATTTCCTTTTCTGAGAAGTGTCTGTTCAAGTCTTTTTCCCATTTTGTAATTGGATTGGCTGTCTTTTTGTTGTTGAGTTGAACAATCTCTTTATAAATTCTGGATACTAGACCTTTATTTGATATGTCGTTTCCAAATATTGTCTCCCATTGTGTAGGCTGTCTTTTTACTTTCTTGATGAAGTTCTTTGATGCACAAAAGTATTTCATTTTGAGAAGTTCCCATTTCTTTCTTTCTTTCTTCAGTGCTCTTGCTTTAGGTGTAAGGTCTATAAAACCACCTCCAATTATAAGATTTATAAGCTATTTTCCTACATTTTCCGCTAACCATTTTATGGTCACAGACCTGATGTTTAGAACTTTAATCCATTTTGAGTTAACTTTTGTATAAGCTGGGAGATACAGGTCCTCTTTCATTCTTTTGCATATGGATATCCAGTTCTCTAGGCACCATTTATTGAAGAGACTGTTCTGCCCCAGGTGAGTTGGCTTGACTGCCTTATCAAAGATCAAATGTCCACAGATGAGAGGGTCTATATCTGAACACTCTATTTGATTCCATTGGTCAATATATCTATCTTTATGCCAGTACCATGCTGTTTTGACCACTGTGGCTTCATAATATGCCTTAACGTCCAGCAGCATGAGACCTCCAGCTTCGTTTTTTTTCCTCAAGATACTTTTAGCAATTTGGGGCTGCCTGCCCTTCGAAATAAATTTGCTTATTGGGTTGTATATTTCTGAAAGTAAGTTGTTGGGATTTTGATTGGTATTGCATTGAATCTGTAAATCAATTTAGGTAGAATTGACATTTTTTTTTTATTAATCAAAAAAAAGAAAAGAAATTAACACAACATTTAGAAATCATTCCATTCTACACATGCACTCAGTAATTCTTAGTATCATCACATAGATGTATGATCATCATTTCTTAGTACATTTGCATCGATTTAGGAAAAGAACTAGCAAAACAGCAGAAAAAGATATAGAATGCTAATATAGAGAAGAGAATTAAAATAATAATACTAATAAAAATATATATATATAAAAAAAGGAAAAAGAAAAAAACAAAAACAAAAGATACAAACAAACAAACAAACAAAAAACTATAGTTCAGGTGCGGCTTCATTCAGTGTTCCAACATAGTTACATTACACTTAGGTATTATTGTGCTGTCCATTTTTGAGTTTTTGTTTCTAGTCCTGTTGCACAGTCTGTATCCCTTCAGCTCCAATTACCCATTATCTTACCCTGTTTCTAACTCCTGCTGGTCTCTATTACCAATGATATATTCCAAGCTGATTCTCGAATGTCGGTTCACATCAGTGGGACCATACAGTATTTGTCCTTTAGTTTTTGGCTAGACTCAGTCAGTATAATGTTCTCTAGGTCCATCCATGTTATTATATGCTTCATAAGTTTAGTCTGTCTTAAAGCTGCATAATATTCCATCGTAGGTATACGCCACAGTTTGTTTAGCCACTCGTCTGTTGATGGACATTTTGGCTGTTTCCATCTCTTTGCAATTGTAGATAATGCTGCTATAAACACTGGTGTGCAAATGTCCGTCTGTGTCTTTGCCCTTAAGTCCTTTGAGTAGATACCTAGCAGTGGTATTGCTGGGTTGTAACCCATTCTGCCATTCTATGTCTTTTGATTGGGAAATTCAGTCCATTAACTTTTAGTGTTATTACTGTTTGGACAATATTTTCCTCTACCATTTTGGCTTTTGTATTATATATATATCTGATTTTCCTTCTTTCTACACTCTTCTCCATACCTCTCTCTTCTGTCTTTTCATATCTGACTCTAGTGCTCCCTTTAGTATTTCTTGCAGAGCTGGTCTCTTGGTCACAAATTCTCTCAGTGACTTTTTCTCTGAGAATGTTTTAATTTCTCCCTCATTTTTGAAGGACAATTTTGCTGGATATAGAAGTCTTGGTTGGCAGTTTTCTCTTTTAGTAACTTAAATATATCATCCCACTGTCTTCTAGCTTCCATGGTTTCTGCTGAGAAATCTACACATAGTCTTATTGGGTTTCCCTTGTATGTGATGGATTGCTTCTCTCTCGCTGCTTTCAAGATCCTCTCTTTCTCTTTGACCTCTGACATTCTAACTAGTAAGTGTGTTGGAGAACGCCTATTTGGGTCTAATCTCTCTGGGGTGCGCTGCACTTCTTGGATCTGTAATTTTAGGTCTTTCATAAGAGTTGGGAAATTTTCAGTGATAATTTCTTCCATTAGTTCTTCTCCTCCTTTTCCCTTCTCATCTCCTTCTGGGACACCCAGAACACGTATATTTGTGCGCTTCATATTGTCCTTCAGTTCCCTGATACCCTGTTCAAATTTTTCCATTCTTTTCCGGATAGTTTCTGTTTCATTTTGGTATTTAGATGTTCCATCCTCCAAATCACTAATTCTATCTTCTGTCTCTTTAAATCTATCATTGTAGGTATCCATTGTTTTTTCCATCTCTTCTACTTTATCCTTCACTTCCATAAGCTCTGTGATTTGTTTTTTCAGTTTTTCTATTTCTTCTTTTTGTTCAGCCCATTTCTTCTTCATGTCCTCCCTCAATTTATCGATTTCGTTTTTAAGATGTTTTCCATTTCTGTTCGTATATTCAGCATTAGTTGTTTCAGGTCCTGTATCTCATTTGAACTATTGGTTTGCTCCTTTGACTGGGCCATATTTTCAATTTTCTGAGCGTGATCCGTTATCTTCTGCTGGCGTCTGGGCATTTAGTCAGATTTCCCTGGGTGTTGGACTCCACAGGTTGAAAGATTTTTCTGTGGAATCTCTGGGTTCTGTTTTTCTTATCCTGCCCAGTAGGTGGCGCTCATGGCACATGTTTGTCTGCGGGTTCCACCAGTAAAAGTTGCTGTGGGTCCTTTAACTTTGGAAAACTCTCGCCGTGGGGAAGGTTCGGCAGCCGAAGCGGCTTGGAAGAGTGCCAGCCGGCCCGGGGGTCCGAACGTGGGGAGGGTCACCACCCGCCGCAGCCCGGGAGAGCACCCGACCGAATTTCCTAGTCGGCCCGGGGCGCCAAGCATGGCGGGAGGGCGCCAGCTGCTGCCGCCCAGGAGAGTGCACTGTTCCCAGCTGGACCGGGGAGTCACGTGTTTGGAAGGGACCCCACGGTCACCGTTCTCCGCGGTCTCGGGATTTCCGACCCAACTCTCTCAGTTGGTCCGGGGGGCCTCGCGTGGTGGGGGCGCCAGCCACCACAGTCCGAGGGGACCGCCTGCCCAATTCTGCCAGCTGGGCTGGGAAGGAGGAAGGGAGGGACTCCGGCCACTTACCGTCCCGCCCGGGAAAGCCCGCGCCCCTCGGTGATCTTACCGGAACTGGTTCTCCCAGACAGTCAGCCGTTCCAGGATGGGGCACGCCGTCCCTTTGATCTCCGTCGTGGCTCCGGGAGCTGCTCTGTATCGTCTCCACTCCCCCAGTAGCTGTTCTGGAGGAGGAAAGGTGAGGGTGGTAAGGCTGTCGAGGCCGGTGGCGGAGGTGCCAGTGAAGGCAGAAGAGGGCACGGTGGTGGTTGGAGAGCCGCCGGAGCAGGAGGAGAAAGGGAAGGATAAGATGGCGGATGGAGCACTGCCAGAGCAGAAGGGGGAAGAGGGAGAGGAGGGCGGGCTGGCTGGCGGGGCGGGAGCGCCGCCGGGCCGGCAGAGAAAGAGGGAGAGGAGGGCGTGCTGGCTGGCGGGGCGGGAGCGCCGCCGGGCCGGTGGAGAAAGAGGGAGAGGAGAGCCCCTTTCTTCTTTTTTGATATAGGCATTTAGGGCAATAAATTTCCCTCTTAGCACTGCCTATGCTGCATCCCATAAGTTTTGATATGTTGTGTTTTCATTTTAATTTGCCTCGAGATATTTACTTATTTCTCTTGTAATTTCTTCCTTGACCCACTGGTTGTTTAAGAGTGTGTTGTTGAGCCTCCACGTATTTGTAAATTTTCTGACGCTTTGCCTATTATTGATTTCCAACTTCATTCCCTTATGATCTGAGAAAGTGTTGTGTATGATTTCAATCTTTTTAAATTTGTTGAGACTTGCTTTGTGACCCAGCATATGGTCTATCTTTGAGAATGATCCATGAGCACTTGAGAAGAGCATTACACCCTGTTGTGGGGTGTAATGTCCTATAAATGTCTGTTAAGTCTAGCTCATTTATTGTAATATTCAAATTCTCTGTTTCTTTATTGATTCTCTGTCTAGATGTTCTGTCCATTGATGAGAGTGGGGAATTGAAGTCTCCAACTATTATGGTAGATGTGTCTATTTCCCTTTTCAGTGTTTGCAGTGTTTGCCTCATGTATTTTGGGAAATTCTGGTTCGGTGCATAAATGTTTATGATCGTTATGTCTTCATGTTGAATTGTTCCTTTATTAGTACATAGTATCCTTCTTTGTCTCTTTTAACTGTTTTACATTTGAAGTCGAATTTATTGGATATTAGTATAGCTACTCCTGCTCTTTTCTGGTTGTTATTTGCATGAAATATCTTTTCCCAACCTTTCACTCTCAACCTATGTTTATCTTTGGGTCTAAGATGTGTTTCCTGTAGACAGCATATAGAAGGATCCGTTTTTTTAATCCGTTCTGCCAGTCTATGTCTTTTGATTGGGGAGTTCAGTCCATTAACATTTAGTGTTATTACTGTTTGCGTAGTACTTTCCTCTACCATTTTGCCTTTTGTATTTTGTATGTCATATCTAATTTTCCTTCCTTCTATACTCTTCTCCACACCTCTCTCTTCTGTCTTTTCGTATCTGACTCTAGTGCTCCCTTTAGTATTTCTTGCAGAGCTGGTCTCTTGGTCACAAATTCTCTCAGTGATTTTTTGTCTGAAAGTGTTTTAATTTTTCCCTCATTTTTGAAGGACAATTTTGCTGTGTATAGAATTCTTCGTTGGCAGTTTTTCTCTTTTAGTAATTTAAATATATCATCCCACTGTCTTCTTGCCTCCATGGTTTCTGCTGAGAAATCTACACATAGTCTTATTGGGTTTCCCTTGTATGTGATGGATTGCTTTTCTCTTGCTGCTTTCAAGATCCTCTCTTTCTCTTTGACCTCTGACATTCTGACTAGTAAGTGTCTTAGAGAACGTTTGTTTGGATCTATTCTCTTTGGGGTATGCTGCACTTCTTGGATCTGTAATTTTAGGTCTTTCATAAGAGTTGGGAAATTTTCGGTGATAATTTCTTCCATTAGTTTTTCTCTTCCTTTTCCCTTCTCTTCTCCTTTCGGGACACCCACAACACGTATATTTGTGCGCTTCATATTATCATTCAATTCCGAGTCCCTGCTCATATTTTTCCATTTTTTTCCCTATAGTTTCTGTTTCTTGTCAGATTTCCGATGTTCCATCCTCCAGTTCACTAATCCTAAAATCTGTCTCTTGAAATCTACCATTGTAGGTTTCCATTGTTTTTTTCATCTCTTCTACTGTACCTTTCATCCCCATAAGTTCCGTGATTTGTTTTTTCAGACTTTCCATTTCTTCTTTTTGTTCATTCCTTGCCTTCTTCATATCGTCCCTCAATTCACTGATTTGGTTTTTGATGAGGTTTTCTATGTGTTCGTGTATTCTGAATTAGTTGTTTCAGCTCTTGTATCTCATTTGAACTACTGGTTTGTTCCTTTGACTGGGCCATATCTTCAAGTTTCCTGGTGTGATTTTTCATTTTTTGCTGGTGTCTAGACATTTAATTACCTAAATTAGTTTATTCTGGAGATTGCTTTCACTTCTCTTACGTAGGATTTTCTTGCTAGATAAATTTGTTGTCTATCTGTTCTTTGACCTTCAGTTCAGCTTTTTCCGGACCTCTACCTGAGGTTTTGTTTAACAGAGGATACTTTTTCAGTTCTTGTTTTCTTGTTTCTTGCCCTGCTTTTATGTTGCCTTTTCCCTCCCCACCCTTAGGAGAGTCTATGTAGGTATTATAGACTCCAGCCAGGTTTTCCCGCACTAAACTGGCCTCCTATCAGGGAGAAGGAGTCACCTGCATCAGTTTTCCCTGAGGGTGAGACACAGCAGGTTAAAAGACTTTCCTGTGAAGTCTCTGGGCTCTGTTTTTCTTATCCTGCCCAGTATGTGGCGCGTTTGCCTGTGGGTCACACCAGCAAAAGATGTTGCGGCACCTTTAACTTTGGAAGACTCTCCCTGCTGGGGGCGTGGTGGAAATGGAGGCGAGGTTGTAGGCTGGTTTTAATGGCTTCAAATTGCCAAGCCCTGGTGTCTGAATTCCTTGAGGGAGGGATTCCACCTGAGTTGGGCTTCACCCCTCCCCTGGGGAAGACACAGGTGGGAGACAGCCCTGAAAGCAGCCCGTTTCTGCCTATGCCTGGGGCATGAGAAGTCCCGCTGCTGAATCCAGAGGCTGCCAAGGCTCCATAGAAACACAGCCACTAAAACCTCCATTTCCTCCCCTTTCCTCTTTTTCAGTGAGCCCAATGAGTGACCTCCGCCTTGACCAGGTTTAGAGTCTCTTTCCTTTCCCTCTGGTAAGCCGCCTGTGGGGGAAGAGTGCCGGGCACTGGCTGCTGCGGCTTGGGGAACTCACGGTTTTGGGGAGGCTTGCAGCCCGTCCAGCTGGTCCAGACTGGGGTACGCTGTGTGTCCGGTCACTGACGTGGCTCCAGGAGCTGTTCTGTACTGTTTCTGGTTATTTAGTAGTTGTTCTGGAGGACGAACTAAAACACGCACATTGCTAAGCCGCCATCTTGGCCCCTCACGAACATTCTTAACATGCAAAATTCCATACATGATGTATAATCAGTGGCTCACAATATTATCACATAGTAGTATATTCATCACCGTGATCATTTTTGAGAACATTTGCAGCACTCCAGAAAAAGAAATAGGAAGAATAAAGAAAAAACTCATACATACCATACCCCTTACCCCTCCCTCTCATTGACCACTAGTATTTCCATCTACCCAATATATTTTAACCTCTGTTCCCCCATTATTTGTTTATTTTTTATTCATATTTTTTACTCATCTGTCCATATCCTAGATAAAGGGAACATCAGACACAGGTTCTCACAATCACACAGTCACAGTGTAAATGTTCTATCTTTATACAATCATCTTCAAGAAACAAGGCTACTGGAGAACAGCTCTACAGTTTCAGGTACTTCCCTTTAGCCCCTCAAATACACCATAACCTGAAAAGGGATATCTATATAATGCATAAGAATAACCTCCAAGATAACCTCTCAACTCTGTTTGAAATCTCTCAGGCAGGGTGGGCAATGGTGGCTCAGTGGCAGAGTTCTCACCTGACATGCCAGAGACCCAGGTTCGATTCCCGATGCCTGCCCATGTAAAAAAAAAAAAAAAAAGAAACCTCTCAGCCACTGACAATTTATGTTGTCTCATTTTTCTCTTCACCCTTTCAGTTGAGAAATTTTTCTCAATCCCTTGATGCTGAGTCCCAGCTCATTCTAGGATTTCTGTCCCACGTTGCCAGGGAGGTTTACACCCCTGGTAGTTATGTCCCATGTAGAGAGGGGGAGGGCAGTGAGTTCACTTGCCATGTTGGCTGAGAGAGAGAGGCCGCACTTGAGCAACAAAAGAGGTTCTCTGGGGATGACTCTTAGGCCCAATTTTAAGTAGGCTTAGCCTATCCTTTGTGGGGATAAGTTTCATAGGAATAAACCCCAAGATTGAGGGCTCGGTCTATTGCTTTGGTTGTCCCCACTACTTGCAAGAAGTTATACATGCAAAATATGTCATAAACACTCTGATGGTTAGGTTCATGTGTCAACTTGGCCAGGTGATGGTGCCTAGTTTTCTGGTCAAGCAAGGACTGGCCTATCTGTTGCTGTGAGGACATTTCATGGACTTAATTCATCAGCATGTTGATTGCATCTATGGCTGATAGCAACAGGTGGCTAAGGTGTGTCTTCCAGAAGGACATTTAATTTAATCAGTTGAAGGCTTTAAAGGAGAAGTCAGAACAGAGAATCTCACTTTCCACTTCAGCCAGCCAGCCTCCCGTGGGGAATTCATTGAAGATCTTCATTGGACTTGCCAGCTCGAGGCTTGCCCTACAGAACTTGGACTCATGCAGTCCCACAGTTGCCTGAGACACTTTTATAAAATCTCATATTTATAGATTTCTCCTCTTGGTTCTGCTTCCCTAGAGAACCCTGACTACTACAAGAACTCACAGAGGATATATTATTGTGTATCATTTTGAATCTACTTAGATTGCAACATCCCCAAAGATAGCAGAGACTGTCTTCTCTGGTAGTCTTCAATCTCGGAAATCAAAGAGCAAAAAAATTAAATATGTGCAGTATGGAGAATAAACTGAAGGCAGACACAACAAAGAGAGGCTGATGAAATAACAATAATAGCTAATGCTTGCTGAGTGCTTACTATGTACCAGGCAGAGTTCTAAGTGTTTTATTTACATTAACTCATTTAATCCTCCAAAACTCAATGAGGTTAGGAGCTGGAATGGGACAAGGGAGCGTCTGGAATTTTTGCAATCTTCTTTTTCTTGATTTGGATGCTGATTGCAGAGGTGTATATACTTTGTAAAAATTTATTGAGGTGTACATTTTGATCCCTGTACTTATTTTTTTACTTTCAATAAAAATCACACACACAAAAACTTCTAAGGGATTTTTTCCCTATTTTATAGTCAAGACACAGAAAGGTTTAAGTAATTTTCCCAGGGTCAGGTAGTAAGTGGTGGAGCCAGGATTAGAAATCATGCAGATTGGCTATCATGTTTACCACAACATAACAGGGTAATAACCTAGGTAAGAAGTGATGAAGGCCTAAAGTGGAGGCGGGAAAATCCACTCATCAATAAACACATGGAATGATGGGGCCAAATTCAAGACACTTCAGAATTTGGTGGTGAAGTGGATTTGGGAGGTAAGAGTGGGATAGCAAAAGCTGTAAGTGAGGTTTGTAGTTGCATATCTGGATAGTTTCATGTGTGATGCCATAACCTGAGATGGGGTAAAGGGAGAGAAAGATTTGGGTAGGGGGAAATACATTCATTTTGAGATATGTAGAGATGCCTAGAGGACATCTTGGTGATGTCCTATGAACAGCTGGGAATGCATGCCTGGGGCTCAGTAGGAACCATCAGCTTATGGCTGATAATTGAAGGGCTAGAGGAATGAGTTCAAGCCAGCAGAGCATGCAGAATAAAAGCTGAAGGTGAAACACTGGTATATATGTCCACCTTCATTCATTAAGTATGTAATGCCCCCTTGTGGGTAAGGCCTAAATGTGTACACACCCAAGAAGATAAACAGACGAGGAAGAATCATCACTTGGCAGAGGAGACATTAAAGACATAAATAAAACAAAAAGGGGGGAAATGCCATTAAAAAGACATTTAGAGGTAGAATCCAGGATAACTCCCTGAGGTGACATTTTATTTGGTGAATTGTTCCTTAAAGGATAGGTAGGATCTTTACAGGCCCTGATCAGTAAGTCAGAAATGAAAGACAAAGACCAGGAACCATCAGTGGTGTTTGGAGATAAACTTGTAACGTAATTTGGCACTAGGTTTGGGAAGAGGAGATGAGGTGAGAGAAGAGGATGGAGGCCATAGAGCCAAAGCCCTTGAAGGCCTTACTGAGGATTGGTTTGGAATTCCTTTGGAAGCCATACTAGAAAAGGAATTTTTTCTTTTATCTAACTCCACACCTAATCTTTTATCAGATTATTTTTGGTGTGTATTTATTTATTTAAAATATTTTTATTGACATCTTCACACACATACAGTTCATACATGGCATAAAATCAGTGGCTCACAATATCTTCATACAGTTGTGTATTCATCACCATGATCATTTTTTAGACATTTGCATCACTCCAGAAAAAGAAATAAAAAGAAAAAACCCATACATCCCATCCCCCTTACCCCTCCCTCTCACTGACCACTACTAATTCCATCTACCCAATTTATTTTACCCCTTACCCCCCCATTATTTATTTATTTTTAATAATATTTTTTTACTCATCTGTTCATACCCGGACAAAAGCATCAGGCACAAGGCTTTCATAATCGCACAGTCACATCGTAAAAGTTATGCGTTTTACAATCCTCTTCAAGAATCAAGACTACTGGAACACAGCTCTACAGTTTCAGGTACTTACCTCCTGCAACTCCAATACACCATAAACTAAAAAGGGATATCTATATAATGCATAAGAATAACCTCCAGGGTAACCTCCCGACTTATCATACATTTCACAACTAAGTCTGGCCTTACATGGCTTTTGGTTGTTAGTAAAGCTTACATCCACTCTTCAAGGGTTCAGATTTTCCACCACGAAACGACACTGAAAATAATTCTCTACAGCCTACACCGGGGTTACCTACCTCCTCTAAAGGGGCTGATATTTTCAGGGATGGCAAATGAGATTTCTGAGCCTGCAAGACGACGGGAGAGCTTGATTTCTTCAATGTACTGTCATAAGTTTACTAGGCGAAGCATCCCGAGAGGTCCTCACCAGGGAATCCTCCGCTCCCACAGCCAGAAGCAAAACGAGTCCCGCCTGCCCAGAAAAAGAACGGTGGAATTTTCAGCAGTGGAAACGAATGGAGAGCTCACCTTGGTCAATACTTTCCTTTACACTGGATCAAACTGAGTACATTACATTCAAAGCCCAAGGAAGGTTGGAGTCAAAATCGGGACTCCAACCCAGACCTCTGCTTCTGGGCTTACGGATCCTTTCTGCCTTCCTTACCGAAAGACATGGACGAGCCCCGGTTCTCCCTTGAGACCGCCAACGAGACACTCTGGGGAGGAAGGATTAGCCGAGGCGCTGGCGGGTCAGGGGCCAGGAACCCCCTTCTGCCTGGATCCTAAAACAGAGCCTCGCCGTAAACAGGCTTACCCGGAGACAGATTGGCGGAGGGCGGGGATTGGGCGCCGCCGCGGCCGGACTTCCGGAAGTTAAGGATTTGTTTCGGAGGAGGCGATCTTTCCAGACGCACCGAAGACCCTACCGTGAGTCCTCCCTGCGTCGGCGCAGGCGGGAGGGTAGGTCTGAGGGTGCGGGAGCAGGGGAGCCCGATACAACTTGGAGCAGCTCTGTTTTTCAGAGGAGGCCGCTTGTTGGCTCCCTCATCCAGTGTTGGGGTACCTGCCGCCGCCAGGCCCCCGAAGCGCACCCGAAAGCGCTCCTACCTTTCATTAGCTTACGTTCTAGGGAGAAGAAATAAAACAAAGTGCGAAATTCTTTAAAGTTGGGGTGTGGGCTAAGAAG
This sequence comes from Tamandua tetradactyla, assembly GCF_023851605.1. Taxonomy (NCBI): domain Eukaryota; kingdom Metazoa; phylum Chordata; class Mammalia; order Pilosa; family Myrmecophagidae; genus Tamandua; species Tamandua tetradactyla. The sequence goes on along the minus strand of NC_135343.1, from coordinate 47,397,687 downwards.
GGGCTCGTGTAATTAAGAACCCAGTTCCGGACTCTGGGCACTATGGGGAAAGGACTCAAAGCGAGTTTGAAGGCAGGGAGGAGTGAGTCTAGCAAGAGGCGAGGGAAGACCGAGAGTCCGGAGAAAGCGTGGTGGCTTGAAGCTGAGAAGGCCCGTGCGGCTGTAGCGTCAGGGTCGTGGCCAGGGGAGAGGTTTGCTTGGAAGCAAAGTGGCGGGTCGGGTCTATGTTATAGAGTGTGGAGCACCGTGACGTAAACTTGGGAATTTGACACGGGAGTAGCAGAACGACAAGATTTGAATTCGCTTTGAAAGCGTACTTTGACTGCCGGACGCAGGTTGGATTATAAGAAGAGACCATTCTTGGGAAGGTACTGCTTGCAGATGAGAGAAGGAAACCAAGAGTGGGTGACAGTGGACGGATTAAAATTGATACATAAGAGCTAAAATTGGCAGAACTTTATGGAGTAGATATGGGACTTATTGACAACGAGGTGGCCAACGATGATTCTGTTTCTGGTCTAAATTACTGAATTACGGTAAATAAGGTCAGACTATTTTGCGATTTCCGAAGGGTTCTTTTTCCCCCTGGTGTAAAAACAAAAACCACAGAACGTTTTTAACCCTCTGATTCCATGTACTCATTATATTTTATATGTTCACTGTAGAAAATTCGGAACATAAATGGTTTCTTCTATATAGAGGAGAGTAAATGCCACCTATAATTCCAGTACCCAACATGGCCATCTTTTGGTGTGTTTCCTTCGTGTGTTTTTTTTTTTCCTGCGTGTATCTTTTCGTTTTGTATGGTGGAGACCACATTGATTGTATGTTTCAATACCCAGGTTGTTTTTTGCTTTTTATTGTAAAATACACATAACATAAAAAACATTGTAACCGTTTTTAAGAGCACAATTCTGTGACATTAAGTACATTGGCAATATTGTGTTAACACCAATATTTCCAGAATATTTTCATCATTCTAAACAGAAACTCATAGCTTTTAAGCAATAACTCTCCCTTTCCCTCTTACCTCACCCTGGTAATCACTATTCTGTCTCAGAATGTGCTTCTTCTAAGTATGTCAAATAAGAGAAATTTAATTTTTGTCCTCTGGTGTCTGGCGTATTTCAGTTGACATAATGTCTTCAAAATTCGTCCATGTTGTACCATGTATCACACATTTCTTTTTATAGTTGAATAATATTCCATTATATGGATAGACACCATTTTGTTTATCCATTCTTCTGTTAGTGAACTCTTAGGTTATTTCTACCTATTGGCATCCTGCTATGATATTGGTGTTCTTTTATCTGTTTCAGTGCCTGTTTTCAATTCTTTTGGATAGACCTAGAAGTAGAATTGCTGGGTTATATGATAATTCTATGTTTAACTTTCTGGGGAACTTCCAAACTGTTTTCCACAGCAGCTGGACCATTTTACAATCCTATCAAGAACAGGAAACAGGGAGGGCCACGATGGCTCAGCAGGCAAGGGCGCTTGCCTGCCATGCCAGAGGACCCGGGTTCGATTCCCGGTGCCTGCCCATGTTAAAAAAAAAAAAAATTGGCTGTGAAAGAACGGGAAACAATCCTGCTACAGCAACACGTTATTTTTTAAATAAGAGCCATCCTTGTTGGTGTGAAGTAGAATCTCATTGTAGTTTTGATGTACATTTCCTTAATAGTTAATGATGTTGAGTATCTTTTCATATTCTTATTAGGCATTTGTATATATTTGGAGAAATGTCTATTCAAATTCTTTGCCCAATTTTTTCTTAACTGAGCTGTTTGCCTTTTTATTGTTGAGTTGTAAGAGTTCTTTATATATTTTGGATATTAAACCCTTATAAAGCAATGAAAAGTATCAGTCATCAGAGACCCCTGACTTTCCTCTGCTTAAGGTGTAGCTAGAGACCTGTGGCTTGCAACAAAAAAACAAATGGGATGCTGGCCATCATACTGCATTTAGAAGAATCCCTAACTGCCCAGTATTAAAGTTAATGTACTGATATTAGTCCTGTTGGGCATAATAAGCTTCACATTCTGTTTTCATTAGAAACAAGCCAGAGGAGCTTTTTTATTCTAAACAGGGCTTCTTAAGATTGTGAAATGCAGATTATGATCAGCAGGTCTGATTGGAGCCCTGGCAATGCTGGTCTGGAACACACACTGAGTTTCAAGGGACTGAACTGGACTAACTGACAGAACAAAAGCAAGATGAACTTTCCTCCCCCTCAGAAGTTACTTTTCCAGTTCAATATCTCAGCCACTCATCTGAAAACTGGAGGAGCTGAACGAAGGAGATGGATGGGGAGGTGGGAAGAGAATGTTCCAGGCAAAGAGAACAGCATGTGCAAAGGCCTTAGGAGAAGGAGAACATAGGTTATTAAAGCAACCAGAAGAAGCCTGGGTAATGGATGCCAGGAGATTCATTCTACTCTTCTACTTTTGTATATGCTAGGCTTTTTCTGTAATAAAGATGATATCAAAGAAAAACGGGAGGAACATAAGCACCAAACCATGAATGCCCTCACACAGCGTACCCCTCACTTGTCTGTGTGCCTGTCTCCCCCACCATCCCCAAGGCTTTTTAGGGTAAGAGTGTGCCTTATTCATCAGTAAGGTGTCAGTACCAAAAAATGCATTTAATAAGTGTGTGCATTTAATACATGTTTATTAAATGGACCGACTTCTTCTTCTAGCTGTCATTGTCAGGTTCATGTGTCAGCTTGACCAGATGGTGGTGCCCGGTTGTCTGGTTGGGCAAGCGTTGGACTGTTTGTTGCTATGAGGACATTTCATGGACTTAAATCATGACCATGTTGCATCATCTAAGGGGACTTAATCTAATCACCAGAAGGCTTTTAAGGAGGACTTAGAAGAGACCATCATTCTTCCTGCTTTAGTCAGCCATTCTCTCCTGAGAGTTCGTTGAGGACCTTCATTGGAGCTGCCAGCTGGTGTCCTGTCCTACACATTTTGGACTCTTACATCCCCACAGTTGCCTATCCAGCCTCTCCTGAGAGTTCGTTGAGGACCTTCATTGGAACTGCCAGCTTGCAGCCTGCCCTACAGACCTTGGACTCTACATCCCCGTGGTTATGTGAGACACCTTATATAAATTTTATATTTACAGATATCTCCTGCTGATTCTTTTTCTCTAGAAAACCCTAGCTAATACACTAACTTCCCTCTGATTTTTCAAGTCAGGAACAATTTTACTTACTTGGCCTAGAGGCTTCCTTGGTCTGGTGGTGACCTGGCTCTGCAGCCATGGCTCTACTTTGGTGAGGCCAGAATGGGGTGTAGGACCCAGGGGTTTTGTGGGTAGGGAGGAGCTGGACCAGAGAAAAGGGTGAAGCCAGGGCAAGAGACAACTGTGAGATACTCTCTGTAATCTGGAGTATAAGCACAGGGACTACAGCCACAGAGGAGACCAATCTATCCTGTGGAACCCTGTAGAGCTAAAGGCTCAGAAACCCCAGGCAAATGAGAGGAGTTAGAGAAGACTGTGGGAAGATGGCAGAATAGGAAGCTCTAGGAATCAGTCCCTCCACCAAAACAACTATTGAACAGACAGGAACTGTCTGAATCAACTATTTTGGAACTCTGGAATCTAGCGGAGTACTAGCAATGTCCAGGGAAGAGCTGGATGAAGAGACTGGTAAATTTTGGTCCATATCGAGGAATTTCACCTTCCAGTGTACCTTCCCCACACCCCAGTCAAAGGCAGGCAGCTGGAGGGACTGCAACCTGTGTTCCTGAAAATGAACATATAACTAAGGATCAGCATATATTTGAGGAAACTTTGAAACAAACAAACAGAAGAATAATAAACTGAAAAAAAAAATGACCCCATGGAAAGCAGAGACATTTATTTCACAGATTGGACATGAAAAATCTCTCAGAAAGCAGGGAGAAAAAGACAAAGGAAAAATATCAGAGAAAAGATAAATAGTTAAATCCAAGTGGCCCCAGTCTTCTTCTGATAGTAATTCCAGAAAGAAAAAACAGAGCAGAAAACTCTCAAGCAATGATACGGCCTCCTGAAACACAAGACAAATCTTTAGATTGAAGGGGCTCAAGTGATAGCCAGCATGATAAATAAAAAGTCTCATCTAGACATATCACTGTGAGATTTCAGAATACCGAGAACAAAGAAAAGATACTAAAAGCTCCCTAAAATCAAACAACAAAAATCTCCCATAAAATTCAGTGACTCAAACCTTTGATTCTCGTTAACATTATCAGCTATCAGAGTTAATGGAGAAGGAAAAATCATTTTCATTATAAATGTCTATATCCTGTGATAGCATGCAACTATCAGAAGGATTTAAAAATAGTTCAGACATCCAAGGAATTAAAGTTATATTCTCTAATCCCTTTCTTTATAAGTTACTTAAAGATGTTCCACCCAAACAGGGAGGAAACTAAGAAAGAAAAGCCACAGGGACCCAGGAAAAGTGAATCCAACCCTGGGGAGTAATGAAAAGAAGCCCCAGTTGAACAGCCATGCAGCAGGCTCCTTTTCCAGCTCTCTCTCTGTCTGAATTTCATTCTCTTATAAAGGACTCCAGTAAGAGGATTAAGACCTACCCTGGTGAGCTCAGCATGTAACTAAGTGAACTTTGAGGATATTATGTTGAGTGAAATAAGCCAGAACGGAAAGAACAATTATTATAAGGCCTCTCTAATATAATGAGCAGTCGCTGAGAATTGAATTCAGAAGCATAGATTATCAGGGGATAGAACATGGGCAGAGATTGGGCAATCAACAATTAAGGAGTACAGAATGTTCAGTAAGACTTACTGTAAAGGTTCCTAGACTGTAAACTCTTACAGTGGTCACATCTGTTCCTGAGTTTTAGCTGTTATTTCTAAATTCTGAAATGAAGAACTCATTGTGTATAACCTGGTAGTTCCTTGGAACTTTGGGTATCTGTGTGACACCTGAGATTCAGAGTTCTGCAGCTCTAAAAGTCAGCATTACTCCATACAGCAACTATTAAAGGAGCTGAAAAAGAGATATGAATGAAATGTAATTTGTTAGGACTAAGGTAAATCAGAATACAGGGTAGTGGATGATACTGACTGTAGTTTAAAATTTCATCATCTATGTGAGACCAAAGAAAGAGATGTTTATTAGGTACAAAATTTACATTTTCTTTAGCATACTAATTTAACCAGTATGGTTAATTTATTTAAACAACATGATTACATGGAGCCTAGTATAGGGAATGAGATCTTGGTGTTCTGTACAGGTTAGTTTGATACCCCAATACATCCCAGGGTATTTTGAGAGTAAAATAAAAAGGTATTTGCAAAATTCTCTTGAGGGACTAGGGAAAAACATGGGAATATTAAACTTTCCTATCTTGAGGCATCAGTGACTCCTAATTTAATTAAGCCCTTGATCTTGGGGCCTGCCCTTATGAAACTTATTCCTGTAAAGGAGAAGCCAAACCTATTATATCTTAGAATCACCAATTCCAGAGGACCTCTTTTGCAGCTCAGATGTGGCCTCTCTCTCAGCCAACTCTGCAAATAAACTCACTACCCTCTCCCCTATGTGAGACATGAGTTCCAAGGGCGGATGTCTCCCTGGCAATGTGGGACATGACTCCAAGGGATGAGCCTCCTGTCCCTGGCATCATGCAGTTGAGAATGACTTCTTGACCAAAAGGGGTAAAAGAAAAGAAAAAATTTCAGTGGCTGATTCAAATAGTTGAGATGTCATTCTGGAGGTTATTCTTACGCATTATATCGATATTCCTTTTTAGTTTCTAGTGTATTAGAAAAGCTAGAAGGAAGTACCTGAAACTGTTGAACTGTAATTAGTAGAATGAATTCTTTTGGTGATTGTATAACTATAAAGCTTTTATCATGTGACCATGTGATTGTGAAATCTTGTGACTGACACTCCCTGTATTTAGTAAATGGGCAGATGAGTAATAAAGGCAAAGAATAGAGAGGGATAAGGGGTATGAGATGTTTTGGGTGTTCTTTTCATTTTTATTTTCTTAGAGTAATGAAAATATTCTAAAATTGATTTTAATGATGAATGCACAACTATATGATTATACTGTGTACCATCAATTGTCTGGCTCATAATGTCATCATACAATTAGATGGATTATTTGGTGTGCTTTTTTTTGGTGTCAATATTTTTGCACAAAATCTCAATAAAATTACATTTAAAAAAACACACCCTAAAGGAGGTGAGTCACACCCTAACTTAAGTAGCTTCACTAAGAGATCCTACTAATGTTGGTTCCACACCCATAGGAATGGATTAACTTTAAGAACACGAAATTTTTGGGGGGGTACATACAGCTGCAAACCACCACACAGAGTTGCCCTACTCCCTCTGGAGTTGTGACTGGGATCCCCACTGGGAGCACAGTCTGGTTCTGCATGTCAGTAAGTAGTGGGAGAGTTGCCAGCCAAAGAGCAAGAGATCCTATCACTTTTCTTTTTTTGGTGGGGTGAAGGGTACAGTGCATAGTTCAGTAATCAAACCTGGGTATCCCGCATGAAGGCTAGTATTCCACCACTGAACCACTCTTGCGCCCCCTATCCCTTTTTATAATTAGCCCCTGTCTTGATTCAGTGCTTACCCTGTTATTGTAGTCCATTAACTGTTTTCTGGAGCTTTGAGAAGGATGTTTCTCCCAGCTCTTGTTGAATGTTCAAAGCTTCTTTGGGGGAATGGAGCCCTGAAGAATCTTAGTCTGCCATCTTGAGGAGTGGTCCTATATGCACGTTTTTTTACAGCCCTACAATTTGGCCACATTTTATATTTTATTTTCCATCCAGTTGTTTTATTTAATGTTATTTTATTGCTTTCTCCACACATAATAAACTATTCTTCAAGAGCACAGTTTTAATGGTTGCTTATTAAATTTCCATATCCAATCCCCTGTTACTGGCTATATAGGTTGTTCAACTTTTTACTGTTAGCATAATGTGAGGGACATTTCAGCATTTCTAATTCCTTTAAAAAGAGTCCTAGAAATGTCACTTACCAGATAAAAGGCTAAAATAAATCTATCAAAAGTCCCACCCAAATATATCATTAAGACTTTGAAAATGTTTTAGAAAGCAAATTTTTTAATACTTTGTTTTTCCACCTAAGGAACTGGTTATGACTTTTGCTCATTCACGTTATCTTTTTAAAAATTTTTTTATTGATACATATCATATTCATATACTATATAATCATCGAAAGTGTACAATCAGTGGTTCAGAATATCTTCATATAGCTATGCATTTATCATCACAATCGACTTTTTTTTCTTTTTTGTGAAAAAATAACATATTCAAAACAATAAATTTCAAAGCACAGCTCAACAATTAGTTGTACGACAGATTTCAGAATTTGGTATGAATTACAATTCCACAATTTTAGGTTTTTACTTCTAGCTTCTCTAAGATACTGGAGACTAAAAGAAATATCAAAATAATGATTCAGCAGTCATATTCATTTGTTAAGCCCTACCTTATCTGCATAGCTCCACCTTCTCCTTTGATCTTTCTCCCACTCTTTAGGGGTATTTGGGTTATGCCCATTCTAATTTATGGGATAGGGGGATGGAGCTAGTTGATATTCTGGAGGTTGTAGGTTTCTGGAAAGTTACCCTAGTACATGGAACCTTTGTAGAATCTTAATGCCCTAGGAGTTCTTTAGGATTGGCAGGAGTGGTTTTGGTTGGGGTTTGGCAAGTTATGATAGGTAGCAACATCTAACTGAAGCTTGCATAAGAATGACCTCAGCATAGCCTCTAGATTCTATTGAACTCTCAGCCACTGATACCTTATTTGTTACACTTCTTTTCCCCTGTTTGGTCACGATGGTATTGTTGATCCCACAGTGCCAGGGCAGGGCTTATCCCTGGGAGTCATTGCCCATGCCACCAGGAAGACTTTTACCCCTGGATTCATGTCCCACATAGTGGGGGTGGGGGTGGGGCAGTGATTTCACTTGCAGAGTTGGGCTGAGAGAGAGGTCACATCATGTTTGAGCAACAAAAGATGTTATATTCACATTATCTTTTTTTTTCTTTTTCTTTTGTATGCTGTATGGCTGGGGTCACATTTCATTCTTTCTACATGTGAGTATCCCCTTATTGCAGCACCATTTGTTGAATTTTTTGCTTTTGTTTGTTTTTTCATTTGTTTCTTTACTTGTTTGTTTTTGGGAAATGCATGGGCTGGGAATTGAACCTGGCTCTCCCACATAGCAGGCGGGAATTCTACCACTGAACTATCCTCACACACCCCTACATTATCTTTTATGTTTCTTTTATATCTTTTTATATGTCCTCTCATTTCCATCTTAAACTTATGCTTTTAAAAAGGGCCATTATTATTTTATATTTAAGAATTTTACCCTCTGTGCTTAATTTCCATGTGTGAAATAAATATATTTGGGTTAAATGTGATACTTTCTTCTTTGAACTTAATTTTATTTCTTAATATTTATGCTCACTTAAAATATAAATAAAATAGTAAATCAGAAAGTTAAGAAAGCTAAGATGGAGTGGTCCCATTAATACTATAAGTAATCTGTGTTCTAAAGAATTCCTAGTAGTCTACTCCTGGTTGTCCCCTGTGGAAGCTGCCTCTCATCAGAGCCTGCTTCATCTGTACTAGCAGGGGCAGCCAGCTCTCTTGGCTTTATTCCTGCATTGGCAAAGGATTCTAGAAACAACAGCTCAGCAGGATTAGAGAGACAACATCTTATAATAATGCAAAATGTGCTTTGGGGATGAATTTTTCTAGTTTGATAGTTCTATCATTTTATTGTTATTTTAATTCATTGGTAGCAAGGGTATTTGTTAATGAAGTTAGTTATAATGTTAACTTTTAAACAAAGAAAATCTATTGTTTTGTTTTGTGTAATAGGATCCAGCTTATCTATGAAATGCAGTTAACACATCAGCTAGACCTGTTTCCAGAATGCAGAGTAACACTTCTCTTATTTAAAGATGTAAAAAATGCTGGAGACTTGAGAAAAAAGGCCATGGAAGGCACCATTGATGGCTCATTAATAAATCCTACAGTGGTGAGTATGAAGTGTAAGAATGAATAAGCCATACGGAGCACTTAAGAATATTTTAATTTTTCTTGATGTTCTAGTTTAGCCTAAAATTCTGTCATCTTCTGGTATAAAATTTTCATCAAGACTGTGAATTTATGTTAGGACAACCTTGATTTAACAATGAATAGCAACATAAGTCCCAGGCCCTGCCAAAGAAGATGTGAAAGGCGGTGGTTCTGATGTAATGGCTAATTTCCAGGTCTCCATCTTCTTATCTGTGAAATGAGGGTCTGAATTAGAAAAATAAGCAAAGGAAGCGTAGCATAGTGGTTAAAAGCACAGGCTGTAGAATCACGTACCCGGGCCTTAATCCTATGTCTGCCACTTGTAACTTTAAGTGAGTCACAGCTAAACTTTATATAGTTCTTACTATGTTTCTGGCATTTTTTTGCTCAGTTTCCCCATCTATTACATGTTAAAATAATTCATAAGGTAGTTTTCAGAATTAAAATAATATGGGGCAAAATATCTAGAATACGAATCTTTCCCATTATAGTTATCTCAGTAGATTTTTTTTTAATTTTTACTATTTATCTAATTTCTTTTTAACTTTAAAATTCTATGAGTTCTTGAATACCGGGCCCTTGAGGTAGTAATTTTAGCAATATAGTTTGTAAGAATTGTGATGAATAAAACATTCTGAGTTATAACTGGAATTACCATGTGATAGGGCATCCCTCTTCAGAGTGCTCCAAAATCTCTCCGTGTGAATCTTTTTTCTCTTTGGTAGATTGTGGATCCATTCCAGATACTTGTGGCAGCAAACAAAGCAGTTCATCTCTACAAACTGGGAAAAATGAAGACAAGAACTCTATCTACTGAAATTATTTTCAACCTTTCCCCAAATAACAATGTAATATGGTATTTTCTTGTTTGATTTCTGTTGGCCTTATCATAACAACCTATGTTTTGCTCATCGGTTGGATTGAGGCTAAATTTCTATAAACCTAGTGATATATGAAGTAGCAGTGAAGACAGCTCTGTACTGCATTGAAGCTCAGCTTTACCTCATACTTGACAAATACGCTTTGGAGTTAGTTTACATGTGAATAAATGAAAGTTTAGCTGAATTAAGTGAGGATAGCTTTATCCTTGTTACCATTTTGGGTCAGGAAGAATCTTCATGTATTTTTTTTTTCCCCATCCTTTCACTTTCAACCTAGTTAAGCCTTTGAAGTTAAGGTAAGTTTCTTATCAACAGCTTATAGTTGGGTCAGGTTTTTTTAACCACTCTGCCAGTCTCTGCATTTTAACTGGAAAGTTTAATCCATTTATGTTGAAAGTCACTCTGATATTGTAGGTCCTCTTCTTACCATTTTGCTGTTTAGTCTTTGTAAGTTTTATATATCTTTTGTTCCTCAAAATTTCTATTATGGCAACATTCATATTTATATGATTTTTAATATTGTAACATTGATTCCCTTTTCATTTCTATCTGGATATATTTTTCTTAGATTTTCCTTGTGGTTACTATGGGGTTAAATTTTAACATCTTAAATGTATAACAGTCACATTCCACTTGATAACAACTTGACCACAATAGCATACATATGTATAATTCACACACCCTTCCTTCACCCACCTTTTTTGATACTCGTTACAAATTATATGTCTTTATACACTGTATATCCCAAACCATAGATTTATTATTATTTTCTTTTTTGCTTGTAGGGCAGGTCTAATGGTGATGAGCTCCTTCAGCTTTTGCTTATCTGGGAATGACTTAATCTCCCCCTCCTTTTTAAAGGACAGTCTGGCCAGATAAAAAATTCTTGGTTGGCATTTGTGTTCTTTCAGCATTTTAAATATTTCAACCTACTGCCTTCTTGCCTCTATGGTTTCTGATGAGAAATTGGCACTTAATTTAATGGTGCCTCCCCTGTACACCACACATTGCATTTCTCCTGCAGCTTTCAGGACTCTCTCCTTGTCCTTTGCATTTGACGTTTGATCAGCATGTGATGGTGCTTATTATTCTTCAAGTTTATCCTGTTTATTGTTCTCTGGGCTTCTTGGATGAGCATTTTCATACCTTTTGACAGGTTGGGGAAGTTTTTTGCCATCATTTATTTGAATATTCCTTCTGCCCCTTTTTCTGTTCTCCTCCTTCTGTATTTTTGCTTAAGAAGTTGTTAAACCTAAATGCTGAAAAAACACTAGCCATGAATATTTTCTGTGTTAACATGTACTTCTCTCACTTTCCATATGAACTTCTTGGGGGTAGAATCCATGTCTTTTCCACAAACCAAGAGGCTGTCTACGTAGTACCTAGAACAGCCGTTATCACATGTTCTCTCACACACCCAGTGCATAAAAATGTTTGTGATTTGAGGTACTGCTAGAAATACCTTCTCAATAAAAGTTATTGAGCTATAGACATTTATACATGTGGCACATGAGAAGATGACTGAAGTTTTGCTGATGAGGTTTTAATATTTCTGCTATGGTTAATAATAATAATACAACTAAGTATTAATAGCAATGTACTGATATCTTCAAGTGGAAATTAGTAATTTTGTGATATGGTTTAAAATACAGGTAACCTAAAAGTTGATAAAATGGGGCAGGCCGCGGTGGCTCAGTGGAAGAGTTCTCGCTTGCCATGCCAGAGACCCAGGTTCAATTCCCGGTGCCTGCCCATGCAAAAAAAAAAGTTGATAAAATGCAGTTATCTCAGTATGGAAATAGAATTTGCCAATGCCGGGACTAAAATTTACCAGTAAATACTGTTTCTTTGAGATCATTTGAATAATTCAAGAAATTATTCAACTCAACAAACATTTTTTGAGCTTGACCCTGTTCCAGTTACAGTTCTAGGGGCAGAAGAAACAAATATGTTCTTGAGGAGAGGCAGAAGAATAAGACAGAAGTAACAATAAATGATATAATGGAAATTCTAACTCAAATCTGTGGGAACAGTGATGAGGAAGCAATTTATTCTCTAGGAAGGAAGATGCTGTGGGGAGTGGCATCTGAACTGGGCCTTGAAGGTTGAGTTCACCAACCAAACCGTGGCAGAAAGGGCCTTCCAGGCAGAGAACAAAGGTTGGCACAGACAAAAAGTGTAAAATATGAAGGGATCCCCAAACAGTCCATACTGCTAGGGGGTGGGGACTCTTATGGAAGGTCATTTGAGGCCAGTGGGAGGGTGCATTTGTGTGCCATGCCAAGAAGTCTGGGCTTGATTCTAAGCAAAGACTACTTTAGAGACGAACTGGTAGTGTTGGAAATAGATTATCAAAAGGAAAAGTTGTAGGCAGAGAGAATTATTAGGATGTGAACAATAAGATGAGCAGGGAAGTGACAATGGAACTAAAGAGGGCAGATAAGAGGGATATTTCCCACATAAGAAATAGCAATACATTGTCTTTTTTTTCCTTAGATTTCTGAGGCTTTGAAAAAATTTGGTATCTCAGCAAATGATACTTCAATTTTAATTGTTTATGTTGAAGAGGGAGAAATACAAATAAATCAAGAATACTTAATATCTCAGGTAGATGGTCATCAGATTTCTCTGAAAAATCTTCCTGAAATAACAAATATTACAGAAGTCAAAAAGGTTTGTAAATCCATATTTTTATAAAGAGTGTGATAGATGAGGAGTAATGTCAGTGTACTTTGTTATACATCATCAGTGTACTTTATTTTTGAAATTTTAAGAAAGGTTAGTGATAACCAAAAGATTACATGAAAAATATGAATGCAAAGAACTGGAAGGTGTAGGTTTATGTAAAATATAATTAGAAAATTACTTAGTTTACAAAACCATTCTTCACTTTAAGAAAGTGGTGGCTTTAAATATCAAACTTACATAGTACATTTAAAATATAAAATTTCATGTGAAGTTAATATCTAGATGTGTGCTTTACAAATTAGAACAAATTGGCTCTCTGTGTTCCGAGAGCCATAACTTCAATTTAAAGGGAATTTTTGACATGTGATGAATTACCATCTCCTTTGCATATTTTAATCACATTTGGGTTTGTGATTTCAAATCATTAACCCAGTAATTGAATGATAAATATTTGTATATACATTTTTGTATAATGAAAATTAATGATATGCAAATATATCACTATGTCATGTAATTTGTCTTTTCTTTTTACAGATATATAAACTCTCCTCACAAGAAGAAAGTATTGGGACAGTATTGGATGGTATCATTTGTAGAATGTCAACAAAAGATGTTTTGTGAAATGTGAGAAATATTAACAAAATTTCAATATTAAAAAAACATTGATTTTCCTTTCCTGATTTTAAAATTAATATGTTCAATTATAGAAAAATTTAAAAGCATAAAAATAGTATTAAAAAGAAAAAAGTAATTTTTTAGTATTTAAGATAGTGACTTTTACTGTTTGTTATTGTCTTTTAGCCTTCTGTTCCTATTCAAATATATTTTTAAATTTTTATTTGTAATATACATACAAAGCAAAGAAAGAAAAAAGCAATAATTTTTAAAGTACTCTTCAACAAGATTTTACAGGATTAGATCCCAGAGTTTGTCATGGGCTACCATACCATCATCTCAGATTTTTCCTTCTAGCTGCTCCAGAACATAGGAGGTTAGAAAGAATGTATATTTTTTATCATTACTTTATTTCTTTTTTGTGAAAATTAACATATATACAAAAAAGCAATAAATTTCAAAGCACAGCCCAACAATTAGTTGTAGAGCAGATTTCAGAGTTTGATATGGGTTACAATTCCACAATTTTAGATTTTTACTCATAGCTTCTCTAAGATGCTGGAAACTAAAAGAAATATCAGTTTAATGATTCAGCAATCATACTCGTTTGTTGAACCCTACCTTCTCTTTATAACTCCACCATCACCTTTGATCTTTCTCCCACTCTTCAGGGGTATTTGGGCTATGCCCATTCTAACTTTTTCATGTGGGAAGGGCTATCAGTAATAAGGGGTAGGAAGATGAAGCTAACTGATGTTCTGGAAAGGCTGGCCCCTCTAGGTTTCAGGACTTATCTGGTCCAGGGACCCATCTGGAGGTTGTAGGTTTCTAGAAAGTTACCCTTGTGCATGGAATCTTTGTAGAATCTCATATATTGCCATAGGTGTTCTTTAGGATTGGCAGGAATGGTTTTGGTTGGGGGTTGGCAAGTCATGATAGGTAGCAATGTGTAACTGAAGTTTGCATAAGAGCAACCTCCAGAATAGCCTCTTGACTGATTTTGAACTCTCTCAGCCACTGATACCTTATTTGTTACGCTTCTTTTCCCCTTTTGGTCAGGATGGTATTGTTGATCCTGTGGTGCCAGGGTCAGACTTATCTCTGGGAGTCATCTCCTACTCTGCCAGGGAGACTTTCACCCCTGGATATCATGTCCCATGTAGGGGGAGGGCAATGAATTCACTAGCAGAGTTGGGCTTAGAGAGAGTGAGGTAACATCTATGCACCTCCGGAGGTGACTCTTAGACACGCCTACAGGTTAGCTAAGCTTTTTTGCTACATACATAAACTTCACAAGAGCAAGCCTCAAGATCAAGGGCTTGGCCTATTGATTTGGGTGTCCCTAATGTTTGACACAGTATCAGGTATTTCCCCAGTGGTAAAGTTTAATAGTCCTATATTTTTTCTCCCAGTCCTCGAGGAACTTTGCCAATATTTTTTGATTATCTGCTTAATATATTCTGGGATATATCCAGGTAATACATTAAGCTATACAGGATTAAAGGCCCTCATTTTTATTCCTGACTCCCTGTGTTTCAGTTGTTTAAACAGGCTATCTAGACAGGTTTGAGATACATGCTACAGAAAATTTAGGTTCTGGACAAAAGAAACCTTTCTTCCTTTGGTCCCAAAGAACATGTGCAGTTCTAAAATGTAGACAGAGTCTTCCTTACCCCTGTGTTCTGAATTACCTTAACCCTGACCTGATTGCCTTCATTCTCATCTCTGAATACCAGGTTATACATATATAAAACATCCTCTAAAAAAAAAAAAAAGAAAGAAAACATCCTCTAAAAATCCAGAAATAATTCCCACTCTGGACAAAATGCGACCACTACAAGAACTTACAATCTAGGCCCCCATTTTCTTATAAGCGTTTTCTAAATGAGACCATATAATAATTGCTGTTTTGTTTCTGGCTTATTTTGCCTCACCAGATGTCCCACAGGTTCATTCACAATGTTTCATGCTTTACAACTTTGTTCTTTTTTGTAGCAGCATGATATTCGATCATCTGTATACGCCATCATTTGCTAATCTACTCAGTCACTGCACCCTTCAGCCACCTGCATTCATTAGGCATCATGTATGATGTCCAAAGTCCACAGTGCATCAACACTCTCAATTTTAGGTAATTTCATCATTCCCAAGATAACCAGTAAACACACCCTCACCAAATAGAAAATCTAAACGTCCCCTTACTTCTTGTCCCTCCCCCATTATTTATCCCTGGTGTTGCTGTGGTACTACTGATGTTTTCCTGTTGAACATATCCCATAGCATGCTTATTCAAATATATTTTAATTTTACATAATTGGAATAGTAATTGCAAACATTTACCGAATTCTTAGAATGTACTAGAGTCTTGCCCTAGTAATTTTATATCCATCAGCTTATATCCTTGTCCATATTTCTGGCTACTCCAGTATCCCCCCTTCGAAACCTCTGGTATTTGTCTGATCCTGTTTTAAGTGTTGTACATGCAAGAATTCATTCATTTCTCAAACAATCTTATGAGGTATATACTGTTATTATCAGCATATTATACATGAGGCAACTAATGGATTACACAAATATTAAGTAACTCACCCAAGGCCAAATAGCTAGTGTGGAATCACATTTTGGAAATGATTTGATATTTTTCTTTTCTCAGTTTATCTTATATTTTTATTGTGTCTGTAGCCAGGCTAATCAGGAGTCAGTAAACTTTTCTGTAAAGAGCCAGATAGTACATATTTTTGGCTTTGCAGGCCATGCAGTCTCTGTTGTAACTATTCAGCTATGCTGAGTGCAGAAGCAGCCTAAGATACATGAGGAGCATGGCTGTGTTCCAATAAAACATTTACAAAAAAAGTAGCAGGAAGGATGAGACTGATGGCATGAGTTTGTGGACTTCTGGGTTAGGTTAGGGTGCAGTTACTAACAGTCCTTAAAGCTTATTAGCTTAACACAATAGAAGTTTATGACTCACTCTATATATCCAACATGAATCAATAGGAAGATTCATTGTAGTGACTCAGGAACACACTCTGCTGAAGGCTCATTGCAAGGTGTGTCATGATCACTCAACAGCTCGATGAGAATGCTGCAAGTTGCACAGTGGCTCTTAAAATTTCCATCTGGAAGTTACAGATAGTGCTTAGCTCATGTTTCATTGACCAAAGCAAGTCACACCAACTTCAGAAGGGTTGGGGATGTGTGATCCTCTCAGGATTATGCTTTGTGTTCAGTTGCCATGTCTCTTAGTCTCTGTTTTAGTTTCGTGATTGCTAAAACAATTCCATACAATGGCTTGGCTTAACAACGAGAATTTATTGGCTCACAGTTTCAGAGGTTAGAAAACTTGCTTCCTCCCAAGGCTGGTATCTTCTGGCTGGCTGGCAATCTTTGGGCTTCCTTGGCTTTTCTGTCACACTGCAACATACATGGCAACATCTTCTTTCCCTTCCAGGTTGTTGACTTCCAGCTTCTGACTTCTCTCTTTGCCTTCCTCTGTGTCCAATTTCCTTTTGCTTATAAGGCCTTCAGCCATGTTGGATTAGGGGTCCACCCTCATTCAATTTGGGTCACACCATAATTAAAGAGAGTAGTTTTGAGCCAGTTTAGGAACAATGTTCGTTACATTAACATAGTTCCAGGACTCTAATACTCCCCATACCTCCTCCTCACCCCCCACCCCCCAAGAAAGGCAATCTGTTGTTAGAGGGGACTTAATGCTGGGAAGGAAAGGGATGTACTTTGGTGGGTCATGTGTTTAGCTCCTTAGTCAAGGGTTAAACATTAAAAAGAAGTGGTCTCTGGGTCCTCTGGGATAAGGTGGGGAAGGGCTTCTGTTACCCAGGCAATTGCTTTTCTCCACATCTTCCCAGTCTTGGGAACAGCCAAGGCTGTATCTATGGTGAAAGTGTCTTTATGCACCCCCTCCCCACAAAACTACAGAAACTGTGCATAAGCACTGAGCCTCTTTTTTAGAAAAGCATCCTGATTCAGCTCTACACCTTGATGAGGGATACTTCATATGCAAAACCCAGATTCCCCATGACCTGTGCTGGAATTGCAACCTCTTTTCTGCTCTTGGCTGGGTTTTGCTGATTGCCATGCTACTCTGCACCTATCTATGGTCACCATGTAAACATAACCTGATTGGTTGGTCTCAAAATGAGCAAAACTTTTATTCATCACAGTTGTCTGTTCTTTTTTTTAAATGCAATTTTATTGAGATATATTACATATTCACATACCATATAATCATCCAAATTGTACAATCAATGGTCTACAATCAATTTATTGGGATATATTATATATTCATATACCATATCATCCAAATGGTACAGTAGCTGTGTAGCCATCACAGTTGATTTTTTAATATTTTCATCACTCCAAAAAAATAAAAATAAGAATAAAAGTAAAAAGAACGCCTAAAACATCCCATGTCCCCTTACCCCCTATTATTAATTTATTTGTCTTTTTTTCTTCTTACTTCATTTGTTCATACACTGGATAAAGGGAGTGCCAATCACAAGGTTATCACAGTCACATCTTAAAAGCTCTATAGTTATTCAATTATTTGTAAGAATCAAGGCTACTGGATCACAGTTCAACAGTTTCAGGTATTTCCCTCTAGCTACTCTAATACACCAAAAACTGAAAAGGGATATCTATATAATATATAAGTAAACTCCAGAAGAACTCTCAAATCTATTTGAAATCTGTCAGCCCTGAAACTTTATTTTATTTCATTTCTCTTCTCCCTTTTCATCAAGAAGTCTTTCTCCGTCCCACATTACCAGGAAGATTTACACCCCTGGGAGTCATGCCCCATGTAGGGGGCAGGGCAGTGAGTTTACCTGCAGAGATGGTTTAGAGAGAGAGAGAAAGGCCATATTTGAGCAACAAAAGACGTTTTCTGGGGGTGACTCTTAGGCATAATCATAAGTAGGCTTAGCTTCTCATTTGCAGGAATAAGTTTCATAAGGACAAGCCCCAAGATGGTGGGCCTGGCCCATCAAATTGTTAGTCCCTAATGATTGTGAGAATATGACATTTTACCCAGGTGTGCACGTTTAATCTTTCCACCTTTTCCCCCAGTCCCTCAAGGAAACTTTGAAAATAGTTTTTAATCTTCTGCCCAGATTACTCTGGGATGTATTGGGGCATCACACCTACCTATACAAACTAACAAGATCTCACTGCCTGTTCAAGGTTCCATGAAATTATGCTGTTCGAATAAGCTGAACGTACAAGTAAAATTAGTGTGCTACTGAAAATATAAATTTTGCACCAAATGAACTTGTCTTCCTTTGGTCTCACAAAGCAGCTAAAGTTTCAAAATACAGTCAATATTCTTCTATAGTCTGATTTATCTTAGTTCTACCCAGATCAGCTTCATTCATATCTCTAATTAAAGTCTGATCGCTTTTCAGTGTTTTTAACAGTTCCTGTATGGGATAATGCTGATTTTCATACCAGCAGAGTTTAAGAGCTGTGTCTCAGGTGTCACACAAATACCCAAAGTTCCAGGGAATGACCAGGTTATACAGAAAGAATTGAGCATCTAAGAAGTTGGAAATAACAGTTAAAAAGGAATAGAGGTGATTACTATAAGAGGTTATAATCTAGGAGGATTTAACAATAGGCCTCCGCTTGATAATCTATGCTCCCATATTCAGTTCTCAAAGTTTGCACATTATAGTTAGTCCATGTTTGTGAGATGTCATATTTGTCTTTTCATTTCTGGCTTATTTCATACAACAGACTGTCCTCAGAGTTCACTCATCTAGTTGCATGCCTCACAACTTCATTCCTTCTTACATCTGCTAAATAGTCCATTCTTTATGTACACCACTACACCACAGTTCCCCTTTCATCGATGTACCCTAGGCCACCTCCATCCATTGTAAAATGCAAACACAGGTGCCATAAACACCAGTGTGGAAATGTCCATTCCTGTCCTCCCTCTCAGTTCCTCCAAGTATATACCTTTCTATGGGTTTGCAGGATCATATGGCAACCCCTCCTCTAGCCTCCTGTGGAGCCACCACACAGCCTTCTAGAGGAGCTGCACCTCTCAGCTTCCCTGCCAACAGTGAATAGATACATCTATTTCTCTCCACACTTTCTCCAGCACCTGTATCTTTCTGTTCATTTTTAAAATGGTTTTATTCACACGTCATACAATCCAACCTAAGTAAAAAAAAAAAAAAAAACACTGGTTCCTATAATAATTATATATGCCTTCAACAACCACAATCTATATGAGAACATTTCCATTTCTTCTGCAAAGACTCCCAAACCCCTCCCACATACCCCCCATTTATATTTAGCTTTGGCATTTTGCCTTTGTTACATTCAATAGAAGTACATTACAACGTTGCTAACTATAGACCCTAATTTGCATTGATTGTATTTTAAAAATATATATTTTTATTGACCCATCTTCACACACATACATTCGATAAATGCTGTACAGTTGGTGACTCACAATATCATCACATAGTTGTGTATTCATCCCCATCATAATTTTTTAGAACATTTGCATCATTCCAGAAAAGGAAATAAAGAGAAAAAAGAAAGAACTCATACATACCATACCCCTCTCATTGACCACTAGTATTTCCATCTACCCAATTTATTTTACCCCTTATGCCCCCGATTATTTATTTATTTTGTATCCATATTTTCTTACTTGTCTGTTCATACCCTGGATAAAAGGAACATGAGATGCAATTTTTTCACAATCACAGAGTCACGCTGTAAAAGTTATATCTTTGTACAGTTGTCCTCAAGAATCAAGGCTACTGGAACACAGCTCAACAGTTTCAGATACTTTCCTTTAGCCACTCCTATGCATCGTAGGTTATCAGGAGATAGAAATAGGGTAGAGATTGGGCAGTTGGTGCTGAAGTAATACAGATTGTGCAACAAGACTGATTGTAAAAATTCAGAAGTGGATAACGCAATACTACCTGATTGTAGGACAATAATATATGTACACTGAATGAAGCTGAATGTGAGTATGATTGAGGGAGAAAGGCTGGGGGCACATATGAAACCAGAAGGAAAAAATAGAGGATAAGGACTGAGATGGTATAATTCAGGATGCCCAGAGTGGACAATGGTGGTGATTAAATGTACAAATAAAAATACATGTTTTCATAGGGAGAACAAATGAATGTCAACATTGCAGGGTGCTAATAATGGATGATATAGGGGAAAAAGTACAATCAATGCAAGCTAGGGTCTGTAGTCAACAGTAATTTTGTAATATGCTTCCACTAAATGTAACAAAGGCATTATGCCAAAACTAAATGTCAGTAGGTATGTGTGGGGGGAATGGGAGGGGTATGGATTACTTGTGGAAGAAAAGGAAATGTCTTCATATAGATTATGATGGTGAAGGTTATGTGTATACACTTCGGTTGGAGTGTATGATATGCAAATAAAACAGTTTGGAAATGAACAGAGAGAATCAAATGCTAGAGAAAATGCAGAGAAAGAGATGTATCTATTCACTGTCAGTAGGGAAATGAAGAAGTGCAGTCCCTTAGAGGGTAGTATGGTAGTTCCACAGGAGGCTAGGGGTAGGGTTGCCATATAATCCTGAAACCCCATTGCTCAGTATATACCTAGAGGAACTAACAATGGGGACACAAATGGACACTTGCACACTGGTGTTTATGGCGGCAGTGTTCATGATTTACAATGGATAGAGACTATTAAAGTCAATAGTGCTCCATACAGGAACTGTTTAAAAAGTTGAAAAAGTGATCAGACTTCAAGTAGAGAAATGAATGAAGCTGATCTGGACAGGACTAACGTAAATCAGAATGCAGGGTAAAGCATGATATCAGCCATATTTTTAAAACTTCAATTTCTGTGTGAGACCAAAGGGAGAGAAGTTTATTTGGTGCAAAATTTATATTTTGGGCAGTGTATTACCTAATTTTACTTGTGTGCTCAGTTTATTCGAACACCATAAAAACATGGAATCTTGAATAGGGCACAAGATTTTGTTGCTTTGCCCAGGTTAGTGTGATATCTCAATATATCCCATAGTAATTTGGCCAGTGTTCTAGTTTGCTAGCTGCCAGAATGCAACACACAAGAGACGGATTGGCTTTTAATAAAAGGGGATTTTTATTTCGTTAGTTCTTCAGAGGAAATACAGCTAACTTTTAACTGAGCTTCTTTCTTACATGGGAAGGCACAGGGTGATCTCTGCTGGCCTTCTCTCCCTTCCTCTGGGTTCCAATAACTTTCCCCAGGGTGATTTTTTTCTGCATCTCCAAAGGCGTGGGCTGAGCTGCGAGTGCTGAGATGAGGTGTGCTGAGCTGCTTGGGCTGTGCTAGGTTGAGCTTTCTCATTTAAGTACCAGCCAATTAAATCAAATATCATTCATTACAGCAGGCACACCTCTTAGCTGACTGCAGATGTAATCAGCAACAGATGAGGTTCACACGCCATTGGCTCATGTCCACAGCAATAGATCTAGGCACCTTCACCTGGCCAAGTTGACGACTGAATCTAAAGGAGTACTTACAGAGTCCCTTTGGGAGCTGAGGAGAAAGGAGGAAATATTCAACGTCCCCATTTGGAGAATTTCTGATATTCTCTCAAGGAGTGGGGACAACCAAATCAAAACACTGAGCCCTTCATCTTGGGGTTTGCCCCTATGAAACTTCTTGTTGGAAAGGATAGGCTAAGCCTATTAAAATTAGTCACTCCCATAGAACCTCTTTTAAAATTTTTTTTTATTTTTTACATTTTTATTCTGTTACCATATATATAATGACAAAGACACTTATAAACATTGACAAAACAAATGAGATGTAATGAGGTGAACTTTGCTTTCAATTTAACATTACTAAAAGACTTAAGACAAAATAGATTGTATCAACAGAAATAAGTTAACAGTTGTTCAAGCTTCATTTAATGTGCAATAGACATGCTGCTCTAACTAAATATATTTTATTTAGTTGACCTTCTGTCAGCAAATTATTTATTTTTTAAATTATGCCCAAGAAAATGAAGAAAAACATGAGATGATAGAAGTATCAAATGCTGACCAGTAAATCAGAAAAGATATTTCTTCATAGTATTAAACTATTAGTTGGTAGTATAATAAAATTATTTTTCTGAATAATTGGGTTTCTTCATTTTTTTTTTCTATTTAAAATTTAGGCAATAATGATTTAAAGTGTGCAACTCTTGGGGGAGAGTTCTTGGAAGAAAAGTGCAATATAATCTTAAGAATAATCATTAAATTTTAATATAAAATACCTTGCTTAAAGCTGATCCTTAGAAAGTTATTAATTTTACAAATGATACAGTCAGATTTTTTTGTAAAGACCAGTATCTTGGACATGATATTTTTCTTTCATAGTTTTAATTACTATTGAAACTGCATCATAAATTTAACTAATGCTGTTTTCAAATGTGTAGAGAAAAATGAAATTTATTTTGCATTTATGTTACTTTGGACTCATAGAATCTCTTTTGTTGCTCAGATGTGGACTCTCTTTCTAAGCCAAATCGGCAAGTGAACTCACTGCCCTCCACCCTACATGGGACATGACTCCCAGCAGTATAAATCTCTGCCAATGTGGGACAGAACTCCTGGGATGAACCAGGAGCCAGCATCAAGGGATTGAGAAGGCCTTCTTGACCGTAAGGCGGAAGAGAGAAATGAGACAAAATAAAGTTTCAGTGGCTAAGAGATTTCAGACAAACTCAAGAGGTTATCCTGGAGGTTATTTTTATGCATTATATAGCTTTCCCTTTTAGTTTATGATGTACTGGAGTCGCTGCAGGGAAGTACCTAAAACTGTTTAGCTGTGTTCCAGTAGCTTTGGTTCTTGAAGATGATTATATAAAGAAATAACCTTTACAATGTGACCATGTGATTGTAAAAACTTTTATCTGGGGGGATAAGGGATAAAATAAATTGGGTAGATGGAAATACTTAGTGGTCAATGAGAGGGAGGGGGTAAGAGGTATGGTATGTATGAGTTTTTTCTTTTTTCTCCTCATTTCCTTTTCTAGAGTGATGCAAATATTCTAAAAAATTATCATGGTGATGAATATACAACTATGTAATGATATTGTGAGCCACTGATTGTACACCATGTATGGAATGTATGTGTATAAAGATGTGTCAATAAAAAGTTCTAGCCAGAGCAATTAGACATGAAAAAGAAAAGGCATCCAAATTGGAAAGGAAAAAGTAAAACCCTCACTGTTGCCAACGCCATTACACAATATGTCAAAAATCCTGAAAAATCTACAGCAAAGCTACAGAACTAATAAATGAGTGCAGCAAAGTGGCAGTGTAGAAGATGAACACCCCCAAATCAGAATTTCTCTACACTAGTGATGAGCAATCTGAGGAGGAAATAAAAAAAAATTTCCACTTACAACAGAAATCAAATGAATAAAATATTTAGAAATAAATTTAACTAAGGCTACAAAAGGCCTATACACAGAAAACTACAAGAAATTTCTAAAAGACATCATGGAAGATCAAAATAAATAGAAGGGCATACTGTGCTTATGGATTAGAAAGCTAAATATAGTTAAGATGTCAATTCTAGCCAAACTGATTTATAAATTAAGGTAATACCAGTTAAAATCCCAATAACTTACTTTGCAGAAATAGAAAACCAATATCCAAATTTATTTGGAAGGGCAGGGTGCCCCAAATAGTTAAAAATATTTTGAGAAAGAACAATAAAGTGGGAGTCACACTACCTGACTTTAAAGCATATTATGAAACTGCAGCAAGAGTTTCCATCTCTTGGCAATTGTAAATAATACTGTTATAAACATCAGTGGCAAATGTCTGTTTGTATCCTTGTCTTCAATTCCTCTGAATATATATCTAGTAATGGGATTGCTGGATCACATGACAGTTCTTTACTTAGCTTCCTGAGGAACTGCCAAAGTGCCTTCCAGAGTGGTTGCACCATTCTACATTCCCACCATCAGTGCATAAGTGTCCCTCTTTCTCCACATCCTCTCCGGTACTTGTAATTTTCTGTTTTTTGTTTTTTTTCATAGTGGCCATTCTAGTAGGTGTGAGGTTGATATCTCATTGTAGTTTTGATTTGCATTTCCCTAATAGCCAGTGAGGTTGAGCATCTTTTCATGTTTTTGAGCCATTTGTATTTCTTCTTCTGAAAAGTATCTGTCCATGTCTTTTGTCCTTTTTAAAATTGGGTTGTTTGTCCTTTTATTGTTGAGTTGTTGAGTTGGTTTGACTCTTTGGTGGACCCCAGAAAAGCCATGTTCTTTAATCCTCATTCAATATTGCTGGTAGGGAGCATTTTGATTGTTCCCATGGAGATGTGACCCACCCAATTGTGGGTTGTAACTTTTGATCAGATAGCTTCTATGGAGTTGTGACTCCATCCATTAATCCTTTAAAAGAGGAAACATTTTGGAGAGAGTCCCTTTTGTAGAGCCACGAGAAAGCCAGCAGACACCTCCATGTTTGCTGTGTGCCCTTCCAGCTGCGAAAAATATTGAACATCGTCAGCCTTCTTGAACCAAGGTATATTTCCCTGAGTGCCTTAAATTGGACATTTCTATAGATTTGTTTTAATTGGTACATCTTCTCAGCCTTAGAACTGTAAATTAGCAACTTATTAAATTCCCCTTTTTAAAAGCCATTCCATCTCTGGTATATACCATTCTGGTAGCATTAGCAAAGTGAAATAAATCTATAAATCAATATGGGTAATATTGACGCCTTAACCATATTTTTTTTGCTTTTTCCAATCCGTGAACACATTATATCCTCCCATTTATTTAGATCTTCTTTGGTTTCTTTTGGTAATTTCTTGAGGTTTTCTGTGTTTAAGTCTTTTGTGATTGTGCCAGTTTGAATGATGTATATACCCAAGAAAAGCCATGTTTTAATCCTAATCCCATTTTGTAAAGGCAACCGTTTCTTCTAATCCCTATACAGTACTGTATGCTTGAAACTAATTAGATCATCTCCCTGGAGATGTGACTTAAGGAATCACACCTTGATGTGATCTTGATGTAATCTTGAGTGATCAAGAGTGGTTGTTAAAATGGAGTAGGTGGAGATGTGTCTCCACTGATTTGGGTGGGTCTTGATTTGTTTACTGGAATCCTATAAAAGAAGAAACATTTTGGAGAAAGCCAGAGAGATTCTGAGAGAGCAGAAAATGACATAGCCATGAGAAGCAGAGTCTACCAGCCAGCAACCTTTGGAGATGAAGAAGGAAAACGCCTCCCGGGGAGCTTCATGAAACAAGAAGCCAGGAGAGAAAGCTAGCAGATGATGCCATGTTCACCATGTGCCTTTCCAGATGCGAGAGTAACCCTGTGTTTGCCATGTGCCTTCTCACTTGAGAGAGAAACCCTGAACTTCATCGGCCTTCTTGAACCAAGGTATCTTTCCCTGGATGCCTTAGATTGGACATTTCTATAGACTTGTTTTAATTGGGACATCTTCTCAGCCTTAGAACTGTAAACTAGCAATTTATTAATTTCCCCTTTTTAAAAGCCATTCCATTTCTGGTATATTGCATTCCGGTACCTAGCAAACTAGAACAGTGATCTTGGTTAAATTTATTCCTAAATATTTTATTCTTTTGGTCGCTATTGTAAATGGAATTTTTCTTCTTGATTTCCTACTCAGATTGCTCACTGTTAGTATATATAAACACTACTGCTTTTTGAGTGTTGGTCTTATAGCCTGCCACTTTGCTGTACTCATGTATTAGTTTTCGTAGCTTTGCTATAGATTTTTTTGTGGATTTTTTGACATATATGTGTCATGTCATCTGCAACCAGTGTAAGTTCTACTTCCTCCTTCCCAATTTGGATGCTTTTGTTTTTCTTGTTTAACTACTGTAGCTAATACTTCCAGCACAAGGTTGAATGGTGACAGTGGGCATCCTTGTCTTGTTCCTGATCTCAGAGGAAAAGCTTTCAGTATTTCCTCATTGAGTAACATGTTAGCTGTAGGTTTTTCATATATTCCCTTTAGTGTGTTGAGGAAGTTCCTTTCTATTCCTATTCCTTGAAGAGTTTTCATCAAGAAAGAATGTTGAATTTTGTCAAATGCCTTTTCTGCATCAATCAAAATGATCATGTGTTTCTTTCTGCTTTGATTTATTGGTGTGGTGTATAACATCAATTGATTTTCTTGTGTTGAACCAGGCTTGCAATCCTGGAATAAATCTCAATTGGTCATGGTGTACAATTATTTTAATGTGCTGCTGATTTGATTTTGCAAGTATTTTATTGAGAATTTTTGCATCTATATTCATTAAAGAAATTGATCTGTAAATTTCTTTTCTTGTAGTATCTTTGTCTGGCTTTTGTATTATGGTGATGTTGATTTCATAAAATGAGTTACGTACCTTTCCATCCTCTCCAATTTTTTGAAGAGTTTGAGCAGGATTGGTACTAATTTCTTCTTGAATGCCTGGTAGAATTCACATGTGAAGCCATCTGGTCCTGGACTTTTCTTTATTTTTTTTTTCGAATACATAACTTAAAAAAAATTTTATTTATTAATTAAAAAAATTAAGAACAAACAAACAAAAACATTAACATATCATTCCGTTCTACACAATCAGTAATTCTCAATATCATCACATAGTTGCATATTCATCATTTCTTAGAACATTTGCATCAATTCAGAAAAAGAAAGACAACCGAAGAAGAAATAAAACGATAACAGGAAAAAAAAATTATACATACCACACCCCTTACCCCTCACCCTCATCTATCACCAGCATTTCAAATTAAATTTATTTTAACATTTCTTCCCCCATTCCCTATTTTTATTCCATATGCTCTACTCATCTGTTGACATGGTAGATAAAAGGAGCATCAGATACAAGGCTTCCAAACCACTACCCAATCATCATCAAGAAACATGGCTACCGGAACACAGCTCCACATTTTCAGGCAGTTCCCTCCAGCCTCTCCACTACATCTTTAATAACAAGGTGATATCTACTTAATGCACAAGAGTAAACTCCAGGATAACCTCCCAACTCTGTCTGGAATCTCTCAGCCATTGACACTTTGTCTCATTTCACTCCTACCCCCCACCCCGGTTGAGAAGGTTCTCTCAATCGCTCGATGCCGAGTCTCAGCTCATTCTTGGGTTTTTCTCAATCCCTTGATGCTGAGCCCCAGCTCATTCCAGGATCTCTGTCCCACGCTGCCAGGAAGGTCCACACCCCTGACAGTAATGTCCCATGTAGACAGGGGGAGGGTGGTGAGTTCGCTTGTTGTGCTGGCTGGAGAGAGAGGCCACATCTGAGCAACAAAAGGGGCTCTCTTGAGGGTGACTCTTAGGCCTAAATTTTAAGTAGACTTGATCTATCCTTTGCAGGGTAAAGTTTCAGATGAACAAACCCCAAGACTGGGGGCTTAGCCTATAGCTTTGGTTGTCCACACTGCTTGTGAGAATATCAAGAATTCAACTTGGGGAAGTTGAATTTCTCCCTGTTCTCACCATTCCCCAAAGGGGCCTTTGCAAATACTTTTCCACTCACTGATAAAATCACTCTGGGATTCATCAGGGCATCACTCCAAACAAAACAACAAAATCTCATGTCCTACTCAAGATTCCAAGTACTTATGGTGTTCCATCAGGCTATCAACATAAGTTACATTAGGATATACACTAGTCAAAATATAAATTTTGTACCAAATAAATATTTTTTGCTTTAGTCTCACATAAGTTGAAATTTTAAAATATTAATTACCATTTATTTTCAGTACCCTGCAGTAAAATGACATTCCTTTGTTCTTCCTCATGCACAAAAATTTTTTAAATTTGTACATTTAGTCACTATCATTATACACTCTAGGCATTTCTAGATTATACCATCTCAATCTTTGTCGTCTTTCTTTCTGATTTCATTTATGCCCCCAGCTGTCCTCCCTCTATCATTTTCACATGCAGCTTCATTCAGTGCTTTAACATAATTGTATTACAGTTAGGTAGTATCGTGCTGTCCATTTCTGAGTTTTTATATTCAGTCCTGTTGGACAATCTGTATCCCTTCACCTCCAATTACCCAATATCTTACCATATTTCTATCTCCTGATGGTCCCTGTTCTCACCATTCCCCAAAGTCATACAGTATTTGGACTTTTCTTTTTAGGGAGCTTCCTGATGATGATTCAATCTTTTTATTTGTGATTATTATATTGAGGTCCTCTATTTCTTCGTGAGTCAATGCTAGCTTTTCATGCTTTTCTAGGAAGTTGTCCATTTCATCTGTGTTGTCTGGTTTATTAGTATATGTGGGAAACTGCTGTATACCCCAGAAAAGCCATGCTCTTGAATCCTGACTCAGTACATGTTGGTGGGATCTTTTTTATTAAGTTGTTTCCATGGACATGGACCCATCTAGTTGTGGGTGGGACTTTTGATTAGGTGGTTTCCATGAAGATGTGTCTCAGCCTATTCAATGTGGGTCACTTACTTTAAGAGGAAAGCATTTTGGAAAGGGCCAACAGAGCCAATATGAGACCCAGACATTTGGAAATGCAGAGGAAAACACCCCTGGGAAGCTATTTGAAATCAGAAGCCAAAGAACCAGCAGTCACTAGCCACATGGCTTCCCAATTGACAGAGGTGTTCCAGACGCATCAGTTTTTCTTGAGTCAAGGTATCTTTCTTTAGGTGCTTTAGTTTGGACATATTTATGTCTGTATACCTGTAAGCTTGTAATACATTCCCTTTTTAAAGCCATTTCTTTTTTGGTATATTGCATTCCAACAGATTTTGTAAACTAATACAAATTTTGGTATCAGAAGTGTGGTGCTGCAATTTGCAAATACCAAATCTGTCAGAATGTTTTTTTAACTGAATAAGAAGATTCTGGAAGAACTGTGAGGAAATGAAAAGCAAAGGCCTAGAATGCTTTGCCAGATTGTAGAAATATCACTCTAAAGTTATTTCTGATAAGGTTTTAGATAGAAATAATGCATGTGTTAATCCAAACTGGAAGAAAGGTGTTCTAGTTTGCTAGCTGCCAGAATGCAACACACCAGAAGCAGATTGGCTTTTAATAAAAGGGGATTTATTTTGTTAGTTCTTCAGAGGAAAGGCAGCTAACTTTCCACTGAGGTTCTTTCTTATGTGGGAAGGCACAGGATGGTCTCTGCTGGCCTTCTCTCCAGGCCCCTGGGTTCCAACAACTTTCCCCAGGGTTACTTCTTTCTGTATCTCCAAAGGCCTGGGCTGAGCTGCAAGTGCTGAGATGAGGAATGCTGAGCTGCCTAGGCTGTGCTACATTGTTCTCTCTCATTTAAGCACCGGCCAATTAAGTCAAACGTCATTCATTGCAGCAGGCCCGCCTCCTAGCAGACTGCAGATGTAATCAGCAACAGATGAGTTCCTGTACCATTGGCTCATATCCACAGCAACAGAAGTAGGTGCCTTCACCTGGCCAAGTTGACAACTGAATCTAACTACCACAAAAGGTGACCCGGATTTTAAAGTGGCAGTGAATTTGGCCAAACTGAGTAGTATTGTTGGATGGAAGTTAGAATTTAAAGGTGATGACCCAGGATACTTAGATGAGGAAATTTACAAACTAAATGTGGAAAATGCAGCCTGGATGCTCCTTTCAGCTTATACTAAAATGCAAGAGAAGTGGACAACTGAACTCTTGGGTACAAGGAAACTAGAAATTGATGGTTTGGAAAACTCTGGGCTTCCAGAAATGGAGACCCCAGAGAGTAGTGCCTCACAAGAGGGTTTACCCAAACATGGAACGAGCCAGTCATTTCAGAAAAAAGCCAAGATTGTAGATGGACTTATTCAGAAAGAATTTGTGGAAAGTCCTATTGACTGAGGGTATGATCCCAGTATACTGCATAGAAGACCAAAAAGAGTGTGATGGGCTCTATATAAACAGAACCACTGGCAGTCTGGACTAAAAGCAACAAAAAAGGGACAAAGTAAAGGAAAAACAACTTAAAAGGCAGAACCTTTGGTTTGAAGCCAACAAACCTCAGGCCAGGAGTAAGGACGCACCCATGCACTTGAAGAGGGTGAGTTTGTCCCAAAGGTAGAGGACGGGTTTTCTGCCTAGATGTTCAGGAAGAGTTTTTGGTGCCCTAGGCCTTGGAGAGAGTGGAGTACATTCCTCGGGAATTGAGGAGAGCCTTGTTGCTGCCCCATTGTTCTGAGGGAGTTGAGCATGTGCCCCAGAGATTGCAGAGATCCCAGGTGTTGCCTGATTCTTGGAGACGGTGGAGCCAAGAAAAAGATGGTCTCCCCATTGACCCCCAAGGTTGCAACCCTCACCCCAGTATTTGGAGAGAACAAGGCTGCAGCATAAGCCCTTGGAAAGGGTAGGACTGCTGCTTTCTAAAGCCCCGATGATAAATTATTCTCAGACTTTGAAATCTAATGGAGTTTGCCCTGATGGTTTTAAGAGCTGTTTGTGACCTTTAACCCCTGTTTTCCTTCCAGTATCATCCTATGGAAATGGGAATATGTATCCTCTGACTGTCCTTCCTTTGTATATTGGCAGCAGATAACTTTTCTGAATTTCAAAGTCAACAGCCAGAGGTGAATTTTTGCCTTAGGACAGACTATACCTGTAACTGATTTTGATGAGATTTTGAACTGTTCTTTGTATTATATTTGTATTGTTACTGAAATGGTTTAAGACTTTGTGGTATTGTAATAGAATGAATTTATTTTGTATATGGAAAGAACATGTCTTTTTCTTGGTGACCAGAGGGTGGAATGTGACAGTTTGAAACTGTTGTCTACCCCAGAAAAGTCATGTTCTTTAATCCCAACTCAATATTGGTGGGTGGGATCTTTTTTATTAAGTTGTTTCTTTGGAGATGTGTCTCTACCTATTCAAGGTACATCACTCTCTGGAGTCCTTTAAGAAGGAATCATTTTGGAAAGAGCCAACAGAGCCAACACAAGACCCAGACATTTGGAGATGCGGAAAGAAAATGCCCCTGGGGAAGCTGTTTGAAACCACAGGCCAAAAGACCAGTGGATGCTAGCCAGCTGACAGAGGTGTTCCAGACTTTACTTGAGTCAAGGTATCTTTCTCTGGATGCCTTAGTTTGGACACTTTTTTTTGCTTAAATAAGTTATTTATTGACTTACTGTTTGAAGGCTAAGAGAAGTAAAAAATCAAGATATTGCAAGGCTTGCTTTTCCCCCAAAGTCCATAGCATTCTGCTGCTAGCTGCCAGTAATCCTTGGGGCTTGTTGGCTTGTATCTCTGCATCTTGTAACTTAGTGATATTCTCTCTGTTATGGCCACTCTTCTGGATTCTGCTGGCTTCTGGCTTCTCACTGTGGCTTTCTATGACTTCTGCCTTCCAGTTTCTTTTCTTTATAAGGCCTCTTTTAAATGGGTCCATCCTGATTCAGTTGGCCACACTTGAACTTATAATAGCATCTTCAAAAGATCCTACTTATAAATGAGTTCACACCTACAGCAATGTGGAAACAGATCAAGGACATGTCTTTTTGATGAGGTTCATAATTCAATACCACATTGGGTATAGGAATTAAGAGACTGAATTGTAGAATTGATGCTGGTTAATTTTTCACCAGGCAGGTGTGATGAAGGATAGGGATGGAAAGGACTCAAGGGAGAGCATGTGAGTCCTTTAAGTGATCACTAATGGGGCAGTGAAAAGATGAGGAAGAAATTGACTGCTCAGGTGGGTAATAGGTTGTGTAACAGTAGAAGGTTCCTCTGCCCTGGGGGAATGAATGGACTTGAGATTTTTTTTTATTGCTTTCTCCCTAGAGGGTTTTGAGAAACCATGTGTCTGCTCAAGCATTTCTCAGATAACACAACTAAAATTTTTTACATTAGTTTAGTATTAGAAGATGCAATTTCCAGTGTACCACAAGTTTTGGTATTCTAAAATAAAACAGGTACATTTCTGATTTAACTGTATCTGATCTAAGTGAAAGGCTTGCCATGATAGCCATCTTCAACAATGGGATTTTTTCAACATTCCCTTTTTATATTTTCATTCCATTCTCCCCCCCCAAATTTTATCCTGTTTTAGATTTTTGTGCTTGAAAGTCTTTTTTTTTCCTTTTTTTTGTTTATTGACAAACCAAAACAACATACAAACCCAAACATTCTTAACATACAACATGATGAGATTTTCCATGTCTGTTCAGATATCCTGAATTAATTGTTTCAACTCCTGTATCTCATTTGAATTGTTGGGTTGTTCCTTTGACTGGGCCATAGCTTCAGTTTTCTAGTACGAATTTTTTTTTTTTTTTTTTGCATCTAGGCATTTAATTTCCTTAATTAGTTTATTCTGGAGAGTGTTTTCACTCTTACCTAGGATTTTCTTTGTTCTCTATCTGTTGTTTTATATTCAGTTCATCTTATTCTATACCTCCAGCATAGGTTTTGTTTAATGGGTCAGAATTTTTCAGTTCTTGTTTTCTTGTTTCTTGCCTTGCCTGTATGATGCCTTTTTTTTTTTTTTTCCTTAGGAGGGTCTAGTTAGGTATTATAGACCCCAGTCAGATTTTCCCAGGCCAGTCTGGCCTCTTTTCAGGAGGAAAGAATCATCTGCATCAGTTTTCCCTGAGGGTGAGACCCGGCAGGTTGACAGACTTTCTTTGAAGCCTCTAGACTCTGTGTTTTTCCTATCCTGCCCAGTATGTGGGGGGTGTCTGCCTGAGGTCCCACCAGCATAAAGTGATGTGGTACCTTTAACTTCAGCAGACTCTTCCTGCTGGGGGCATGTTTGAGAGAGAGAACAAGTTGTAGGCTGGCTTTAATTGTTTCACTTTTCCAGTCCCTGGGGTCTAATTCCTTAAGGGAGGGATTCTATCTGAACTGGGCCCCATCCCTCTCTTGGGAAAGGCACAGCCTCCAGGGAATTACCTCCTTTTACCTGACCAGCCTCTTTGTCTCTCAGACAAGTTTAATTCTGCCCTTGCCTGGGGCAGTTGGAGCCTGAGAGGAGTTAAGCAGTAGAAACCAAGGAAAAAAAATCCTTTTCAGAGCAGGACCCTCGTTCCTTGGGTTTGTTAATCAAGAGCTTAAGTTGGTATGTTGCTCTATGTATCTCCAGGTTCTGTGTGTCCCCTCTGTTTTTCTAGGGTCCAGACCTTTTCAAATATTTTGTGCTGTCTGATCCAAAAACCTGTTTGTTTGTTTTTTTCATCAGCCCTGCCCCCTCTGCACTGGGGCAAAAACTAGTAACTTTAGTTTTAATTTGAAGTTTACCTGAGCTGGGGGCCTATTTTTAGTAGTCAGAATTTGTTAATTAACTCCACAATTGGAGTTTGGTTGAGCTCAGCCCCTTGCTGTTAGTAAAGTCTCTTTCCTATCCCCTCTAAGAACAAGTCTGTGGGGGAGGGTTGCCAGCTCCATGGCTTGGGGGACTCATGGTTCTGGATGGGATTGCAGCTGGTCCAGCTTGTCCAGACTGTGTATGCCCTATGGCCCCAGCATTTATTCTGTACTGTTCTTGGCTATTTACTAGCTGCTCTGGAGGACAGACTAAATTCCACACTTCACTAAGCCACCATCTTAGAACATCTCCTCCCAGTTTGGACATTTTTATGGCTGTAGAATTGTAAACTTGTAACATAATTTTCTTTTTTAAAAGCCCTCCCATTTCTGGTATATTGCATTCTGGAAGCTTTAGCAAACTTATACAGCATATAATTGCTCATAATATCCTCTCATTATCTCCTTATTTCTGCAGGGTTAGTAGTTACATCTTCTCTCCCATTTCTGATTTTATTTTCTCTCTCTCTCTCTCTCTCTGTCTCTCTCTCTCTCTCCCTTTCTGTCAGTCTAGCTAAGGGTCCTTTGATTTTACTGATTTTCTCGAAGAACCAATGCCTGGTTTTGCTGATTCTCTCTATTGCTTTCATGTTCTCAATTTCATTTATTTCTGCTCTAATCTTCATTATTTCTTTCCTTCTGTTTGCTTTGGGGTTAGTTTGCTGTTCTTTCTCTAGTTCCTCCAGGTGAAAAGTTAATTCCCGATTTTTAATCTTTCTTCTTTTTTAATATAGGCATTTAGGGCAATAAATTTCCCTCTCAGTACCACCTTTGCTGCATCCCATGTTTTGAAATGTTGTATTTTCCAGCCTTCTGCCTGCTGATTTCCAAGCTTCATTCCATTGTGATCCAAGAAAGTGTTTTGTATAATTTCAATTTTTTAAATTTACTGAGACTTGCTTTGTGACCCAACATGTGGTCTCTCCTGGAGAATGATCCATGAGCATTTGAGAAAAATGTATTGTGAGGTATAATGTTCTGTAAATTTTAAGTCTTGTCAATTTTTTTAATTATTCAAAACCTGTTTCCTTATTGATCCTCTGTTGAGATGTTCTATCCATTGATGAGAGCAGTGTATTGAAGTCTCCAGCTATTATTGTGACATGTCTATTTCTCGTTTCAATGTTGTCAGTGTGTGCCTCGTATTTTTGGATACTTTGGCTCAGTGCATAGATATTTATGGTCATTATGTCTTCTTGATGAATTGTTCTTTTTATTAATAGTGTCCTTTTTTTGTCCCTTTTAATTGTTTTACATTTGAAGTCTAATTTGTCAGATATTAGTATAGCCACTCCCCAGCTCCCACCCCCTTTTCTGGTTATTGTTTACATGAAATATCTTTTTCAATCTTTCACTTTCAATCTGTTTTTGTCCTTGGGTCTAAAGTGGGTCTCTTGTAGACAGTGTATAGATGGCTCTTTTTTTTTTTTTTTAAATCCATTCTGCCTTGATTGGGGAATTTAATCCATTAACATTTAATGCTATTACTTAAAGGCAGTACTTTCTTCTGTCATTTTGTTTTTTGGATTTTTTATGTCATATCTTATTTTTTTCTTTTTACCCTCACCAATACTCTTCATTTCTACACTTTTCTCTACACTTCTCTCTCCTGTCTTTTCCTATCTGCCGGGTGATACTTTCTTTAGTATTTCTGATAAAGCCAGTCTCTTAGCCACAAACTCTCCCAATGTCTGTTTGTCTGAGAATATTTTAAACTCTCCCTCATTTTTCTTTTTATGTATCCAAACCACATGCCATTTTTATTTTGATAGTTCACGTATAAATCTTCAATAAACTTTTCCATGGGTTAGATATTGGCCAAAACAAAGGCAGGTGGACATTTTAGATTTACTGCACTAACAATAAACTCCTTACCAAATGGAAAACTGTTGACCTGTCATATCCAGCCAATTTGAGGGGTATCATTCGAATGCACAAAAATAGAAAGTAGAGACAGGGTAATTCATCTAGATTTTGAAGTAACAACAAAGGCTATTTAAAGAAAACATGGCACAAGTTTCCCTAACAGTGGTTTTGAAATTCTTATTAACAAGGGATGAGTTCACTAGCTTAGATATTTGAAATACAACTTTATTCTGATTCTAAACAAAAAGGAGGGGAATGACAATAACAAACATGACTTCACCACTGAAGTCTTCACTGCTTCAAGACTTCACCACTTTGTGATGTGACTGCAGCAGTCTTATATTTGAAACTCAAAAACGAAACAGTTGTGTTTCAAAACAGCTAAATATGCAGGTCCGAAAAATGTTTTTATTTTTTAAACTGCCACATTCAAGCTGAAGCCCATTAATCTCCTTCAGCATCCCAGAGATTAAGCACATGCTCTGCTTAGCTATATAATAAAGTGGCAAACACGCTGCACCACTGACATCACAGGACAGTTGCCTACCAAACTAGACTTCTGACATTGGGCTCCAGTTTCATTTTCTCACAGGTCATCATCCTCATCTGGCAGAGCAGTTGTCTGAGCAACTTCTAAGTCATGCTCATACTGTGCTGCGAAAGCTGGGTCCATGACAACTTCTGGTGGGGCAAGAGCAGGCATGGCAACAAATTCCAAGTTAGGGTCACCAATCAGTGTTCTAGCGTGCCAAAGGAAGGGCTTTTCAAAGTTGAAGTTACTTTTGGCAGAAATGTCATAGTACTGAAGATTCTTCTTTCAGTGGAAGACAATGGATTTTGCCTTAATTTTCCTGTCCTTAATATCCACTTTGTTGCCACACAACATGATGGGGATGTTTTCACAAGCTTGTACCAGATCTCTATGCCAGTTAGGCACATTCTTGTAAGTAACTCTTGATGTTACATCAAACATTATAATGGCACACTGGGCTTGGATGTAATAGCCATCTCTCAGCCCACTGAATTTCTCCTGATCAGCAGTATCCCATACATCGAATTTAATAGGTCCTCTGTTGGTATGGAACACAGCTTAATCGTAAGCTGACCCTGTAGCTTCCAGGAGCATGGTTGAGGCAGAGACTGATGTAGAAGGTGGACTTAGGGCTTAACCCTTGGGAGTCTGAATTCTCTGATTGAGGGGCCCACTTCAGCTGGACACCGCCCCCCCCCCCCCCATTTTTCTGGTGAAGAAAAACCCATTAGGGAATTATCTCCTTCACTTGACTTATTAGTTTGACTCTTAGGCCTATCTTAATTCTACCCTTACCTGGATCAGGCCTGACAATTGAAAATGACTGAGGCTTTCTTTAATGAGCTACTTAGAGAAATTTTATTTTAAAACATCCTTTTTCACGTACAACCTCCAAATGGGCTCCTAGGCCAGATAAGTCCTGAAATGCAGAGGGATCAGCCTGTGTAGAATATCACCTTGTTCCATCCCCCATCCCATATTATCAACAGCCCCTTTCAACTTGAAAAAGTTAGAATGGGTGTAGCCCAAATAACCCTAAAGAGGGGGAGAAAGATCAAAAGAAATGGTGAGTTATATAGAGAAGGCAGAGTTTAACAAATGCATATGATTGCTGAATCAGTATATTGACAGTTCTTCTAGTCTTGTGTCTTGGAATAGTAAAAATCTAAAATTGTGGAATTGCAAACCATACCAAACTCTGGAATTTGTTCTACAACTAATTATTGTGGTGTGCTTTGAAATTTATTGTTTTGTATATGTTATTTTTCATAAAAAAGAAAAAAAAAGCCAATTGTGATGATGAATGCACAGCTATATGATACTGTGTACCATTGACTGTATGCTTTGGATGATTACATGGTATGTGAATATATAATATACATCTATAAAATTGCATTAAAATAAAATAAAAATTCCTTTTCAGAGCATGTCCCCAGTCCCCAAGGTTTGCCTGTCAAGAGCAAGAATTTGTATCTGGCTCCATGTGTCTTGGGGCACAGCCCTTAAAGTATTCTGAACTGGGCTGACTTCAAAAGTCTTGTTTTTGTTTTTGTTTTTTTCTCCATCAGTCCCACCTCCTGTCTGCTGTGAGAAACCTCAGGATTCCTTCTCTGCTTGCTCATAGTTTATCTGTGCTTGGAGCTTGTATTCAGCAGACCAAATTTGTTAATTGAAATTGAAGCTTGGCTGGGCTGACCTCCCTTGCTCTCTGCAGAAGCCTCTTCTTTTTCCCATAGGGAAGTGCTTCTGACTGAGCCTGCTGTGTTAATGGGAGAGGGGAGCCAGCCTCCAGATTTGGAGGGTTTTACTCACAGTTCTATGGTGTGATAGAGGCCCTTCCACCCATTTCAGACTGGTATATAATATGTGTCCAGTCATGGATATCCTTCAAACTGTTGTTCTAGAGTTCTTAGCCATTTACTACCTGCTTTAGAGGACAAACTAAATTCCACTCCTCCCTATGCCACCATCTTGCCCTGCCTCTACTTGTCTGTTCTTGATGATTTCATAACCCTTTGTGCCAGATATTTCATTTTCCCCTCCAAATCACTCCACTTTTTCCCACCCTCCTCTCTGTCCTGGCAGGCTGACTTTTACAGATCATTTGCCCTTTGCTACCTGGCCTCTAGTGACGGAAGTCCTAGCAGGAAACTGTTGGGAAGAAGAAAATGGGACTAGGGTAGCTATTCCCTGTCTCTGAGGCTGACTGTGTCCCTAGACCTCCTCTCAGGACAGCCCATTCTACTCAATATCCTATTCAGGTTCTTGTAACCTCTTCCCATCTCACTTCAGGCCTATGAGCAAATAACATGCCTGATTTCTGTACCATCGCTGTTCCTCAAAACACATTCACACCTTCATAATTAGTCCCTTTGATTTGTCTATATTTATAAAATTTGCTCAATTATCCTAATTTGAGTGTTGGGACCTGATACTCTCTCCCTTTCTCAGAGAGTTGTTAAACCTACGGTTGTTTTTGTGCTCTCTAGAGTGGTAACAGCTGCCGTAGGATTTTTGAATATTTTACGAAGGATGACCTGTCTACTTTCCTTCCGCCTGAAATGATTTTCCATTATGCTGCTTCATTTATCAGGGTCCTGCTCTGAGATTGGATTGTTGAGAAATCTGATAAGAGATGGGGAAACGATGTTTTTTCCAGGAGCCTGAGTTGATTTTTCTCTTCTTCGTGAGATTTCCAGAATACAATGCCACTTGACCTTCCATCTCATTGGTAGTTTCTGGGCTGGGCTTTAGGCTATCCTCAGGTCAGAAAAGGGAGTGTCCTTCCTAGAGGCAAGCATGGGATTTCACTGATGTGCTCCTTTCAGATCACAGAAATGATGGAATAACAATGATCCAAACGTATAATTAACTGCTTATTATAATCAAGTTCCTATTTGATTAATAGAAGAGTGAATTGGGAGTCAAGGAACCACAGCTTCCCAGCTTCTTGATGTTCATCATAAGAGAAGGAATCTGCAAAGATCCACACTCCAAGTGGATCTTCATGTTAATCTTTGCTTACAATTTAATCAGCACCTAATATGGAGCCTGGCATATCATATGTTTAGTAAGTACCCATTAAGTAAATAAATGTTGAAAACTAATATGAAGCAACATAATTCAGAATCATATTCTTAAGGCAAAAAGTCAGAGCTAAGATTACTACAAAATAAAAAAGGTGTTTGTTGAACATGATGTAGTCTGTTAAAGGATGAACCTTTCTTTCACTGAGAAGAGCTAAAAGGTCTGTCCACACAGTGGAATATTATTCAGTCATAAAAAGGAATAAGGTGTTGATACATGCTACAACACTGATGAACTCTGAAAAATTATGCTAAGTGAAATAATGTAGATACGAGAGGACAAATAATTTATGATCCTACTTAAATATCCAGAATAGGCAAATTCATAAAGAAAGTAGCAATTTCCAGGGGTATGGGGAGGAGGAAATCGGGGTTGTTTAATGGGTACAGAGTTTCTATTTGGGGTGATGGAAAAGTTTTGCAAATGGTGGTTGGTGATAGTAGCACACCATTGTGAATAATTAATGCCACAAATTGTAAGTTTAAAATTGCTTAAATTGGGCGGGCCGCGGTGGCTCAGCGGGCAAGAGTGCTTGCCTGCCGTGCCGGAGGACCTCGGTTCGATTCCCGGCCCCAGCCCATGTAAAAAACAAACAAACAAACAAAATATAATAAAACAAGAAAATGTTTAAAGATGTTTCCCTTTCTTCCTTCCATCCTTCCTTCCTTCTCTGTCTTTCCTTCCCTTCCTTCCTTCTCTAAAAAAAAAAAAAAAATTGCTTAAATTGACCTATTTATTTCCTATTTATATATATGA
Source organism: Tamandua tetradactyla (assembly GCF_023851605.1). Lineage (NCBI taxonomy): Eukaryota > Metazoa > Chordata > Mammalia > Pilosa > Myrmecophagidae > Tamandua > Tamandua tetradactyla. The sequence continues at coordinate 47,357,839 of NC_135343.1, read as the reverse complement.
ACACAATACACATTTTTTAAAAATTTAAAGAAAAGCTGGATTTCCAGCTAAGTCTGTCTGTTTAATTCTGAAGGCTGCCGTTCAGGGAGCTGGTTCACAAGCAGAGGGTAACAGCATTTATGGATGTGTAAGTTTAAACTGTACAAGAATATTCTTGAAGGATTCTTAGTAATAGTAAAAAGCTAGACATGATCAAACATGAGTAAATTTGTTAAATTATGATATATGATGAGATTCTAGACAGCTATTAAAAATTAGATTGTGACCATTTAAAATTATGGAAAATGCCACAGACACTGTTGTATGAAAAGTGAGGATTCTAAAAACATATGTGCAATATGACCTGAACTTGAAAAAAAAATATGTATTTATACATTGTAAAAATACAGAAGGAAATCTGTTGGTAATTTGTAGGTGACCTTGTTCCTGCATACCTCCCTTGAGTCGTCTTTCAGTGTGGCTGGTTGCTCTTTAGCCTGTTGTGTAGCTATCTGAGGGGAGCCTCTTTTCATTACTCCCCAGGGCTGGATCCACTTTTCTTGGGTCTCTGTGGCTTTTCCTTTTTAGTTTACTCTCTGGGTGGAACATCTTTAAGTAACTTATAAAGAAAGGGATTGGAGAATATAACTTTAATCCTTAGATGTGTGAACTATTTTTATACCGTTGATAGCTGGTTCACAGGATATAGATTTTTACAATGTTGTTTTAATGCCTGAATACATCCTAGAGTATAATCAAGCAGATAATTAAACAGTATTGGTAAAGTCCCTTGAGGGATGGGAGAAAGAATAGGGAACTATTAAACCTTACCATCAGGTAAGTAATTCCAGAAAGAAAAAACAGAGCAGAAAATTCTCTAGGCTCTCTTTCTCCTGAGGCTTTTGCACATGCTGTTCCCTTTGCCTAGAACATTCTCCTCCCACCTCCCTATCCATCTCCTTTGTTCAGCTCCTCTAGTTTTCAGCTCAGTGGTTGAAATCATTTTTCCTTCTCCATTAACTCTGATAGCTGGTAATATTAATGAGAAACAAAAGTCTGATTACAATTTGATTCACTGGACTTTATGGGTGATTTTTGTTGTTGTTTGATTTTAGGGAGCTTTTAGTATCTTTTCTTTGTCCTTGGTGTTCTGAAATCTCACAGTGATATGTCTAGATGAGACTTTTTATTTATCATGCTGGCTATCACTTGAGCCCCTTCAATCTAAAGATTTGTCTTGCGTTTCAGGAAGCCGTATCATTGCTTGAGAGTTTTCTGCTCTGTTTTTTCTTTCTGGAATTACTATCAGAGGAAGACTGGGGCCACTTGGATTTAACTATTTATCTTTTCTCTGATATTTTTCCTTTGTCTTTTTCTCCCTGCTTTCTGAGAGATTTTTCACGTCCAATCTGTGAAATAAATGTCTCTGCTTTCCATGGGGTCATTTTTTTTTCCAGTTTATTATTCTTCTGTTTGTTTGTTTCAAAGTTTCCTCAAATATATGCTGATCCTTAGTTATATGTTCATTTTCAGGAACACAGGTTGCAGTCCCTCCAGCTGCTTGCCTTTGACTGGGGTGTGGGGAAGGTACACTGGAAGGTGAAATTCCTCGATATGGACCAAAATTTACCAGTCTCTTCATCCAGCTCTTCCCTGGACACTGCAAGTACTCCGCTACACTCCAGAGTTCCAAAATAGTTGATTCAGACAGTTCCTGTCTGTTCAATAGTTGTTTTGGTGGAGGGACTGATTCCTAGAGCTTCCTATTCTGCCATCTTCCCACAGTCTTCTCCAACTTCTCTCATTTGCCTGGGGTTTCTGAGCCTTTAGCTCTCCAGGGTTCCACAGGGTAGATTGGTCTCCTCTGTGGCTGTAGTCCCTGTGCTTACACTTCAGATTTCAGGGAGTATCTCACAGGTGTCTCTTGCCCTGGATTCACCCTTTTCTCTGGTCCAGCTCCCACCTACCCACAAAACCAGAATGGAGCATCACCAAAGTAGAGCCAAGGCTGCAGAGCCAGGTCACCCCCAGAGAGAGCTCTGCCAAGGAAGACTCCAGGCCAAGTAAGTAAAATTGCTACTGACTTGAAAAATCAGAGGTAGGCTAGAAAGAGCAGTCAGTCAATTTAATAAACATGTATTAAATGCACACACTTATTAAGTGTAGTTTTTGGTACGGATACCTTACAGATGGATAAGGCACACCCTTACCCCAAAAAGCCTTGGGGACAGTGGGGGAGATAGGCACACAGATAAGTCAGGGGTATGCTACGTGAGGGCACTCATGGTTTGGTGCTTATGTTCCTCCCATTTTTATATTACCTTTATTACAGAAATAGCCTGGCATATACAAAAACAGAAGAGTAGAATGAATTCCCTGGTATCCATTACCCAAGGTTCTTCTAGTTCCCTTAAGAATCTAGGCTCTCTTTCTCCTGAGGCTTTTGTACATGCTGTTCCCTTTGCCTAGAACATTCTCCTCCCACCTCCCTATCCATCTCCTTTGTTCAGCTCCTCTAGTTTTCAGCTCAGTGGTTGAGATATTGAGTTGGATAGGTAACTTCTGAGGGGGAGGAAGCAGTTCATCTTGCTTTTGTTCTGGCAGTTACACCTATTCAGTCCCTTGAAACTCAGTGTGTGGTTCCCAGACCAGCGTCAGCATTGCCGGGGCTCCACACAGACCTGCTGATCATAATCTGCATTTTCACAATCCCAAAAAAAGCCCTGTTTAGAATAAAGCACTTCTTGCTTGTTTCTAGTGAAAATAGAATGTGGAGCTTATTATGCCCCAAAGGACTAATATTAGTGCATTAACATTAATAGCTGGGGATTCTTCTAAATGCAGCATGGTAGCTGGCCTCCAATTTGTTTTTTGTTTCAAGCCACAGGTCTCCAGCTATACCTTAAGCAGAGAAAAGTCATGGGTCTCTGAAGACTGATATTCTTCACTGCCGGGCAGTCAAGCAGGTAGGAATGTGTGCTGGTTGATGCTCTCCAACAGAGAGAGGGCCTGGCCAAATTCATGTTCACTGCCAGTGGAGTTTTAAGCAGTCCTCTTCTGTAGAATTCAGGTTAGTGGCCTGAAGCTGTAGAGTGTGAATGTGTCCATGTTTTTGAGTTGGGCATAGGGTATTGGGGTCAAGACAGTGGGCTAAGGGTAATAGGAAATTAAACTACAACTTCAGTCTGAGACAACAGACATGAGAGATGAGACATTTCATTGTGAGGTCTGGGACCAAAGTGTGGAAATTCCAAAGAAGGTTCAAGAACAGTTAAGAGGGCAGGCCACGGTGGCTCAGCAGGTAAGAATGCTTTCCTACCATGCCCGAGGACCCGGGTTCAGTTCCCAGTGCCTGCCCATGTAAAGAAAAAGAACAGTTAAGGGTCAGTTAAGGGTGGTTGCCAAGGGCCCAAGGAAATGGGTATGGGGAGTGATGACTCAATGGGCATGGGGTTTTCTTTTGGGATTATGAAATGTTTTGGAAGTTGATAAAAGTGGTAGTTGCGCACTACTGTGAATGTAGTAAATGCACGGATTAACAGTAAAAAATGGTTAATTTTTAAAACATTTTTATTGTATAGTATAATGTATATACAAAGCAAAGAAATAAAAAAGCAATAGTTTTCAAAGAACTCTTCAACAAGTAATTACAGGACAGATCCCAGAGTCTGTCATGGGCTACCATACGATCCTCTCAGATTTTTCCTTCTAGCTGCTCCAGACTATAGGAGGCTAGAAGGCTTAAATATTTTTTAATCATCACAATTGACACTTTTTTCCTTCTTTTTTTGTGAAAAATAACATATATACAAAAAGGTAATAAATTTCAAAGCACAGCATCACAATTAGTTGTAGAATATATTTCAGAGTTTGACATGGGTTGCAATTCCACAATTTTAGGTTTTTACTTCTAGCTGCTCTAAGATACTGGAGACTAAAAGAGGCATCAGTTTAATGATTCAGCATTCATATTCATTTGTTAAATCATGTCTTCACTGTATATCTTCACCATCACCTTTGATCTTTCCATTCCTGTCTTTAGGGGTGTTTGAGCTATGGCCATTCTAAGTTTTTCATATTGGAAGGGTCTGTCACTAATATGGGAAATGGAACTATCTGATGTTGGGGAGAGGCTGGGCCCTCTGGATCTCAGGACTTATCTGGATCAGGGACCCATCTGGAGATTTGTAGGTTTCTGGAAAGTTACTCTAGTGCATGGAACCCTTGTGGAATTTTATATATTGCCCTAGATGTTCTTTAGGATTGACTGGAATGGTCCTGGTTGGGCTTTGGCAGATTATGATAGGTAGCAAAGTCTACCTGAAGCTTGCATTAAAAGCAACCTCTAGAGTAGCCTCTAGACTCTATTTGAACTCTCTTTGCCACTGATACTTTATTAGATACACTTCTTTCCCCCTTTTGGTCAGGATAGAATTGTTGATGCCATGGTGCCAGGGCTGGATTCATCCCTGGGAGTCATCTTCCATGTCACCAGGGAGAGTCTCACCCTTGGATGTCATGTCCCATGTAGGGGGTGGGCAATGATCTCACTTTCAGAGTTGGGCTTAGAGAGACTTAGGCCACATCTGAGCAACAACAGAGGTCCTCCAGAAGTAACTCTTAGGCATACCTATAGGTAGTCTAAACTTTTCCACTACCTGCATAAGCTTCACAAGAGTAAGTCTCAGAACTGAGGGCATGGCCTTTTGATTTGGGTGTCCCTAAAGTCTGACACAGTATCAGGGGATTACCTGATGGTAAGGTTTAATAGTTCCCTATTCTTTCTCCCATCCCTCAAGGGACTTTGCCAATAATGTTTGATTATCTGCTTAATTATACTCTAGGATGTATCCAGGTATTACAACAATCTAAACAGGATTAAAGGACCTCTTTCTTATTCTGGGCTCTCTGTGTTTCAATTGTTCAAATGAGCTATATGATAGGTTGAGGTAGATTGTGCACTACAGAAAATTTCAGTTCCAGAAAATGTGGTTAATTTTATGTTACATGAATTTCACCTCAAAATTTGACAAAGGACAGTTTAGATGGCTGTAAAACCCAGAAAGGGGATATAAAAGGTTGTCAAGAGAAAAGATATTGAGAGATATCATGGAGTTGCTGCTTTTTCAGAGTCTGCTCTGACCTGCCAAAGAGGGTGAGTGGAGAAGTGCCCACTGACAGGAAGGGCCTGAGGACACTTCCTAGGCTGCTGGATATTTATGCCCCCTTTCGTTATGTGGCAAGAAGACTGGTGTCAAAGGATTCTAAAAGTTAGCCTGTGCCCATTAACTTGGAATTTTGGAAGATGTGTGTTCTAGTTTGCTAGCTGCCGGAATGCAATATACCAGAAACGGAATGGCTTTTAACAAGGGGAATTTAATGAGTTGCTAGTTTACAGTTCTAAGGCCGAGAATTAAAACAAGTCTATAGAAATGTCCAATCAAAGGCATCCAGGGAAAGATACCTTGGTTCAAGAAGGCCGATGAAGTTCAGGGTTTCTCTCTCATCTGGAAAGGCACATGGTGAACACAGTCAGGGCTTCTCTCTCAGCTGGAAAGGCACATGGCAAACGCAGTCAGGGCTTCTCTCTCGGCTGGAAGGGCACATGGCAGACACGGCGTCATCTGCTAGCTTACTCTCCTGGCTTCTGGTTTCATGAAGCTCCCCGGGAGGTGTTTCCCTTCTTCATCTCCAAAGGTCGCTGGCTGGTGGACTCTCTGCTTTGTAGTGTTGCAGCATTCTCTGCTCTCTCTCAGTCTCTCATTCTCCAAAATGTTTCCTCTTTTATAGGACTTCAGAAACTAATCAAGACCCACTCAGTTGGGTGGAGACATATCATCCCCTAATCCAGTTTAACAACCGTTCTTAACTAAATCTCATCAACCAGGGAGATGATCCCATCACAGTCCCAAATACACAGCATTGAATAGAGATTATTCTACCTTTAAGAAATGGGATTTATATTAAAACATGACTTTTCTTAGGGGGCATACTTCCTTTCAAACCAGCACATTCCACCCTCTGGCCCCTAAAAAAGACATGTTTTTCCCATATACAAATATATTAACTTCATAACAATATCAGAAACCTTAAACCTTTCAGTAGCAATACAATGAAGTACAAAATTAGAGACAGTATAAAATCTCATCAAGTCAGTTACAGGCATGGTCTGTCCTAAGGCAAAATTCTCTCCATTTGCTCTGGACCTTTGAAAACTCATGACAAGTTATTTGCTGCCAACATACAAAGAAGGAACATTCACAGGATACATAGACACATTTCCATAGGGAGGAAGGAACACAGGGGTCACTGGACCCATACAGTTTCGAAAACCTGCAGGGCAAAGTCCATTAGATTTCAAAGTCTGAGACTCATTTATCCTCAGGGCTTTAGAAAGTGGCAGTCCCACCCTTTCCAAATGCCTATGCCTGCCTCTCTCTGAATGCAGCCTTGGGGGATATTGGGGAGACCACCTTTTTCTCGGCTCCACCCTCTCCAAGCATTGGGGCCACACCTGGGCTCTCTGCCAGCTCCGGGGCACACGCTCAACCCCTCCATGTGGTGGCAGCCAGGCTCTCCCCAAGCCCCAAGGAACATGCTTCACCTTCTCCAAGGCCTGAGGCGGCATGACTCTTCCACTGCAACGAGGTGGAAGGCCCATTCTCTGCCTTTGGGGCAAACTCACCCTCTCCACGGGCTTGAGTGGGTCCACTCTCCTGGCCTGAGGCTTCTTGACTTCAGACCTTAGCCTCCACGGTTTTGCCTCTGAAGTTATTTTTCCTCCAATGTGTCCCTTCTCTGAACCCCTCAGTCCAGACTGGCAGCGGCTCTGATTATACAGGTCCCACAACACTCTCGTTGGCTTTCTATGCAGTAGCCTTGGATCATGCCCATCAGACATAAGGAGTTTCCACAGATCTTTCCTGGATAACGCCATGTCCGATCCTGACTTTCTCTGAAATGGCTGACTGGTTCCACATTTGGTTAAATCCACACTATACTCTGTAGTCTCCCTTTCTGTAGGCCCAGAATTTTCCAGGACCTCAACTTCTGGTTTCTTTTTACTCAAGAGTTCAGTTTTCAGCTTATCCCTTTCATTTCGCATTTCACTATAAGCTGTGAGGAGAAACCAGACTGCACTTTCGACATTTAATTTGGAGATCTCTTCTGCTAAATATCCAAGTTCATGGCTTTTAAAATCTGCCTTCCAGCCAATACCATTAGTCAACTTTGCCAGATTATCTGCCATTTTAAAACAAGGATCACCTTCCTTCCAGTTTTCAATAACACGTGCCTCATTTCTTTCTAAAACCTCATCAGAGGTATCTTTAGAGTCCACATTTCTATCAACAGTCTCTCCAAAGCATTCTAGGCCTTCTCTATGAAGCTTCTCACAACTCTTCCAGAATCTTTCCCATATCCATTTAAAAAGCCGTTCCAACATGTTTGGTATTTGCAAACTGCAGCAGCAGCACCCCACTCTCCGGTACCAAAATCTGTTCTAGTTTGCTAGCTGCCGGAATGCAATATACCAGAAACGGAATGGCTTTTAACAAGGGGAATTTAATGAGTTGCTAGTTTACAGTTCTAAGGCCGAGAATTAAAACAAGTCTATAGAAATGTCCAATCAAAGGCATCCAGGGAAAGATACCTTGGTTCAAGAAGGCCGATGAAGTTCAGGGTTTCTCTCTCATCTGGAAAGGCACATGGTGAACACAGTCAGGGCTTCTCTCTCAGCTGGAAAGGCACATGGCAAACGCAGTCAGGGCTTCTCTCTCGGCTGGAAGGGCACATGGCAGACACGGCGTCATCTGCTAGCTTACTCTCCTGGCTTCTGGTTTCATGAAGCTCCCCGGGAGGTGTTTCCCTTCTTCATCTCCAAAGGTCGCTGGCTGGTGGACTCTCTGCTTTGTAGTGTTGCAGCATTCTCTGCTCTCTCTCAGTCTCTCATTCTCCAAAATGTTTCCTCTTTTATAGGACTTCAGAAACTAATCAAGACCCACTCAGTTGGGTGGAGACATATCATCCCCTAATCCAGTTTAACAACCGTTCTTAACTAAATCTCATCAACCAGGGAGATGATCCCATCACAGTCCCAAATACACAGCATTGAATAGAGATTATTCTACCTTTAAGAAATGGGATTTATATTAAAACATGACTTTTCTTAGGGGGCATACTTCCTTTCAAACCAGCACAATGTGAGAAATTGCTGGCCTTGTAAAGTACCTGCACTGCTACTGATAGTAGGCCAGAGGAACATGGATCCAGAGGAAGGTAGAGAGAGAGAGTGTGTGTGTGTGTGTGTGTGTGTGTGTGTGTGTGTGTGTGTGTGTGTGTGTGTGTGTGTGTGTGTGTGTGTGTGAGGGAAAGGGAAAGGGAGAGGGAGAGAGGGGAAGGGGAGAGGGTGCAGAGGGTGCAGAGGGAGGGAGGGAAGAGGAGGAGAGAAAGCCCTGCCTGAATTGGGGTGGGGTGGGGAGTGGATCATGCAGTCATCTATGAGGCAGGGGCTTTCTAGGGGGAAAGGGGAATGGCCAGCCATAGCACCACATATTTGCGAGTGGTACAGGGTCCCTTTGGTCAAGTTAGGAGACATGGTTTTTCAGCAACTATAAAGGAGGGAGGGTGTAGTCTAAGATGATTTTAGAGGTTAGCAGTAAGAAAATCTAGAATGTTCATGCCAACCTTAGTCAACAAGTAATTTATTTATTTTGGATGATGAGTATTTGGTAAAATTTTGAAGATATGCGCTTTCCTTTTTTTTTGTATGCTGTATGGTGAGGCCACATTTCATTATTTTTCCATGTGAGCATCTGTTATTGCAGCACCATTTGTTGAATTTCTGTCATCGTTTTGTTTTTTGTTTGGCCTGTTTTTTTTTCTTGGGGGGGGGGGCAGTGTACGGACCAGGAATTGAACTCAGATCTCCCACATGGCAGGTGAGGATTCTACCACTGTACTGGGCTTTCCTTTTATGTAACAGTATACTCTAGTTTAACTAGAGCTATCTTGTTAATAAAATCATGCAGAAACAACAAAAGCATTTAAACTAAAAAAGGAACATAATCATCAGTTGTGGGGTCATTATGGCGGGAGTTCCTGAGTTGTGTTTTGAATGTATTACAAACTAGCCAGTTAGGTGCTGAACAAAATCAATGTGAAAATGTTCAGCATTGTATACTGGAGATAATCTAATTTAAATTTTGGCAAATACAGTTGTTGTTGGAAGTAGTTTATTTTAGGAATAACTATGCAGGACATACAGGCTTCTGACATGATGGCAGTTTGGAATTTAAAATATAGCAGCTGACTATATTTTATGGTAAGGTTAGTACCTTGTGTATTAGAGGAAATTAACCAAGCAGCTGTGGGCCAAATTGCCTAAAGCTATGGTTAGAGGACCATAGGAGTGAAGTTTCCAAAAGGTTCCCCTTCTAATATCTCTGGGGCAGAGCCTCAAAGGGGGAACCTTAATGCAGTGGGGGTATGAACTAGGGTCGGCTGCTAAGTGAGATGGAGAAACCCCCATGACTTGTGGGCCTAGGAAAAGCTGGGCAGAGGGGTTTAATGATGCTAGAAGGGGCCCCTGGTTTATCAGAAGCCTGTACACCGAGGAGGGTGGGAGTTTGGTGGAAAGGTTAGCGCCAGGGTGGCTCACAACTTGGGGCACTCCATGGAGGGTAAGTAGAGGAGGTCCACTGGGGGTAATATGGAGGTTTCCCTGCCCCAAACTCTGAAGACAGGAAACACCCAGAGTTGGCTGGAGCTTAGCTGAAGATATTAGCCAACTGGGGATCCTTGGCCTTGTGCTCCACTTGTGCATGAGGGGCCCTGAAGTGGGCAGGTGGAGGGACCCATAGGGAGGGCTTGCAGGGCTCAGTTTTGCAGTCTGCCGGCACACTCTCCCATCTGGGGAAGGCCACCTGGCTGTTCTGGACTCATCATGCCATTTATTTCCTTTCTTATCACACATTTTTAAGCTGCTGTCTTGTTTTCCTTTTACATGATTATAAATTTTATTTGTCCTCACTGTTAACAGTATGCAGTTTGTCTTTCTGAATTGTTTTAGCTTAACTTATCTTCTTTTAGACTTCCTGGCCTTGTATTTTTATCGCCCCTCCCTTAATTTCTAAAATGGTTCCGTCATACTATTTTTTTTTTTTTTTTACATGGGCAGGCATCAGGAATCGAACCCAGGTCTCCAGCATAGCAGGTGAGAACTCTGCCACTGAGCCATTGCTGGGCCTTATCATACTGTTTTAAAAATTCTTTTATTCCTTTTTAAAGTCATGCCTTTTACATTTTCTTTTCTATTGGCAATCTAAATGTTTTAATTTAGGCTTTTCAATTCCAAGCTATCCATTGTACAAATTTCTTAATGTCTGTGATTTTCATTTTTTCTAATTGCTTTCATTACATTTCATTTGATTCTTTTTTGCTCTTGTCTCTCAATGACTTTCTTAAACTCTGATCTTGTTGGGTTTTATCTGTTTATTTGCACTCTTAAATTAATTAAAAAATTAAGTTAGCTATATAAGTGTTCCCCTCTGCTGTGGTGATGGGGTCACCTCATTCAGGAGGTTGACCTACTGCCCTCTAGCTCTCTTTGCAGTTGACCCTAGGTGCCCTTCATTAAGATCTTCTACCCCTTCAAAGTTGGCTTTCAAAAGAAATCTCCTCCTAGATGATTCAAGAGACAGATTAAAAATCTTCCCAGAAAGAACAAATGCTAAAATAAATTTAGTAGATTAAAATGCTAGTGATCAATGTAAGGGAGGGGATAAGGGGTATGGTATATATGAATTTTTTTCTGTTTTCTTTTTCTGAATTGATGCAAATGTTCTAAGAAATGATCATGATGATGAATATACAACTATGTGATGATATTGTGAGTTACTGATTATATATCAAGAATGGAATGATCATATGGTAAGAATGTTTGTGTTTGTATGTAGTTAGTTTAATAAATAAAAAATAAAAAAATAAAAAGTAAAAAAATCCTCCCAGACAATAAGGACTCTCCTCCCTGCATACAGCACCTGGATGCTGCTTCCTTATCCAACCCAAGGTTCTCTGGGTACCTTCTCCCCCTTTATTGGCAGTGTTTCTCTAACCCACACAGTGACTGGAAGTTCTCATCCTACTGTTTCTCCTGCATGCATCCTTGTTTTCAATGAAAAGTGAGCACAAAGGATGTATAATTACCTGAAAATGATCAGAATATTTTAAGGATTACCTGAACTCTCATCTATACCATAAGGGAAGTGATATTCATTGAGCAGGCTTAAAAAAGGGCAGGGGGAGACATAGTTGGATCCTGATGTTGATAGCTGCATTGTTTGTAAGCAATAGAAATTATGTTTAGGTAGTTAGATATTCTACTTGTTCAACAAACTGCTTACTGTAAGAGTATAAAATGTTTGACACAGAATTAGAAAGGTCTCAATATTTTGACAAAACTTTTGAGACTGCTTACATCTCTTCCTCATCCCATCCCTTGTTTCCCTCAAGAGGTAAACACTATTTTCGAGTTTTTTCATATCTCTATATCTATCATTTTAAAACCACACAGATATGTGTTTGTCCTTAAGCAATCTTTATCTTGGTTTGTTTTTTAACTTTATAATGATAACACACAACATGTATGCTTTTGCAGTTTGCTCTTTTCTACTCAATATTATTTATAAGATTCATCCATTGATATGTATACCTAAGTGTTTTACTTTCCTGGGCTGCTCAAGCAAATACCATGCAGTGGGTTGGTTTAAAAAATGGGAATTTATTAGCTCACAGTTTTGAGGCTAAGAGAAAGCCCAAATCAAGGTATCATCAAGGCAATGCTTTCTTCCCAAAGTCTGACATTCTGGGGTTGGCTGCTGGCGATCCTTGGTCCTTGGCTTCTCTGTCATATGGCAATGAACATGGTGGCCATTCCTGGACTCTCTGTTCTCTTCTGGGTTCCACTGAATTTCAGCCTCTTGCTTCTTGTGGCTTTCTTTCTCTCTGTCTGAATTTTGTTCTGCTTTTAAAGGACCCTTCCTGATTGGGTTGGGCCATACTTTAACCGAAGTAACCTCATCAAAAGTTTCTACTTAAAACCACCCTGAGCTCTGGAGGCAGAGCAGATTCTGGCAGAAAGCTCGGATTAACTTTGAAGCTAGTTGTCTGTGTTTCAGGAGATGCTTGGATTCACAGGGCAACACTGAGCCAGAGTCACAGCACACCAGAGAGGAAGAATGCAGGCAGGGCACAAAAATGCTATTGTGAACACCCTCAGACACCCCCTCCTCATGCTGTGCTTTGACTGTGCTCTTGACTATGCCCTTGACTGGTGGCCTGGGGACGTGATGTTATAATGTGAATGCAAGTCTGTAGATTTCTGTTTAAATTTAAGAACACAGTGGAGGTGCTAACAATTACTCCCAGTGTTCCCAGAGAATTCCCAAGGTCTGTTCTGGCTGTGGCTGTTGAGGAGCTGGCTGCCAGCTACCATCTATTGTTTCCCAGGCCTTGAACTTATATGCTGTGGAAGACATCTGGATGACAGAAGCCTGGGCCTCCAGGGAATCTCGCTTATCATTCCTAGTCAGGCTCTGTCCTGCTCTGGCTTCCTTGCAGATCCAGGTTTAGAGAAAACTATCACATTCTGTTATTACTCTGAATAAAAACTTCTCACAAGACTTATAGTCACAATATTTTAGAGCTGAAAGGGGCTAATGGTATTGACCCTCTCACTTTCCAAGTAAGCTAGCCCAGAAGTGGTCAAGCACCTCATCCAACAAAAAGGGGAAACATTAAGAGTAAGCCTCCTGCACTGTAGGTTTTCTTTGACTCATTTGCCCAGCCTCCTGCCATGCTGGAAGAACCTGGAAAATGTGCCTTTGATTTGGGCCTCTCAAAAGCCCTCTGGGTGGCAACTGGCCTCTGCCCTGCTGGTGGCTTTCTGAACTTAAGATTCAGGCATGCTTACGTTACCTTTCCCCCTTACCTTTGGACCTTGGCTGTAATTCCAGGCCAAAGAAAACAGAATCCTGTTACACTCTGATCTGGGCACTGGATTAAGCACTTTCTATGCATTATCTCATTTATTTGCTGATATTTTTCAGAGGTTGTTCTAGGCATATCTATATACCATAATGAATGGTCTGAGGCTTTGATCCTGAAAACAAGATGAGGCAAGTAGAGGAAAATCTGCCTAAGAATGACAACTGCCTTTCTTCCTCTGGCCTATAAAGCCACCCCTAGGACAGCATGGTGGTGAGGCTGAGAGGAAGCCCTGAACCCCAGGCACACGTGTCTGCCCAGGAGTCCTGGCAACACCAGATGGGCAGCGTCACCTTGTCTACAAAGCCCACCATAGGGGGCTTTGTTTCTAAAGAAACATGATCATTCAGGGGAGACATGGCAGTGCTCCCGGCACAGCTCCAGATGGGAAAGAAATCAACCCTCTGCTGTTTGCTTTACTATGTGTCAATCAAAAGTTATTTATTTCCTAAAAGTATAAAAAATACAAAAGGGTCTCACTCTAGGCTAGAATTAAGAGGTAATAACAGTCATGTGGGCAAGGCCACTGTGGAGAAAGGATTGCTCCTACACAATTAATCATCTTAATCACTGCTCTGCCCCAGACCTTTTAAGTTATTATTTCTAAACTATTCATAGACATAGAGCATGTTTTATTAAATTCAGATTCAGAAAAGTACGGATTATGTTTCTCCAGTTTCATAAAATAAACTTCCAGGGCTGAAGAAAATAATTTTATGTCAATCCCAGGGAACTTTTCTCCCCAAGAGTCGATTGGTTACTTTCTGTGAAAGAAAAGAAAGGCAGGAAAGAAATTAGATATTCTGGCTTTCAGAGGCAGACATGTAGCTCAAGAGGCAGTGGTTCTACCCAAATCCAATTCATCTGCCTCGGCTACAAAAACAAAGGTAATTATATAAAAAATATTTCCTGAAATGTTTAGGAACGATGATCTATAATCAATAGTTATTATTTCTTTATGGATACCAATAACCTATATCCTGTAGATTAATGGACCCATCAGGTGAAAATACACCAGCCTAAGGAGAGGACTGGGTTTGTGGTGCTGACTGCAGTGCCTGGGACCTTCCTACTTGAAAGACCCCAGCCCCGGTCCTGAAGTGGCAGTTCCCTGATCCCACCCACATCAGTCTGTTTCAGTTTCTGATCTTCAGAGCCCTCTGAAGTGCAGTGAGGGGGTTGAGAAGGAAACAAAAACAGTGCTGGTTTTGTGAAGGATGTGGCCCTTCAGACACAGCAGCCAGTTCGGTTCCTTGGTGAATTGGGAGCAAAACCCCTGGCCTGAGGTTTGGACTTGCAGCATCACTGATTTCACTGTGGCTAAGGGCAGGAAATGGTGCAAGCTTGGAAGCCTCTGACCCCTTAGGAAGCCAACTCTTTGGCACGCTCAGGCATTTTCCAGTTTATTCTAAAAATTCTAGAGGTATATGATGACTTAACCCCAAAGGGGCACAAAACCATCATTTGGGAGTTTAGAATGAAATCCTAACAATTCTGGTAGATTTGGACATTGCCACCATGACATCCATATGGACTTCTAAGAGTAAAATCTGGTTTCATTCAAATGTATGTATGGAAGGTGCCTTATACTACTAACATGGAAAGGTCTGCGAAAAAACACAGCTCTTATGGCTGAGTTCTGACTGGAAATCTAATCATGGAACCACTATTTTTAAAATTTCAGCAGCAGTACAACGCATTACAAGCTTAAGTTCACTCCAAAGACTTGGTGAAATCTGAATGAGTGTCAGAAAGGTCAGATGTGTTTCTCTCAGTTTCTCTTTCCTCTCCTAAACTTGAACAGTCTTGTTCTAGACAGAAGATTGACTGACCTTTTTAAATAGTTGGGCTCGCAGCCGGTTTGACTTATATTCTGATCTCCTCTTCTCCTCTTCTCTCTTTTTCTGCACTTCTGGAAGCTGCTCATAAATCCTTTGAAATGGCCCCAGTGGGAAGACATAAAATGGTGAGGTTACAAGGGTACAAAGGCACAGCATTACTCATGTAGGGCTCTTCTCATGGCTCCCAATGCTCTGACGCTCATAAAGCGTTCATTGCCTTGACAGACATGCCCTGGACTCTGCTGTGCACCGTTTTATATTGGACATAGGATATAAAGATCCCTGGCCTGGGGTGCCATGATCTAGAAGGCAGGGTGGATAAATAACATTACAAAAGACTGCTAATAGTGGTTACTTCTGGGAGAAGAGTGAGATAAAGGGGGTAAAGGTAAACTTCTGTTTTTCACTCTATATGTAAAAATGTATTGTTTCAATATGATAATGAACATGTATTACTGTTCTATTTTTCAACACAGGGAAAAATAATGGGAAAGGAACATTCTATAATAGTCATATGCACAAATTGCTACAGTTGCTGGAGAAGAAACGATTTATTCTAACCAAAGGAAAGGTCAGGAAAGACTTAGTAGATAAAAGGCTTGAGCTTGGTTCTTGAATAGTTAGGAGCAGAGGAGAAAGAAGAATAGGAGAAGGAATAAAGGGTGCAGCACTCTATTTGGGGAAAAATGGGTAAGAATGGAGTCAAGGCTTATCAGAGAAGAGAGAAATAAGTGGGAAGTGGGTGGGGTGAGGGTTGAAGGGGGCTGGGGAGGACTCTTGTAGCCACATGAAAAACTTGGACTGTGTCCTATCAGAGTTTGGGTGCTACCAAGTTTAAGTTGGATGGGGCATAATCAAAAGTGCAGTTTATAAATATAGTCTAATTGAAAGAATCTAAATTCTCAACAAAAGAACAGTTTAACAGTTTAGGGAACATTTATATTATGAAATTATTACAAAGCCTAAAGAAGATATTTTCAAATAATTTTTGATAACATGAGAACATGTTCATATCATAAAGTTGAGAAAAATAAAAGTAGGATACAAATCTGTAAAAACACAGTAAAATCCACAATTTGAAAAAAAGAAAAAATGCGTGTTAATACAGGGCTCTGTAACACCTTCCACTCTTGACAGAAACAGAACTAATTAAGTTACATTTGGATGGAAAGATTAATAGTGATATTTACTCTCTAGTTTTCCCTATATTTTCCAATACTCTGAAAAAATTTGAATCTGATACAGAGGTCCTGTGGAAAATAGACTAGAGAAAGTAAAGACAAGAAGCAGGCCTCCAAGAGTAGATGTGAGGAGAGTGGATGGCAGAGGAATTAAGAAGCCAAGTGTCCAGGATGTGCTGATCGGCTGTGTGTGCAGTAAGGGCACTGCAGAGGTGACCATTCCCCAGATTGCTAGTTGATGGTCCACTCACATGTGGAAGTGGAGAATGGGGAATTCCATTTTGGACACAGTGGAGATGATTTAGAAATGAAAACACAAAAGGGGAGGTCAGGAAAGGGACTAAAGAGAACCAAACATATATTTTAAAAGGAGCTGTTGGAGAAGGGTTAACTAAAGCTCTGGAAAAGAAGAATTATCCCAAGGAAAACATCACTATGAAGATAAAATCCGCTTTTTAGACCAGGGAAAGTTGCATTTTTAGGGCAGGAAAGTGGGGAGTCAGGCTAATCAAAGTAGCCAGAACGTATATATTTTTAAATGGCTCATTGAAAGCAATTATTACATATTATTGCAATTGCCTGTCTGTCCAACTGCTTGTGGTCTGAAGTCAATCATCTTTCATCCCTGGTACCGGGTCCAGAGCCTGGCCCTCTCAAATCTATATATCAACAAATTGATGAAATAACTTCTCTTGAAGGACACCCTGGAAGAAATGGTTCCAGATAAGAATCAAGTTCTCTCTCCTCCAAATCCTCTCTTTTCACCAGAGCCTGTAAACATCTTTGGTAGGGGCAGGTGTTAAAAAAAGATGATAAGTAACACAAAGCTTCAGAGGCATAAATCCTCCAAATGTACAGTTGAAGGAGTACTGGATGGGGAGCCCAAAGACGGGGCTCTAATCCTGCCTTGGCTCTAACTTGCTGGGTTGCAATTTCCTCTCTGTTGAATTTCCTAAATAGTAGGGATGGACGAGATGTTCTCTGAGATCCTGTTCAACTATATGATTCTCAGATGGAAGTAGATAAAATAGAAGCCCTCTAATGAATATCAATTTAAACTGGAATCTTCCAAGAAGATGAGTATTTAATCCATTCATACAGGTATATTTAAATTTGTATGCATTTATACAATTATGCTCTTGCCTGTCTTCCTGCAGGCTAGCTTCATAGTCCCTTACAACAAAGACTCCTCTTACTCAAGTGAGAGGGTAATTAGGTGCCACACAGTGAACAATGCAGGATTCCCTCTAATTAAATTTTGTGGCAGGTTTAGAATAAAGCAATGGTTCTCAATATTTCTGGAGTCAGAACCCCTTGACACTCTTAAAAAAATTGATAACCCTAATGTGAATTTAAAAAATCTAATTAATTAATTTAAAGCAACAATATGCCTAATACATGTAACATACATAACAATTTTTAAATTAAAATAAATGTATTTTCCCAAACAAAAACAATTTTAGTAAGAAGAAAGGCACTATTTTACACTTTTTGCAAATTTCTTTAATGCCTGGTTTAACAGAAGACAGCCAGATTCTATCTACTTCTGTATAATGTCTGTTGTTAAATGTTAAAGTATACATGAACAAAATTCAGCTTATACGTAATTGGAAAAGAGAGGATTTTTTGAATATCCTTTCAGATAACTGTGGATCATCTTCTTTGATACTACACCAAAATTTTATAAATGGTAATTTCTTAAAAGCTAGTGGCAAAGTAGAATCTGAAACTCCATCAATGAACTTTTTGTACTCTGTTACAAAAAATCCACCAGTCTATCTTTTACTTTGAGTGGATTTTTTATCCAAGTGTTCTACTAAGCCATCAAGGACATTCTTAGGTGAAACAGATTATGTTTTATACTGTTTCTAGTAGACAAATGTAATTTGGTGCCTCTGTCTTGAATAGCACCAGTGTCCCTCAATCATTGCTTCTGCATTGTCAGTGCAAATATCATAGTAGAGATAAAGGCAAATAACCTCCTAGTATTATTTTGAAACTAGTTTTGACCTTGCAAATCCTCCGAAAGGGTCTCAGCAACCTCCAGAGGTCCATGGACCACATCCATCCCTTTGGATTATCTATAAGGTTTGGTAATTGTAGACTAACAACAAGATTTCAAGAGGAATGCTTACATTACTAAGATAAATTATTTTCAAGGACCATTACTTCAGAAGCAGTATGCTGACTATAAAACTGTTCATATTAAAGACTCCAAAATGATGATAATCATGGCACCCTCCTGATCAATATAATAGACATATAATTCTAATTAATTAACTGATCAATTGATTAATTCATGAGTGACTAATGCAGGAATGGTACCAAATTAAAAAAATATATAAAAAGGTGAAAAATTAGTTTCTCTCCTACCACTGAACCCCAGCCATTCTATTACCAGTATTAGCCACTATTACCAGCTTTTTGGTTATATTTCCAGACATATTCTATGCATATAAAAATGTGTATATATATGTGTATATATATATATATATATATATATATATACACATATATATACGAATATCCACTTTTTAAACATTTTTATTGTTAAATATTATATATATATATATATATATATATATATATATAAAAGAAAGAAAAAGTAATGATTTTCAAAGTACACTTCAAGAAGTAGTTACAGAACAGAATATCCACTTTTTTAAAGGTCAAAATGGTAGCAGTGCTCCTGGAACTTGATTTTTTAAAAAGTCTAGCAATGTGTTGTAGAGACTACTCCATTATTCTCATTTTGTTGGCTAAATTCCTAGAAATGGGATTGCTAAGTCAAAAGGGTATACCCCATAGTAAATATTTAATTTTATTTCAAAATATTCTTCATTTATATTTATTTAGATTTACATTTCTAATTAAGATGAGCTGGACTTATACATCCAAACTAGTAAGGATTCTTTATATCATGTGTATATAAGCCATTTATACCATGATGTGCTTTTTTTTTTTTTCAGTGCCAAGTGATGAAGTACTTTCATGACTAACTTTCTCATAATATTTTAACTGAAGCAAAGTGCCTTTATTCTGGGCACTGAGGGAAAACTGGAGCTTCTGAGCACTTGGTGATTTGATTTATACTTTTATACTTACTCTTGTAACTTTGACCTTACCGTTTAGACCTCTGAATCATTTCCTTCTTTCCGACAGGTCTATACTTGTGGGCAGCTGGGAAGCCTAAGAAAAGGAGAAGGGGTTTTAAGTGAGTAGTGACTTAACTGTGTTGGTTTCTTCAGGCCTTCTTTGCAGAACCCTAAGAGTGAGCTGCCAGGACACTGTGCTCCTATGCTGAGCTGGCAGTACTGGGTGGTGAGCAATGGCCAAGCCAAAGGTCAGACTACAGTGACTGTGACAACAGTCTGAGGCCCCTAAAGACACACCAATGTGTGGCATGAACTAGATTATTTTAATGGAAAAACTGACCAGTTTATAGGTAAGGTTGTTTTGTTAAGCACTGCAGTTTTCATAGGTTGCATGTGTTATAGTATAGCTAGCTTTATATGCAGAGCATAATTGTTAAGAGCACAGATTCTGGAGCCAGCCTATTTGGCTTCAAAATCCAGCCTTTTCACTCATTAGGTGTGTAATTTTGGGCTGAGGTGCTTAATCTGTGTCTCAGTTTTCTCGTCTGTAAAATTGGGATATTAATAGTACCTCAGAGTGGTATTGTGAGGATGAAATGAGAACAGTGTCTTGGCAAGACATGAAGCCTATTTAAGTGTCTGCTGTTGTTGTTGATGCTACTGTTTGGTCATCACCAGTGAGGTAGCGAAGCCTGGAAGAGGCACCTTCTTTAAAGAAATAAGCATTATACTTTTGGAACCAACTTGTTTACAAACACAGAGCTGGTGTACACAAAAGTCCTTTCCTCTGCACATTCCCAATTTTAAGCTGCAGTGACAGGGTTCATTCTGATTGCAAAAGTGCTGAGAGCTAAGTGTGGGCTCTGCTACAGAGGTTTGAGTCTCAAACAAGCAAGAAGTCATTTTCTGTGTACTTAACTGGCCTGGCATTAGCAGTGCTGGGCAGCACAGAAGCAGTCCTTGCTTTTTCACTGCATTAGTAGGAAAGAGAACAAGTAGGGCAAACCTCTTAGAGGTCCAGGATGCGCAGGATCTCGGTAGCCCGGCCATCCTCTCGCAGTGTTGAAAAGAGCGTCCCGCTCACTCTGTAACACGTTCTGTAGCTTCCTCTCCTGGACTATTAACTTCAGGCGCTTTATCCGCTCCCCAGAACGGGAGATGAAATCAGGTCTGTGAAACTGAAGTGATTCCTAAAGAAGAGAAAAAGCAACCCCCAACCTCACATTAATGATGCAGCTTGTTCTCCAAGTGCCTAGAAAAACCGCAACTGTCTCCAACAGGTTTGGAGAGCTGAGGAATACTCTAACAATTCTAAGATCCAGTAGTGAAACCAAAGAAGCAAAGAAACGCCCTTGGAATAAGCCAAAAAACAGACTGTGGCAATCACAACTCTCCCCCCAGTATCAATAGGGTAGATAGAGCACAGCTCATTGTGCTAATTTTAATTTCCCTTTAAACAAATACATTATTAAAAAGCCCCTTCTTTAGCCTCCAAGGAACATGTAATAAAGGGACTTGGGGACTCAAATCTGGGGTTTAAGCAGGATTGGGAGTTATATAAACATAACTTACATACATGTAAGGCTGATACAACATAAGGCCTTCAGAACACTCAACACACAGGTACCGATAAGCTTGATGAGCTGTGATACCCTCCCCTCCACTGCCTTGTCCCCAGATACTGAGATTGAGGTACTATTACGACTGGTTAACAGCAGGCAGCCTTTGATTAATGTGAGAAACCAAGCCATTATATAGTGATAACAGATACTAAGCTAGAAATAAGGGTCATAAATATGTCTCTCAGAATGCCAAGTCACAGATTTAACTCCTTGGAATCTTGCCCTTTCTTCCCCTTAAACATATGGTAAAACTAACTCAATGTCACTGTACCTGTAGGCTTGCTCTCACAAATGGTTTCGGTGGGATCGTGTCAAAATCTCTGCCTGGGCCTGCTAGGAACCCCCGACTATCCATTTGCTGTCCTTGACAGTTCTTTTCCCGCAGTGGCTCCCTCCAGGGTTTTGTGTTGGTTATTGGTTCAAACCAGGAGACACCTGGGCCACAAAGCAAGTTTTCCTTCTTAGATCCAGACTTCAAATTTTCAACAGGAATAAACCATGAAACTCCTATAGGAAATATTTTTAAGAAGGGAAAAATAAAAAAGACTCTATTTTTCATAGCCCACACTGCTCTCATCTGAGACATAAACAAAATAGATACCCTTAAGGGAATCAGCTGCCACAGATCTCCAAGACATCCTTGAATTTGGCTTAACTGCACTTATGATTCTGTAATTATCATAAGTGCTATGATAATTAGACACTGCTAGACATTGGGAAAATTTGTCAGGATGGTAGTTGGGGAGTGGGTGGGGGTAGGGGATCAAAACAGTCATTTAGAAACAAAGAATTTTAGCACTGTAAGACACCTGAAATACACTTTCCCTGTGAAAGCTGGAATTAAAAACTGACCTTCACAGGAATTTGGTTTGTTCTTCCTTAGTTTTTTCTCTCTTAGATAAAAGGTAACGAGCCTTTTTTCTTCATTTTTTTCTTCTGTCTGAGAAGAATTCATATCACTGTCATCTTCTAATCTAGCCTCGCTAGAACTGGGAGTTGGGAAAGTCATTCCAACATCTCGAGTGTGTTTTTTTGCACCATTCACAATCTCCAAGTTACCTGAAGGGAAAGATCACAGACGTCTGTGGGAGCAGCCTTAATGTTTAGCTGGCAGGTTTATTCATGTTAGTAAGTGAAACATTTTTTTTTTATTGTGAAAAATAACATATATACAAAAAAGCAATAAATTTATATACAAAAAACAATAAATTTCAAAGCACACCACAACAATTAGTTATAGAACAGATTTCAGAGTTTGGTATGGGTTACAGTTCCATAATTTTAGGTTTTTTCTTCTGGCTGCTCCAAGACACAAAAGACTAAAAGAAATACCAATATAATGATTCAGGAGTCATACTTATTTGTTAAATCCTATCTTCTCTTTTATAACTCCATCTTCTCCTTTGATCTTTTAAAAATTTAAAAATTAATTATTTGTATTGATATATATTATATATTCACATACCATGTAATCATCCAAAGTGTACAATCAATGGTTCAGTAAGTGAAACATTTTTAATACTTCAGAATCACAGGCTACTGCCTCTATGGGTGGGAGGAGACCGAGAGAGAGCAGAGAGAGAAGCAGGAAAAGGGAGGGAATAAGCAGTGTATCTGATTCTCAATTCTAGCTGCAGTTTACAATCATATGGAGAGCCTTTGAAAATTACTGATGTCCAGCTCTCATACAGATAGATTCTGATTTAATTAGTCTAAGGTGTGGCTCAGACATTTAAAGTTTGCTTTGAAGCATTCAGATGATTCTCATGTGTATCTAGGGTTGTGAACCATTTGTCTGAATATCTGAGAGTGCTCTATGAACTATATTCCTCAATGAGTTAAAGTAGTTGTTTTGAGATTTGCTGGCTATCAGATTAATCAGCATAGAAACATCAATGGAATAATGTTAAAAAAAAAAAGCGAAACAACCATTTTACATGTTGGTGAAAAGAGTGAAAACTACCTTAAATGTTTTCCTATAAATGAAAAAGTAATTTCCAGTACTCAGTAACAAGTTCAGTCTTGACTTGGACTGAACTTTCTAAGACTTGGGAGAATCACATAACAAAGGGAAGTGCATGCATGATTAAGATAAACTGAGGGGCCACCTGTACTTTCAAGCACAAATCTGATACCATCATCACCTGGCAGAGAGCCTATCTGCAGCACAATATTTCAACTCAATTCAAAATCCAAGAGCCCTAAACTTCTGAGAAAGAAAAAACTATCTTGGCCTGTAAAAATTTTCCTGGCGATTTATCAGGTTGTGAGGATAGACATGAAAACAGCCCAAGGCCCTTTAGCTACTCATAACTCCTCCTTTTGAACTTGTTTTGCAAGCACCCCCCAAAACACACAGGTAGCAGCTTCTTTCCTTTTTGAGCTTGTTTTGCAGACTGAAGTAACCAGAGCATGTGCAGAAACCTGGATTGGAGTCTTTCGATGACCTCTGAGACCTGAGGAACTAAATTATCTCTCATGAAACCAAAGTTGATTGACTCAGAGGCACTGTAAACAAATCCACTACGAGAGGTCTTTTTTTTTTTTTTTTTTTTTTACGAGAGGTCTTTTAATAAGGAAAATCCAGTTGAAAGCCTACTCACCATATAGGGGCAAATCCATGCCAAGCATTCAAACCATACAAATATCCCCTTCCCATCCCCCTAAAATCTCCCTTAGCCCTCAAGTTGAGGAGACAGATTTGAGCCTTGCCTCCTGTCTCCTTGCTGATTGACCTTGCAGTAAAGCTCTTTCTTTTCTCAAAATCCTGATGTCACAGAATTGGCTCCAATTCACATCCAGGCAGTGAGCCCTTTGCTGGGTAACAGACACAGATAAAACCAGCTGCAAAATTAACAGGTAACAATTTTCCCAAGGCATACTGCAACTGCAAAGTGTCAAAATATCTTCCTTCTTTGAGAGATTAGTGCTTCCTTACTCACTGAAAGATCCTGTTTTCTAAACTGATAAATTATTAGAAAGTTTGCTATGTGAAATTGTATCAGTAAGAATGAAACAATTTAAACTCTTCTAGAGGATCTAAGTCATTTTGACACAGAAAAACAGTCTTCATTTACAACACAGGTGCAGAGCTTAGCCAAGAGACTTCAAGATGTGACATTTCAAATGTATCTTAACTCTACTGGTTCCAAGGAAATAGGACTGCGTGTCTATGTCACAGTTAGACATGATATTGACCTCTTTATACACAGCCCTACTTTGCTCTGAGCCTATCAAAGCACCTAGTTGCATCGTTCTTCAAGGTCCTATACTAACTGTATCTTTTCCTTTGTTTGGTGAGATGCTCCACAGTTCTGTTTGTGGTCTCTTTTGTTGCTATGAATCAATAAACCTGACTTTGTCAGACTACAGGTTTCTTCCTGGTGGTCTTATGCTGATTGGGCTACGACATACCTCTGATCAGTACCCTATACCCTACAACAAAGAGCCTAAATTTATGTCCATGCCTCTAAACTTCTTCAAAATTTAACTTGTAAGGGAAGAAAAGTTAGCTGAAGATCACACAAAGGGTACTCAGCAAAGCAGACAAGCGGATGAGAAGGCAAACCAGCATAGGATTTTTCTTTCTAAAATGGCTTAGACGTTAGAAGGAAAGCAGAATTAATATAAGGAGCTTTCAGTTATAATATGGGTAAAGAGATTCAATGAGTAAAAAGTGTTCAGTTCTGACCACAAAAGGCAAGCAATGCTTACAGACCTACTGGCTATCACTCAGGTAAGGAAGAGGCTGACAGAAGAAAGATAATAATTGAGGGGAAAAAAATTATGAGGGAAGCTTGTTTACTTTTATTTTATAAAATAAAAAGATACAGAAAAGCATAAAGTGAAGTCACCTTCCCAATCCTGTTAGCCATCTGCTCAGTTTATAACCCCAAATGATTCCAGAGAATTTTTTTTTGCATATTCAACTTATTCTCGTCTCTTTTAATTTTTAAGCTATGTATAGTAGCATTCTATACAATGTTCAGTCCCTTGCTTTTTCTTCTGAATTATTTATCTTGGATATATTTCCGATGAGTACAGAGAAAGCTTCTTTTTATGTAGGATTTCATTATATGGATGTACAATAATTTATTCAACAGTTCAGCTATTGATGGACATTTGAATTGATTTCAGTCTTTTGCTCTGACAAACAATACTGCGATGGTTTACTTTGTACACTTGTCATTTTACACAGATGCAAATATTTATAGGTTAAATTCCAAAAGTAAAAATGCTGGATCAAAAGTTACTGTCAGAGAACATCTTTTGTAACTCAAGATGTTCCTCTTTCTCTAAACCAACTGAGTAGGTAAACTCACTGCCCTCTTTGTTATGTGGAACATGACAACTAGGGGGTCTAAATCTCCCTGGTAATATGGGACAGAACTCCTGGGAAAGAGAGAAATGAGACATATTATAGTTTCAGTGATGAGAGAGTTCAAACAGAGTTGAAAGGTTATCCTGGAGGTTATTCTTATGCATTATAGAGATATCCTTTTTTAGTATATAATGTATGGAGAGGCTGGAGGGAAGTACCTGAAACTGTTGAGCTGCGTTCCAGTAACCTTGATTCTTGAAGACGATTGTATAATGATATAGCTTTTATAATGTGATTGTGTGATTGTGAAAATCTTGTGTCTGGTGTTCCTTTTATCCAGGATATGTGCAGATGAGTAAAAACTAAGACTAAAAATAAATAATAGGGGGGATAAAGGGTAAAAATTGGGTAGATTGTAAAACTAATGAGTTTTTTCTTTTTATTTCGTTTCTGGAGTAAATGTTCAAAAAATGATCATGATGATGAATGCGCAACTATGTGATGATATTATGAGCCACTGATTGTATACCATGTATGTACCGTATGAATATTTCTCAATAAAAACATTAAAAAAAATGCTGGATCAAAGTAATTTTGCAAGGTGCCTTTCATAGCGATTGTACCAATTTACACTCCTACTAGAATGTATGAATACCTATTTCCCTAAACTCTTGCCCATAAACTTGGTATCAAACTTGTATTTTTGCCCATCTCATAGGTGAAATATGCTGCATATAGTTTTAATATTCATTTCCTTTATTATGAGTGAGGGTGAATATCTTTTTATGTTTAAGAGCTATCTGTATTTCAATAGAGAAGTTTAAATT
Organism: Tamandua tetradactyla; assembly: GCF_023851605.1. Taxonomy (NCBI): domain Eukaryota; kingdom Metazoa; phylum Chordata; class Mammalia; order Pilosa; family Myrmecophagidae; genus Tamandua; species Tamandua tetradactyla. The sequence continues at coordinate 47,331,929 of NC_135343.1, read as the reverse complement.
TAAGTAACATACCTGCTTGGATACCTTTGTTTAACATTTGCACATTTTGCTTGCTGCTAAGGGTAGGGGTTGAGCTCCAGAAACTACTGGCAGAAGATGAAATAGACTCAGAAGAGATCATATGCTTTTCTACCTGGAAAAACAAGAGACCCTGTTATCTATACCTGTGATCAATGGCACAGTTCTCCACATAAGACAACTTGTAAGACACCAAGAGCCCCACCCCCATTTTTTTTTAAGATTTATTTTATTTTGTAGATTCACATATAGTTGTCTGAAATAACAGAGAAATCTCAAACCTCTTTACCCAATTTTCCCCAGCAGTACATCTTGCATAACTATAGTACAATATCACAACCAGGAACTTAACCTTAATGGATAAAATCCATTAACCTTATTCAGAGTTCATCGATTTTATATGCTCTTGTATGCCAGTGTGTGTATTTAGTTTATGCAGTTGATCACGTGTAGATTTGTGTGTGTACCACTATAGCCAAGGTCCTTCACCACAAGGATCTCTTCGTGATGCACCTTTTAGCCACAGCTGCCTCCTTCCTTCCCTCTTCTCTAATCTCCTGGCAACCACTGATCTCTCCATCTCTATAGTTTTGTCATTTCAAGACTTTCATGTAAATTAAATCATATAGTATATAACCTTTTGAGGTTGGCTTTTCTTAGTCAGCATAAATTCCTTGAGATCCATCCAAGTTGCTGCATAGATCAGTATTTCATTTCTGTGTATTGCTGAGTAGGATTCCATTGTATGGATATACCATCACTTATTTAACCATTCACTCATGGAAGAACATTTGGGTTGTTTCCAATTTCTGGCTATTGCAAATAAAGCTATGAACATTTATGTATATGTTTTTGTATGAAGATAAGTTTTCTGATTTCTCTGGGATAAACGGCCAAGATGTAATTAGTCGGTCATGTGGTAGACACATTTATTTTTCTAAAAATTTGCCAAACTCTTTTCCTGAATGGCTGTGTCATTTTACATTCCTATAAGCAATGTATGAGCGACCTAGCTTCTCTGCATCCTCACCAACATTTGGTGTTACCTACCACTAATTGTTCATTTTAACCATTCTGGTAGCTGTGTAGTGGTATCTCGTTGTGGTTTTAATTTACATTCCTGTAACAGTTAATGATATTGAACATCTTTTCACAGGCCTCTTACAGACTTTTACAATTTTTTTTTCACAATCACACGGTCACATTGTAAAAGCTATGTAGTTGTTACACAATCATCTTTAGGAATCAAGGCCAAGAGCCCTTTTTAATCCATTTCTGTTGCTGAAAGTAGTTAGCAAACTTGCGACAATGTGAATGGAGCATGCTACCATATAGCCTGTGACACGGAGGAGAGTGCTGTTCTAGCTGGATAAGGGCTTGAACTATTTCAAGACGGTAAAACAAAAAAGCTGGGTGTGCTCGCAGGCCTGGAAAAACTCTGAAGAAATGCTAGCCAAAGATTAGCTAGGTGGAGGTCTTCTGAATGAAATTTTTACTTGATACTTATCTATAATTTTAATGAGAAATAAAGAGGACTAGGGGTAGGTAAAGAAACTATGAGATGCAGAGAGCAGTTTCCAATAAAATCATACTCAGATACTTACACAAGGACAAACACCAAAGTACTAAAGTCCCCATGAGAAGTTCTGAATAAGTGGAGTAGTGTAAAAAAGTACCAAAGAGCCCCACAGACCTTTTTGGTTATGTTCAGAGCAAGCAAAGCAATAAAGGGAGATTTCACAGATTAAAGTGATGATGGAAAGCTGGAGGATGATAAAAGATTATCAAACACAGTGGAACAAATATAGTTTAAAATAGTATTTATAAACTTGCCTGATTATAAAAATCTCCTGGAGGGGGTTACCCCTGAGCACTGAATTGGAATCTTCTGGGGAGGAGGTGGAGCATCTACATTTTGAATAAATGTCAGATGATTTTCTATTCAAGCAAGTTTGGTACAGGTGAATCAGAGCCCAAGTCATATGAGGAAACGGAGAATATCTTTTCCCTGAAGCCAGATAAACTATATTTCAGAGCCCTTTGAAACTTACAGCAGAATCTCGGTGAACAGGAGCTATGTGAGATGTATGGAGACAGGAAATATTATTTTGGTTTTCAGAAAGGTGGATAAGGTAAGCACTGTAAGCTGGTAGGTTTAACACTAATGGTCTATAAAATTTCAGAATGGATTAACAATGTGATAATTTGCAAGCATTTGGATGTCAAATCAAAGGTCATCAAATTTCAGCCAGGGCTCAGTAAGGCATAACAAGTCCTCCCAGGAGTAGCCTTGTTTTCCCTATTATATATGGTTACTTGACTGGTAGACTTATAATTGGTTGAATCAACCTTACGCAACACAGAGAGAAGCCTCTAAAGAATGGTACATGTTGCAATTGTCAACAAGTACTTCGTAAGTACCAGTGTTCTAGGCTCTGGGTTTAGCCCTGACCAGTCTTGCTTTACATTTTATATCAATGTCCTAGAGATATGGAAGACAGAATTTGCATACAGTGCTCACTGGAAAGGGTCTGAATGGCTGTCAGGATTCCAAATAATAACAGGAATGATGTCCCAAATCAAACAAGAGGATGTTTAGTGGGATAATTGTAAAGTTCTACATGTTAGGCAAGAGGGAAAGGCAGTGACTGTGAAGCAGGAAAAGCTCTGGGTCTAGATTCAGAGACCTAGGGTAGTCTCATTTCTTCCCTTTATTAGCAGTTTATACTTAAGCTACAATCTCTTTGTACATTTCCCCATCTAGAAAGGGGATAATATCTATTTCTGAAATTATACAAGTTCAGGAATAATAAACGATTTAGATTGTAAATTGTAAAACACTAATATAAATTACGAAACTAGAGGATTGTGGGAAGATGGCAGAATAGGGAGCTGCAGGGCTCAGTTCCTCCAAAACGACTATTAAACAGGCAGAAACTGTCTGAAACAACTATTTTGAAACTCTGGCAGCCAGAAGTACATTGTACAGTATGCAGAGAAGAGTGAGAGGAAGAGGCTGATAAATTATGGTAAAGAACAATAAATTTCTCTTTCTGTGAGGTGGCTACCAGAGCTCATTCCCCACTTTTGTGGTAGGCTGCCTTGGGGTCCAAACCCTTGGCTAATCTGCTGGTGACAGAAAGGGACATAAAAATCCTTTTCCCCAAGAACAGGGGTGGGCACAGCTGATCACTGATCATAGTTTTTGATTAGCGAACTCAGATTGCTGGGGCAGCTATTATTTCAACATGGCAGGGCAAATCGGCAGCAGCCATTGGTTCAATGGACTGGGGTAGAGGTAGTGGAGATTGAAAGGCACAGTACTTCCTCTGGGCTGCAGGGGAGAGTTAGCTGAAGGGCTGTGTTTGTTGGGCAGGTCAAGAAATCTCAGCTTTGGGGAGCCATTGGAGAAGATCTTGGTGTCTTTTCTGTTCCCTTCCCTAGGGCACTTTGAAGCTTGTCTGTGCCCCTTTGTGGATCCCTGGCCCTCTTTTGGCTGGGAAAGACTGACTTGGAAAATTCTCTGTGCCTTCCTCCCAGAATTTTCCCTCCAAGCAAAAGCAGCTTGAAACAGTGGAAGGAGTGTGAAAAACTATAGAGACAGATAGTCTGGGACAAAGGTCTGTCAGCATCAAATACCTAGGAGAGGGAGATACATCTCCTGGGAAACAGAGGGGACAACCAAACTCCTGTAAACAGGGGAACCTGAAGACAACTAATAAGCAAAAGCCTAGGACAAGACAGAGAAAACCCTGCATACTGCATTGGCCTTGAGCAGACCTTCCTGATAGAAGGGCTGAAGCTCATGAAAATCTCCTGTCTTATCACCAGCTGGTTACAAAACCAAGAAATGGACATCTCAGGGAATAAATCCCAGAGTTACCATTTCAAAATATTAAAATGTACATTGTGCAAAAAAATAATACAAGGAAATGGCCCTCCAAAGGAAGAGGATAAAAATACAGAAAACACCAAAAAAGAAGATGAGATTGTGAACATACTGAACAAAGCCTTTTAAAAAAATTATCTTAAAAATGCTCAAGGAGGTAAAAGAAAATACAGAGAAAGAAATAAAAGGTATCAGGAAAACAATGAATGAACAATATGAGAGTCTTGGTAAAGAGATAGAAATTTTAAAAAGGAACCAAACAGAACTATTGGAGTTAAAGATCACAATAACTGAAATGAAAAATGTCCAGAAAGGGTTTCAAGACAGGTTGGAGCGGGATGAAGAAAGCATCAGTGAACCTGAAGACAAGACACTTGAAATGAATCAGGCTTTGGAGCAGAAACTAAAAAGAAATATAAAAAGTGAAAATAGCCTAAGAAACCTCTGGGACATCATCAAGAGAGCAAATACATGCATTATGGCAGTTCCAGAAGGAGAAGAAAGAGAAAAAGGGGCAAAAGGAATAATCAAAGTAATAATGACAGAGAACTCCCCAAACTTAGCAAAAGACATGAATATGCACATTCAAGAAGCTCAGGAAACACCAAACAAGAAAAACATGAAGAAAAATAAACCCTGGCATATATTTAACACAATATCAAATGCAAAGGACAAGGACAGAGTTTTGAAAGCTGCAAGAGAAAAGCAACCTGTTATGCACAAGGATGTTTCAATTAGACTGAGTGCTGACTCTTCATTAGAAACCATGGAGGTTCCTTTCAGCAATGGGTGAAAATATTTAAAGTGCTAAAAGAAAACAACTGCCAGTCAAGAATTTTATGTCCAGCAAGATTTTCTTTCAAAAAAATGAGGGAGACAGCAAGACATTCTCAGATAAACAAAAGCTGAGGGAGTTCATCACCACCAGATTTGCCCTGAAAGCAATTGCTAGAGGGTGCTCTTCAGGCTGAAAGGAATGACGTTAAAGTTGGAGGACTCACATTTCCTAATCTTAAAGTTTATTACAAAGTCACAGTAATCAAAAGAGCACAGGATTTGTGTAAGGACAGACATTTACACCAACAGAACAGAATTCTGAGTTCAGAAAACCCTCACATTTACAGCCAACTGATTTATCAAGGTGCAAAGACCACTCAACTGAGAAAGAACAGTCTCTTCCATCAATGGTACTGGGAAAACTGGATTTCCATTTGCAAAAATAAAACAAAAAAGGAGGACCCCTACCTCACACCATCTACAAAATCAACTCAAAATATATCAAAGACCTAAATAAAAGAACTAGAATGATCAAACTCCTAGAAGAAAATGTAGGGAAGTATCTTCAGGATCTTGTGTTAGGTAATGGTTGTGTTTAACAAAAAACACAGCACAACATATTTAGTAGAAAGGGCAATGGGGAAGATATGACTTGCAATTCACAAGAGAAAAAAGCCCTAACTATACCTTTGAAACTAAAAGAGGGAGAGAGCACTCTAGGTACCGGAACAGAATGACTTATAACATCAGTACCAAAAAAAAAAAAAAAAAAGTGTGTTACCATTTTCATGAAAAATATGGAAAAACATGAAAACATGTAGGTAAATGCTTTTTTATGTGTAAAATTTCTCTGAAAGAAAACACCCAGACTGGAAAGAAAGAAATAAAGCTTTCGTTCAGATGTAATCCTATCTGTAAAAAACATTAAGGAATCCACACAAAAAAGTATATTTAGCAAGGTCACAGGACTTAAGATAAATATACAAAAATCAACTATTTTTATATTCTAGAAATGAACAATCTGAAAATGAAATTAAGAAAACAATTCCATTTACAATGGCATCAAAAATAAAAACTACTTAGGAATAAATTTAACAACATAAATCCAAAGCTTGTACAATGAATACTATAAAATACTGTTGGGAGAAATTAAAGATCTAAGTAAATGGAGAGACATTTCACATACATTGCTTGGAAAATTTCATATTGTTCATATGGCAATTCTCCCCAAATTACAGATTCTGAATTCCAGGAATTCCTTTTAAATTCCAGCAGACTCCTCTGAAGAAACTTAAAAGCTAACCTCTATTCATAAAGAAATCCAAAGGACCCAGAACAGCCAAAAATAATTGAAAAAGAGGAATGAAAAGGGAGGATGGGAGGACTTATACTTTCTGATTTTAAAACTTACTATAAAGCTACAATAATCAAGAAATGTGGTACTGGCATTAGGAAAGACATATAGATCAATGGAATAGAATTAAAAGTCAAGAAATAAACTCATATTTATGATCAACTGATTTTCAACAAAGGTACGGTAATTCAATAAGAGAAAGATAGTCTTCAACAAATGATGCTGGGGATATGACAATATGATATCCACATACAAAATGATGAATTTAGGTACCATTGATTCAAAAGGGATTGTAGACCTAAATTTAAGAACTAAAACTATAAAACTCCTAGAAGAAGGCATAGGAGAAAATCTTTGTAATGTTGGGTAGGCAAAGAATTCTTAGATAAAATACCAAAAGCACAATCCATAGAAGAAAAGTATTTAAACTGGATGTCATCAAAATAAAAACTTCTGCATTTCAGAAGACACCGTTTACAAAATGAAAGAACAAGTCACAGACGGGAAGAAATTATTTGCCAATTATTTATCTAATAAAGGACCTGTATCCAGAATATATAAGAGAACTCTTATAACTCAATAAGTAGGCAAATAACCCAACTTAAAAATGGGCAAAAGATTGGAGTATAAATTTCTCCAAAGATGTAAGAGTGTCCAAGAAAGAATAAGAACAGATGCTCAACATCATCAGTCATTAGGGAAATGCAAATTAAAACCATGTGAGATATCATTTCATACTAGGATGAATATAAAAAGAGACAATAACAAGTATTGAGAAGAATGTGAAGAAACAGAATGCTCACACATTGCTGCTGGAAATGTAAAATGGTATAGTCACTTTGGAAAACACTGATATTTTTTTCTTAAAAGTTAATATATGAATGTATTGTATGACCCAGCAATCCTACTCCTATGCATTCACCCAAGAGAAATGAAAACATATACCCACACAAAGACTTTTATATGAATGCTCATAGCATTATTATACAAAAACTGAAACAATCCAAATAGCCATCAAATAGTAAATGGATACAGAATACGGTATATCTATATAATAGAGTACTATTCAGCAATAAAAAGGGAGCCAACTACTGGTTCACATTACAACATGGATGAACCTTGAAAACATTATGCTAAGCAAAAGAAGCCATATGCAAAAGACTATGTATTGCCTGATTTTATTTATATGAAATGTCCAGAAAAGGCAGAAAGCAGATTAGTGGTTGCTTGGGGCTGGGAGTGCCAACTGAATGCAAACAGGGACAAGGGACTTTTTTGGGATTACACAAATATTCTAAAAGCAAACTGTGGTGATAAGAGCACAACTGTGTAAATAAATAATGGAACTGTACACTTAAAACAGATGAATTTTATGGTATATAAATTGTACTTTAATAAAGCTGTTCAAAATAAAAACTCGAAGGGCAGGCAAGAAATTGGTCATACTGCTTCTGGAAAGGAGAACTGGGTACCTGGGAGAGATAAGTAGATTAAATGTTCTTTTATACATTTTGAATTCTGTACTATATGATTGTCTTACCAGTTTAACAAACAAGAATAAAACAAAAACTTATAGGGATAGGATATAGCAGTATAGATTTAATGCTTCTGATGAGTTAAACAGGAACTACAAAAATGTTAGGCTACAGTTCTCTCAGTCAACACGACGTGCAAACTTATTGCCCTCCTCCTCCCTATGTGAGACATGACTCCCGGGGTGTTGACCTTCCTGGCAACGTGGGACAGAAATCCTAGAATGAGCTGGGACTCAGCATCAAGGGATTGAGAAAACCTTCTTGACCGAAAGGGGGAAGAGAGAAATGAGACAAAATATAGTGTCAATGGCTGAGATTCCAAACACAGTCGAGAGGTTCTCCTGGAGGTTATTCTTACGCATTAAATAGATATCACCTTTTTAGTTAAGGCCTAACAGAGAGGCTGGAGGGAACTGCCTGAAAATGTAGAGCTGTGTTCCAGTAGCCATGTTTCTTGAAGATGACTGTATAATGATATAGCTTCTGCAATGTGACTGTGTGATTATGAAAACCTTATGTCTGATGCTTTTTTTATCTACCTTATGGACAAATGAATAAAACATATGGATTATAAATAAATAAATAATGGGGGAGCAAATGTTAAAATAAATTTAGTAGATTGAAATGCTAGTGATCAATGAAAAGGAGGGGTAAGTGGTATGGTATGTATGATTTTTTTGTTTTCTTTTTTTCTGAATTGATGCAAATGTTGTAAGAAATGATCATGATGATGAATATACAACTATGTGATGAAAAAAACACAGTGAAGGATGTAATACTTAAGAGACTTTATGTGGTAATTGATGTGGAATTCATTTGTAAAATAAATGTTCCATATCTTCAAAAAAAGTCAGGCCATAGGAATGTTCTATCCACAGAAAAAAAGGTGTTATGTCTGCTTTCCAACATGCCTATCACCACCTGAAGTATACCATGCTTAAGTGCAAAAGGACTTCTTTAAAAATAGGTTATTAACAAAATCTACTTCATGAAAACTGCTAAATTAGGAAAGAGGAACAGAAAGCAGGAACTGTGAGGAATGGCTCAAAGAGTGAAGACCTGAGAGAAATAACTTAAGAGAAGGAAGTGGGGGCCCCAAGAAGTAGAAGATTAGACCAATTTTCTTTGTAGAATGAGGAACAGGGCTAGGAATTCCAATGTGGTCAGATTTTGGATTTTAAAGTAAAAAACTTTCACAATTGGGGCCTCGGGACAAACTGAATGAGCGGCCCCTTCAGCCTGAGTGGTGGAGCTATTGATGCAGAGGCTAGTGGACTGTCCTGTGCACATGCAGCTGAAGTGCTAATGTCATTCATAGGAGTGGGCAAGACCAGAGCATTTCCCATCGTCTCTTCTAATCCTGAGACCCTCTGAATCTCCTGTACCTCCAAAGCACACAATCCTGTATGTAACACTGGGTGTGGAAAAAATACAAGTTTATGTCTGATCAGATGGGGAGCCTTGGTATGTTTTGTTTGTAGTTCAAATACCTCATTTGAATTAAGTAATCTGTGCCTATAAAAAAGTAAACATTTAAAACAGAAAATAATTTTAAAAAATTCCCTTTCAATAAAGTGTGTTTATTCAACCCTCTAGGGTGGCTAAATGCAAAAGGACAGAAAACAAGTGTTGTCGAGAATGACAGGGAAACTGGAGCCCTTATACATTGCTGTTGGGAATGAAATATGGTGAAACTGCTTTGGCAAAGAGTCCAGTAGCCCTCAAATGGTTAAACAATTAAGATACGATCCAGCATTACATTCCTATACATATCCCCACGAAAAATGAAAGCATACTTCACTCAAAATTTGTACGCAAACGTTCATAGCAGTTTTGTTCATAACGGCCAAAAAGTGGAAACTGAAATGTCCCTCAACTGATAAATGGATAAAGTATGATGCATTCATACAATAAAATATTGTTTGGCAATAAATAGAATGTAGTGATAGATGCTACTTCATGGATGACTCTGAAAACATTATGTTAATAATCCAGTCACATATTTGATTCCATTTAAGGATTTATATAGAATAGGCAAATCCATAAAGACAGAGTAGATTAATGGTTACATAGGGGCTTGGGCAGGAGTGGAAGGTTGAGGGAAGTGGGGAGTATCTGCTAATGTGTACAGGGTTTTGTTTTCAGTTATTGAAAATGTTTTAAGTGCCAGTTGGGGTGATGGTTGCACAATTTTCTGTGACCATGCTAAAACCCACTTAACTGTACACTTTAAATGGATAATTTTATGGTATGTTAAAGAACTCAATAAAACTTACAAAATGTGTTTACTCATGTATACAAACTGAAATAAATGTGGATTGTAAAATGAAACCATTCATGTTTGCAGGCAAAAGCTTATCATGCTCTATGGTTCTGTTTCTCCTATTACCGAATCAGGAACACAAGAACAATGGAAGGTGACTAATAGTCTCACTTTCATATAATTAAGAACAGAAAATCCCAGAGAATATGTGTTCAAAAACACAGGCAATGGATACTGTGTGGACATGTCACTACAAACACCACAAGACTCGATGCAAGTGCAAACTGTCAGAATCATGCAATCATGCCATATAATGATGATGTCAACAGATTTACAGTAATCAGAACGCACAGGCCTGCATTGTGTGTGGCAATTTGAGGTGAGGATCCATTATGGGATAAAACATCTTTTTTTGCTTATTCATTTACAGATGTTATCAGCAAACCACAGCAGTCCACTTTCCTTAGTTCAGTAGGATACTCCTCCAATGATCTCATTATCCCTAAGTGTCTGGGTGCAGATTAGTCCACTCAGTTTTCTTGCACTGGGGCTTACAAGTCAATTAACATTATCAGCTACCATGGTTTACACTGACTGCTGCACACAGTCTGCGAGGGAGATACATACTGACTGACTGGCTGCTTGTTCTAATTTTTGTTATGAGAGCAAACTCACCTGCTGATTGCATTATGTCACATTGAAAAAAGAAAGTACCACCATCTCAGGAACACTTTAGGCTTTTTGTTGCACCTTTTATTTTAATTAAAACCTAGGTGAGATTTATTTCCATACTTATTAACCAGATAAATCACTAGATTGTTCCAGAAATAAAAGCTTTTCAATTAAAAAATTACTTTTTAGGTGAAAATGGGGCTTAGGAAAATATCCAACATAGGAAAAAAGCTGTTTCTTGTATGACCCTACATACGTATTCTCCATGTAGGAAGATGGATATGGCTGACTGTCTGCCAGCCAGGTGCCTAATCAGAGATGCTTTTCCTTCAAAGGAATGGGTTTACCCTAATTCATTTACAACCACTCAGTGATTTGACTCACTGTCAAAGTCTAAATTATAGGTATAGCCTACGGCACTAGAATAAAGTCTTTTCTCCAGAAAAGTTTTCAGACAATATGCAGATAAAATTGGCAATAAAACTAAACCTAATCACACACAAAATAAAATTCTTATTGATTGTGCATTGGGCACACAACCTCAGCTCCCCCCCTCCACCCACCCCGCTCCGGCCCAACACACACAGTATTAAAAGAAAAACAAGAGAAGGTTTTTAAATCTTGAGGTTGGGAAGATCTTTCTTAGTATGGAGTAAAGAAGTAAAGAAATTGACCGCATGAAAATTAAAGAATATAATTAATGCTTAAGAATTAATAGAAAAACCTTCAGAAAAAAACAAAGGACTTGAAATGATAATTCTTAAAATGAGAAACGGAAATGGAAACCTCTGAAAATTATTTATAAAAAGCAATTTAAAGAATGAGTTTTTCCATACATCAAAGGAGCAAATATTAAAAAGACTGATGATATTCACAATTAGTAAGGAATGAAGGCACAAATACCTGCATATTTTGCTGGTGGTAACATAAATGTGTACAAACTTGCTGGAGGACACCTGGTTGGGGTGGGGGCTGTGACTGTTGACAGTCCTTCAATTTCTATTGTTAGTGATCTAATTAGGTCTTTAAAAATATATCACGGGCAATTTTCTTAATTTTTATTTTCCTAGGAAACCATCCATCTAATGTAAACTTCAAAATATATTTGCCTAAAGTTGCATACACTAATCTTTCATTTTAAGAAAATCACTTCCTTGTCTATGGCTGCATTCTTTTTTTATCTCTAATGTTAATAGTATTTTTTTCTCTTGGGCAGAATAACTAGAGATTGGTCTATTGTTCTTTTGAAAGAATCTGATTTTAGGGACAATTTGGGGGACTGATATTTTAATTTATGTGTTTTCCATCCCTATTACCTACTACATGTTTTCTTTGCTTATTTTTTTCTCAAGAAAATGCTTAATTTAATTATTTTCCAACTGACCTTGTTCAAAAATATATAATTTATGGCTATAAATTTTCCTCTAAATATAGATTTATCCACTTCTCATAAGTTCTGATGTGTTTTTACTATCTTTAAATGGAAATAAAAGCCTATAATTTCAATTTTGAATTCTTCTATAAAATGGTTTAAAATTTTCATGTGTTCAATTAAAAAATATTATAGTTGTTAAGTAACATTTTTACTGTATTATATTTAAAGAATATGGGCTTATTCAATTTCTACTTTGAGAACTTTCAACTTTTTATACATTTAATTTTTGTAAACAATTCATGGGCATTTGAAATAAATGGATCCTGTTTTTCAGGAATGAAGTTGTATAGAGATATTTTAAATCAAACTTATTATATCATTGCTGCTGAAATCTTCCATTTCCTTTTTTGATCATATGTCAAAAAATCTGAGAAACACATATTAAAGTAGCCCACTCTTATTGTACTTTTGTCATATTCTATATACTTATGTTTGGATGAACAAATAAATGAATACATTCTTGTTGAAAGCATGTCAGTCATACTGGAAGTTCAAAAGACTCCTTTCCTGGGAATTAAGAATGGTGTATAGGGTGATGCTCAAGACAAGGAGCACCTAATGTTTTGAAAAACCAACTTTCTCAGGATGCAAAAACTATAAATTATTGGTAGAAAAGGAGAGCAATAAGAATTCTCATGCACTGAAGGGAGGAAATGTAGACTGGAGAGTGATTTGGTACGACTTAAGTAAATAAAGTATACACACATCCTGTGATCTAGCAATTCTACGTCTGGGTACATACATCAAAGAGTCTCACACAGGTCCATAAGGGGATATGGACAAGGATGTGTGCTAGTTATTTGTGGTTCTGGGGACGACAGCAACCTAAGTGGCCAGTATAGGAAAAATGCAAGGTAAGCTGTGGTAGATGCACTCCATGGGGTATGATGTCATGATCAGAAACCTATATTAGATGTACTTACAGCAATGTAGAAAGAGCTAAAAATATTATGTTTAGAGAAAATAAGAAAAAATGATGGCATGCCTTTTATATCAATTGAAAACAGATGTACACATACAAAATACACATTTTGCAAGAATTCATGTAAACCAAATGCTATTTACATAAAAGGACCAGTTGCCTATAGGAGGACAGGAATGGGGATGGGGTATGGTTGTAAAATTTTAAAAGAGGGGTCATGAACTAAAATTACATCTAACTCAACCTTAGGCACATGCAGTTAAAAAAAATAGGCTATCCTGGCATAAAAACTTCTTCCTTATAATACTTACCCAATTCTGTTCTTTCACTATACCTATAAAAGGATTCATTATGACTAGAATTGGAGGTTCAATCTAGTCTTGTAGGCAGAAACCCGAAAACAATGAGTAGCTTGAGAATTTTCCTTCCTAGCTCATAACCAATATCTTGTGTTTGATCAGTCTGACTTACCTCATTTTTATTAATGATAAACACAACCAACTTTTATAGTTTCTTATTAGAAAATTCATGCTCCTTGTAAAAAAAAATATTTAAAAAAACCCAGAAAATTATAAAGGAAAAAAAATTCATAATCTCATGGTTTTTAGATAATGTTATTCTATTCTGGTCATATACACACATGTATATATAATATTTGGGATTAAAAACTTGTATACTTGTTTTATATATATTTTTTCCTCTTAAAATATAATGCAATTTATCCTTTGGGTTCCAAGATACTGCTCTTGACTAGTGATTGTAAAGAGTGATATGAAATCAATCTGTTTTATAAAAATGTAAGAAACACTGGTAAATATTTAATTAAACATTAATAAAGCTCTCATTTTATTCTCTCATGGAGGTCTTTGGTAGTCAGTTTGTATTGTTCATTTGCCCAGGAGCTGGAAGTAAGAGCAAATGGCAGTAAAGAGAGGTAAAAACAAAGAGAAGTCATTTGCCTTCTCCAGTTTTATCTCCATACACAAAAACTGTTAATATTTAATGTTTTTTTTTGTTCTTTTTACTGACAATCATAAACGACTTCTCCTTCTACCCTCAATGAGACACAGATATGGAAAAAAAAAAGAAAGAAAGCACACAGAAACAAAGGACAAAGGCAAACAGTAAGCATGTGAGAGAAAGGACAGGGGTGGGATAGGGAGGGGAACAGTACTCAGGAAAAAAAAAAACAGACACAGCAGAAACAGTGGGAACAAGACAGAGCACAGGAATGGGGTAGGGAGAGTGCAAGTGAACATTTCTGGTGAGCAGAGGCAGAGAAAAAGAACAGGGAAGCAGACAGACCACAAAACAGTAGAGAGAAGAGAGGTGAACTGCAGAAAGAGACTGCACAGAGGGACACAGCAGAGAGAGGCAGAAAGAGGCGGTCAAAGAAAGAATGCCATCAAAAGAAGGAGAGAGAAAAAGGCAGGCAGCTGCAGCTATTGATTGCTAAGCCTTCAAATATATTATGAGGTTAAAACGTCTTGAGTAAACATGTTAGGGCAAAAAACATTGACATAAATAATGAAACCTGAGTTAAACAAAAAGAAAGACAGCACAGAGATAAAACTGAGGATACAAAACCAGCATGAACTGGACAAAGAAAATCTAAAACTTTAGCTAAAATAAAAGTTAGCTAGAAGCTAAATAAAAAGGCTAGCTAAAAGCTTTTAGTGGTAAATGAAACCAATATCTGTGGTCAAGCCCTCATAACTGAATGACAAAAAGGGGGGAAAACTGAAAGCCCTAGGGAACCAACTGTCAGAACCAAAAAAACCTGTGCCCTACTTCCTATTTGAATTATTGAGCTTTCTCTTGATATCTTTTGAAATTTGCAATCTCTACCAAGGCAGCTTACCTAGACCAGTCACTCAAGCCCTTGACTTATGACATTGACCCAATACAAGATAAAGCCAACCTGCCCTAGACCTGCTCCTATAGGATGGACGAACCCTCATCCAAAGTCTAAAAATCCTTTGCTGACCCTACAATCCAGAAGCTACTTCCCTTCTTGCAAGTGAGCTGACTTCCTTCACTGCAGTAAAATTTTGGTGTCCTGAATAAAACATTCTAGCAAATAAACAAACAAAAAAGGCAGTACAAAAAGGTAGAAATACGTATGACCAACAAATACACAAAAGAAATAAAAACTTGCTGGGTTTCTGGCCTATCAGACTGACAAATGTTAACAAGAATGCTTCTGCCAGCTACTGACCAAGGTGAGTAAATAACTGGCTTAACCTCTCAGAAAGACAATTTAACAGCATGGATTAAAATTTTTTAATGTGCATACTTGGTAACCCAGCAATTTCATGTTCAGAAATGTATTTCAAGGCGATTAAAAAGTTCATAAAGTGGTAAGAAGACTATTCATCAAAGTGCAGAGTATGATAAAAATTCAAAACAATCTAAAAATCTGACATTAGGGAACTAATAAAATAATACTATACTTAAAAAATAGATCAATAAAGCCATTAAAAATGACATGTATAAATCTATATTCATTGACAGAGAAAGACATATTAAGTGAAAGGAACAGCTTTCAAACAATACACATGGTATGATTCCTTTCTTTTTTTTGGTAATATAAAGTATGCATGTGAATTCATAAAATATAAACCTGGAAGGTTATGTATGAAAATATTAACCATGACTATTTCAGGATGGTGAGAATTCTGAGTGATTTTCAAGGTTTTTATATTTTCTTTGTTGTCCGATCACTGAGTTTAGTTACTTTTTTATTTTTATACCCAATATAAGAAAAAATATCTTTTTATTGACAAAAATATTTGGCAATAAATAGAAGAGAAAGAAATAAGAATCAAGCAGAAATTACTGGCATGCCCATGATGAAGAAGACTTAAGTATGGTTCTAGTTGACAAGGAGTCAATAGAAAAGGAGAAGTTGAATCTAAAAAGAGATAGAGAAACATAGAAAATAGATAAAATGGATTTTAGGAAATATGATGGTATAGAGATAGGCCTAATGAAACTTCTTCCATAGATGAAAGACATGAACAAACAAAAGCAAAAAGTGAATATTCAGAATCTAGGGAAAGGGCTCAACTCATACCACAAACTTCCAGAAATGTTTCTAAAGCAACAACTAGAACTAAATTTAAGGTGCCATCACACAGGTCCTCCTACACAAAGGACTATACAGAACGGTGAAAGATGAGTCAATGAAATTCAAAATACCCCAAACAACAGAAAAGAGGCTGAAGTAATAAGTGGCACAGGAGAAAAAGATAAATGTCCCACTTGAAGATACATTCCTTCCTGTGAAAAAGTAGCACTTCTGTTCTAGCCAGAATGAAGATTTATCATTTATCATCCTCTGGCCAGGAAAAAGTCAGAAAAACTTCTGGGAAATAATCTTTTAAGTGTGGCTATCTTCACTGCAATACTAAGGCTTGCTAGAAAAAAAAGGAAGGCCTTGACTATATCATTGCCCATAAGGCAATGCCACCAAACAGCCACAAGCTGACCCTAAAGAAGCGCAATAACAAAAACCCAAGGGCATGTCCCTGCAAAACTAGATGCTTCTTTTCTTATCCTCAACATGTGGTAGGGTAGCTACCAGTGAGTTTTAACACAGTGGCAGAGAAAAATGTCAGCTTCTGTGGCTGTCCAGAGTCCTAGAATCACCTATTGCCTCCCTCACTTTCTCAGACTCTGAAGGGCAAACAAATACAAGCCATATACAATTAGCTCTCAAGTTCATGTTCTGGGAAGAGGATTCAAACAGTACCTGGTAAATAGGTGAAGACAATCATACAGCATTCAACCACCTTATTTGTGGACAAATATATGGCTTAAAGACAAAGATAGGTAATCTGAAAACAAAGAGAAGGACCCAAGAAAAGCTCTAAAGCATTAAAGTGGAAGAAAAGAAGGGGAGAGAGTAAGAACTTATTTTGTAAGAAGGCTTACCCACTTTATTTAATAATTTGGCTCTTGAAAAAAAAAAAGAGACCATGGACCTAATTAAACAGAACCAAAATAAACTAAGACAGTAGAGCGATTAATAGGCAAGTGAGACAAAAAAGAAACAAAAAAAAAAAAAAAAGAGGAGGAGGTATATAACAGAGAACACAGGATTTAACAAATGAGTATAACTGCTGAATCATCACACTGATATTTCTGTTGGTCTCCATTGTCTTAGAGCAGCTAAAAGGAAAAACGAAAAATTGTGGAACTGTAATCCATACCAAACTTTAAAATTTGTTCTATAACTACTTGTTAAAATGTACTTAGAAACTTATTGTTTTGTATATATGTTATATTTGACAATTAAAAAAACATTAAAAAAAAGGGCTGGTGAGAAAATTGAGACATTTCTTCAAATAATTAATGAGTATTTACTAAATGTCAGAGAGCTAACACCAGACCAAGCACTAAGGAAGAAAACTGAGTACAAAAATAAAATAATACCACTACATCACCAAAGAACTAACTTAAGCAATAGAAAACAGAAATTTGATCAACAACGTAGGACATTGAGCCAGTGAAGTAGATTACAGAGAGAAAAAGTCACCTAAAATGCAGAGGAAAAGATGGGAGGAAATGAAAACAATTAGGAAGAGGAAGGCATTTGATAGAGAGCTTATATTTGAATAAGTGGTGCTGCTCCACATCTCCCACATTGGAGACAGAAAACAGAACAAAAGGAACAGAAAAAACACTCAAGAATATAATTAAAGAAAAATTTGCTGAAATAAAGTAAATCTGAATATACAAGGGAAATAGAGACACTTGGCTCCAGAAAAAAAATTAATACCTTAAAATGCATGAAGAAAAAATTAACATAATTGAAGGGAAAAATAAATGACTCAATGACAATAGTTGGGGACTCCAATATAACACTTTCAATAATGGATAGAACAACTGGACAGAAACTCACAGGAGAAGACTTGAACAACACTATAAACCAACTACAGCTAACAGACAGCTGTAGAACAAACCACCCAACAACAGTAGGATACTTTTTCTTCTCATACAAGGTATCTTCTCCAGGAAAGACCAAATGCTAGACCATAAAAGAAGTCACAGTAAACTTAAAGGAATAAAAATCATTCACTGTGTATTCCCTGACTATAATATAATTGGATATCAAAACAGAAAAAAATCTGGGAAATTCACAAATAAGTGGAAATTAAAGAAACACTGCTAAATAGTCAAGTCAAAAAAGAAATCAAAAGGAAATTAGAAAATATTTTGACATGAATGAAAACAAAACCAAAATATGTCAAAACCTACAGGATGAGGTAAAAACACAAATTAGAGAAGGAAATTTGTATCTGTGAATACCTATATGAAAAGAATGTTCTCAAATCCATAACCTTATCTTCCACCATCAGAAACTAGAAAAAGAACAAATTAAACTCACAGCAATCAGAAAGAAAGAATAAAGGTGAAAGCGGAAATAAAATAATTTTATTTTTAGATTAAAATTAGAATAAAAGAGAAAAATCAATGAAATCAACAGTTTGTTCTCTGAAAAAGATGAAAAGACTGGCAATGAACAATCTGAAAATTGTTCACTGAAAATGAAAATAAGGAAACAATCCATTCACAGTAGCATCAATAAGAATAAAACTTAGGAATAAATTTAACAAAAGAAATGCTAAACTATAAAGTGAAAAATAAAAACATCATAGAAAGAAATTAAAGAAGATCTAAATAAGTGGAAACATATTCCATATTCCTGGATTGGAAGGTATAATTTTTGTACTTTAAAAGTACAAACTGTGTGGTGTGTAAATTTTATCTTTCAATAAGAAATTAATAGAGACTTTAAGGAGAAAAAAATCAGGGTTGCTCTGACACAGAGACATTAAATGCTTGTACCTGGAAGAGAGGAGCAAAACTGGTAGTTTTGAATTAGGGACTGTTAGCCAAGAATTTTATTCTCAACCAAGTTGGTATTCTTACATAAGGCTAATAAAAGACAGTCAAATATAGGACTTCCTGGAAGACGGCGGCTTTGTAAGACGCGCGGATCTTAGTTTCTTCTCCAGGACAGCTACTAGGGGAGTAGAAACGATACAGAAAGCGCCCAAAGCCACAACAGAGATAAAAAAGACAGCGTACCCCATCCGGGAACGGCTGGCTGGCTGAGAGAAGCAGCTCGGGTGAGATCGCCGAGGCGCGCGGGCCTCACTGGGCCAGGCGGAAAGCGGCCGGAGTTACTCCCTTCCCCCTTCCCGGGCCGGCTGGGAGAATTGGAGAGGCGGTCCCCTGAAACCAAGGCGGCTGGCGCCCACACCACGCGCAGCCCCCCGGACCAACTGAGAGAATTGGATCGGAAATCCCCAGGCCGTGGAGAATGGTGACGGGTGGGGGAGGCCCCTTCCAAACCCGTGACTCCCGGGGAACGTGCACTCTCTCCGGTGGGCTGCTGCCGCTGGCGCCCTCCCGCCACGCTTGCCGCCCAGGGCCGACTAGGAAATTCGGACGGGCTCTTTCCCGGGCTGCAGCGACCAGCGACCCTTCCTGCGTTCGGACCCCGGGCTGGCTCAAGCCGCTTCGGCTAGTGAACCCCCCGGACGGTGAGAGTTTTCCAAAGTTTAAGGTCCCACAGCACCTTCTACTGGTGGGACCCGCAGACAAACGTGTGCCACGAGCGCCACCTACTGGGCAGGATAAGAAAAACAAACCCAGAGATTTCACAGGAAAATCTTCCAAACTTTTGGATCCAATACCCAGGGAAATCTGTCTAAATGCGCAGACGCCAACAGAAGATAACGGATCACGCTCAAATAATTGAATATATGGCCCAGTCAAAGGAACAAACCAATAGTTCAAATGAGATACAGGACCTGAAATAACTAATGCTGAATATACGAACAGAAATGGAAAACCTCTTCAAAAATGAAATCGATAAATTGAGGGAGGACATGAAGAAGACATGGGCTGAACATAAAGAAGAAATAGAAAAACTGAAAAAACAAATCACAGAACTTATGGAAGTGAAGGACAAAGTAGAAAAGATAGAAAAAACAATGGATACCTACAATGATAGATTCAAAGAGACAGAAGATAGAATTAGTGATTTGGAGGATGGAACATCTGAATTCCAAAAACAAACAGAAACTATCGGGAAAAGAATGGAAAAATTTGAACAGGGTATCAGGGAACTCAAGGACAATATGAACCGCACAAATATACGTGTTGTGGGTGTCCCAGAAGGAGAAGAGAAGGGAAAAGGAGGAGAAAAACTAATGGAAGAAATTTTCACTGAAAATTTCCCAACTCTTATGAAAGACCTAAAATTACAGATCCAAGAAGTGCAGCGTACCCCAAAGAGATTAGACCCAAATAGGCGTTCTCCAAGACACTTACTAGTTAGAATGTCAGAGGTCAAAGAGAAAGAGAGGATCTTGAAAGCAGCAAGAGAAAAACAATCCATCACATACAAGGGAAACCCAATAAGACTATGTGTAGATTTCTCAGCAGAAACCATGGAGGCTAGAAGACAGTGGGATGATATATTTGAATTACTAAAAGAGAAAAACTGCCAACCAAGACTCCTATATCCAGCAAAATTGTCCTTCAAAAATGAGGGAGAAATTAAAACATTCTCAGAGAAAAAGTCACTGAGAGAATTTGTGACCAAGAGACCAGCTCTGCGAGAAATACTAAAGGGAGCACTAGAGTCGGAACCGAAAAGACAGAAGAGAGAGGTATGGAGAAGAGTGTAGAAAGAAGGAAAGTCAGATATGATATATATAATACAAAAGGCAAAATGGCAGAGGAAAATATTATCCAAACAGTAATAACACTAAATGTTAATGGACTGAATTTCCCAATCAAAAGACATAGATTGGCAGAATGGATTAAAAAACAGGATCCTTCTATATGCTGTCTACAGGAAACACATCTTAGACCCAAAGATAAATATAGGTTGAAAGTGAAAGGTTGGGAAAAGATATTTCATGCAAATAACAACCAGAAAATAGCAGGAGTGGCTATACTAATATCCAACAAGTTAGACTTCAAATGTAAAACAGTTAAAAGAGACAAAGAAGGACACTATATACTATTAAAAGGAACAATTAAGCAAGAAGACATAACAATCATAAATATTTACGCACCGAACCAGAATGCCCCAAAATACGTGAGGAATACACTGCAAACACTGAAAAGGGAAATAGACACAAATACCATAATAGTTGGAAACTTCAATTCACCACTCTCATCAATGGACAGAACATCTAGACAGAGGATCAATAAAGAAATAGAGAATCTGAATATTACTATAAAGGAGCTAGACTTAACAGACATTTATAGGACATTACATCCCACAACAGCAGGATACACCTTTTTCTCAAGTGCTCATGGATCATTCTCAAAGATAGACCATATGCTGGGTCACAAAGCAAGTCTTAACAAATTTAAAAAGATTGAAATCATACAAAACACTTTCTTGGATCATAAAGGAATGAAGTTGGAAATCAATAATAGGCGGAATGCCAGAAAATTCACAAATACCTGGAGGCTCAACAACACACTCTTAAACAACGAGTGGGTCAAAGAAGAAATTGCAAGAGAAATTAGTAAATACCTCGAGGCAAATGAAAATGAAAACACAACATATCAAAACTTATGGGATGCAGCAAAGGCAGTGCTAAGAGGGAAATTTATTGTCCTAAATGCCTATATCAGAAAAGAAGAAAAGGCAAAAATGCAGGAATTAACTGTTCAATTGGAAGAACTGGAGAAAGAACAGCAAACTAATCCCAAAGCAAGCAAAAGGAAAGAAATAACAAAGATCAGAGCAGAAATAAATGAAATTGAAAATATGAAAACAGTAGAGAAAATCAATAAGACCAGAAGTTGGTTCTATGAGAAAATCAATAAGATTGATGGGCCCTTATCAAGATTGACAAAAAGAAGAAGAGAGAGGATGCAAATAAATAAGATCAGAAATGGAAGAGGAGACATAACTACTGACCTCACAGAAATAAAGGAGGTAATAACAGGATACTATGAACAACTTTACGCTAATAAATACAACAATTAGATGAAATGGACGGGTTCCTGGAAAGACATGAACAACCAACTTTGACTCAAGAAGACATAGATGACCTCAACAAACCAATCACAAGTAAAGAAATTGAATTAGTCATTCAAAAGCTTCCTAAAAAGAAAAGTCCAGGACCAGATGGCTTCACATGTGAATTCTACCAAACGTTCCAGAAAGAATTAGTACCAATTCTCCTCAAACTCTTCAAAAAAATCGAAGTGGAGGGAAAACTGCCTAATTCATTCTATGAAGCCAACATCACCCTCATACCAAAACCAGGCAAAGATATTACAAAAAAAGAAAACTACAGACCAATCTCTCTAATGAATACAGATGCAAAAATCCTCAATAAAATTCTAGCAAATCGTATCCAACAACACATTAAAAGAATTATACATCATGACCAAGTAGGATTCATCCCAGGTATGCAAGGATGGTTCAACATAAGAAAATCAATTAATGTAATACACCATATCAACAAATCAAAGCAGAAAAATCACATGATCATCTCAATTGATGCAGAG
The DNA here is from genome assembly GCF_023851605.1 of Tamandua tetradactyla. NCBI lineage: Eukaryota > Metazoa > Chordata > Mammalia > Pilosa > Myrmecophagidae > Tamandua > Tamandua tetradactyla. The sequence goes on along the minus strand of NC_135343.1, from coordinate 47,309,509 downwards.
AAGCCATTTGACATGACTCAACATCCTTTCCTGTTGAAAACACTTCAAAAGATAGGAATACAAGGGAACTTCCTTAAAATGATAGAGGGAATATATGAAAAACCGACAGCTAATATCATCCTCAATGGGGAAAAATTGAAAACTTTCCCCCTAAGATCAGGAACAAGACAAGGATGTCCACTATCACCACTATTATTCAACATTGTGTTGGAGGTTCTAGCCAGAGCAATTAGACAAGAAAAAGAAATACAAGGCATCAAAATTGGAAAGGAAGAAGTAAAACTATCACTGTTTGCAGACGATATGATACTATACGTCGAAAAGCCGGAAAAATCCACAACAATACTACTAGAGCTAATAAATGAGTACAGCAAAGTAGCAGGTTACAAGATCAACATTCAAAAATCTGTAGCATTTCTATACACTAGTAATGAACAAGCTGAGGGGGAAATCAAGAAACGAATCCCATTTACAATTGCAACTAAAAGAATAAAATACCTAGGAATAAATTTAACTAAAGAGACAAAAAACCTATATAAAGAAAACTACAAAAAACTGCTAAAAGAAATCACAGAAGACCTAAATAGATGGAAGGGCATACCGTGTTCATGGATTGGAAGACTAAATATAGTTAAGATGTCAATCCTACCTAAATTGATTTACAGATTCAATGCAATACCAATCAAAATCCCAACAACTTATTTTTCAGAAATAGAAAAACCAATAAGCAAATTTATCTGGAAGGGCAGGGTGCCCCAAATTGCTAAAAGCATCTTGAGGAAAAAAAACGAAGCTGGAGGTCTCGCGCTGCCTGACTTTAAGGCATATTATGAAGCCACAGTGGTCAAAACAGCATGGTATTGGCATAAAGATAGATATATCGACCAATGGAATCGAATAGAGTGCTCAGATATAGACCCTCTCATCTATGGACATTTGATCTGTGATAAGGCAGTCAAGCCAACTCACCTGGGACAGAGCAGTCTCTTCAATAAATGGTGCCTAGAGAACTGGATATCCATATGCAAAAGAATGAAAGAAGACCCATCTCTCACACCCTATACAAAAGTTAACTCAAAATGGATCAAAGATCTAAACATTAGGTCTAAGACCATAAAACAGTTAGAGGAAAATGTTGGGAGATATCTTATGGATCTTACAACTGGAGGCGGTTTTATGGACCTTAAACCTAAAGCAAGAGCACTGAAGAAGGAAATAAATAAATGGGAACTCCTCAAAATTAAACACTTTTGTGCATCGAAGAACTTCATCAAGAAAGTAGAAAGACAGCCTTCACAATGGGAGACAATATTTGGAAATGATATATCAGATAAAGGTCTAGTATCCAGAATTTATAAAGAGATTGTTCATCTCAACAACAAAAAGACAGCCAACCCAATTACAAAATGGGAAAAAGACTTGAACAGACACCTATCAGAAGAGGAAATACAAATGGCCAAAAGGCACATGAAGAGATGCTCAATGTCCCTGGCCATTAGAGAAATGCAAATCAAAACCACAATGAGATATCATCTCACACCCACCAGAATGGCCATTATCAACAAAACAGAAAATGACAAGTGCTGGAGAGGATGCGGAGAAAGAGGCACACTTATCCACTGTTGGTGGGAATGTCAAATGGTGCAACCACTGTGGAAGGCAGTTTGGCGGTTCCTCAAAAAGCTGAATATAGAATTGCCATACGACCCAGCAATACCATTGCTGGGAATATACTCAAAGGACTTAAGGGCAAAGACACAAACGGACATTTGCACACCAATGTTTATAGCAGCGTTATTTACAATTGCAAAGAGATGGAAACAGCCGAAATCTCCATCAACAGAAGAGTGGCTAAACAAACTGTGGTATATACATACGATGGAATACTATGCAGCTTTAAGACAGGATAAACTTATGAAGCATGTAATAACATGGATGGACCTAGAGAACATTATGCTGAGTGAGTCTAGCCAAAAACTAAAGGATAAATACTGTATGGTCCCACTGATGTGAACAGACATTCGAGAATAAATTTGGAATATGTCCTTGATAACAGAGTCCAGCAGGAGGTAGAAACAGGGTAAGATAATGGCCAATTGGTGTTGAAGGGATACAGACGGTGTAACAGGACTAGATACAAAAACTCAAAAATGGACAGCACAATAATACCTAATTGTAAAGTAATCATGTTAAAACACTGAATGAAGCTGCATCTGAGCTATAGGTTTTTGTTTTGTTTTGTTTTGTTTTGTTTTGATTTTACTATTATTACTTTTATTTTTTTCTCTATATTAACATTCTATATCTTTTTCGGTTATGTTGCTAGTTCTTCTAAACCAATGCATATGTACTAAGAAATGATGATCATGCATCTATGTGATGATGTTAAGAATTACTGGTTGCATATGTAGAATGGTATGATCTCTACATGTTGGGTTAATTTCTTTTTTTCCGTTAATTAAAAAAAAAAAAAAAAGAGAAGGGATAATTGGAGCTGAAGGGATACAGACTGTAGAACGGGACTGGATAGAAAAACTCAGAAATGGACAGCACAATACTACCCAATTGTAATGCAATTATGTTAAAACACTGAATGAAGCTGCATGTGAGGTATAGGTTTTTTTTTTTTTTTCTTTCTATTGTTTTAATTCTTATTCTGTTGTCTTTTTATTTCTTTTTCTAAATCGATGCAAATGTACTAAGAAATGATGAATATGCAACTATGTGATGTTATTAAGAATTACTGATTGTACATGTAGATTGGAATGATTTCTAATTGTTTTGTTAATTCTTTTTTTAATTAATAAAAAAAAAATAGTGATAAAAAAAAAAAAAAAAGACAGTCAAATATAAAAGAACAAATGCGACCAGATCCTTAATTTTCATATCATGGAGTCAATAGATACTGTGTCATATCTGAGGGAGATACATTAAGTAGTTTAGGCATATTAGTTAATTAGAATACGTTGCTGCTAAATTATCAGAAAAACAACTCAAAGCAAACATAAACCACATAGCAATGAACAAAAAGAATCAGAAACAGCAAGAACGCATTTAATGATATGAGAGATGGTAAATCTTAAACCAACATATTTGTTATAACAATGAACTTAGATGGAATAAATTCATCTCAAAAGAAAGATCTTCAAATTGAGTGGCAAAAATGTTAAGTTAAATTAGATGCTACTTACACCTAAGCAAAGTGACTTACTTAAAGTTAAAATAAAAGAATGATACAATGCTCCCCTGCCATGCAGGAGACCTGTGTTTCATTACCAATCCCATGCACCCAAAAACAAACAAACAGACAAACAAACAAATGAATAAAAGGATGGGCAAAGAAAAACCATGAAAATGAAGTGGAATCAAAGGCAAAATGTGTTAGTCATGGAAAGTAAAAGTTACTTTAAATGATTTGTGATACAATTCTCATAAAAAAAAAAAAACTATATGTGCCAGGTTAAAATTAAAATATACATAAACCTTCAATTTACCATAAAAATACAACCTTCAAATATACTCTACAAGGTCCTTAACAGATCAAGGAAACCAATATTCAAGGTAGTATATAATTAATGTAATTAATAAAGGTGATTTACTAGAAATAATTGGAAAGTCATAACTTATACAGAGATTCTATGTTCTTTTTAACACTGGTGGAACACTTAATCATATATTAAGCCACAAAGAAACTCTTTAGTCTTAAAACAGACACACTTTAGTTTCTGGTTATAATACATTAAAACTATAATTTGCTAAATAATGACAATAAACCCAATTTTATGGAAACAAAAAAAATTCCTCTGAATTCATCTTGAGTCAAACAGAAAATCCAAAACTATAATTACAGAACACTTAGAAAATATTACTAATAAGTATACTACAGGTCAGAATCTATTGGATATGTATACCTGGTTTCCTATTAGGGATTTAGAGAATTGGACAAAGCATTGCTCTCATCATTAAAATAACAAAAGAATGTACAAACTCCAAGTTCATGACTTTTCATGAAGCCATCAATGAAAGTTGAGGTTACAGGGAAACTAACTGGTATAAAATCTAAGAAAGAGAGGTGCCTCCAGAGAGATGAGACATGAACACCATATTGACTAGAGGAGATGAAATTGTATACCAACTAGGTTGGAGACATGGCTGAGTGGTGAAGTAGTATAACAACTTTTGGGGCTACAAAAACTGAAGAAGTCCCCACGGTCTTGCAGTCTTTTCTCCACGAACTCTACTAGGAAAAATATTGAAAAGTTTTAAGAAAGTATCCATTATAGAGTGCAGACCTGGAGTGCGAGTACAATAGTTGTTGTCAAGCACAGTGTTGCAGGAGGAGCACAAATATATCTGATCGATGTCAGTGAACACGGGAGAGTAGGGGCCCCCAGAGGCTCCTTAATCCCTATGAACACTGAACAACTTGGCAAAATCTGTCAGAATTAACCTCATTGAAACTCTTCAGAGTAGTAGCCAAAGTTTTTAGCAACCAAGCAAATGTTTAAATTCGGTGAAATATCACTGAAACAAGGTAGGAGAGCTTTATGATGTTTTAATTTAGCCTTTAATTCAGCCTCCTCCATAGTATGGTGGTCTCGAAGACAGCAGCCTGTGTTTCCAGTGAGTGTATCTGGTCTCAGAAAGAAGAGAATGGATCTTGTTCCTAAGGAATTGTGTTTGTTTTGACCTGAGTGTTCTCTGAAGGACTGGTTGTGAGGGGGCTGCTTTTGTTTTGCCTAAAATGGAACTCTCTCAGCAGAGAGAAGAGGCTTTGTGAATGGCGTTCCTTGAAAACACTAAAAACTAAATGAACAAGCCACTGCTGTCTGGGGCAATTAACAGTTGAGGCAAAAAATATTGCATTGAAAAATGGGGCGAAAATTGGTAAGATTCTTAGAGAAGTAAAGGGTCTGAAAATGTCTCACATACTGGGGGAAAACAGAAAGCCATGCCCATGCCCAGGGAAGAACACATGCATAGAAAAGACCTGAGAAGACCATAATCTTTCATCACTGATATTTAGGCTCAGTGCAAGCAAGAAATGAAGGCTAAGGCAGAGTTGTAAACAGCATGGTTAAGAAGTACCCCAACATGGAAATCTGCAAAACCTAAATAGGTTTTTTTCTTTCTTTTCTCTCTTTCTCTCTCTTTCACGTCCCCTCATCTCTTTCCCTCCTTCCTCCCCCACCCTCAGAGAATGGCAGAGTGGATAAAAAAAACAAGATTCATCTATATTGTGTCTTCGAATGACTCAATTTGGTTCTAAACACACAAAGGGTGAAAGGAAAAGAATGGAAAAAAATATTCTATGCAGACAGTTATCAAAACAGAGATGGAATGGTTGTACTAAATCTGACAAAAGATAATTTAAGTTAAAAATTGTTACAAGAGACAAAGAAGAGAATTATATAGTGATAAAAGAATCAATCCATCAAGAAGATATTACAATATAAATACATATGAGCCTCAAAACAGAGCCTCAAAATACACAAGACAAAAATGGACAGAATGAAAGGAGAAATAGATCAACAATAGTTGGAGACTTCAATACACCACCTTCTAAGTGGATGGAACAACTAGACAGAATAAGAAAACAGAGAACTTGAACAACACTATAAAACCAGACCTAACAGACACATACAGAATATTCAGCAATGGTAGAACACACATTCTCAAGTGCACTTCTCAAGTGCACTTGAAATATTCTCCAGAAGATACTATATACTAAAATAAGTCACAATAAGCTTAAAAGTATGTTTTCTGACTCTAATGGAACAAAACTAGAAATCAACAACAGAAGGAAATTTGGAAAGCTCAGATATGAGTTCAAAAACACCCTCTTAAACAACCAATGATCAAACAATAAGGAAAATTAGAAGATATTTTGACAAGAATGAAAACAAAAACAAAAACACAATCAATGCACAAAAAATTGTATTTTTATGCAGTTGCAATGAGCATCCCAAAATGAAACTGAGTTAAAGCTATAAAATGCTTAGAAGAAAATATAGGGGTAAATCTTTATGAACCTGTATTTGTAATGGCTTCTTAAATATGTACTAAAAGCTTGAGCAAAAAAGAAAAATTAGATAAAATGGACTTCATAAAAATAAAAATGTAGTGCACCAAAGGACAATACCAAAAGTGTGAAAAGACAACTCATATATTGAGAGAAAAGATTTTCGAATTATACATCTGGTAAAGGCCTATATCTCATAAAGGTTTAGTTCCCAATATACATATATATATAAAACTCTTATGACTCAATTGTAAGCGTTCAATAACAAATTCAAAAACAAAAAGACAATCCAATTAAAACATTGGCCAAGGACTTGCATAGTCTTTTCTCTAAAAAAGATATTCAAATGACCAATAAGCAATTAAAAGATGTTCAATGTCATTAGTGATTAGGGAAATGCAAGTCATAAAAGTCACAAGGAGATACCATTTCATACCCACCCAGTGGCCTGAGTTAAAACAAACAAACATAAATAATAATTGTAGGTGAGTAGAAAAATTTTAAGCCACATTAACTATTACTGGGGATGTAAAATGGTGTAGCTTGTAGAAAACAGTACGGTAGTTCTTTTTTCTTTTTTGCATGGGCAGGCACTGGGAATGGAACCTGGGTCTCTGGCATGGCAGGCGAGAACTCTGCTACTGAGCCACTGTTGCCCACCTACTATGGTATTTCTTTAATAAGTCATATATAGAAATACTATATGACCCAGCATTCTGTACTTAGGTATACTGCCCAAATAACTGAAAACAAAATAAAAACTTGTACAGAATGTTCCTAGTAGCTCTATTCACAATAACCAAAAGGTAAATGGATACATCCCATGTGTCCAGCAACAGATGAATAAACAAAAGTGATATATCCACATGAGGGAATATTATTCAGCCATAAAAAGGAATGAAGTACTGATACATACTACAACATGGATGAACCCTGAAAACATAATGTCGAGTGAAAGAAGCCAGATACAAAATGTCCTATATTGTATGACTCTATATATGTGAAAAAACCAGCACAGAGACAGAAAGCAGATTAATGGTTGGCAGGGGGCACTTTCCTAAACCATTCCATTTCCCTAGCTATAAAAAGAAAAATAATCACTTTGTTTTGTGTACATGCCACAATTTTATCAACAAGAACTAGCACTGGACTTTGTAGATATTTGGCTCTGCTACACAATTACTAACTGAAATAGGACTATAAATTATTTATGAGGACTAAAATAAATATTTTAGGGAGATATGTTTAAAAATTTAACTGTTTTACCAATAACAATCCTAATTAATTAATTTATTAAATTCAACTAATTTATATTACATTGCAAAACTTATCAGGATGTTACACTGGACAAAATTACTTGTCATTTGGGTGCTTTCCTGAGACTTATTTTATGGTCAAAGTGAGAGGACAAAGTATTTTCTAGACTAAATAATAAAGGCCAAAGGCTAAATAATAAAGGCAAATCCTGGTCTTACCCTGTCTACTGCTTTGACTATCCCTGGATAGAGGTTGATTTAGACACGTATCTTGGTGAGATTCTACAATTTTCATAAAATGGTATCAACCCTACCCCAACTCTAATGGATAAGTGTTCTCCAAATTTTTTTGATCATGAACTACTACTGACAAATATGTTTGGGTACAAATTGCTAAAAAGATTTAAAAATGTTACTATTGTATTTGTATAATATAAAACATATACTGAAATATAAATTTTTAAAGGTTGAAAAAAATGAAAATAAGTTCTAATATTTTGCTTCTTGTATGCCAGGGTGTCATTTTGCAAGCATGTTTCTTTAGAGAGCATTTTTCTAGATAGTTTTATCTTGGCTAAAGAAATGATCTTGCATTTGTGAACCCCTTGAGAACTGCCTTTACTGAACTCCTTAAACTAAAGAATGTCATTACAGACTTATGGATGATGTTACTGAACCTATTATAAGGATGTTATTGAGGAGCCTGTTGGCTACACTGTGGTGCCTTCATTACAAGAGCAGATGGGAGAAAATTTGATTTGCTTTTATATTACCAACTCATGTAACTGACCCCGGATTTTGGCACTAGTACCTGCAGGAAAACATAAAGCCAAATTTGTGGCTCTCTTCTAGCAAGCATATTCACAAAGTATATTTATTTCCCCTCTGGCTTTAATTTGCTTTTCCATCACTCAAAATTCTTTTTTTTAAATCACCCTTGGCTTTGACAATTTTTTGTCATTTACAATTCTTCACTTAAAAAAACCATATTATTTATATGTGTGAATGTGTGTGTATATGTTTACAGGCACCCCAAATATTTCTTGAAAGACAGGAAGAGTGAATAAACAAAAACAAGCCATAGTGTAGCATGGAGGTCATTCTAAACTTGCAGCTCCCATATGCCAGAGCTATACTTTCAAGATTCTGAAACATCAAGCAGTAAGGCCCTTCATCCAAAGGTAATTTGTAAATGGGTGTTGATGAAAAGAATGACAACTCACAATAGCACTGTACTACACTTTCTCACTCTTTTCTAGTTGGTCAGAAATGCAACAGTGAGGAAAGGGCAATCGGCTTTTATCACCTGTGTGCAAAGCTTAACTAAAAAGTCCATGAAAAAGGCAGTTGCATGCCAGCTGGAATTTGTAGCCATGTACCTGGATGTTCTCCCTTCTGGTGTGCTCAGAAGTTATTTGGAAATGACCTGTATTCACCTCTTTCTTGCTCAGCTTGGTCCGCTTTTCAAGGCATTTCTTCTGTTGGTTGGTGATGCTGCTATATAATTTAATTTGCCTGGGTGACAAACATACTCTCTCATGGCCAAAAGCTTGGACCAGTCGAGCAGTATCAATGGTGGAAACTGAGCTGCTCCTCTCAGGCAGGGCCACCTCTTTATCTGTTTGAGTCAATATATCTGATTCCCCAGGAGAAGTTGTGGTGGAAAGGATGTTGGTGGCAGTATCTGTGAGTAGTTCACTGTCCTCTGAGGGTCTAGAATCTGAAGAAGTGTTGCTTAAATAATTAAATCCTGGCTGTTTTGTCACTACATATTTATCAAATTTAATCTGCTCAGTATTAATCTGATTGGACCTCCCAGCTTGACAAGGAGAAAGCACCTTGTTTTTTTTAAGATCTCCTGTTTTGTTAAGACCTTTATTTAGGCTTTTATATCTCTTCTTTTTCTGAAGCTTGTTTTTCTGCCGTTGCTGTCTACTTCTCCATTCCTTAACATCTCGTTCCCCTCTGCTATAATCATGTGTATGTTCTGAGGCCTGGAGAGAATGTGTGATGGGATTCTGAAGAAGTTTAGCCAAACGATCAAGTCGCTCCACCAAGGACAGTTCTTTCCTGTCTCTGATCTTGGGAGGTTTCTGTTGTCTCTGTCGCTCCTGATACCTGTTCCAAAGTTCATTCAAACTCATAGCTCTCTGAGTTGTTGGCTCTGGGGTGAGTTTATAATCCCTCTTGGGATCATTAATTTGTCTGTTACATTTTGGATTATCTCTAGTTTGACTTTTAGTACTGTGTATTGCTTCTTTGTTCCCAATATTAAAATTGATACTGAGGCTCTCTATTTTAGCATAATCCTTCCTATTAGACTTGTCCATATTTTGATAACAGGGAGGAAGATAAGCATGCCTCATGAAAGCACTCCTTCCCAAGGATTCATGGCAAATGTCTTGGTCGCTTGGTAGGTGCACTGGAGGATGAAAGTAAAACTGGGCTGACCTGAAGACAGAACGGGCAGTATTTTCAAATTCTGATTGACCTCTGGATTCTGAAAAGGAGAGAAAAAAAAAAGATTTTGAAAGTTGGAAAAAAAAAGATCTTGAAAGTCTTTCAAATATAGTTTCATTTCCTTTAGAAATACTATTCACACTTAGTTCTTTAGATATAAAGATTGAAAGAGAGAGCTTATACAAAGTTTCAGAAAATTCACTGCCTGCACAAAGGTTTCATACCTTGTGCTTAACAGCCAGACAGGAACGGTAAAGGTTTAAAGAACTCTGGCCGAAAGACGTGGATTAAGGACTGGACTCTGACAACTGTCTCACTGAAGGATCTATATAGCATTCTGGAGTTTCAAGTCATGTGCAGAAACAAAGACACAAACATGCAACAAAGTGCCGCTTGTTACTACGGGATCCTTTCCCCCACACTACTAGATAAATGGTATCCAGAATTTTCATTCAATCTTTTGGGAATTCCTATAGTGATTTCCTCAGAGCACAGTGGGACACATGGGATCTGTTTGTTCTGCCCTCTAAAGTATAAAAGACTATATAATTTTAGAATTATTTAGCAGTATTTAAAATGGAAGGTTTTGCTTAACTTCTATAGGTACTTGAGATTTCAACTCCTACATTAAACAAATAAATATATAATTATAAATTGTGTTAAAGGCTATGAAGGACAAAAACAAGAATATTTAAGTGGGAAGTGGAAGTTAGAGAAGGCTTCTTTGAGAAGCCTGAAATAAGTAAGAATGAGAGTGAACTCCAAAAATCGAATATGAGGAACATTCTGGGCAGAGTAATCATCATGTGTAACGTCCCTGAGGCAACCCTACTGAGACCTCTGCCAACCTACCTGTACCTCCTGTGTTTTTGGATACAGAGGCAGAACCACTCCATCTTCTTTTAATCTGCTTTTTTCTTTTTCTTTTTTTTTTTTTTTACATGGGCAGGCACTGGGAATCGAACCTAGGTCCTCTGGCATGGCAGGCAAGCATCCTTACCTGCTGAGCCACCGTGGCCTGCTCTTTTAATCTGCTTTTAAAGGTGGATCTTTCCACTGGTGCTATGGAACTTAACTGATCTTCCTTTCAAGGTCTTGTTTTGTTCCCCCTATCATATCTCTCTCATATCTTCAGCCTTTCCTTCTTTACTGGATAAATTCCAACCACGACTGAATACAATATATATTTTGGAAACCACACCTGTGACCACATATCCTCCTCCAGATACTGGTGCATGTCTTTAACTCTCTTTATAACCAAGCTTTCAAAGTAGAAAATATGTTATTTCCCTCTTTTTTTATCTCCACCCAAGTGACTCTTCAAATTACTCCAATCAGAGTACAGGCACGTTATTGTACTGAAAATGCTTTTGCTAAAATATTCTATGACCTCTATGTGTGGTCAATTCCAGGGGATGAACTCATTCCATGCTCTCCTTTTAGGCAAACTCCTCTCTCTGTAGCTTTTAGTACCATCTGTATGTGGTTAATGACTCCCAAATTTACATTTCAAGTTCCAATTTCTATCTTGAACTACAAAGTCATCTTTCAACTATAAACTTGATATATCCACTTGGATGCCACAGCCACCTCAAATTTTAAAAGTCTCAAACTGAATTCTTTGTTCTAGCCCCTCTAAAACTGTAATTCTCTCATGAGAATCTACATCCCTGTAAATGGCACATGATGTTATCAGAACTGAGTAATTCTTTTTTGGCTTTTAAAAGAAGAATTTATTAAGTTGCATGGTATCAGTTTTAAGGCCGTGAAAATGCCCAAATTAAGGAATCTAGAAAAAGATATCCTAACTCCAAAGAAAGTGCCGATGAAATTTGGGGTTTCTCAGTCAGCTGGGCAGGGTCTACTAGCTTTCTCTCCTCTTTTTATAAGGCTTCCCTGAGGGCATTTCCTTCTGCATCTCCAAACATCTTTGACTGTGTGGGCTCTAAAGCTTTTTCCAAAATGGTTCCCTCTTAAAGGGCTCCAGTAAGCAACCCCACCTTGAATGGGGTGGAGCCCCACGTGATCAAAAGGTACCACCCACAGTTGGGGGTCACATCTCCATGGAAACAATAAAAAAGATCCCACCCAGCAATGCTGATGAGGTTTAAAGAGTATGGCTTTTCTGGGGTACATGACAGTTTCAAATTGGCACAATCTGGAACAAATATTTTTTTTTCTTGCATGGGCAGGCTCCAGGAATCAAAGATCTGGAACAAATTTAAATTGAAGAAATAATTAGACAAAATCAGTTGTTTAAAATGTATGCAGATTAAGCAGTATGGCAAAGTCTGTAGTTGCCTATACAGTATCCAGTCTCTGTGACTGAAATGTATGCAGATTAAGCATATGGCAGAATATCTAGCTGCCTATTATCCAGTCTTCCTTTTTTTCTTAGCAGCAAATTCCCAGCTTTATTTGGGGGTGGCAATTATCCATCTAAAAGGCTATATTTTCCATTTACTCTGTAATTCTGGGGACTTTTGACTATTTACAAATATGGCTCCTAAAATGAGTTGACATGGCTGAGAGATGTGTCCCTTTGCCCTTACTCCTTTTCTACTGCTTAGAAGCTAACATGATGGCTAAAATTTCAGCAGGGGCCTTTGACCATGAGGTGACCTTAAGGATGAACTAGGATAATTGAGCAACAAGTTGGAAAGAAGCCTGTGTCCCTAATCATTGGGAGCTTGTTCAATAATCACAAGATCTCATATTGAGAGAATAACACATTAAAGTGTGGTCTCTGTGCCAGCAGCTTCAGCACCATCCTTGCCACTTGTTAGAAATGCAAATTCTCTCCTTGCTCCAGACCTACTGTATCATAACCTCAAGAGGCGAGGTCCTGTAGTTTGTGGGTTTTTTTAAAAAATATTTTTATTGTAAAAACAACACACAAACATACAAACATTCCATACATGGTATCCAGCAAAAAGAAATAAAAAAGAAAAAACTGATACATACCATACTCCTTACTCCTTCCTTTCACTGACCACTTGTACTTCAATCTACTCAGTTTATTTTCACCTTTATTGCCCCTATTATTTATTTTTTAATCCATACTTTTTACTCATCTGTCCATACGCTAGAGAAAAGGAGCATCAGACACAAGGTTTTCACAATGACACAGACACATTGTAAAAGCTATATCATTATACAATCATCTTCAAGAAACAAGGTTACTGGAACTCAGCTCTACAGTTTCAGGTACTTCCCTCTAGCCACTCCAATACACCATAAACTAAAAAGGGGATAGCTATATAATGTGTAAGAATAACCTCCAGGATAACTTCTTGACTCTGAAATCTGTCAGCCACTGAAACTTTGTCTCATTTTGCTATACCCTCTTTTGGTCCAGAAGGCTTTCTCAATACCTTGATGCTGGGTCCTGGCTCATCTTGGGATTTCTGTCCCATGGTACCAGGGAGATTTACACCCCTTGGGGGTCATGTTTCACATAGAGGGGGAGGGCAGTGAGTTCACCTGCTGTGTTGGCTTAGAAAGAGAGAGGGTGAGGCCATATCTGGGCAACAAAAGAGGGTCTCCAGAGGGGTGACTCAGGCCTAATTTTAAGTATGCTTAGCCTATTCTTTGCAGGGATAAGTTTCATAGGGGTAAATCCCAAGCTTGGCCTATTGATTTGGTTGTTCCCACTGCCAGTGAGAATATCAGAAATTCTCCAAATGGGGAAGCTGAATATTTTCCCCTTTCTCCCCATTCCCCCCCAAAGGGGACTTTGCAAATACTTCGTTACTCACTTCCTGAATACTCTGGGATTTATCAGGGTAGCACATTAACCGGACAAACCAACAAAATCTCATGCCCTATTCAAGATTCCATGTACTTATGGTATTCAATTAAACTGACCAAACAAGTTAAATTAGGAAATGCACTATCCAAAATATAAATTTTGCACCAAATAAATATCTCTCCCTTTAGTATCACACAGAAGTTGAAGTTTTAAAATATGGATGATATCCATATTAAAATATGGATGATATCATCCTTTACCCAGTCTTCTAATACAACTTAGCCCTATATATGGTAACTATATACAACATAAAATTTCTCACTTTAAACTCTTTGAAGGGTACAATTCAAAGGTGCTACCATCACCACCAGCTATTACCAAAACTTTCCCCTCACCCCAAACAAAAATTCTACAACCAGTAAGTATTAACTTCCCATTTTCCACTCCACTTCTACCAGTCTGTAATTTACTTTATATCTCTGTCAATTTCAATTTTCTAGTTTTTTCATATATGTGAGATCATACAACATCTGTTTTTTTGTGTCTGGTTTATTTTACTTAATGTGTTTTCAAGGTTTATCTATGATGTAGCAATTAAAGTGGACTTCAAAAAAATAATTTTTTTTTTACCATCACCAAATAGCATGAGCAAAGGCATAAAAGTGGGAAAGCACTGAGCAAATAAGGGAGAATATAAATGTTCAGTATATGTGGCTTATACAATTTGTAGAATAGAAGGAGTAGAGGAAAATAAGATAGGAAATGTTTGGGGCTGAATTCTGCAGAGCCTAGAACACCAGGCTAAAAGGTACTTGTTCTAGTTTGCTAGTTGCCAGAATGCAATACACCAGAAACGGAATGGCTTTTAAAAAAGAGAATCTACTAAGTTACAAGTTTATAGTTTTAAGGCAAATTAAAGAAAGTTTATAGAAATGTCTAATCTAAGGCATCCAGGGAAAGATACCTTGGTTCAAGAAGGCTGATAAAGTTCAGGGTTTCTCTCTCGGCTGGAAGGGCACATGGCAAAGTCTGCTAGCTTTCTCTTCTGGCTTTTTGTTTCATGAGGCTCCCCTGAAGGTGCTTTCCTTCTTCTTCTCCAAAGGTCACTGGCTGGTGGACTCTCTGCTTCTCATGGCTATGTCATTCTGAAGCTTTCTCTAAAATGCTTCCTTTTCTAAAGGATTCCAATAAAGTAATCAAGCCCCATCTGGAATGGGTGGAGACATATCTCCATCTAATCAAGTTTCATACCCATACTTGACTGAGTCAGATCTCCACGGAGATAATCTAATTAAAGTTTCCAACATACAGTACTGAATAGGGATTAGAAAAACAGCTGTCCTTAAAAAATGGTATTAAGGCCCACGCCCCGCAGCAGTGGACCCGCCCGCCCTCCTCCCCCCTCTTTTGTCCGCCAGCCCGCCGTGCGGCGCCCACGCCCCGCAACAGTGGACCCGCCCGCCCTTCTCTCCCCTCTTTTGTCCGCTGGCCCGCCGCGCGGCGCCCACGCCCCGCAGCAGCGGACCCGCCCACCCTCCTCTCCCCTCTTCCGCCTTCACCGGCTCCTCCGCCACCAGCCTCGACAGCCTTGCCACCCTCACCTTTCTTCCTCCAGAACAGCTACTGGGGGAGTGGAGATAATACAGAGCAGCACCCGGAGCCACGAGGGAGATCAAAGGGACGGCGTACCCCATCCTGGAACGGCTGACTATCTGGGAGAACCCGCTCCGGTGAGATCACCAAGGGGCACGGGCTTTCCTGGGTGGGACGGCAAGCGACCGGAGTCCCTCCCTTCCACCTTCCCAGGCCAGCTGGTAGAATTGGACAGGCGGTCCCCTTAGGCCGCAGCGGCTGGTGCCCCCACCACGTGAGGCCCCCCGGACCAACTGAGAGAGTCGGGTCGGAAATCCCCAGACTGCGGAGAACAGTGACCGGGGGATCCCTTCCAAACACGTGACTCCCCCGTTCGGCTGGGAACACTGCACTCTCCCGGGCTGCGAAAGCTGGTGCCCTCCCACCACGCTTGGCGCCCCGGGCCGACTAGCTAATTCGGCCGGACGCTCTCCCGTGCTGCGGCGGCCGGCGACCCTCCCCGCATTCGGAACCCCAGGCCGGCTAGCACTCTTCCAAGACGCTTCGGTGCCGAACCTCCCCTACAGCGAGAATTTTCCAGAGCTAAAGGACCCACAGCAACTTTCACTGGTGGAACCCATAGACAAACGTGTGCCACGAACGCCACCTACTGGGCAGGATAAGAAAAACAGAACCCAGAGATTGCACAGAAAAATCTTTCAACCTGTGGGGTCGAACACCCAGGGAAATCTGACTAAATGCCCAGACGCCAGCAGAAGATAACGGATCACGCTCAGAAAATTGAACATATGGCCCAGTCAAAGGAACAAACCAATAGTTCAAATGAGATACAGGAGCTGAAACAACTAATGCTGAATATACGAACAGAAATGGAAAACCTCTTCAAAAACGAAATCGATAAATTGAGGGAGGACATCAAGAAGACATGGGCTAAACATAAAGAAGAAATAGAAAATCTGAAAAAAGAAATCACAGAACTTATGGAAGTGAAAGATAAAGTAGAAAACATGGAAAAAACAATGGATACCTACAATGACAGATTTAAAGAGACAGAAGATAGAATTAGTGATTTGGAGGATGAAACATCTGAATTCCAAAAAGAAACAGAAACTATCCGGAAAAGAATGGAAAAATTTGAACAAGGTATCAGGGAACTCAAGGACAATGTGAACCGTACAAAAATACGTGTAGTGGGTGTCCCAGAAGGAGAAGAGAAGGGAAAAGGAGGAGAAAAACTAACGGAAGAAATTATCACTGAAAATTTCCCAACTCTTATGAAAGACCTAAAATTACAGATCCAAGAAGTGCAGCGCACCCCAAAGAGATTAGACACAAATAGGCGTTCTCCAAGACACTTACCAGTTAGAATGTCAGAGGTCAAAGAGAAAGAGAGGATCTTGAAAGCAGTGAGAGAGAAGCAATCCATCACATACAAGGGAAACCCAATAAGACTATGTGTAGATTTCTCAGCAGAAACCATGGAAGCTAGAAGACAGTGGGATGATATATTTAAGTTACTAAAAGAGAAAAACTGCCAGCCAAGACTCTTATATCCAGCAAAATTGTCCTTCAAAAATGAGGGAGAAATTAAAACATTCTCAGACAAAAAGTCACTGAGAGAATTTGTGACCAAGAGACCAGCTCTGCAAGAAATACTAAAGGAAGCACTAGAGTCAGATACAAAAAGACAGAAGAGAGAGGCATGGAGAAAAGTGTAGAAAGAAGGAAAGTCAGATATGATATATATAATACAAAAGGCAAAATGGTAGAGGAAAATATTATCCAAACAGTAATAACTCTAAATGTTAATGGACTGAATTCCCCAATCAAAAGACATAGATTGGCAAATGGATTAAAAAACAGGATCCTTCTATATGCTGTCTACAGGAAACACATCTTAGACCCAAAGATAAATATAGGTTGAAAGTGAAAGGTTGGGAAAAGATATTTCATGCAAATAACATCCAGAAAAGAGCAGGAGTGGCTATACTAATATCCAACAAATTAGACTTCAAATGTAAAACAGTTAAAAGAGACAAAGAAGGACACTATATACTATTAAAAGGAACAATTAAGCAAGAAGACATAACAATCATAAATATTTACGCACCGAACCAGAATGCCCCAAAATACGTGAGGAATACACTGCAAACACTGAAAAGGGAAATAGACACATATACCATAATAGTTGGAAACTTCAATTCACCACTCTCATCAACGGACAGAACATCTAGACAGAGGATCAATAAAGAAATAGAGAATCTGAATATTACTATAAATGAGCTTGACTTAACAGACATTTGTAGGACATTAAATCCCACAACAGCAGGATACACCTTTTTTTCAAGTGCTCATGGATCATTCTCAAAGATAGACCATATGCTGGGTCACAAAGCAAGTCTTAACAAATTTAAAAAGATTGAAATCATACGCAACACTTTCTCGGATCATAAAGGAATGAAGTTGGAAATCAATAATAGGTGGAGTGCCAGAAAATTCACAAATATGTGGAGGCTCAACAACACACTCCTAAACAACGAGTGGGTCAAAGAAGAAATTGCAAGAGAAATTAGTAAATACCTAGAGGCAAATGAAAATGAAGACAGAACATATCAAAACTTATGGCACGCAGCAAAGGCAGTGCTAAGAGGGAAATTTATTGCCCTAAATGCCTTTATCAGAAAAGAAGAAAAGGCAAAAATGCAGGAATTAACTGTCCACTTGGAAGAACTGGAGAAAGAACAGCAAACTAATCCCAAAGCAAGCAAAAGGAAAGAAATAACAAAGATTAGAGCAGAAATAAATGAAATGGAAAACATGAAAACAATAGAGAAAATCAATAAGACCAGAAGTTGGTTCTATGAGAAAATCAACAAGATTGATGGGCCCTTAGCAAGATTGACAAAAAGAAGAAGAGAGAGGATGCAAATAAATAAGATCAGAAATGGAAGAGGAGACATAACTACTGACCTCACAGAAATAAAGGAGGTAATAACAGGATACTATGAACAACTTTACGCTAATAAATACAACAATTTAGATGAAATGGACAGGTTCCTGGAAAGACATGAACAACCAACTTTGACTCAAGAAGAAACAGACGACCTCAACAAACCAATCACAAGTAAAGAAATTGAATTAGTTATTCAAAAGCGCCCTAAAAAGAAAAGTCCAGGACCAGACGGCTTCACATGTGAATTCTACCAAACGTTCCAGAAAGAATTAGTACCAATTCTCCTCAAACTCTTCAACATAATCGAAGTGGAGGGAAAACTGCCTAATTCATTCTATGAAGCCAACATCACCCTCATACCAAAACCAGGCAAAGATATTACAAAAAAAGAAAACTACAGACCAATCTCTCTAATGAATATAGATGCAAAAATCCTCAATAAAATTCTAGCAAATCGTATCCAACAACACATTAAAAGAATTATACATCATGACCAAGTAGGATTCATCCCAGGTATGCAAGGATGGTTCAACATAAGAAAATCAATTAATGTAATACACCATATCAACAAATCAAAGCAGAAAAATCACATGATCATCTCAATTGATGCAGAGAAGGCATTCGACAAGATTCAACATCCTTTCCTGTTGAAAACACTTCAAAAGATAGGAATACAAGGGAACTTCCTTAAAATGATAGAGGGAATATATGAAAAACCCACAGCTAATATCATCCTCAATGGGGAAAAATTGAAAACTTTCCCCCTAAGATCAGGAACAAGACAAGGATGTCCACTATCACCACTATTATTCAACAATGTGTTGGAAGTTCTAGCCAGAGGAATTAGGCAAGAAAAAGAAATACAAGGCATCAAAATTGGAAAGGAAGAAGTAAAACTATCACTGTTTGCAGACAATATGATACTATACGTAGAAAACCCCGAAAAATCCACAACAAAATTACTAGAGCTAATAAATGAGTACAGCAAAGTAGGAGGCTACAAGATCAACATTCAAAAATCTGTAGCTTTTCTATACACTAGTAATGAACAAGCTGAGGCGGAAATCAAGAAACCCATTTACAATTGCAACTAAAAGAATAAAATACCTAGGAATAAATTTAACTAAAGAGACAAAAAACCTATATAAAGAAAACTACAAAAAACTGCTAAAAGAAATCACAGAAGACCTAAATAGATGGAAGGGCATACCGTGTTCATGGATTGGTCCTACCTAAACTGATCTACAGATTCAATGCAATACCAATCAAAATCCCAACAACTTATTTTTCAGAAATAGAAAAACCAATAAGCAAATTTATCTGGAAGGGCAGGGTGCCCCGAATTGCTAAAAACATCTTGAGGAAAAAAAACGAAGCTGGAGGTCTAGCGATGCCGGACTTTAAGGCATATTATGAAGCCACAGTGGTCAAAACAGCATGGTATTGGCATAAAGACAGATATATCGACCAATGGAATCGAATAGAGTGCTCAGATATAGACCCTCTCATCTATGGACATTTGATCTTTGATAAGGCAGTCAAGCCAACTCACCTGGGACAGAACAGTCTCTTCAATAAATGGTGCCTAGAGAACTGGATATCCATAAGTAAAAGAATGAAAGAAGAC
Source organism: Tamandua tetradactyla (assembly GCF_023851605.1). Classification (NCBI taxonomy): domain Eukaryota; kingdom Metazoa; phylum Chordata; class Mammalia; order Pilosa; family Myrmecophagidae; genus Tamandua; species Tamandua tetradactyla. Next base: position 47,289,847 of record NC_135343.1, on the reverse strand, counting down.
CCGTATCTCACACCTTATACAAAAATTAACTCAAAATGGATCAAAGATCTAAACATTAGGTCTAAGACCATAAAACAGTTAGAGGAAAATGTAGGGAGATATCTTATGAATCTTACAACTGGAGGCGGTTTTATGGACCTTAAACCTAAAGCAAGAGCACTGAAGAAAGAAAGAAATAAATGGGAGCTCCTCAAAATTAAACACTTTTGTGCATCAAAGAACTTCATCAAGAAAGTAGAAAGACAGCCTACACAATGGGAGACAATATTTGGAAACGACATATCAGATAAAGGTCTAGTATCCAGAATTTATAAAGAGATTGTTCAACTCAACAACAAAAAGACAGCCAACCCAATTACAAAATGGGAAAAAGACTTGAACAGACACCTACCAGAAGAAGAAATACGGATGGCCAAGAGGCACATGAAGAGATGCTCAATGTCCCTGACCATTAGAGAAATGCAAATCAAAACCACAATGAGATATCATCTCACACCCACCAGAATGGCCATTATCAACAAAACAGAAAATGACAAGTGCTGGAGAGGATGTGGTGAAAGAGGCACACTTATCCACTGTTGGTGGGAATGTCAAATGGTGCAACCACTGTGGAAGGCAGTTTGGCGGTTCCTCAAAAAGCTGAATATAGAATTGCCATACGACCCAGCAATACCATTGCTGGGAACCTACTCAAAGGAATTAAGGGCAAAAACTCAAACGGACATTTGCACACCAATGTTTATAGCAGCGTTATTTACAATTGCAAAGAGATGGAAACAGCCGAGATGTCCATCAACAGACGAGTGGCTAAACAAACTGTGGTATATACATACGATGGAATATTATGCAGCTTTATGACAAGATAAACTTATGAACCATGTAATAACATGGATGGACCTAGAGAATATTATGCTGAGTGAATCCAGCCAAAAACTAAAGGACAAATACTGTATGGTCCCACTGATGTGAACGGACATTCGAGAATAAACTTGAAATATGTCATTGGTAACAGAGTCCAGCAGGAGTTAGAAACAGGGTAAGACAATGGGTAATTGAAGCTGAAGGGATACAGACTGTGCAACAGGACTAGATACAAAAACTCAAAAATGGACAGCACAATAATACCTAAGTGTAAAGTAATCATGTTAAAACACTGAATGAAGCTACATCTGAGCTATAGGGTTTTTTTTGTTTTTGTTTGCTTGTTTGTTTGTTTGTAGTTGTTGTTTTTTACTATTATTACTACTTTTATTTCTTTTCTTTATATTAACATTTTATATCTTTTTCTGTTGTGTTGCTAGTTCCTCTAAACCGATGCAAATGTACTAAGAAACGATGATCATGCATCTATGTGATGATGTTAAGAATTACTGAGTGCATATGTAGAACGGTATGATTTCTAAATGTTGTGTTAATTTCTTTTTTTTTTTCTTTCTGTTAATAAAAAAATAAAAAATAGAAAAATAAAAAAAAATGGTATTAAGATTAAAACATGGCTTTTCTAGGGTACATAAAGCCTTTCAAACTTGCACAGTAATGATAAGCCAGCACACCATTTTGAGCAGGGAATAACCTGATTATAGCTAATTTCAGGAAGAATACCTCAGCAACAGGATAAAAGAAGCAGCACTTTGAAGGGCTATCTAGAATACATTAAAAAATAAAGCAGTAAGTAAAACAATAAGGAAACAGTTAACTTTACTCTAAAATATATTTGTTTCCCAACATCAATATTTATAGTCCCCTTGACTTCAGACTAAATTAAATAAATAGTGAAATAACAGAAAATGAGCAAGAAGAATTCATCGAGTATAAAGGGCTCTGCAGAATAATGGGATTAGATTATCACTATCTCTTGGCATTTCACTAAGAGTAACATTCAAATCAACTGAGGCAGTGATTTACCTACTTCTGAAGATGAAACTAATTTTACATATAGCATTTGCAAAATTCCTCCAAAATATATTAAAGTATTTTGAAAATATGATTTGGTTATAAAATTTAAGGTCAAGCACATTATATATGACTTAAATAATGCAGAAGAATTTCAGGTGAAAAGTCGGACTTCCCTACTGGCTATCACCATTGTTAAACAGGTTTTATATATCCATTCAGATAAAATGCCTGTTGTGCTGGTTTGAAGCTATTATGTACCCTGTAAAAGCCATGTCCTTTAATCCCCATTCAATATTGCTGGGTGGATGGGTGGAATCAATCTTTTTTTTTTACATGGGTAGGCACTGACAACCGAACCTGGGTCTCTGGCGTGACAGGCGAGAACTCTGCCACTGAGGCACCGTTGTACCATCCTGGGTGGAATCTTCTTGAATGTTTCCATATAGATGTGATCCACCCAACTGTGGGTGGTAACTTTTGAATACTTAGTTTCCATGGAGATGTGTCTCTACCCATTCAAGGTGGGGTTGCTTACTGGAGCCCTTTATGAGGGAACCATTTTGGAAAGAGCACCCAGAACCAAGAGTCCACACAGTCAGAGAGCTTTGGAGATGAAGAAGGAAAATGCCCCTGGGGGAGCTTCATGAAACAAGAAGCTAGGAGAGAGAGCTAGGAGAAAGCTAGGAGAGGGCACTGTGTGCCCTCCCAGCCGAGAGAGCAACCCTGAAATTCATCAGCCTTTCTTGAGTGAAGATAACCTCTTGCTGAGGCCTTAATTTGGACATTAAACTTGCAACTTAATAAATTTAATAAATTTCCCATTTTAAAAGTCGTTCCAGGGCAGGCCACAGTGGCTCAGCAGGCAGAGTTCTCACCTGCCATGCCCGAGACCCAGGTTTGATTCCTGGTGCCTGCCAGTGGGAAAAAAAAAAGTTCCAGCTCTGGTATATTGTATTCCAGCAGCTTGCAAACTAAAACAACAGTCATTATCGAGAGGTTAGAAAGGGCTCTAACAGTTTGTTGGGGAGTTTAGCTGAAGCACTGACCAAAAGATGGCCTACATTGCCTAAAGCTGAAATGCCAGAACTGCCTTGGTATGATGTAGATGAGGGGATCCAAGGCTTAGGGAAACTGGAATGTTAGAGTGGATTTGTCATGTAGGACCGGCTCATCCACCCCAGGAATGTTCAGAAGACACAACTTTCACCAGGACTGTGAGAAATACATTTGTGAGACTAACTCCATCATCCCCGAGGAACTCTGTGGTTGCTTTTCTCTGTAGGTTAGAGACTACTGTGAGATGTACTGTCACTGAACTTAGATCCTCAAACACAAAGGAGATGATTGAATTCTGGGTTGGCAGAAGCCAAGAGGGGGCACTTAATCACAAAGATAAGGTAGGTGTGACTACTGTAAGAGAATATTACTCAAAGTAGTAATCAGAATAGTCTGACCCACAGATTTATGGTGTTGACCATGTCTGATCAGGAGGCACCTGAAAGTAAAATCGATGGACAGTCTACTAAATTCTCACTTGAGCTGTATAGGCAGAAGAGCTCTATGTCAAGTGAATAAAAATCTAACTTGAATCAGAGAAACTGAAAGTCATGCGCCCTCAATCAATTCCCAGATTTGAGACAGTTTACAGACCCAGAAGCCCCTTGAATGAAGGAAAGGTGTAGTTTCCTAAGGGAAAGACCTAAAAATTTATACTATTAATCTTACTCCCAGGCTATTCCAAAGGGATATATGACTTTTACTGGGTGACTGCATTGGGATAAAGTAAATGATCAGACATTCTGGGGATTATTAGAAACTGCCTCTGAAATGACATTAATTCTGGGAGACCCAAAATGTTTCTGTGCTCCACCAGTCAAGAGTAGGGGTCTTAAGGAAAGGTCAGGTGCCACCGAAGGAGGGTTTTTTTTTTTTTAATGCGTCTTCCTGCATATATGTATATCTATATTTATACACATAAACAGACAGGCAGATATGTGATATATATATATCAATAAAAGAATTTTGTTCATACTTTTTCTTTTTTTGGTTCATGGGCTGGGAATCGAACCTGGGTGTTCTGGTTTGACACTCTTATGTATCCAGAAAGGCCATTTTCTTCCACTCCTAATCCAATCTTATGAGGCCAGACCTATTTTTAGGGTGGAACCTTTGATTAGATTGCTTCCATGGAGTTGTGGCACACCCAATTGTGGGTGTGGCCTTTTTGGTTAGATGTAGATGTGACTCCACCCATTTAAGGAGGGTCTTGCTTAGCTTACTTGAGTCCATTAAAAGGGGAGACAATTTGGAGAAAACACAATTGTTTCAGAGTCAATAGAGACACAGACATATGGAAATGCAGAAGCCACAGGAGAAGCCAGGGGTTGAGACAGCTGGCAGAAGCTTGACTGGAACCAGAGTCCATCAGACATTGGCCTGGGCCTTCCCATGAAATGCCAAGCAAGCCAGAAGCCAGAAGGATCCTCAAGGGTTGAGGTAGCCATTTGAAACCTGAACCAGGGGAACCTGTAGACACTAGCCCTGTGCCTTCCCAAGACACAGAAATCAGCCTTTCTTGAGTCAAGGTATCTTTTCCTGGACGCCTTAGTTTGGATATTTTTATGGCCTTAGAACTGTTAACTTGTAACTTAATAAATTCTCTTTATAAAAGCCAACCCATTTCTGCTATATTGCATTCAGGCAACTTTAGCAAATTACAGCACCAGGTCTCCCACATGGCAGGCAAAAATTCTACCACTGAACTACCTGCACACTGTCAAAAGAGTTTAAACTCAGGATTTAAACTCTCTTTGAGAGTTTAAACTCTCAAAGAGGGCCCCGAGACCCATTCTGTGGTTATTTTCCTGTTCTTGAATGCATACTGGAGAAAACATACTCAGCAACTGGAAGAATCCCTGGATTAGTTCCCTGACTTGAAATGTGAAGGCTTTTAAGGTAGGAAAGGCCAAGTGGAAGCAACGAAGACTTTCTCTACCTAGCAAAATAGAAAAACTGAAAGCAATACCACTTATTGCTTTCTGAAGGGATTGCAGAGATTAATGCTACACTCAAGGAATTGAAGGATGCAGGGAGGATGATTCTCACCACATCTTCATTCAACTATTCATTTTGGCTTGTGCAGAAAACAGATGGTTCTTGGAAGATGATAGTGGGTATCATAAACTTCAACCGGTGGTGACTCCAATTACAGCTGCTATTCCAGATGTGTTATCACTGAGTAAATCAACACATCCCCTGCTTCCTGCCGTGCAGTTACTGATATGACAAATGCTTTTATCTTGATACTTCTTAATAAGACCACCAGAAATAGTGGGCTTTCAGCTGGCAAGGCCAGCTATAATACACCTTCACTGTCCTATCTCATAAGTATCAACTCTACAGTCATGTCATAATCTAACCTGTAGGGAATGTTTATTGCCTTTCCCTTCCGCAAGACATCAAACTGGGCAGTTATATTGATGATATGTGCTGCCTCCTGAGCAAAAAGTAGTAATAACTACTCTAGACTTTACTGTTAAGGCATTTGCATGTCAGAAGGTGGGAGATAAATCCAATAAAAATTCATCAGCCTTCTCACCTCAGTGAAATTTCTAGGTGTCCAGTGGTGTGAGGAATGTTGAGATATTCCTTCTACAGTGAAGGAGAAGCTGTGTATCTGGCCTTTCCTACAACCAAAAAAGAGGCACAATGCCTAGCTGCCTCTTGGCACTGGGAGGTAACACATTCCTCATTTGTTTGTGTTACTCCACCCATTTAATGAGTGACTCGAAAAGCTGCTAGGTTGTTTGTTTGTTTTTGGGTACATGGTCTGGGAATCAACCCCGGGTCTCCCGCATAGAAGGTGAGCATTCTACAATGGAACCACCATGCACCCAAAGCTGATAGTTTTGAGCAGGGACCAGAATAAGAAAAGGCTCGATAACAGGTCCAGGCTGCTGTGCAAGCTGCCCTACCACTTGGGTCAAATAATTCAGCAGATTCACGGTGCTGCAAGTTTCAGTGGCAAATAAAGATGCTTTGGCAGTCCCCTAGAGGAGAATCATAGTACAGACCCTTATAATTTTATACCAAAGTTATGCCATTCTCTGCAGATAACTACTCTCCTTTTGAGAAACAGCTTCTAGTCTGCTACTGGGCCTTAGTAGAGGCTGAATGCTTAACAACAGCCATCAAGTTACTATAAGAACTGAGTTTCCCATCATGAACTAGGTGGTGTCTGACCCACCAACCCATAAAGTTGGGCATGCACAGAAGCATTCCATCATCAAATGGAAATGATATATATGAGATCAGGCTCAAGCAGACCCTGAATGCACAAGTAAGTTATATAAGGACGTGGCCCAAATGCCCCTGACCCCTACTCTTGTGACATTACCTTTTCTTTCCCAGATCATACCTATGGCCTCTTGGGGAGCAATCTATGATTAATTCACTAAGGAAAAGAAAACTCAGGCCTGGTTAACAATGATTCTGTATCAGATTCTGTATGATACACCATCCATGGACTTGTAGAATCCCTTATCTACTGTTATGGTATTTTACATAGCATTGCTTCTGATCAAGGAACCTACTTGACAGCAAATGAAGTATGGGAATGGGCATATGTTCATGGAATTCACTGGTCTTACTATGTTCCCCATCATCCTGAAACAGCTACTTTGACAGAATGGTGGAATGGTCTTTTGAAGACTCAATTACAATGCCAACCTGATGGCAACACCTTGCAGAGCTGGGATGATGTTCTCCCGAAGTCTGTAAATGCTCTAAATCAGCATCTATTCTAAGGTGCTGTTTCTTCCATAGCCAGGATTCATAGGCCCAGTAATCAAGGGGTAGAAAGGGGAGTGGTATAACTCATTATTAGTCCTCATGATTCACTAGAAAAAACTATGCTTCCTGTCTCTGCAACCTTATGCTCTGATCTCCAGGTCTCAGTTCCAAAGAAGAGTGCTTCCAACAGGCAACCAACAATGAATTCTCTGAACTGGAAGTTAAGATTGCCACCCAGTCACTCTGGGCTCCCTATGCCCCTGAATCAATAGGCAAAGAAGGGAGTTATTATACCAGCTGATTATCATGGGGAAATACAACTGCTATTGTGTAATGAAGGTAAAGAAGAATATGCCTGGAATATCAGAGATCCCTCAGGGCATCTCTTAGTACTACCATGCCTTGTGATTCAAGTAAGGGAAAACTTCAACAACCCAATTCAGGTAGGACTACTAGTGGCCGAGCCCTTCAGGTCACATCCACAAGGCAAAGAACCACAACCAGCTGAGGTGCTTGCTGAGAGTAAAGGGAATATGGAACGGGTAATGGAAGAAGACAGTTATAAATACAAGTGAGGACCACATGACCAGTTATAGAAATAAAGACTGTAGTGGTTCTAAGTATTTCTTCCTTGTTTTGGTATGAATATGTTTGCATGTAAGCATAAAGCAAATATATTTGCTTCCTTAACTCTCTTATCCTCTCATCACGTAACATAAGTTGCATTAACTTTATGACATAGTAGTTGAAGTTACAGAATATCACGTGTAATAGTGAATATTACTCAAGGACTTGTATCCCTTTCTAGGGAAAGGGTTAGTGCATTTCTGGTTGTATGCAGGACAGTAGAATTGTATTAAGGTGAAAGGATGACTATGCCCTTGCCTTTCTCTAGAGTTTAAGTACAGGTAAGGAGATCTGTATGGATTCCAAGTTGACAAAAGGTGGGCTGTGATAGTTAAATCCATGTGTCAAATAGGCCAGATGACGGTACACAGTTGTTTTGTCAAACACTGGCCGTTTCTGTAAGTAACAGTAACAGTGTAAGTAACTGACTGTTACTGTGAGGGTATTTTGTAGACTTAAATCATTAGTCAATTGACTCATCTATGGCTGATAATTGACAATCAATAAAGGAGATTGCCTTTAGCAAAGAAAGAATTCTCATTCAATTAGTTGAAGACCTTAAAGGGAGAACTGATGATTTCAACAGTCAGGAAGAAGTTTTTCTATCTCTATTTCAACAAACCAGCTTCTCCTGGTAAATTCAACACTAGTTCCCATCTCATGGCCTACACTATGGAATTTGGACATGCCAATCCCCTTGGTTGCATGAATCAATTACTATAATCTCTTAATATTTACACACACACACACACATATCCTGTTGGTTTTGCTTCTTTGGAGAACTCTAATATAGAGGATGATAAAGGCTACAAGTTTCCTTTTTTGAGGTGATGAAAACCTTTTAAAAATGCCTGTGGTAGGGTGTGCCACAGTGGCTCAGTGGCAGAGTTTTCGTCTGCCATGCGAGAGACCCAGGTTTAATTTCTGGTGGCTGCCCATGTTAAAAAAAAAAAACAAAACCCTGAGGTAAAGGCTGCCCATATATGAATATACTAAAATTAACTTTCAGTAAGTGAATTGTATGGTATGTGAATTTTATCTTAATAAAGTGGTTAAAAAAAATGTGCATGGGCATTTGTAAAGATTTTTTTTTTAATTATAGACTTCTACATATATCTATTAGACCAACCTCGTTATTTGCATTACTTCCAGATATTAACTTTTTTTAAAAAAAGCTGCTCTACACGATGCATCATGAGCTAAGGTTGTATATTTAAGCTTCCTACTATTATTTCCTACTATTATTTCGCATTTAATATTTCTCCTTGAAGGTCCCTGTAGGGTTTTCTGTTAATCCTATGATCTGTTTTGCTTTTTGCCCCAAGCAAATTCCTACTTCTTCTGCCTTAAGCAGTGTTCTGTACCTTCTGTCTATCAAGATATATTAAGAGCTGTTTTCCTACCAGTTCAGATCTTTATTCTTTTTAAGTCAACATAGATTTCCTTATTGATGGTGGTCCCCATCAATATGTAATTTTTATGTAATTTTTATGCTAAGTTACCTGATGCTTAAAGATTCATGAGTTACCTGATGCTTAAAGATTCATGAGTTATAGCCTCCTTGTGGACTGCAAATCATTAAAAGTATTAACTCCTGTAACACTTTTGGTCTTGAATTTAACTTATCCTCTATTAAGGGCCTGTCCCCAAACTTTCTTTTTGATATTCCTCTCTTACCTTTAATTTTCAGCCTTTCTTAGTTCTTTTACTTTTTTAAAAAAATTTTATTTTATTTATTAAACATACCAACATACAAACACAAACATTCTTACCAAATGATCATTCCACTCTACATATATAAGCAGTAACTCACAATATCATCACATAGTTGTATATTCATCATCATGATCATTTCTTATAACATTTGCATCAATTCAGAAAAAGAAAACAGAAAAAAAATTCATACACACCATATCCCTTACCCCTCCCTTTCATTGATCACTAGCAGTCCTTTTACTTTTTTTTTTTACAAAGAAAATATTTTTATTTATATCAAAGACTAAGAAAAGATGACATAAGGTTAACAGAGTTATGTCAAGACAAATAAAATGTCTTATTTAGATTTTAAAGCAAGAGATGATCCTGATTGAATCTTAAGCATTTTGTGTTCAGGTGAGTTTCAATTATGGTTTTCTTCCATTAATCTTCATTATCTCTCTTTTTTTTCTTCTTCTTTTTTTCTGGACTAGAAACTGCTGTGCTGGTACATGGCTCTTCCTCAGAAAGCGGTTCTTCTTTTATGTGTTTCTTTTTATTTTTTTTTCTTCTTCTTCATGGGGGTCTCTTCTACCACTATTATTTCTTCTTCCTCCTCTTCTTCTACTTCCTCTTCTTCAACTTTGATCTTAATCTTGGCTTTCTTTGCCTTCTTTTCAGTAGTTTCGTCTTTATCTACTTGTTCTATCTTGTGTTTTTTAGAACAGGTTGGCAGTGTAGAGTCACCAGAACGTTCATTAAGTTTTCACTTCACTTTTATGTTCATACTTTTCTGTTTTTGCTAAAGCTGTTCCTGTTCCACTTATTTTCCTTATCCCTCTATCTTCTAAGGTCCTCAACCTGGCCTCTAATTTGGCTCTGTTCTCAACTCCCATTGCAGAACTAGAGTCCTCACCAAAAGCATCATAACGGATAGCCAAAACAGTTTTGGCTGCCAGCATTCGAGAAATCTTTCCTTTGTGTTTGGGACTTGTCTGCCCTACAAGTGATGCATGATAAATGAGACCATACTTAGGGGTATCCCGTCTAGACTTGAGGGCTCTGAAGAGTGCCTTTTCTCCTCCAAGAATCTAAACTGTAGAAGCTGCATGCTTGGCCAAATTCAAAACAGAACCTGCATGAGCAATAAGCCGGGCTCCAACTAATTCTCCAACCATGACTGTAACATTGGGTGCAATGGCCATCATTCGATTTTGGAGATACTCACAGAGCTGGATTCTATATTCTGAGATTTCAATCACCTGGGTACAGAGATGCAGAATATTGCAAATATCTTCTTCTGAAACTTCTGTTCTCATAGATATCTCTGCACCTGCTTTCACTTCTGCTTCAATATCTTCTGGCAGTAACTGAGAAAGTTTGGCAGAGGCATAGTTCTTCCTATCACCAACTTTCTGCAAATACTTGCAGTACGTCAAATTATCTGAAATTATTTTTCCTAGTTCAGGAAAATGCCAGCCATACCATTCTCTACACCGCATAATGCAGTTGTTTAGCTCTTTGTCCAAATCGTCTAACAAGGAAATCGCCTGAACAATCATTGTGTCCACTTTATCAGCACTAAATTTCAACCAATATCGAGAAAGACTATGGGCCAATCCAAGACATAGCTGCCATTTCATGTGGTTCTATCCCAGGGATCAATCCATCCATCTGTGAATGGATTCCTCTCATAAGTTCATTAACAACAGGGCTATGGATGCAACTGAGATTCAGCTTTTCCTTTATGACTCCTCCTAGTTTAGCATCTGCTACAGCCAGGGGTTCTGGGCTTCCTTTACTATTTTCTTCAGAACTTTCTTTAGCTGCTTATTGATTTTGCCCTCCATCAGAGCTGTGAATGCTTAGTACCATGTAGAAAAGTTTTTACTGAATTGTATGCATTTAGCATTATGCTGTGGTTTCCACGGGAGATCACCTTAATTAACACTTCTCACCTCTCATCAATGGAGGGTGGGGGAGGAACAGCCCTGCTAATGCTTTTGCTGTATCTTGAAATTTCTCAAAATGTTTTAGCTTTACTATTTTATTTGCTTTTTCTGGCGTTTCAAATTCTTTCCACAGACTATCAACCTCTTGAATTTTCTTCTCATTCAGAACCTTAAAGATGGCGTAGCCAACGGACATTTCAAACAGCACCAACATGGTGAGGCCGGGTCAGGGTGCAGCGCGGCCAGCCACGAGCTCTGATACCAGCGGGAAATTCCCAAATGTGTAACCCACCAAAGGCCCGCAGGGCCACAACTGGCACAGAATACCACAAGCCACCACGCAGAAACTCAGAACACGATGCCTAAAAGCAGTCCTTTTACTTTTTATGCCTGCTGTATACATAGCGTGGAACTTTTTTTCTTGATCCAATCTGGTACTTTTATTTTTTCATAGGTAAATTTATCCCTTATGTGGTTATACACATGTGGTCCTTTATGTTTTCCATTCTCTTATTTTACGGTATTTTTTCTTTTGCAATAAATTTACATTTGCTTTCTGTTTTCTTTTTCCTCTCTTCTACTTCCTGTCTACCTTTACCCTTTTTTTCTGGGTATTTTGGATGTTTTACGGTTTATTTTTTAACTCTTTTAGAGTTAACTGCTATTATTTTACATACTCTACGATACATTCTGATTCGTCAACTTTAAAGATGAAATTAGTTGACTTGTCATTCCTTTAACCTCCCTTTCCTGATTTTTACTTTCTTTTTCTTCTTGCTTTTTGTGCATGGATGTTTTTTAGGATTTGTTTTTTTAAGTTCAGTACTATCACCAACAGGTTTCAATATTGATCATTACACAAATTTTTCTAGGACTTGGCATGACCTTTTAAACTGCAGGTTGAGCTCTTTCTCATACACTTTATTCTTTTCCTGATATCAATGACATATTTTTACTGTCAGTCTTCAAATTTCACTTTTTTCTAATTGCTTTAATCTCTTTTTTCTCCGAAGTAGTACATTTCCCCCCTTATTATTTCATGTACTTATAATTAACCAGAGTGCAAAAACACTTAGGAAAAATTTTCTTCTGGCACCTAAAGTATGCTTTTCTTTCCATCTTTCTTTTATGTTCATCCTTCTCCCTACCACCTTTTTTATCTTATACATTCCTGTTATGACCAGCTGCAGTTGGACTATTATTAAAATACAATAGGGCAGATTACTTTGTGAACTTCTTTTCTAATCTTGGTATGTTCTATTTTTCCTTCAGAAGTAAAGCTTGACAGTTAGGTATTAATGGTTTATGTTCTATATGCTTTTCTTTGACATCAGAAAAAGGAGGCCATGAACAATCATATTAATTTGTTCTTGGCTTTTTTTTGCTGTAATTTTTAAAAAGCCTTGCATTGAGGTTCTCCAGCATGTTGTATTTGTCACAGTTTTCTGGAATGCCTTCATGTTTTAGGTTTTCCCATTTTACTCTAAGACATGAAGCTTCACTTCTGATACTACCAGCCTTAGGTGTTTAATTGTAATCCTCTTCCTATTATGGCAATATCTTTTTCCAGAAGTAACAATTATTTTACAAATCAATAAATACATACACAAAGACAAAGTCACACTGAAGTGATGTGAATAAGGAAAAGAAAGAGAGACAGAGAAAGAGAGGGAGAGAAAGAGAAGGAAGAAGGGATTTCTGTTTAAATGGTTCAGCCATATAGTCATCAGAATCAAATGGAAAGAACAAACACACACACACACATCAGTCCCATTACCTGCAGTATCTATTTGCAAGAGTTCATTTTCTTCTGGCCAGGCTACCTTAGGAACTGCACCCTTATTATAGATCTCCTCTTTCTCTTCAATGGCTTTTGTGTCTGGTAGGTTTTCAGTCTTTGCATCTTGCACTTGAGCTGAGAGCTCTGCAGCAGCCAGGCCACTACAACCTACAGAGAGAAAAATAAACACAGCAGACAGGTAAGAAGTTGGTAAAAAATATTTGAAAAATCTTTAAGGTATCTACTTTGTGGAAGATATTATTGTAAGTGTTGAAGAAAAAACAAAAAGATCATTTATAAATGTGTTTAGAAAACTGTTCACCTAAATTGTGGCCCCAAACACATATATACACAGAAATAATATGAAGTAAAATAAAATTACAACATAAGACAGACAGATAAAGAGGTATAAGCACTCTAAGGAAGGGGAACTACTTCCAGTGAGGAGGATTACGGAAGAACTCCGGTACAAGTAGCAATTGATTTGGGCCTTAAAAGATACCTAAAACATGACATACATTAAGATGGAAAAAGAAAGGCATTTCAGCCAAAGGTAACAGAAGAATGGAGTCAACAAAAGTAAGAAACAGAGAAAAGTACATGGTTTATTGGATTACAGGTTTTATAAGGAAAATAATTGGGAAACAGCAAAGTTTATTTGGAAGCTAAATCTACTGTTCTGGAAGACTATATTTAAAAGGTTAGATTTTTAAATTAAGGCCATGATAATTAATGCAAAAATAATTGATATAGGGGACTTCTGGGAAGATGGCTGACTAGAGTAGCTTGAAATTAGCCCTGTTCCACGAAAAGTTAGGAAAGGGACAGGAGGGCGACTGAGGTGACGATTTGGGAGTGCGGCTGACCTGGGAGAGCCTTCTGTACCACATGCGGCAGCCCTGGTTTCAGAGGCCGAGGAACTGATCGGCAGAAAGCTGGAGGTTGGTTTGGAGGCATGGAGCCCATGAGACTGCACGGACGGGAACACAAGCTTAGGAAGTAAGCCAGGCTGTGTTCCTTGGGTGCACTACCCTCAACAGCGCAGTCCCATGACCAGCAACTTACCCCCACTCCACACACCTGAACCTGGTCATCAGCTCCCATTCCCCATGCTCCGGGTGCCCCCACCCCACCAGCCCCTGTGCACATACCTGCCCCCCAACCCCACCCCAAGTACAGCCCAACCCACCTCTCCTGTACCCCTCCTGAAAACTACCTCCCCTTCCCTGTTCTCTGCAGCCTGTTGCCAGCTCATAAAGGTTGTGGGTACTAGCTTCCATACCTAGGTTACCTGTGCTCCCCGCCCACAGTGTCACATAGCCTCACCCCACCCTCCCTGAGTTCAGTGAATCCCTTTATGGTACTCCCAGGCCCACCGATGTGCACAGGCCCCCAATCACGTTATTCAGCTCTGGGAACCGTATTTTACAACAGCCCTAGAACCATGAATGTGCACAGCCCTCAGCCTCACTTCTCAGCTCTGAGAAAGTGCCAACATGTGTAGCCAGGTAACATCTGCCCCCAATCCATAAAGGCCCACCTGCAGCCACAGCTCTTCCCATGCACACAAAGGGTCCTTTGCCTTAGACCAGCTCATACCAGAATTACGCCGCTCAGACCAGTACACCCACACAGCTACATCCTCCCTGGCCGCTGGACGCCCACATTCACAAGCATCAGTGTAACATCCCCAACCTGTGCCCATCCCTACCCTGAAACAAATCATCATACTGAGCACTCCACCTGGTCTGGTGCCCTGGTCCCTGCTGTACAACCATGCCACAAACACAAGGATACAGAGGACAGGATAATTGGCTTTGAAGACTAAAAACAGCAAATGGCAAAAAAGATGGAAAAAATTGAATGGGAACTCAGGAAAATGATAGACAAAACAAAGCACACAAATACAAGAATCATTGGTGTCCCAGAAGGAGAAGAGAGGAGTAAAGGGCTAGGAAGAGTAGTTGAGGATATAACGGGGAAATTTTCCCAACCCTCATAAAAGATAAAACTATACAAGTCAAAGAAGCCCAAAGCACTCCAAACAAAATAAATCCAAATAGGCTTTCCCCAAGGCACATACTAATCAGTTGTCAAATGTAGAAGAGAAGCAGAAAATCCTGAAAGAGGTAAGAGAAAAACAATCTACTACATACAAGGGAAACAGAATAAGACTGAGTTCAGGCTACTCAACTAGCACCTTGGAGGTGAGAAGGCAGTGATACGATATATTCAAGATCCTGAAAGAGAAAGACTTCCAGCCCAGAATTCTGTACCCAGCCAAACTGTCCTTCATAATGGAGGGAGATATTAAAGTTTTCACAGACAAAGAAGCCCTCAAAGAACTTGTCAACAAGAGACTGGCTGTACAAGAAATACTAAAAGGAGTTCTGCTGGCTCACAGAAAAAGACAGGAGAGGGAGATCTGGAGGAGGACGCAGAATTGAAGAGTACGACTAAGGGCAATTTAAAGAATACAAAGAGAAAGAGGGAAAAGAATATACAGATCTGAAAAATAAATAAAAAAGATAAGATGGTGGAATCAAGAAATGCCTTTTCAGTAACAACTGTGAATGTTAATGGACTAAATTTACCAATTAAAAGATACAGATTGGCAGAATGGATAAGAAATACAATCCAGCTATATGCTGCTTACAAGAGATTCATCTTAGATACAAGGATACAAACAGACTGAAAGAGAAAGGATGGAAAAAGATTTACTATGAAGGTTGTAACCAAAAGAAACCAGGAGTAGCTATACTAATATCAGACAAAATAGACTTTAAATGTAAAGACATCATAAGAGACCAAGAAAGACACTATACACTAATTAAAGGGTCAATTCACCAAGAAGATAATAACAATCATAAATGTTTGTCCAGTCAAGGAGCTACAAAGTACATGAGACAGACATTGGCAAAACTAAAGGGAGCAATAGATGTTTCAACAATAATAGTAGGAGACTTCAATATGCCACTCTCCTCTATAGATGGAACAACCAGACAGAAGATCAATAAAGAAATAGAGAAGTTAAATAACTTGATAAATGAATTAGACCTAACAGACATATACAGGTTATTGCACCCCAAATCATTAGGTTATACATTCTTCTCTAGTGCTCATGGAACATTCTTCAGGATAGATCATATGCTGTGGCACAAAACAGGTCTTTATAAATTTAAAAATACTGAAATTATTCAAAGCACTTTCTCTGATCACAGTGGGATGAAGTTGGATCTCAATCACCAAAGAATAAGAATCTCCATTCACAAATATATGGAGATTAAATAACACACTCTTAAACAACCAGTGGTTCAGAGAAGAAATTGCTAGAGAAATCAGTAGCTCTCTGGAGATGAATGAAAATGAGAATACAACTTATCAGAACTTATGGGATGTAGCAAAGGCTGTGTGCTGAGAGGGAAATTTATTGCCTTAGATGCCTACATTAACAAACAAGAAAGAGCAAAAATCAAGGACTTAACAGTCAACCTGGAGAAACTTGAGAAAGAACAGCAAACTAACCCCTAAAGGAAATAGAAGAAGAGAAATAACAAAAGACTAAAGCAGAGATAAATGAATGGGAGAACAAAAGAACAATAGAAAGAATCAATAAAACCAAAAGTTGGCTCTTGAGAACATCAACAAAATCAGAAATGAGAAGGGGTACGTTACCACAGACCCTGAAGAAATAAAAGAAATCATAAGAGGATACTATGAACAGCTATATGCCAACAAAAGACAACTTAGAAGAAATGGACAAATTCCTGGAGACACACAAAAAAGATACAATGACTCAGGAAGAAAAGAAGATCTCAACAAACCAACCACAAGTAAAGAGATTTAATCAGTCATCAAAAATCTTCCTACAAAGAAAAGCCCAGGGCCAGATGGCTTCCAAGGGAATTTTATCAAACACTCCAGAAAGAACTAACACCAATCCTGCTCAAACTTTTCCAAAAAATTGAGGAAAAAGGAACTAACTCTACCTAACTCATTTTAGGAAGCTAATATCATTTTAATACCAAAACCGGGTAAAGACACTATAAGAAAGGAAAACTACAGGCCAATCTCCCTAATGAACATAGATGCAAAAATTCTCAATAAAATATTAGCAAATCAAATCCAACAGCACATTAAGAGAATTATACACCATGACCAAGTAGGGTTTATACCAGGAATGCAAGGATGGTTCAACACAAGAAAATCAATTAATGTCATACAGCACATTAACAAATTAAAAGGGAAAAATCACATGATCATCTCAACTGATGCTGACAAAGCATTTGACAAAATTCAGCATCCTTTTCTGATAAAAACACTCCAAAAGATAGGAATCAAAGGTAACTACCTGTGTGGGCCACGGTGGCTCAGCAGGCAAGAATGCTCACCTGCCATGCCAGAGGACCCGGGTTCGATTCCCGGTGCCTGCCCATGTGGAAAAAAAACAAAAACAAAAACAAAGGTAACTACCTCAATATGATAACGGGAATATGTGAAAAACTGATAGCCAGCATCATATTCAATGGAGAAAGAAACTGAAAGCCTTCCCCCTAAGATCAGGTACAGGACAAGGATGCCCACTGTCACCACCATTATTCAACATTGTGCTAGAAGTTCTAGCTATAGCAATTAGGCACGACAAAGAAATAAAAGGCATCCAAACTGGAAAAGAAGAAGCAAAACTCTCATTATTTGCAGATGATATGCTACAATACCTGGAAGATCCTGAGAAATCTTCAGCAAAGTTACTTGAGCTAATAAACAAATTCAGCAAGGTGGCGGGATATAAAAGTAATGTGTAAAAATCAGTAACATTTCAAAACACAAGCAATGACCTAGCTGAGGAGTCAGTTAAGGAAAAAATTCCATTCAAAATAGTAACTGGGTGGGCCATGGTGGCTCAGCAGGCAAGAATGCTCACCTGCCATGCCAGAGGACCTGGGTTCGATTCCCGCTACCTGCCCATGTAAAAAAACAAAACAAAACAAAACAAAAACAAATTAACAACTAAAAGAATCATATACTTAGGAATGAACTTAACTAGGGACATAAAGGACTTGTACACAGAAAACTACGTAACATTGCTAAAAGAAATCAAAGGAAACCTAAATAGGTGGAAAGACATTCCCTGCTCACGGACAGGAAGGCTAAATATAGTTAAGACGTCAATTCTTCCTAAACTGACCTACAGATTCAACATAGTACCAATCAAAATTCTAACAATCTACTTTGAAGATTTGGAAAAGCTAACTACCAAATTCACCTGGAAGGGAAGAGACCCTGAATAGCTAAAAGCATCCTAGAAAAGAAGAATGAAGTGGGAGGATTAACACTCCCTGAGTGTTAAAACCTCTTCTAAAGCCACAGTGGTCAAACAGCATGGTACTGGAACAAAGACAGAAGCACTGACCTATGGAATCAAATCAAGAGTGCAGAAAGAGACCAGCAAATTTATAGTATACCCAAAGCACAAAGAACGAAAGAAAAAAATAGATAAATGGGAACTCTTCAAAATCAAATGCTTCCGCACCTCAAAAGACTTAAGAGGCAGTCAACTCAATGGGAGAAGATATTTGGAAATCACATATCAGACAAAGGTTTGATTTCCTGTATATACAAAGAAATCATACAACTCAACAACAAAAGAATAAACAATCCAATTATAAAATGGGCTAAAAATATGAATACACATTTTTCTGAAGAGTAAATACAGATTGCTCAAAAGCACATGAAGAGATGCTCATTTTCACTAGCTATAAGGGAAATGCAGATCAAGAGCACAATGAGATACCACCTCACACCTACAAGAATGGCTGCTATTAAAAAGCAGGAAACTATAGATGTTGGAGAGAATGTGGAGAAACTGGGAAACTTATGTACTGCTGGTGGGAATATATAATGGTGCAGCCACTATGGAAGACTTTTGGTGGTTCCTTAGGAAACTAAATATTGAATTGCCCTATGACTCAGGAATAGCACTACTTGGTATACACCCAGAAGAGCTGAAAGCAATGACAAAAAAGACATCTGCATACATAGCAGCATTATTCACAATCACCAAAAGATGGAAACAAACCAAATGCCCATCAAGAGATGAGTGGTATATACATATGATGGAATATTATGCAGCAGTAAGACAAAATGAAGTCCTGAAGCACATGACAAGATGGATGAGCCTTGAGGACATAATGCTGGGCGAAATTAGCCAGACACAAAAGGACAGATACGTGTGTGATTCCATTTCTATGACCAGGATAAAGGTATAAGCAGAGGCTTATAATACAGAATATAGGGGACTTAATGATACATAGAAACTAGAGATGGGTGAATCATTAGTTAATGAGGTTGAACTTCAATGTAAGGGAACAGATAGGAGTGAAGGTGATTCTCTAGTGGGTCTAGAAGTAATATTACCATACTGAAGATGAACAAGAATGAGAGGGATTGTATAGACCTACGTGTTCCACTGACTCACACTAGAAATATGAATGAGTTCTGCAAGAGTTACTTCAAAGGCATGATTCTTGTATAGTGTTTAAGTCCAGGGTACACAGGGAAAACTGCTATTGCATGCTATGAGCTATGTTCAAAAGGAAACCATCAGCACTACCACAGCAACAGCAGAGGTAAATAATGGGGTGAGGGACAAGAGTTAAGAGGAGGGTTATATTTCTTATTTGGTGAGGGTGTGTTTATTGGTTTTCTGACTCTTGGGAACAGTGAGATAGAATGTTGATGGACTGTCAACTTTGGGCACTCTACATGATGCCCAATGAATGCAAGTGGCTGAAGGATGAACTGATGGAAAAGAAAACTGGTGAATGATGGTGCATACTTATGAACAAAGGTCGTGCTGCTACAAAAAGGAACAATGTCATGAGGCATGCAACAATGTGAATGAATATGTGGGATATCTGCTGAGACAAAATAAGTCAGGTACAAAATAACAACAATGGTAGGGTCACCTTAAGAAACTGCTTATAAGATAAAGGGGGCTAGATTGTAAGCTTTTAGAGTGGCCACATTAAGTCTGGAGTGGTGATTATTATTTCTGGATTTTGAGAGGCTGTTTATATATATAACCTGATATTTAGAGACAAGAATGAAGTTGAACAGGTTGGGGTTAAAGTAATTGAGAAATAGGTGTAAGGAAGACAGTGTCTATATTTTAGAACCACACATACTCTTTGAGACCAATGGAAGAAAAGTTTATTTGATCTGTAACTGAAATTTTCTATAGAGCATAAACTAATTCAACCTATCTGCATAGCTCATTTGAACAACTGAAACTCAGGAAACACAGAATAAGAAAGAGGTTCTTTAATCCTGTATAGATTATTATAAGGCCTGGAAACATCCTAGAGTATATTAAGCAGATAAAAAGTATTGGCAAAGTCCCCTGAAGAAGGGGAGAAAGACTATGAACTATTAAACCTTACCATCAGGAATCCCGATACCATGTCAAACTTTAGGGATACCCAAATCAATAGGCCAAGCTCTCAATCATCAGTCTTAGTCTTGTGAAGCTTATGTAGGTAGCGAAGAAGCTTAGACTATTCATAGGCATGCCTAAGAGTTACTTCTGGAGGACCTCTTTTGTTGCTCAGATGTGGACTTAGTCTCTCTAAGTCCAACTCTGCAAGTGAAATCATTGCCCTCCCCTCTACATGGGACAAGACATCCGGGGTGAAAGTCTCCCTGGCACCATGGGATCAACAATTCTATCCTGACCAAAAGGGGGAAAAGAAGTGTAATTAATAAAGTATCAGTGGCAGAGAGAGTTCAAATAGAGTCGAGAGGCTTCTCTGGAGGCTGCTCTTACGCAAGCTTCAAGTAAGACCTTGCTACCTGTCATAACCTGCCAACTGCCAAACAGGACCATTCCAGGCAATCCTAAAGAACACCTAGGGCAATTTATAAGATTCCACAAGGGTTCCAGGCATGAGAGTAACTTTCCAGAAACCTACAACCTCCAGATGGGTCCTTGGTTCAGTAAAGTCCTGAAACCTAGCCCAGCCTCTTCAGAATATCAGATAGTTGCATCTCCCTACCCCATATTAGTGGCAGACCTTCCAATATCAAAAATTTAGAATGGCCATAGCCCAAACAACCCCAATGAGAGGTATGGAAAGATCAAAGGTCATGGTAGATATACATAGAAGATAGGACTTAATAAATGAATATGAATGCTGAATCATTAAATTGATCTCTCTCCAGTATTTTAGAGCAGCTAGAAGCAACAACCTAAATTGTGAAATTGTAACCCATGTCAAAGTTTGAAATATGTTCTACACTAATTGTCGTGCTGTGCTTTGAAACTGATAGCTTATATATATATATATATATATGCTATTGTTCACAAAAAAAGAAGGAAAAAAAGCTGATTGTGATGATAAAAAAATATTTAAGTCCTCTTGCCTCCTATATTCTGGAACAGTTGGAAGGAAAAATGCGAGAGGACTGTATAGTAGTCCATGACAAACTCTGGGATCTATCCTTTAACCACTTGTTGAAGAGTGCTTTGAAAAGTATTGCTTTTTTATTTCTTTGCTTTGTATATGTTATACTACACAATAAAAAAAGTTAAAAAAAATTGATACAGAAAAAAGAAGTAGCTAATGATGCTCTAAACCATGTTTCTGGTTTCAAGTTATGGCAAAGCTACCATCTGCCCCCTATTATTCAGTTTCCTTTACCACTAAAATAGAATATTTTCTTTTGCTGGGCAAAAGGTTATCAGAATAAAAACACTATTTCCCAGTCTTCCTGGGAACTTGACTTGGTATGACTATGTGACTAAGGGACTGGCCAATAGGATGTAAGACAAATGGTACATACAACTTCTAAGAAGTAACCTGAAAGAGAAAAGTTTTATTCCCTGATACTTTGGTGCAACATGTCAAGCCTGGACGTCTACCTCTGGACTTTCCAGGAAAAAGAAATAATTTCATGTCTCCTCTAATAACATGTCTCCAATGTTATTTTGTTTTCATCTGTAAAAGACAAAACTACTCCTAACTGAAATACACTATCAGAGGCATTTTTAATCAATATAGTCCCACTGAAGTATAGTAATTGGATAGCTGAATTCTAACGAGCAAAGAAACATTGGCATTGGAGAGTCAGCATCTTATAGCACTGAATTTTTTTTTTTTAATTAGATGGGGGATACCCTTTTGATTTATTTAGTTTTCACCAAATTTTGAGTCAATCACATGGAAACACTGCATTTTATAACTGCTACAACACAATATTTAATGGCACTGAATCTTTTATCAGCAAAGGTAATAAGTTCTTTGGTAAATTTGGCAATGAGATTAATTTGTTTTTTATTCACACAGATCTCCAGAAATATCTCAAAGAACTTTAAAAATGCCAATTTTATCTGCCAATATATGACAGAAAAAATGCAACTAAAATTACTTTATTTGTTGAGTTTAGTGGTTGAAGTTTGCTGCCATGTGGGAGACCAGGTTTCAAATCCTGGCCAATGCACTGCACATCCTCCCCCTACCCCCCCAAAAAAAACAAAAACAAAAACTGTATTTTACATATAAACAAGATCAAGGAAGGCTGAAGACAATAAGAATATATTTCTATTTAAACTCTAAGGGAGTAGTCTCATTTGAGAGGACCAGAAGAAAATAAGATGCAGACAAGCCAGTTCAACAGTTACCTGCAGCGTCATTCTGCAAAATTTCTTCCTCTTCAGGTTGGGCAACCTGAGTCACTGCCCTCTTAATGTATATATCTTCCATTTGTTTTGCCCCTGAGAGGTTCTCATTTCTAGTGGCGGCCACCTGAACTGTAGCATCTGCAATAATGACATCATTTGATCATAAAGAGAAAAAAAAAGATAAGCACAACAAAGAAGTTTACACTTTATATATTAGGAAAAGAATCACTGCTTAGGCCCCATCACTATGTAAAAGTTGTGATACATATGGTAGGCTTATAATTATGAGTTGGAAATTATCAGCTTACAACTGTCTACAACAGTTTAAATAAAAATAACACTGTAAATAAAACCTGGATTTGATGGTTTGATACAACATTTTAAAGTTTTTTTTAAACTTATTTTGTATCATCAAACCAAAACAAATACGAACATGAACATTCTTTTTTACTTTATTTTGTTATTATCAAACCAAAACAGCATACAAACATGAATATTCTTCTTTTTCTAATTTTTATTAATAAAACCAATCAACACACAACACGAACATTCTTCTTTTTTAATTTTTAAAAAAAATATAGCAACAAACACAAACATCTTAACTTATGATCATTCCATTCTACATATATAATCAATAATTCACAATACCATCACATAGTTGCATATTCATCATCATGATCATTTCTTAGAACATTTGCATCAATTCAAAGAAAAATAAAAGGCAAAAGAAAAAAATTCATACATACCATAGCCCTTACCCCTCCCTTTCATTAATCACTAGCATTTCAATCTAATAAATTTATTCTAACATTTGCTCCCCCTACTTATTTATTTTTATTCCATATGTTTTACTCATCTGTTGATAAGATAGATAAAAGGAGCATCAGACACAAGGTTTTCACAATCACACATTGTGAAAGCTGTATCATTATACAATCATCTTCAAGAGACATGGCTACTGGAACACGGTTCTACATTTTCAGGCAGTTCCTTTCAGCCTCTCCATTACATCTTGACTAACAAGGTGATATCTATTTAGTGTGTAAGAATAACCTCCAGGATAACCTCTCGACTCTGTTTGGAATCTCTCAGCTCTTCCCCCCTTTTGGTCGAGAAGATTTTCTTAATCCCTTGATGCCGAGTCTCAGCTCATTCTAGAATTTCTGTCCCTCGTTGCCAGGAAGGTCCACACCCCTGGGAGTCATGCCCCACATAGACAGGGGAGGGTAGTGAGTTTATTTGTGGTATTGGCTGGAGAGAGAGCCACATCAGTGCAACAAAAGAGGTTCTCTTGGGTGTGACTCTTAGGCCTAATTTTAAGTAGGCTTGACCTATCTTTCGTGGGGTTAAGTTTCATATGAACAAACCCCAAGATTGGGGGTTCAGCCTACTGCTTTGGTTGTCCCCACTGCTTGTAACACGAACGTTCCTAACGTATGAACATTTCATGCATTGACTGACATGCAATCAATGGCTCACAGTATCATCACATAGTAGTATATTCATCTCCATGATTATTGTTTAGAACATTTGCATCACTCCAGAAAAAGAAATAAAAATAAAAACTCACACATACCATACCCCTTACCACTCTCTCTCATTGACCACTAGCATTTCTATCTACTCAATAGATTCTAATCTTTGTTCCCACTATTTTTTTCCATACCCCTTACCACTCCCTTTCATTCTTCACTAGTATTTCAATCCACTCAATTTATTTTAACATTTGTTCCCCCTATTATTTATTTTATTTTTAATCCATATTTTTAAACTCATCTGTCAATAATATAGGTAAAAGGAGCATCAGACACAAGGTTTTCACAATCACACACTCTCATTGTGAAAGCTATATCATTATACATTCATCCTCAAGAAACATGGCTACTGGAACACAGCTCTACAGTTTCAGCCACTTTCCTTTAGCCTCTCTAATACATCTTAAACTAAAAAGGGGATATCTATAAAATGCATAAGAATAATCTCCAGGCTAACTTCTCAACTCTGACGGCTCTCTCAATCCCTCGATGCTGGGTCCTGGCTCATCCTGGGATTTCTGTCCCATGGTGCCAGGGAGATTTACATCCCTGGGAGAAATATCCCACACAGAGAAGGGGAGGGTGGTGAGTTTGCTTGCTGTGTTGGCTGAGAGAGAGATAGGCCACATCTGAGCAACAAAAGAGGTTCTCTGGGGGTGACTCTTAGGCCTGATTTTAAGTAGGCTTAGTCTATCCTTTGCGGGGATAAATTTCCTATGAACAAACCCCAAGACTGAGGGCTTGGCCTATTGATTTGGTTGTCCCCACTGCTTGCAAGAATATCAGGAATTCTCCAAATGGGGAAGCTGAATTTTCCCCCTTTCTCACCATTCCACCAAGGGGACTTTGATAGAACATTTTTTAAAAGTCCACATAAGGTACACCTTTTGCAAAGTAGATTTGAGTGTACCAAGTTTTTTTTGACTATTAATATTTTTATTTTATCATTCTTGGAATCAATGTTGGAATTTCATATAATCCTTTAAAAGTACCTATGTCATCGAGAGCCTACATACATTGTTCTCACATAATTAAAAAATATATTTTTATTGATAAATCCTCACACGCACAAGTCCATAAATGGTGTACAATCAGTGACTCACAATATCATCACATCATTGCGTATTCATCACCATAATCATTTTAGAACATTTGGATCACTTCAGAAAAGAAATAAAAACT
Organism: Tamandua tetradactyla; assembly: GCF_023851605.1. Taxonomy (NCBI): domain Eukaryota; kingdom Metazoa; phylum Chordata; class Mammalia; order Pilosa; family Myrmecophagidae; genus Tamandua; species Tamandua tetradactyla. The sequence goes on along the minus strand of NC_135343.1, from coordinate 47,264,710 downwards.
CATACATACTATACTCCTAACCCCTCCCTCTCATTGAACACTAGTATTTCAATCTACCCAATTTATTTCACCCTTTATTCCTCTTATTATTTATTTTTTATCCTTTTTTTTAAACTCATCTTTCCATACCCTGTATAAAATGAGCAGCAGACACAAAGTTTTCACAATCACACAGCCACATTGTAAAAGCTATATTACTACACAGTCGTCTTCAAGAATGAAGGCTACTGGAACACAGCTCAAGAGTTTCAGGTACTTCCCTCTAGCCACTCCAACACACCATAAACTAAAAAGAGATATCTATATAATGCATAAGAATAACCTTCAGGATAACCTTTCAACTGTGTTTGAAATCTCTCAGCCACTGAAACTTCATTTTGTCTCATTTCTCTCTTCTTCCTTTTGGTCAAGAAGGCCTTCTCAATATGATGATACCACGTCCTGATTCATCCCAGAAGTTCTATGCTACATAGTGGGGAAGGCAGAGAGTTCGCCTGCCGAGTTGGCTTAGAGAGAGAGACCACATCTGAGCAACAAAAGAGGATCTTTTAGGCCTAATTTTAAGTAGGCTTAGCCTACCTTTTGCAGGAATACATTTCACAGGGGAAAACCCCAAGATTGAGGGCTCAGCCTACTGAATTGGTTGTCCCCACCTCTTGTGACAATATTAGGAATTTTCAAAAAGGGGAAGTTGAATATTTCCTTCTTTGTCCACAGTACCCTAAGAGGACTTTGCAAATATTTCTTTATTCACTGTCCAAATTATTCTGGGATATATCAGGGTGATATTAACCTGCACAACACAAGATCTCATGCCCTATTCAGATACCATGTACATAAGACATTCAACTAAACTGATCATACTAGTTAAATCAGGTAATGCACTACCCAAAATATAAATTTTCCACCAAATAAACATCTTTTCCTTTGGTCTCACACAAAAGTTGAAGTTTTAAAATATAGCGATCTCATCCTTTACACTGTATTCTGATCTAAAACCAGTCTTATCCATGTCAGCTTCATTCCTATCTCTACTCAAAGTTGATCACTTTTTCAACTTTTTAAACAGTTCCTATATAGGGTACTTCTGACTTTCATAGATTCAGAGCTCTAACTCCGAGTCTCAGGTGTCACAAATACCTGAAGTATCTGGGGATGACCAGGTTATATACAAATAGCTCAGTATCTCAGAATTTAGAAATAACAGTTACAAGTCCTGAATATATGTGACTGCTATAAGAGCTTACAATCCAGTACCCTTCACAATAAGCTCCAACCTGATAACCTAAGCTCTTGACTTCAGTTCACCGAGTTTTTATATTATAGTTAGTCCGTATGTGTGAGACATGATAATTTCTTTTTTGTTTCTGACATTTCAGTCAACATACAGTCCTTAAAGTTCATTCACCTAGTTGCATAACTCAGCTTCACTCCTTGCAGCAGCTCAATAGTGGGTTGTAACGTACGCACAATTTCCCCTTCCATTTCTCAGAAGATGCACCCTTAGGCCACCCTCCATCAACTGAATCATGAACACTGCCGCCATAAAACCAGTGTGCAAACGCCCATTCATGTTCCCACACTCAGTTTCTCTAAGTATATACTGAGCAAGGGGGTTGCAGGATCACATGGCAACCCCACTCCTAGCCTCCTGTGGAACCACCACACTGCCCTCCAAGTGGCTGCACCTCTGTTTTCCTACCTACAGTGAATAGGTACAACTCTTTCTCTGGCACTTGTTTCTCTCTGTTGATTTTCACATAGTTTTATTCACACATCATACAATCCAACCTAAGTAAATAGACATGACTTTATCACCATTATCTCTATGAAGACATTTCCATTTTTTCTACAAAGATTCATACCCCTCCCCCATGTCCCCTGCCTCTTGACATTTAGTACTGGCATAATGCCTTTGTTATATTCAGAAGCATATTACAATATCACTGTTGATTATAGACCCTAGCTTTCATTGACTGCACTTTTTCCTGTATACCATCCATTTTCAAGACCATATAATGTTGGACATTGATTTGTTCTCCCTCATGCGAAAACGATTATTTATTTGTACATTAAATCTCCATCACTGTCCACTCTAGGCATTCCTAAGTTATACCATCTCAGTCTTCATCCTCTATCTTTCCTTCTGGTTTTATACGTGCTCCCAACCCTTCTCCCTCAATCACATTCAAATTCAGCTTCATTCGGTGTACTTATATTATTGTGTTATAATCAAATAGTATTGTGCTATCCATTTCTGAATTTTCAGAATTAGTTCTGTTGCACAAATCTGTATCCCTTAAATCCAAATGCCTAATCTCTACCTTATTTCTATCTCCTAATAACCTGTGTCCTTAACTTTAACTCTTGAAGTTCACTCATTAATGTTAGTTTATATTAGTTAGACCGTACAGTATTTGTCCTTTTCCTGGCTAATTTCACTCAGCATAATGTCCTCAAGGTTCATCCATGTTATTACATGCTTCACGACTTTATTCTGTCTTAGAGATGCATAATAATCCATTGTATGCATAAACCACAGCTTGATTATCGACTTGTCTGTTGATGGACTTTTAGGCTGTTTCCATCTCTTGGCAATCATAAATAATACTGCAATAAACACTGGTGTGCAGATGTCCACTTATGTCCTTGCCTTCAGTTTCTCTGAATATATACCTAGTATTGCGATTGCTGGATCATACGGCAATTCTATACTTATCTTCCTGAGGAACTGTCAAACTGCCTTCAAAAAGCAGGTGTACCATTTCACATTCCCACCAACAGTGGATAAGTATGCCTCTTTCTTCATATCCTCTTCAGCACCTTTTTTTTTTATAATGGCCATTCTAGTTGGTGTCAGATGATATTTCTTAGTGAATCTGATTTGCTTTTCCCTAATAGCCAGTGAAGTTGAGCATCTTTCCATCTGCCTTTTAGCCATTTGTATTCTCTTTTCTGGAAAGTATCTGTTCATATCTTTTGCCCATTTTTAAATTAAGTTGTCTTCTTGTTGTTGAGTTGAAGAATCTCTTATATATTCTCGATACTAAACCGTTTCCTAATATGCAATTTCAAATACTGTCTCCCATTGCATTGGGCACCTTTTTATTTTCCTGACAGAGTTCTTTGATGCACAAAAGTGTTTATTTTTGAGGAGTTCCCATTTATCTATTTATTTTATTCAATGTTCGTGCTTTGGGTGTAAGGTCTAGGAAACCGTCTCCTATTACAAGATTTATAAGGTTGTTCTAGTTTGCTAGCTGCCGGAATGCAACACACCAGAGACAGATTGGTTTTTAATAAAAGGGGATTTATTTTGTTGGTTCTTCAGAGGAAAGGCAGCTAACTTTCCACTGAGGTTCTTTCTTACGTGGAAGGCACAGGATGGTCTCTGCTGGTCTTCTCTCCAGGCCCCTGGGTTCCAACAACTTTCCCCAGGGTGACTTCTTTCTGCATCTCCAAGGGCCTGGGCTGAGCTGCAAGTGCTGAGATGAGGAATACCGAGCTGCTAGCAGTGCTACCTTGCAATCTCCCATTTAAGCACCAGCCAATTAAGTCAGACGTCACTCATTGCAGCAGACACGCCTCCTAGCTGACTGCAGATGTAATTGGCAACAGATGAGGTTCCCGCACCATTGGCTTATGTCCTCAGCAACAAGACTAGGTATGCTCACCTGGCCAAGTTGACAACTGAATCTAACTAACACAAAGGTCTTTCCCTATAATTTCTTCTAAAAGTTTCATGGCCTTAGCTCTAATATCTGGGTCTTTGATCCAGTTTGAGCTAATTTTTATATAGGGTGTGAGAAATGGATCTTCTTCATTCTTTTGCTTACGGATATCCAATTCTCCAGACACCATTCATTGAAGAGGCTGTTCTGTTCCAAGAGGGTTGGCTTAACTGCCTTATCAAAGATCAATTGTTGGGTGGGCCACAGTGGCTCAGCAGGCAAGAATGCTTGCCTGCCATGCCAGAGGACCCGGATTCGATTCCCGGTGCCTCCCCATGTTAAAAAAAAAAAGATCAATTGTCTACAGATGAGAGAGTCTCTTTCTGAATACTCATGTAAATTCCATTGGTCATTATTTCTATCTCGAGGACAGTACCATGCTGTTTTGACTGCTGTAGCTTTGTAATATGCTTTAAAGTCAGGTAGTATGAAACCTTCTGTTCTAGTTTGCTAGCTGCCGGAATGCAACATACCAAAAACAGAATGGCTTTAAAAAAAGGGAATTTAATAGGTTGCTAGTTTAGTTCTAAGGCTGAGAAAATGTCCCAGTTAAAGCAAGTATATAGAAATGTCCAATCTAAGGCATCCAGGGAAAGATACCTTGATTCAAGAAGGCTGATGAAGTTCAGGGTTTCTCTCTCAAGTGGAAGGGCACATGGCAAATGCAGTCTGAGTTTCTCTCTCATCTGGAAAGGAACATGGTGAACACAGTCAGGGTTTCTCTTTCATCTGGAAGGGCATGTGGCGAACATGGCATTATCTGCTAGCTTCTTCTCCTGGCTTCCTGTTTCACGAAGCTCCCTGGGAGGCACTTTTCTTCTCCACCTCCAAAGGTCGCTGGCTGGTGAACTCTGCTTCTTGTGGCTATATCATTCCGTTTTGCTCTCTCTGAATCTCCTTGATTCTCCAAAATGCTTCCTCTTTTACAGGACTCCAGAAACTTATCAAGACCCACCCAAATGGGTGGCGCCACATCTCCCTTAATCCAGTTTAACAACCATTCTTGATTGGGAGACATCTCCAGGGAGATGATCTAATTACAGATTCAAACATACAGTACTGAATAGGTATTATTCTGCCATTTTACGAAATGGGATTTTGATTAAAACATGGCTTTTCTAGGGTCCACAAATCCTTTCAAATCAACACACCTTCCAATTCATTTTTCTTTCTCAAGATATTTTTAACTATTTGGGGTACCCTGCTCTTCCAAATAAATTTGGATATTGGTTTTTCTATTTCTGCAAAGTAAGCTGTTGGGATTTCAACTGGTATTGGCATTGAATCTGTAAATCAATTTGGGTAGAACTGACATCTTACCTATATTTAGTCTTTCAATTCATGCACACGGCAGGCCCTTCCATTTACTTAGGTCTTCCATGATTACTTTTAGCAAATTCCTGTCATTTTCTGTGTAAAGGTCTTTTGTGTTTTTAGTTAAATTTATTCCTAAATATTTTATTCTTTTGGTTTGCTATTATAAATGGATTTTTTCCTTGATTTCCTCTTCAGATTGCTCATCACTAGGGTATAGAAACACTACTTTTGAGGAGTTCTTATTTATCTATTCATGGAGTTTTGGGCATTCATCTTGTACCCTGCCACTTTGCTGTACTCATTTATTAGCTCTAGTAACTTTACTGTAATTTTTTTTTGGATTTTCAACATATTATATATGTCATCTTCAAACAGTGAGAATTTCACTTTTTCCTTTCAAAAGTAGATGCGTTGTATTTCTTCTTCTTGTCTAATTTCTCTGGTGAGAACTTCCAGCACAGTGTTGAATAACAATGGTGACAGTGGGCTTCTTTGTCTTATTACTGATCTTAGAGGTAAAGCTTTCAGTCTTTCCCTATCAAAGATGATGTTAGCTGTGGGTTTTTCATATATTTCCCTGTGCTGGTTTGAAAGGATGCATGTATTCTAGAAAAGCCATGTTTTAATCCTAGTCCCATTTTGTAAAGGCAGCCATTTCTTCTAATCCCTATTCAGTACTGTATGTTTGAAACTACTGGAGATGAGGCTCAATCAAGAGTGGTTGTTAAACTGGATTAGGTGGAGATGTATCTCCACCAATTCGGGTGGGTCTTGAGTAGTTTACTGGAATCCTATAAAAGAGGAAACATTTTGGAGAATGAGGGAGAGTTTGAGAGAGCAGAACGAAGTAGCCACGAGAAGCAGAGAGCCCACCAGCAAGTGACCTTTGGAGATGAAGAAACAAAATGCCTCCTGGGGAGCTTTGTGAAACAGGAAGCCAGGAGAGGAAGCTGGCAGATGATGCCTGTTTGCCACATGCCTTTCCAGATGAGAGAGAAACCCTGACTGTGTTCACCTTGTGCCCTCTCACTTGAGAGAGAAACCCTGAACTTCACCAGCCTTTTTGAATGAAGGTATCTTTCCCTAGATGCCTTAGATTGGACATTTCTATAGACTTGTTTTAATTGGGACATTTTCTCGGCCTTAGAACTGTAAACTAGCAACTTATTAAATTTCCCTTTTTAAAAGCCATTCTGTTTCTGGTATACTGCATTCTGGCAGCTAGCAAACTAGAACATTCTCGTATCATGTTGAAGAAGTTCCCTTCTTATCCTTTGAAGTGTTTTCATCAAGAAAGGATGTTGAATTTTCTGCATCAATTGACATGATCATGTGGTTTTTCTGTTTTGATTTGTTGATGTGCTATATTACATTAATTGATTTTCTTGTGTTGAACCAGTCTTGCATACCTGGAATAAATTCCACATGGCCAATGCATATATAACTTTTAATGTGCTGTGCTGGATTCGATTTGCAAGTATTTTGTTGAGGATTTTTGCATCTATATTCATTAAAAAGATTGGTCTGTCATTTTCTTTTCTTGTAGAATCTTTGTCTGGCTTTGGTATTAGGGTGATGCTGGCTTCATAAAATGGATTAGGTAGCTTTCCCTCTTCTTAATTCTTTTGAAGAGGTTGAGCAACTGGAACTAAGTCTTTCTTGAATGCTTGGTGGAATTTACATGTAAAGGCATCTGGTCCCATACTTTTCTTTTCTGGGAGCTTCTTGACATCTGATTCAATCTCTTTTCATGTGGTTGGTTTGTTGAGGTCATCTATTTTTTCTCAAGTCAATGCTGGTGAATACATCATACACCTGCCTTCTTGCCTCCATGGTTTCTGCTGGGAAATCCAGACACAGTCTTACTGAGCTTCCCTTATATATGATGGATTGATTTTCTCTTGCTGCTTTTAGAATTCTCTCATTCTCTTTGACATCTGACAGTCTGATTAGTAAGTGTCTTGGAGTATGCCTATTTGGATCTATTAAGTTTGGGGTATGCTACACTTAATGGATCTGCAATTTTATGTCTTTCATAAGAAATGGGAAATTTTCAATGATTATTTCCTCCACTAGTCTATCTCCTCATTTCCCCTTCTCTTCTCCTTCTAGGACCCTCACCTCATGTATATTTGTGCACTTTATGCTATCATTCAATTCCCTGAGACTCTGTTCATTTTTTTCTATTCTTTTCCCTATATTTTCTTTTGCTTGTCAGATATCAGATGTTCAGTCCTCTAGATCACTAATCCTTTCTTCTGCCTCCTCAAATCTATTGTTGTAGGTTTCCATTGTTTTTTTTTTTATCTCTTCTATCATGCCTTTCATTCCCACAAGTTCTGTGATTTGTTTTTCAAGCTTTTGTACTCTTCTTTTTATTTTTCCAATGTCTTCTTTATATCCTCCTTTAACTCACTGATTTGATTTTTGATGAGATTTTCCATGTCTGTTCGACCATCCTGAATTAGCGATTTTAACTCCTATATCTCATCTGAAGTGTTGGTTTGTTCCTTTGACTAGGCCATATCTTTGATTTTCCTAGTATGACTCATTTTTTGGTGGCATCTAGGCATTTGGTTTCCTTAATTAGTTTATTCTGGAGGCTGTTCTCACTTTTTTACCTAGGGTCTTCTTGAGGAGGGTCTCCTGAGATATAGACCCCAGTCACATTTTCCCAGACCAGACAGGCCCACATCTCAGGAAGAAAGCCAGCATCAGTTTTCCCTGAGTGGGGGGACTCAGCAGGTTGACAGACTCTCCTATGAAGCCTCTAGACTCTGTGCTTTTCCTATCCTGCCCAGCATGTGGCACTTGTCTGCCCACAGCATCCCACCAGGTTAAAGTGACTTGGTGCCTTTAATTGCAGCACACTCTCTCTCCACATGCATGTTGAGAAAGGAGGTGAGTTAGTAGGATGGCTTTGATTGCTTATGTCTTCCAATCCCTGGGGTCTGAATTCCTTGAAGGAGGGATTTCACTTGAGCTGAGTCCGAGCCCCTTTTTCTTGGGGAAGATACACCCTTTAGGGAATTAACCCTTTCCACCTGACTAGTCACTCTATCTCTCAGACAACTTAATTCTACCCTTGCCTAGGGCAGTGCTGGAGCCTGAGAGTGCTGCCAGTTCTATCTAATGAGGTGTTTCAGGAGTTAGAAAAGAAAAGAAAAGAAAAGAAAAAAACTTTTTCAGAGATGGACCTCTCCTCCTCAGTGTGTCAAGATTTTGAATTTGTACGTGGCTCTAAGTAACTCCAGGCTCTATGTGCCTCCTTTTCTTGGAGTTCAGCCCTTTTGAAATATTCTGTGCTGTCCAACTAAAAAAGCCTGTTTACTTTTTATGTTTTTTTTCTTTTTTTTTTTGCCGTTTGCTTTTTCTATTGGTCCTGTCCCCATCTACTGGGCCCAAAACTCCTAGCTCCTTTAGTGCTTATTCCAGATTTTTCTGTATAGGCGGCCTGTTTTCCATAGTCAGAATTTGTTAATTAATTCTGCAATTGGAGCTTGATTGAGCTAAGCCCTTGCTGCTAGTAAAGTCTGTTTCTTTTCCCCTTGGGGAACCAGCCTACTGTACCTGTGGGGGAGGGTTGCCAGACTCCATGGTTGGGGGACTTAAAGTTCTGCGTGGGATCTCAGACATTCCACCTGTTCCAGACTGGTGTACGTTATGTGTCCAGTAACTGATAATCCCCCCACCAGTTGTTCTGTACTGTTCCTGGCCTTTTACTAGCTGCTCTGGAGGTCGAACTAAATTCCATACCTCACTATGCCACCATCTTACTCTGCCCCCTTTCTCATATAATTTTTTAGAATGCCTATAGTTCCATCCTTTCAAAACTCTTCTAAATATTTTCTGTTTCTCTTTCCTTTCTGTTTTTCTTGGTCATATTTGCTAGAGATTTGTCTATTTTATTGGCCTTTTAAAATCACTCTTTTCTTTTTTATCCTATGGTAAAGTACATATTACTTTGTACTTGATAAAGTAGAAAATAATATGTATTAGTAAAGACATTTTAACCACAACTACATTAAAGATCATCAAACAGTTTATGATCATGTTGAGTTTTCAAGTGATCTATTTCCTATGTCTCAGCATGCATATTTTCAACAAAGGTATCAGAAAGGTAGTACATTACGAGAAACAACAAAGAGCCAGTTTCTCATGATACTTTTTTCCTTTAAAATTTATTATTTTTTTCTTAATGTCTTTGTTTTCTGTAATGTTTAAGTCATTAAAAAAAACTAGAATGCTAATAAAAATGAAAAGATTTATGTACCCTAGAAAAGCCATGTCAATCCTAATCCCATTTTATAAAGGCAGCCATTTCTTCTAATCTCTATTCAGCACTATATGTTGGAAACTTTAATTAGCTTATCTTCATGGAGATGTGACTCAATCAGTGTGGGTATTAAACCTAATCAGGTAGAGATGTGTCTCCATCCATTCCAGGTGGGTCCTGACTGGTTTTACTGGAATCCTTTAAAAAAGCAGCATGTTGGAAAAAGCCAGAGAACAACAAAAGAGAAAGCTGGGAGATTCACAGAGAGCAGAGAACAACAACAGAGCCACAAGAAAGCCATAACAGAACACCACAGAACAAACACAGCCATGAGAAGCAGAGAGTCCTCTGGCCAGCAACTTTTGGAGATGAAGAAAGAAAATGCCTCCCGGGGAGCTGGAGAGGCAGCTAGCAGATGATGCCATGTTCACCATGTGCCCTTCCAGCTGAGAGAGAAACCCTGACCATGTTTGCCATGTGCCTTTACACTTGAAAGTGAAACTTCGAACTTCATCAACCTTCTTGAATCAAGGTATCTTTCCCTGGATGCCTTAGATTGGATATTTCTGTAGATTTGCTTTAATTGGGACATTTCCATGGCCTAAAAATTGTTTACTGGCAATTTATTAAATTCTCCTTTTTAAAAGCCATTACATTTCTGGTATATTGCATTCTGGCAGCTAGCAAGCTAGAACAAAAATATTTCAAGAATATAAAAAAGTGGAGATAGTATACAGAACACCAATGTCTGTACGCAGAACTTAAGAAAAAGATCATTACAGATCTAAGTATTCCTTGTACAAGCCTCAGTGATGCTATTCTAGTTTTCTCCTCAGTAGAATCCATTGTCCTGAATTTAGTCTATCAATCCCAAGGATGTTTTTGAATTTTTTACCATATTTTTACATCAACAATGTACAATATTGTCCTGCAAGTCTTTAAACTTTAGTGTAATACTCTATGTATCTTTAAGCAACATGCTTTTTTCACTCAACTTGATTTAAGGTTTTAAAAATAACATTAAAAAAAAAAAGACTCTAAGTTAATTGTATAATACAGAAAACTGAAAAGCATAAGAAGCAAAGAACACAAAAATCATTCAAACTCACAAGCAGTTCACAGTGTGGCATAACCTTCTAGGTTCACACACAACTGAGCATACATTTTTATGCGGCTGAGATCCCAAAGAAAGTATCATGCTTTTCACTGAATATTTACCAATTCAAAGACCCAAAGCCATGAGTACTGTGAAAACCAGGAATACATGACACCAATCAATCGGGGGTGGGGTGGGGAGGTAAATGTATTCCTGCCCTTCTTGGGAACAAAAATTTCATGTAACACAAAAATGACAACAGGCCTCTATATATATTGGCAGTTATAACTCCATTCTCTTAATGCTCAATTTAAAATTTGATGTAAAGCAAGAGTACAAAATGTATAATGCATCTAAGAGAATTCACTGTCAGATATATATCAAAATAACAGCAAGATATGTTTCCATTGAATTATTTAACAACATCTTCCTATGGTACAACCAAGAGATATGGATATACAATGGTTATATCAAAATGGAATTATGAGAAGTACACGGAGAGTTCAGCGGTAGAATTCTTGTTCACCATGCACGAGACCTGGGTTTGATTCCCAGGCCATGCACTCCCCACAAACCTCCCTTTTTTGTACCTTCAGTACAAAAAATAATTCAACAGATAATGCTGTGATAACAGATAATCACATGGAAAAATAATGAAATGTGACCCCCACTGCTCAGCATACAAAAAAAAATTATATATATATATAAAATAAAATATATGTATATATGAATACCTCTGCATACATCCCTACCCCTGCACTTTCTTCTGTCCTTCAGCAGCCAACCTAATAAACAAGTCTTGATGCATATTGCTCATAAGTGGTTTAAGAATTCCATGAGAAAGATGCTTCTATTCGATTAACGAAGATATTTATAAATTTGTTAATCCACTAGCTTTTTAATCATACACTGTCACCTCAAGATATCTAAACAGCTTAGATGTTGTGAAATAAAAAATCTTATCCACAGTATACACAGTTATTTTATAAAAAATGCACATAGAACGATGGATATAATCTAAAACTGTCTTCTAGATACAGAGGTCCTAGCAAAGAGCCCCTCCCTTTGCCCTTTCTCTTCTTCCTCTTTCACCACTTCAATGACTAAGTATAGAAATACCTCTAGTTCCGAGTTCATTCAACTTGATTTTGGAATTTACTCATACTAATATAGGTGGGACTGATGAATTGATTTTCAACGTCAGATGTAGTATTCTATAATAGGAACAGATTGATTAACTTTGATTAACTTTGGATTGTTTCAATTACTTTATATCAAAAACTGTTGCAATGAATATTAATACAAAATTTCTTCATAGGTTGTGTGAGTTGCAAATATCTTCTCTCAGGCTGTGACTCATCTTTCAATTGTTTGTGATGTCTTTTGATACACTGAAACTTTTCATTTTGGTACTGTCACATTTATTTCCTTTTTTTTTCCCCACTTCATGGTTTGTGATTTGTGTCTTGTTTAATAAATCCTCCACTAACCCAAAGTCATAAGACAGTTATCTAAATTCTAAAAGTTTAAAGTCTTCCTTTCAACAATTAATATTTAGTGTATTTGAAATACATTTTTGTTTCGTGAACAGAAGGGATCTATTTTATTTTTTTCCTACATATATAATTAGTGGCCCAAATACTCCGACTAGTTCATCCTTTTTCCATGGATTGTTATATCATCTCTGTCACATATTAAATTTCCACATGCATGGGTTTATTTCTGTTCCATCTCCTATTTGTTTATTCCTATGTAAATGATTTTTTAATAAGATGCATAGATATTAAGCCTTGATACCTGATTTAGCAACGCTCCTTACTTAATTCTTTAAATACACTATTGATTTTTCAAAGATTTTAGAATCTACCTGTCAAGTTCCATAAAAAATACTAATGGAATTTAAAGTAGCAATGCACTGCATTGAGAGATTAATTTAGTAAGAACTCACATACTTATTTTCTTATTAGTATTACATAGCACTCTAATTATTCAGGTCTTTTACATATAAGGAAGTTTTATACTTTTCTCTTATAATAGCTTTTCTCTATAAAAGTATAACCTTTGTCAGATTCACTTCTAAGTACTTTACTGTCTTCTAAAAGGCATTTTTTTAAAAAGTAATTATTTAATGTGTAGAAGAGATATAGAAAAATACATAAAGAAGTCAATGAATTATCAAAAAATCAATGTGTGTAGTCTTACTCAGGTCAAGAAATAACAACTGGTGAGGTTCCAAGATGCTTCCCTCATTCCTTCTTCCAATCTTCCCTAGACTGAGGGTAACCAATTATCTGATTTTTATTTATTTTTAATAAATAAATAGCAGATTAGACTATTTTTCAATCTTATATGAATGGAATCATATAGTACATACTCTTTTGTATCTTGCTTTTTTTCTTTCACATTATATTTGCAAGATTCATCTAACAGTGTTGCATATAGTTGTCCTTTACTCATTCTCAACTGCTGACTAATATTAAACAATGAGGACAAATATGCCACAATTTATCCATTCTACTGAATAAAAACTGGGTATCTGGGTAGTTTCCAGATTGGAACTGTCACAAATAGTGCTGGGATGAATATTCATGTGTCTCGTGGTGTATTCATTTCTGTTGAGTACATGGTTAAAAGCAGAATTGTCATAGATTGTGCTTTTGTAAAACCTTAGGAGATTATGCCAAACTGTTTTCTAAAATCATTGTTTCAGACATACTCCCACCAGAAGTGAATGAATTCCATTTATTCTACATTCTCAATAACACCTGATATTTTCTTTTTCATTTCAGCCATTATTGTGGGTATGTAAAAGTTCCTTATTGTCATATTAATTTTGTAATTCCCAGTTGGTTAATGAAATTAAATATTTTGGATATATTTCTTGACTACTGAAATTCTCTTTAATAAAAAATATAACTTTTTGCCCATATTTCTCCTGAGTTAACTACCTTTGTCATACTGATTTGGAGGAGTTCTTTATACATTCTAGAGGAGTCCTTTGCAGGCTAAATGTATTACAAACATCTTTCCCACTCTTTGGCTTGCCTTTTATCTCTTATTTAGTATTTTTAATGTGCAGAATTTCTTAACTGTATGTGCCAATTTATTAATATTTTCCTTTATGGTTACTGTTTTATTTTGCTAAAGGTTGCCAGAATGCAATATATCAGAAACAGAATGGCTTTTAAAAAGAGAATTTATTAAGTTACAAGTTTACAGTTCTAAGGCCATAAAAATGTCCCAACTAAGGAATCCAGAGAAAGATACTTTAACTCAAGAAAGGCAGATCTGGGACAACACATAGCATAGCTAGGCATCTGCTGGTCCTTTGGATTCTGGTTTCAAACCCCAGGAACATTTTCTTTTTCATCTCTAAACGTCTCTCTGTGTCTGAAGGTTTTTCACAAAATGGTTCCCTCTTAAAGAACGGTAAATGACCCACCTTGAATGGGTGGAGACATCTCCATGGACCACCTAAATCAAAATGTCCCAACCACAACTGGGTAACAGCACCATGAAAAACAATAAAAAAAGATCCCACCCAAAAATATTGAATCAGGACTAAAGAACATGGCTTTACTGGGGGAACGCGATAGTTTTAAACTGGCATAGTTACTGATTCTCTACTATTTTTTAGGGTGGGGGAGGGAGAATGTCCTGTTTAATGTATCTTTCTCTATCCCAAGATTATGAAGACATACTCTTCCATTTTCTTGTAGAAAAGCTCTATCTATCTACCTATCTATCCATCCATCTTTCTGTCTAACTTTGCATTTCATATCTAGATCAACAAGTCATTTGGAATTCACTTTAGTGTACAGTGTGACGTAGGAAACCAAAATTCTTTTTTATATTTTTCAATGTGAATATTCAACTTACCTAGCACCATTTCAATGAAAATATTATTCTTTTCCCACTGTTTCGCACTGTTACCTTTATCATAAATCAGGTATCCATATATGTGTGAATCTGTTTCTGGATTCTATCCTGTTCTATGGTCAGGCTGTTTATCTTTATGTCAATATCATATGTATTATTAGTTAGGGCTCTCGAGAGAAACAGAATCAACAGGGAACTATTGGAAATATAAAATTTATAAAAGTGTCTCACGTGACTGTGGGAACACAGAGTCCAAAATCTGCAGGGCAGGCCGTGAAGCCGACGATTCCGATGGAGGGTCTGGACGAACTAGTTGAAGCAGAAGAGAGCCTGTCTCTTCTGAATCCTCCTTAAAAGGCTTCCAGTGATTAGACTGAGCATCACTCATTGCAGAAGACCCTCCCCTTGGCTGATTACAAATGGAATCAGCTGTGGATGCAGCTGACATGATCATGTCTAATTCTATGAAATGTCCTCATTGCAAACATACAGGCCAGCACTTGCCCAACCAGACAAACAGGTACCACCAATTGGCCAAGTTGACACATGAACCTGACCATGACATCACATGTTCTCTTTTTATTTTTCTGGTAGATGATTTATTTTGTGCTTTCTGTATTATTATTTTGGGGGGGGGGGGGGGTGCATAGCCTGGGAATCGAATCCAGGTCTCCCATATGAAAGGCCAGCATTATACCACTGAACCGCCTGTGAACCTGCTTCCTGTATTTTTTTCTTCCAATATTTATATTTTTTAATTTTAACATTTGTGCCTCCTATTATTTATTTTTAAACCATATGTTTTACTCATCTGTCCATACCACAGATAAAAGGAGCATCAGACAAGGTTTTCACAATCACACTGCAAAAGCTATATCATACAATCATCTTCAAAACACATGGCTACTGGAACATAGCTCTACAGTTTCAGGCATTTCCCTCTAGCCTAATACACCTTAATCTAAAAAAGGGGATATCTATATAATCCACAAGAATAACCTCCAGGATAGCCTCTCAATTCTGTTTGAAATCTCTCAGCCACTGATACTTTATTTCGGATCATTTCTCTCTTCCACCTTTTGGTCAAGAAGGCTTTCTCAATCCCCTGATGCTGAGCCCCAGCCCATTCTAGGATTTGTGTCCCATGTTGCCAGGGAGGTTTACACCCCTGGGAGTCAATGTCTCACATAGAGGGTGAGGAGGGTGGTAAATTTGCTTGCCATGATGTATGCAATATCATATGTTCTTAATCACTGTAGCCACATAATAAGTTTTGATAACTAGTAGTGTAAATCCTCTAGATTCACTTACTATTCTTTAAAAAATTGCCTTGGCTGTTCACAGCATTAGCATTTCCTTACAAATTTCAGAATAAGCTTGCTACCTTCTAGGAAAAAATCCTGTGAAATTTTGATCAGATCTTTCTTATTTTTAAATATTTGTATATCAAGTTATAACTTTATCTATAAATATCATTTTAGCTATCTTCCATAAGTTTTGATATCAGATTTTTCATTGTACAGTTCTAGCTGTAATGTAATTTCCATTGTAACTGCCTCTTTAACTTCCGTGTACTTAGAATTACATTTTTGAATTTTCAAATATATACATGTTTTTTGTTTTGTTATTCCATATTTATATTGTTGAGTTCTAGTTTAGCTATACTGTGTTCAGAGAAGCTGATCTGCCTGGATATCAGTTCTTGAAAATCTGTGAAGACTTTGTCTTTGAACAACCATTTCATCAATTTTTCTAAGTGTTTCATGCATTCTTTAAAAAATACAAAGTTTTCTATATATCTTAGTCAAATTTTTTAATTCTCTTGTTCAAATCCTCTGTAGCTTTAGTAACTTTTTATTACTTTTTATTTCCTGATCACTTAATTTCTGATACATACTAATTGTTGAATTTACCTAATAATCCTGAGATTTTTTTGGCATATAAATTTAAAGACATGAGGATAAGCTCTGTCCAAGTCTTTTACCCATGTTTCTGGGATCACCCTTTTGTGACCATTATCTTCCAGATGCATCAATCCTTTTATTACGGTAAGGTGGACTGCTACGTCAATATTCATATTTTTTGGCCTGGGATTCTATTTTGTCTGATATTAATATTCTCACAGCTCCTTTTCTGGTTAATATTTTGCCAAATGTATCTTTTTCCATCTCTTCATTCATTTTTTGGGGGGAAGAACAATATAATTTGCTATTTAACCAAAGTAATGTACATACACGGTCTTGAAAGTCAATAGTTTTATGAGGATTATATAAGAAAAATCAGCAGTTCTCTCATCCATTCCAGATTCCAAGGGTTTTTTTTTTTTAAGTTTTATTTAACATTAGTAAGTTTTAATGAACAGTTAAAACGATGTCTAACTTTGTCAAAAGCTACAAACTAAGGACATGAATTTCCAGTCTAAGGTATCATAAACTATGCCAAGGAACAATTTGAAGAAAATTCCAAATCTAGGGATACATACACAGATGGATAGTAAATTATGTAGGTGGTGCTTTTCTTCTACATCATTTAATCTATAACCTAGCAAAATGCTAAGAAGTTAGAATTGAGTGGTTTGGTTGGTCTTTCTGGTAGAAAAATAATTGTATTCCATTTTCTCCCCTCCTCCCACAACAGGCACCTTCCCTCTTGTCCTCTTTGTTTTTCTTTGTATATAGGTAAGGGTTTGCAAATCAATAATCTTCTAGATTTCAGCATGAAATTACATTCTCTTTGCCTGAGTTCACTGAATTAAGCACAAGGTTTCCTGTTCTGAATTCGTTGTGTAATATTTTTTTTCTATGATGTCTAATGTATGCTTAGGACAAGTAAACTTATGAAAATTTTAGTCTTAATTCTGTCAAGGTGTTGATATCAGAGTAAGATACAAAATTGATGGTGATAAGAAGCTTGAGTCTGGCTTTACAGGAAGCATTTTTTTTTTTTTGGTATGTGTAGAAGCTGAGCATATGCTACAAGGATAAAGGTAGGGCAGTCCTTTTTATTTGCTGACAGTTCAAACAATGACTTTTGACTAGAAAATTCCCATTAACATAAATATCTGTACTCGTTTCAATCTGAATACAATTAATCTTTTCAACTCATCTGAAAATCTGGCAAACCTAACTTTCACAATATAAAATCATGAAAGGAAATAAACCCCCCTCAGATTAACCCACAAAATTAACCCTGCCTCCACTCTGTTTGGACCAGCCATCTCAGGAATCTTCCCCACCTTAGAATATGGGAGAGATTTGGTGGGGTGGCAGCTACAAAGCAAGGAATCCTTCCCGGTTTCTCATTGATGCGGCCCCTCCCCTTCGAAATGATGGCAGCTGCTGGGGCATCCCGGTGGAGATATCTTTCCAAGCTTTTGCTGAGCATGGTGGTTTAGCAGCAGCTGAAAGCAGTCGGGGGTAGGGAAGCACTGCTCCCTTTAAACAAGGTCAGCAGCCTCGCTGGCTCCAGGGCAACCACCTCTCTAGCTTGTAGAGGCTCGCCAGATGTCCTTCTTCAAGTCCAAGAAGACACCTTGGCAATGTAGGGTGGTTTCCCTCTGTGCCAGGAGAACCAATAGAAACTCTCTCTCCTCCCTATTCTGCCGGATATCAACACTCTGGCCTCTCCAGCTGCCTGTTCTCCCCTCCTCCTACAACAGGACCCTTCCTTGCTGTCCTCAGGTGCCAGAGCCCTAAGTTTTTAAAGGTCACAGTTCTCAACTCTTTTAGCTCTTTTTTCTAGTACTGATATCCTTATTGTCAAATAACATGCTTCACAATGTTGAACCTTTTTTAGTTCAGGAAAATCTATTGACTCCTACTATGACCAATGACTCATATCTTATAAAAACCCTCCACAACACAATGTCCCCTCATCTTATCTATTGAACAGTTTTAGCCCTTTATTTCTATTGTGTCTACATCTTATGTTAACTATTATTCACAGCTAAACCAACTATACAACTTTTATATTCTTATTAAAATTTTTCCTAATTATTTCTAATTATTAACTAATAATTGCCTATTTTTTAGAAATGTTTTTGCATGAGGAAGAACAAAGGAATGTCAATACTGCAGGGTGTTGAAAACATGGTAATTCATATTTTAAAACTTTAACTTATGTGTGAGATTAAAGCAAAAAATGCTTATTTGGTACAAAATTTATATTTTGACTAGCACATTTCCTAATATAACTTATGTGGGCAGTTTAATTGAACACCATAAATACATGGAACCTTGAGTAGGGCATGAGATCTTGTAGGTTTGTTCAGAGTGATGCCCTGATAAATCCCAGAGTAATTTGAACAGTGAAAAAAAAAATGTATTTGTAAAGTCCCCTTGGGGCAATGGTGAGAAAGGGGGAAAATTCAATTTTCCCATGTGGAGAATTCCTAATATTCTCACAAGCAGTGGGGACAACCAAAGCAATAGGTCAAGCCCTCAATCTTGGAGTTTGTTCATATGAAACTTAACCCAACAAAGGATAGGTCAAGCCTACTTAAAATTAGGCCTAAGAGTCACCCCCCAGAGAACCTCTTTTTTGTTGCTCATATGTGGCCTCTCTCAGCCAACACAACAAGCAAACTCACTGCCCTCCCCTTCTCTACGTGGGACATGACTCCCAGGATGTAAATCTTCCTAGCAATGTGGGACAGAAATCCTAGAATGAGCTGGGACTCAGCATCAAGGGACTGAGAAAATCTTCTCGACCAAAAGGAGGACGAGAGAAATGAGACAAAATAAAGTGTTAATGGCTGAGAGATTTCAAACAGAGTTGAGAGGTTACCCTGGACATTATTCTTATGCATCATACAGATATCACCTTTTTAGTTAAGGTATAATGGAGAGGCTGGAGGGAAGTGCCTGAACATGTAGAAATGTGTTCCAGTAGCCATGTTTCTTGAAGATGACTGTATAATGATATAGCTTTCACAATGTGACTGCGTGATTGTGAAAGCCTTGTGTCTGATGCTCCTTTTATCTATGGTACGGACAGATGAGTAAAACACATGGATTAAAAATAAATAAACTTATAAAGAAAAATAAATAAATAATAGGGGGAGCAAATGTTAAAATAAATTTATTAGATTGAAATGTTAGTGATCAGTGAAAGGGAGGGTAAGAGGTATGGTATATGTGAATTTTTTTCTTTTTAGTTCTTTTTCTGAATTGATGCAAATGTTCTAAGAAATGATCAAGATTATGAATATCAACTATGTGATATTGTAAAGTTATTGATTATATATCAAGAATGGAATGATCACATGGTAAGAATGTTAATGTTTGTATGTTGTGATGTTTAAAAATAATTGCCTTATTTTTGCGTCTGCTAAGTTTCTAGGCATCAATCCATAGTTTATCCTCAAACTTGCACATAACACTGAAAATTTCCTCTAAATATAACCCATAAGGTAGTCTATCATTTTGATATTCTTCTTGCTACCTCAATCTTGCTTTAAGCTAGACTGGTTCTAGGTCTTCTGTACCATTCCCACCAGAGAGTTATTTTCCCCTCTCTCCTGTGTTGGCCCTTATTTCCTCGATTCTCATGTTTTCTTTAACAGTGCACCTATTGTTTTGGTTTCAAGGCTGTTAAAACAAATACCACACAATATGTTGGCTTAAGAACAGGAATTTATTGGTTAACAGTTTCAGAGGCTAGAAGGCTTGCTTCCTCCCAGGGTTGGTATCTTTTGGCTGGCCAGCAGATTTTGGGGTTCCATGGTGTTTCAGTTTTTCTGGGCTACTCAAGCAAATATCATGAAATGGGTTGATTTAAACAAAGAGAGTTTATCAGTTCCCAGCTTTGGGACGAAGAGAAAGTCCAAATCAATGTATAATGAAGATGATGCTTTCTTCCCAAAGACTGGAGTTCTGGGATTGATTGCAGTTGATCCTTGGTCCTTGGTAGCCACTGCTGACCTCTCTGTTCTCTTCTGGGTTCTGCTATATTTCAGCTTTTTGTTTCCCATGGCATGTACACGCGCACTTGCGCATGCGCTCACTCGCTCTTTGTCTTAATTTCATTCTACTCCAGTAGTAGGATTAAGATCCATCCTGTCTGAGCTGGGCTACACTAACTGAAACAACCACATGAAAAGGTCCTACTCGCTACAATGGGTTCAGACCTACAGAAATGGATTAAGTTTAAGAATTGTGGTACATATAGCACCAAACCTCCACAGCCAGCTTTTCTGTCACATGGCAATGCACAGGGCAGAGTCTTTTTTTTCTGGGTTCTTCGAAATTCCAGCTTCTGGCTACTTCCTGTGGCTTCTTTCTCCATCTGACGTTGACTCTGCTTAAAAAGGACTCCAGGAATCCAGATTAAAAGCCAAACCTTTTTCTGTGGGGTCACACCTTAACTGAAGTAACATCTTATAGAAGTTTTTATTTACAATGGGTCCATACAACGAGAAAGTGGACCAAGGCTAAGAACATGTCCCAAATCGGGAACACAATTTAATCCACCACAGTTGTTTTGGTGAAATGACTTTCCTTCAGAAGTCCAAGGCATTAACTCCTGTGATTTCTAGCTCCATGTATTGCTTTTGTCAAGTCTGATGTCAGTCTGATTTTCATTTCTTTATAGGTGGACTGTATTTTCTTTTTAAAAGCTTTTAAAATCTCTTTTCATCACAGTGTTCTAGAATATCAATATCATGTGCCTTGGTGTGAATTTTTTATGTATGTAATAGTGCCTATTCAGTTCTGAGACTTATTTTCCAGTATATTAATCTTTTGATTCTGTCATGGTTAGGGACAGGTGTCAACTTGGCCAAGTTGTGGTACCTGTTCATCTGATTGGGCAAGTGCTGGCCTGTCTGTTGCAATGAGGACACTTCATAGGATTAGGTCATGATCACATCAGCTACATCCACAGCTGATTGCATTTGTAATCAGCCAAAGGGGAGTGTCTTCTGCAATTAGTGATGCTAAATCCAATCATGGGAAGCCTTTTAAGGAGGACTCAGAGGAGACAGGTTGCATTCCTGCTTTGGCTGGTGAGCCTCTCCTGTGGAGTTCATCCAGGCCATCCATTGGAGTTGTCGGCTTCGCAGCCTGCCCTGTGGATTTTGGACTCTGCATTCCTACGGTCACGTGAGACACTTTCATAAATTTTATATTTGCAAGTGTTCCCTGTTGATTCTGTTTCTCTAGAGAACCCTAACTAATACATCTTGGTACCAGGAGTGGGGTGCTGCTGTGGTCTGCAAATGCCAGATATGTTTGAACAGTGTTTTGGATGGCTTAAGGGGAAGACTTTGGAGGAACTGTGAAGAGATTGATGACGAAGTCCTGGAGGGCTTGAAGAGACTGTTGGTGTAAATGGAACCACTGCCAATTTTGGCAAAGGAGGACACAAAAGGGAAAAATTGGAGATTGCAGAGTAAGAACCATGGAAGCTCGGGTCTGAAGCCAAGAAACCTCGGCCAGGAGAGTGGACCCACCCATATACATGGAGAGGGTGAGTTTACCCTGAAGGGCGAGGATGAGTCTCCCCTCTCATTGCAGTGGAAGAGTTGTGCAGCCTCGGGCCTTGGAAAAGGCGTAGCACGCTCCTTGGGGGACTGGGAGAGCCTGGCTGCCACCATGTGGAGGGGTTGAGCGTGTGCCCCAGAAATGGCAGAGAGCCCAGGGGTGGCCCTGATGCCTGGAGAGAGTGGAGCCCAGAGGTGGTCTCCTCGATGTTCCCCGAGGTTGATTTGGAAAGAGGCGGGCCACTGCATAGGCCCTCGGAAAGGGTGGAACTGCCACTTTTCTAAAGCCGAAGGATGAATGACTTTCAGACTTTGAAATCCCATGGCGCTTGCCATGCAGGTTTTACATCTGTGTTTCTTCCAATTTCTCCCTATGGAAATGAAAATCTGTATCCTGTGAATATCCTCCTTTGCTTATTGGCACCGGACTTGTTTTGAGATTCACAGGTCCACAGCAAGAGAATTTTTTACATCTGTTTAAGGTGATGCTTGAAGTTGCCAAGTTGACAAGGGGTGGACATGTGTTAGTTAGATTCAGTTGTCAACTTGGCCAGGTGAACATACCTAGTCTTGTTGCTAAGGTCATAAGCCAATGGTGCGTGAACCTCATCTGTTGCCAATTACATCTGCAGTCAGCTAGGAGGCGTGTCTGCTGCAATGAGTGACGTCTGACTTAATTGGCTGGTGCTTAGACGAGAACGCAATGTAGCACTGCTAAGCAGCTCGGCATTCCTCATCTCAGCACTAGCAGCTCAGCCCAGGCCTTTGGAGATGCAGAAAGAAGTCACCCAGGGAAAGTTGTTGGAACCCAGGGGCCTGGAGAGAAGACCAGCAGAGACCATCTTGTGCCTTCCACGTAAGAAAGAACCTCAGTGGAAAGTTAGCTGCCTTTCCTCTGAAGAACCAACAAAATAAATCCCTTTTTATTAAAAGCCAATCTGTCTCTGGTGTGTTGCATTCCAGCAGCTAGCAAACCAGAACAGATTCCTTCTTTTCAAATCTCCATTGTCTTTATGAAATACACCTTTTTGGCTATTGAGACTTTTGGGCCAATCTTGAGTTTTCTTAACTTTTTCTCTTCTCTGTGTTCTGTTTTCTAAGAGATTTTCCCACCTTTATATTCTAACCTTTCCATGGAGATTTTCACTTCTGGTTTCATATTTTTTGGACTCATTTTATTGAGTCACTGTTCAATTTCCCCAAGTGAGCCTCCTCCTCTCTACCCTCCTCTACTTCTCTAGGTTCTGTGGTGGGTCTTCTCCTAAGGTGAAGAGATGGACAGGACTGAGTAAGGAATAAGGTTTAGGGGTTTTCCTTAGGATGCAATCAAAAGTACACTAGCAGGTGGGCAGCAAGCAGGAGTTGGGCCCTCAGATAAGAAAGCTTGACTTTATTTAACACACTATCCTTACAAAATGAGGCCTGGGGATATGTTAGAGCTGGTGAATGTTTTGTGGACTCTTCTGAAAGAGTTCCTCTTTCTTCCCTGCCAATTTTCTGAATCTCTTGCCTACCATCCAAGTATCTCACAGTGGGATCTTGAAGTTTTCCACGTCTAACTGGTGGCAAGCAGGTAAGGAATTCCTCAGTGTGAGCGCTTTCATTTATGAAGTCTATTTTGTAAAAATATTTCTCTTTTATTTACTTGACAGCCTCAATGTCAGATGTGCCTCTTTTCCCTTATTTAAGCAGATTTCAAAATGCCTTGCAGTGCAACAAGAAGGCACACTTTTCACCCATATGCTTCATAAAGTCAATGATACCTTCACACAGAGTCATGAACACAATGCCAAAAGCAGAACTCAGAGCCATGCTATGATATAAACTCTTCCCTGGGAGCACAAGCACCTATTTGGCTACCATTTATGCATGGGAATAAAAAAATATATATGCAACAAAGCAACACAAATGATTATACAGACCGAGTTTTCAGGGGGGTACTATTATGTATTTAACAAATACTACTACATATCATCTAAAGGAGTACAATGTCAAGGATGCAGAGAAAAAAAGCAACTGGATCCTGAAACATTAAAAGCTTTTAAAAATAGGTGGTCAGGGGTGCAAGGGTAGTTTAGCAGTAGAATTCTCACCTGCCACATGGGAGACACAGGTTCGATTTCAAGCCCATGCACTCCACCCCACCCCACCCCCCAAAATTCAACAAACGGTGCTGCAATAACAGGACAGTCACATAGCAAAAGAATAAAATGTGACCCCCACCAGACAGCATACAAAAACAAAAATAGTGGGGTCTATATCTGGGACCAGGTTGCATAGTCAAATACCCACAGTGACCTGACAGATAAAGTGAATGAGTAAAGCAGACTGGGCTTTAGACCTGTGGGAACTGGAGCAAACAGGAAAATACATGTTGTATTTGCAAGGGACAAGCATGCCTCAGCAGCAGCTGATTACTGCCATGCCAGAACACAAACTGAGTGCAACCAGATATGCTGGGGTTTTTTTCAAGAGAAGTTGAAATCTTATTTTTAAATGTTAGCAGCAAAATCTAACTTTTAATAAAATATCACATAAGCCACATTATCTCCTTGTAGAAACTAGCCTATGAGAAGTTAGTTTGCAACATCTGACACAAATAAATGCCTGAGGCAATTCAATCAAGATTTGCTATATGGATTCTAGTCTCTAAAACATACTTGGTTGGTTATTATTTCATTTCAAACATCTCATCATTTCATTTTCCATGGTGAAAATAAAGTCTGCAAAAACATTTCAAAGTACATTATAAATGTATTGCCTTCTTGGGTATGTACAACAGTATACCTAGGATAAAAGTCTGTATAATAAAGCAGAAAAAAGGATGAAGACTGGATAATATTCTCATTTAGGGTGAACAGGGAAAAAAATAACACAAAATAGATGAAGTCAAGTCAGTTACCTGCAGTTTCTTTCTGAAAAGGTTTTTTCACCACTGACCACGATGTTTTAGTCACTGCCCTCTTACTATAGATGCCCTCTTTATGTCTAATGTTAACTGTGTTTGAGAGGTCATCATCCCTTGTGCCCAGCACCTGAGCCGGAAAGTCTGGAGCAATGGCATCATTAGATCCTAGAGAGAAATGAGGAATTGTACAGTTAACACAAATACAGACATGAAGTGCAAGAAAGGCTTTTAAAAATTGGCGTCTTAAATTACTTCTACATAAAAAAGGAGGCAGTTTTGTAGGGTGATCAGAAAGAAATAAACTGAAGTTGTAAGACATGTATAATGAATCACAACAATACAAAGCAGAAGAAGAAAATGACCTAAGAGAAAATGTGTAAAGTAGATCATGAAGAAGACTATCTTCAGCTCAGGAAGGAGAAAATGAATTGCACCTAGAAAGTATATACATTTTTTAATAAATAGAGAAGGAAGAAAGAGAGGCAGGAAAGCAATGAACATAAAAGAAAAATAGCAAACACTTATGTGAACAGTCTATATAGATTACAGAATAGGTTAAGGAGAGAGGTGGGAGATATTAAAAAATAGTTTGAGACAAAATTCAGCAGGTCATGTGTGCTAGTTTGAAAGGATTATGTGCCATAGAAAAGTCATGTTTTAATCTTGATCCAATCTTGTGGGAACAACATCTCTTTTAATCCCTATTCAGTACTATAGGTTGAAACTCAATTAATTTATCTCCACGGAGATGTGACCTACCCAATTGTGGGTATTAACCTTGGATTAGAGGGAAACGTGACGCCACCATTTCCAGGTGGGTCTTGATTAGTTTACTGGAATCCTTTAAAAGAGGAAGCATTTTGAAGAAAGCTAAAGAATGACAAGCATAGCCACAAGCGAGCCATAGAACCATGAGAGCCCAGGCAGCCAGAGACCTTTGGAGGTGGAAAAGGAAAACACCCCTGTGAGAGCTTCATGAAACAAGAAGCCTGGAGAGAAATCTAGCAGATGTCACCATGTTCACCATGTGCCTTTCCAGTTGAGAGAGAAACCCTGAACTTCACTGGCCTTTCTTGAGTGAAGGTAACCTCCTGTTGGTGCCTATTGTTGGACATTTTTATAGACTTGCTTTAAATGGGACATTTTCTCGGCCTTAGAACTGTTAACTAGCAACTTATTAAATTCCCTTTTTTAAAAGCCATTCTGTTTCTGGTATATTTGCATTCTGGCATCCAGCAAACTAGAACAGGGGTGAACCCTAAGATCGAGGGGTCTTTTATTGAATTGGTTGTCCCCAATGATTGCGAGAATATCAGGAAATTCCCAGATGGGGAACTTGAGTAGTATTTCCTACTTTCTTCCCAGTCTCCCAAGAGGACTTCGCAAATACTTTTTTATTCTCTGCCCAAACTACTCAGGGCATCAATCACACTAACCTATACAAATCGACAAGATCTCACTCCCTATTCAAGATTCCATGTAATTACGGTGCTTGAATAAACTGACCATACAAGTTAAATAAGATAATGTGCTACCCAAAATGTAAAATTTACACCAAATAAACATCTCTTTCCTTGGTCTCACACAGAAGTTGAAGTTTTAAAATATAAACCATATCATCTTTTACCCTGTATTCTGATTTACCTTATTCCTATACAGATCAGCTTCGTCCATATCTCTACTTGAAGTCTGATCATTTTTTCAAGTTTTTTAATGCTGACTTTCATAGCTTCAGAGCTCTAACTCTGAGGTTTCACACAAATACCTGAAGTTCCAGGGATTGACCAGCTTATACACAAATAGCTCAGCATCTCAGAATTTTGGTTCTTAAATTTGAACTCCAAAATTTCTATTTGGTACCCTTTATAACATCTATCTATATCTTTATCAATGTTCTCTATTTGGTGAGACATTATTCTCCTACTTTAGATATGGTTTCCTTTACCTCTCTGAATATATTTAAACAGTTTTAAATAAGAGTTTTCTAGTAAGTCTGTCTGGGCTTCCTTAGGGACAGTTTCTATTGATTTCTTTTTTCCCCCTATGAATAGGCCATACTTCCCTATGGCCTACTTTTTTCCCCTCACCCAGATCTGATTATTTTTTGTTGAAACTGGACATTTCAAATAAAACAATGTGCCAAGTCTGGAAATTAGAATCTCTCCACTACCCAGGATTTGCTGCTGTTGGTTTTATTATCATTTGTTTAGTGATTATGTGAAGCAATCCTATAAAGTGTGTATTCTTTGTCATGAATGGCCACTGAAGTATCTGCTTGATTAGCTTAGTAGTCAGCTAATGACTTGACAGAGATTTCCTTAAGCATCTTGAACCAAAAATCTCCCAGTTTTTGCTAAGGGGATCTCGGTGTGTATACTGGGGAATGCCTTAATAAATCTGCCTTAGCTTTCACTTCCTATTTGTGGAGAACCTTGAGGTTAATCAGAGTTGAGAAGAACATAGGGCCTTCTCAGGTTTTCCCTGAGTATGTGTAAAGCCTTATGCATGAGCATAGTCTTCCAGATTCCTAGAAATACACTGGAGCTTTTTAAAGCCTCTGTGGCTATCTCATTCCTTAGCTTCTCTTTTTAAGTTTCCTGATTAGCCTACTGTTTGCTACAACTACTACCAATCTCTTTAGACACCTGTTAAAATACCTGCCTGCTCCGCCACCCTGGAAAGCAGCTTTAAGTATTGGGTGACCTTTCAGTCAGGTCATTAGAGACAAGCCTTCTGAGTAGGAACAGCCTGCAAAAGATAGATTAAATAATGATAATTCTTTGGAAATGAGGTTTTGAAAGAGCTTCAGTTTTGTTCTGCTTCTTCTAGTTCCAGGAATATAAACTGTTATTTTTCAAGGTTATTCACCAACTGGACAGTGGAGGACGGGACTATGAAAATTTAAAACACTACAAAGTCCACTCTCCTTACTAAGAATCCGTTGTTTTTCTTGAAACACCCTGGATTGCTATAAGTCTTTGGATAATTTTCAGAGTTTTGTAAAAGGTGTAAAAAGATTGCTATAAGTCTTTGGATAATTTTCAGAGTTTTGTAAAAGGACAATTTTTTGCCATTTTTGCCTGTTTTCTTTCCTTGCTTTTATGGAAGGGATAATTTTCAAAGGTCTTTACTCCATCATTTTCACTGGTTTAACTCCCCCTTCTCCCATTTTGAATTTTAGCCAGGTCTCATCCTAGGAGTTTTGCTCTTATTCAATTTTCTATTAGTGATTAATAGAAAAATGTTTTGCATCTATAATAAGTGTCATTCTGCAGTATAGAATGGTTAAAAAAAAAAGATACGGTACCTATCTTCACCTGTTTATACAGCCCAATATAAATTGATTCTTGTATATTATTTGAGAATGTTAATGCTCCTATTATGTAAATTTATAAATTCTAACATTTTCCTCAAGAGATTGTTTCCTTTGCCTTCATTATTATTATTTTTTTTAAAGGATCCTATGTTAGTTGAATTGTTACTCATTCTCAGTTGAGGAGAAATCCATTTGGCCCAAATATTTGCTAAGGGCCCCATACTCTATTTGAATTTTGCTCTTTTCTATAGATGCACCACGTATTGATGCACATGGTGGCTAGAACAATTCCTAGGCTTTCAGCTAGTTTAGCTCTGCTGGTCTTAAGAAAGGATTGTTTTCTAGTCCCAACTGATTCTGACTATCAGAATAAATGGAGAACTACAATCCCTAAGATGTGTAACTATTAGATTTCTTCTTGTCTTATTGATGCATCTATAACATTATCGACAGGGACAACATTCCTCGGTATACAATGAACCACCCACCCATCAAGCATTTTTTATATTTTATTGTCCTCTATCTTCTGCCTAAATTTTCTCTAAAATAATCTTGTCTCCAACAAGATTTTGGAAGTGGAATGGATAATAGGACATTGGCAGCCTTAAAACGTATTAGGACAACTGACCAAATTTCTATTGGTATAGACATTCTGTCTTCAGAACTAGGAACTGATTTAAGAAAGAAGATTAAAATTTTTCCTCCCTACAATCAATTATATGAGATTGTTTTATTTTTGGTAGCCACTGTGTTTCTAAATACAAAGTGTTGCAGGTACTGGAAATTACTCTCAGTTTCTGCTACAGGTTTAACAATCAATTCTAACATTTGGTAATAGCATTTCTGTGTTGTTGTTGTTTTTTCTCCTATGGCATCATGGTGGAAATTAAGGAGAAATTACTTCAAAGTCTTTTACCCAATTACCATTAGAAACTAATCTGGTCATCTTTCACATAAAATTAAACAGACGTGCCTAACACCAAGAACAACTTCACATTTCTATGCAGTTCTTAATAAAAAGATGACTATTAAAAAATCATGAGGAAACAATTTCATGTCTAAACCGAATTAAGCTATCCCCTGTGGAACACTCAAAATTCTATGTCGATCAATCAAAACCTCACACCATGGACATGAATGGACATTTGCACACTGGCATTTTTGGTGGCAGTGTTCGTGATTCACAATGGATAGAGGTGGTCTAAGGGTACAATGATCGAGGAACGCAAGGGGGAATTATGGTGTATACATACAAGACTACTAAGAGGCTACAAGAAGGAATGAAGTTGTGAGGCATGCAACTAGGTGAATGAGCCTTAAGGACTGTATATTGAATGAAATGGCAGAAACAAAAAGACAAATATTATCATGCCTTACTTTTTATGGACTAACTGAAAACTCCAGGCATTTAAGTCGAGAACATGGGTTATCGGGTTGGGGCATATTGTAAAGGGTCCTAGATTGTAAGCTCTTATAGCAGTCACATATATTCAGGAGTTGCAACTGTTATTTCTAAATTCTGAGATACTGGCTGTTTGTATATAATCTGGTCGTTCCCAGAAACTTCGGTTACTTACATGATACCTGAGACCCACAGTCAGAGCTCGGAAACCATGAAAGTCAGCAGTACCCCATATAGGAACAGCTTAAAAAGTTGAAAAAGGGATCAGACTTTGACTAGAGATATGAATGACACTGATCTGGATAGGAATAAGGTAGATCAGAGTGAGGGTAAAAGGTGATATGGTTTATATTTTAAAACTTCAACTGCTGTGTGAGACCAAATGGGAAAATGTTTATTTGGTGCAAAATTTATGTTTTGGGTAGCACATTACTTAATTTAACTTGTACAGTCAGTTTAGTTGAACACCATAAGTACATGGAATCTTGGATAGCGCGTGAGATTTTGTTAGTTTGTTCAGGTTAGTGTGATGCCCCGATATATCCCACAGTAATTTGGGTAGTGAATAAAGAAGTATTTGCAAAGTTCCCTTGGAAGACTAGGGAGAAAGGAGGAAATATTCAACTTCCCCATTTGGAAAATTTCTGATACTCTTGCAAGCAGGGGGACAACCAAATCAATAGGCTGAGCCCTTGATCTTGGGTTTGCCTCTATGAAGCTTATTCCTGCAAAGGATAGGCTAAGCCTACTTAAAATTATGCTTAAGAGTCACCCCCAGAGAACTTCTTTTGTTGCTGAGTTGTGGCCTCTCTCTCTAAGCCAACTTAACTGGGCAGGTGAACTCATTGTCCCCCCGCCTCCCCCCGGGATATGGGACACGACTCCCAGGGGTGTAAATATGTCTGGCAGGGTGGGACAGGATGCCTGGTATGATTTAGGACCAGGCATCATGGGATTGAGAAAGTTGTCTTGATCAAAAGGGGGAAGAGAAAAATGAGACAAAAAAAGTTTCAGTGGCTGAGAGATTTCAGAGTCAAGAGGTTGTCCTGGAGATTATTCTTATGCATTATATAGATATCCCTTTTTAATTTATGGTATATTGGACTGGCTGGAGAGAAGTACCTGAAACTGTTGAGCTGTGTTATAGTAGCCTTGAGTCTTGAAGATGACTGTATAAAGATAAAACTTTTACAATGTAATCGTGTGATTGTGAAAATCTTATGTCTGATGCTCCTTTTATCCAGCGTATGGACAAATGAGTAAAAAAAATGGATAAAAAATAAATAAATTATAGGGTAAATAAAAGGTAAAATGAATTGGGTTGACGGAAATTCTAGTGGTCAATGAGAGGGAGGGGTAAGGGGTATGGGATGGATGAGTTTTTTCTTCTTATTTCTTTTTCTACAGTGATGCAAACGTTCTAAAAAATGATCATGATGATAAATATACAACTGTGTGATAATACTGTGAGCCAATGTTTGTACACAGCTTATGGACTGTATATGTGTGAAGATTTGTCAAAAAAATATTCAAAAAAGAGAAAAATCACATTTTTTTCTTAAAAAACAAAAAATACCTAGTAGTTTTACTTATGTTTTTAAAATTTATTTATTAATTTAAAAAATTTAACAAATGAACTAAAACATCAACATATATAATCAGTAATTCATAATATCATCACTTAGTTGCATATTCATCATTTCTTAGAACATTTGCATCAATTCAGAAAAAGAAAAAAGACAACAGAAAAAGAAGTAAAACGAAAACAAAAAAAAAAAGATTATACACACCATACCCCTTACCCCTCACTTTCACTTGCATTTCAAACCAAATTTATTTTAACATTTGTTCCCCCTATTATTTATTTTTATTCCATATGTTCTACTCGTCTGCTGACAAGGTAGATAAAAGGAGCCTCAGACACAAGGTTTTCACGAAAATCACACAGTCACATTGTGAAAGCTATATCATTATCCAATCATCCTCAAGAAACATGGTTACTGGAACACAGCTCTACATTTTCAGGCAGTTCCCTCCAGCCTCTCCATTACATCTTGAATAACAAGGTGGTATCTACTTAATGCGTAAGAATAATCTCCAGGATAACCTCTTGACTCTATTTGGAATCTCTCAGCCATTGCCACTTTGTCTTATTTCACTCTTCCCCCTTTTGGTCAAGAAGGTTTTCTCAAACCCTTGATGCTGAGTCTCAGCTCATTCTAGGATTTCTGTTCCACGTTGCCAGGAAGGTCCACACTCCTGGGAGTCATGTCCCACATAGACAGGGGGAGGGTGGTGGGATTGCTTGTTGTGTTGGCTGGAGAGAGAGGCCACATCTGAGCAACAAGAGGCTCTCTTGGGGGTGACTCTTAGTCCTAAATTTTAAGTAGACTTGACCTATTCTTCGTGGGGTTAAGTTTCATATGAACGAACCCCAAGACTGGTGCTCAGCCTATAGCTTTGGTTGTCCACACTGCTTGTGAGAATATCAAGAATTCAACTTGGGGAAGTTGAATTTCTCCCCATTTTCACCATTCCCCGAAGGGGACTTTGCAAATACTTTTCCACTCACTGATCAAATCACTCTGGGATTCATCGGGGCAGCACTCTGGACAAACCAACAAAATCTCATGTTCTACCTGAGATTCCAAGTACTTAAGGTGTTCAATCAAACTATCTACATAAGTTATATTAGGAAGTGCACTAGTCAAAATATAAATTTTGTACCAAATAAACATTTTTTGCTTCAGTCTCACACATAAGGTGAGATTTTAAAATAGTAATTACCATCTATTTTCAGCACCCCGCAGTAATGACATTCCTTTGTTCTTCCTCATGCAAAAACATTTTTAAACTTTGTACATTTAGTTACTATTATTATACACTCTAGGCATTCCTAGATTATACCACCTCAACCTTTAACATCTATCTTTCTTCTTCTTATGTTTTTTGAGCAAACTCATAATCATTTATGTAATAATAACTTAGTAGCTGTTTGAAGAAATGATACACCTAAGTACTTATTGTTTGGATTTAACAACTTAATGACACAACTATTAGATACTTATTTTCGGACTAGAAAAAAAAAAAAATCAGGCGGGCCATGGTGGCTCAGTGGCAGAGTTCTTGCCTGCCATGCCAGAGACCCGGGTTCGTTTCCTGGTGCCTGTCCATGAAAAAAAACACAGAAAAAAAAATACTGAAATACAAAGGGTACTGTAAATCAAGATAACTTGGAAACCTTTGTCTAACAGTAGAGTCCACTAACCGAAACAAATGACTGTCTGTACAGTTTTCTTTATCAAATATTTAATGTTTAAGTATACATAATATATTGGATCAAACAATTACCCTATCTGAACTACAGATTGAAGCATGAACAGCTCCATATTTCATTGAAAAATTAAATACTACTGAACTTTCAAATCTCACTCCAGAATCAACCAGCCATGCACAAATAAAATTTCATTAAGTTCTGAATAATTTTGGCATAATACCTGAGTGTGAGCTCTCCACAGTGGTATCTGATTTGGCATCCAGAAATTGAGGAATTTTTCTTAATTGTGGAACATAATACATCTCCGTACCTCCAGAAGGCTTATATGGCAACAGTAAAGGCTGGGCTAAGGGGGCAGAAATCAGAATAATTAATAAGAAAATATTTATCAATTCATTCAATAAATATTATGTGGCAGACAATGTTCAATATTTTTGGAATATTATCAGTAAACCAAACAGAAATGTAACTTCACCTAAAAGAGAAACTAGCATTCTG
This sequence comes from Tamandua tetradactyla, assembly GCF_023851605.1. Taxonomy (NCBI): domain Eukaryota; kingdom Metazoa; phylum Chordata; class Mammalia; order Pilosa; family Myrmecophagidae; genus Tamandua; species Tamandua tetradactyla. The sequence goes on along the minus strand of NC_135343.1, from coordinate 47,231,530 downwards.
GAGGAAGACATATGGTAAAAAATTATTTAAAAATTTTCTAGAACTTTAATAACTTTTAAGTGATATGGGAAAAAAATTACAATTAGAAAAAGATGGGGAGCCTGGTAGTACCAGGGGAATTGGGGAGGATTCAGTTTTAAAAAGAGTAGTTTCATTGAGAAGATGGTAGTAATCCATTCTCTATATTGAAAGCTCCAACAGAAAAACAGTATCTTATATGGAACCTGCTCACTGTTAACCCCTATTATTGGTCTTAATTATGTCTCTAGAGCCACAGAAAATAAGTCTGTTGTCTTCTCTGTGATAGATCTTCAAAACAAAGTTTCTGAAGTTTCCATTATAAATGTAATATATTTCAGTATTAAGAAACTACATAAAAGTAATAAAGACAAAATCCTACCACTCAGAGATAATTGTTACTAACATCTTAATATATTTCTTTTCAGTCTTTTCTGTTTCTTATTTGTATATATATAGTATGCAAAATTTGGAATTCATCTTTTCTACTTAACATTTACAATAAAATATTCATGGTATTTCCTTTTTCTCACATTTTTATGGTTATACCACAGATTAATAACATGCAATTAATGCTTCTAATGTTGAAAATTCAGGCTGGCTTCAAGTTTTCAATTATAAAGAATGTTTTAAAACATTTAAAATATTTTATTGGAATTTGAAATTAAATATAAATGTTCTATTCCGAAAACAGGAAAAATATAAATCCATATATAGTGATTTGGGAAATATAATTTATATACATAAATTCATTTAAAACTTTAAAAACCACATATTGGAAATGCATTAATTTTCATAAATAAATTAAAGCTACGTAAACTAATGAGCTGCAAAGTTACAATCATTTCTGGTTGTTTAAATATCATCATTGAAATGAAATTTTTAAAAAGCCAGATCATGATTCAGGATGTTTGGCCCCACTTAAATAGTAACTAACACTACCTTAAAAAATTTAATTCATTCAATTCATACCTGGACACAAAAATTTTGTGAATCAAGATTTTTCTATTTATAGCATATCCACTCTTCCCCTGCTACCCCATCTCTGGAATATTCTCTGATGACAGAGTGAAAAATTATAACATTCATAACATTTTTTCTAAAAAATATCAACCTCTAAATTGCTTTCTAAAATGTCTGCACCAATTTACCCTTCCATCAACAGCACTAAGCATAATCATTAAAAACAAAATCTTTGCTAACAAAGGTAATGGCACCTCATTGTTTAAATTTAACTTATTTGATTATTATAGAGGCTAGACCTTTTTCTATATACTTCTTAACTATCTATGTTGCTTTTTTAGTAAAGTACCTGTGTATGCCCTTTGCCCATTTAGTGGAATATCAGAGTATTGGTATTTTTCTTTCATGGTGTGAGAGAATTGCTAAATGGGTCCTGGTATCCTTTCTTTCCTCTTTTCTATAAGTAACAGAACTCCAGGATATTTAGCTGGGCACAAAGCTACCAATCTATACATTATATTTCCCAATCTCTCTTGCAGCCATTTACAGACATGTGACTAAGTTTAGGCTCATGGTATGAGCACAAGAATGAATACAACTTCCTGGCATTCTACTAAGCCCCTCCTCTATGCCAACACCCCCATCCCCACCCCTACACACTTCCTGGGACTGTAAACCATGATAGTTACAGCAGCTACTCTCGTACCAGAGATGGAAGCCACACCGTAAAAAAGTCAGAGCTACCAGACATGGAGCAGAGCTACCTCCTTGAGACCATCTTACCTGTAGTTTAGAGTTTCTGTGATAAAATAGCTTATCCTATACCTCCAAATAAATTCAGTAAGCAATCAATCGAACTTATTTAAATCCACTAGGGCAATCACTTGCTATCTATGTGACCTTGAACAAATCATCCCTCTTTTGGCTTCAGTTTCATCACCAGAACATGGGCATGATAATAATACTTACCTTTCAGGATTGTTGTGAAAATGTGAATGGGTTTAAAAATATAAAGTGTATCAAACAGTAATTTTGATATGTAATAACAGGCAAAGTGAAGAAAGAGTTCTTCCCACATCTTAAGTAAGCAATTTATTCTTACAACACTCATATAATCCTAATTTTTCACCACTGTGATACCTCCTTTATTACACATTAAACTGAAGTACAACAGGATTCATCTCTGTGCTTTCTATTCTAGTACACTAATATATTTATACATGTTCAGGCTAGTACTACACTTTTAAATCTGGCTGTTGCTAAAATTGGTCTCCCCCATTACGCTTCTTTTTTTATTCTTCCTAATGAATTTAGGGTTAATTAAACAAGTTCAGAAGAATTCCATTAAAATTTTGAACAGAATTTGCTAAAGCATAAGTTGATTTAGGAATAAATGATAGCTATAAAATATTCTGCCTTCCTATGCAAAAACATACCCTTCTCTCAATTTAGCCCTTTTCATTTGTATCTCTGCACAAAGGATTAGCATTTACTTCACGTAGGTCCTATAAAATTCTTGTTTAGGTTATTCCTGAGTATTTTTTTGCATAGTGCTCCTATGAATAGCATTTTAAAGATAGCTATCATTTCTTCTAGCAAAACACTTTCAGCTTCTTCAATTTATCCTTATAGACCCTGGTTTTCCCTTGCATTCTGTTATTACCTCTAGATCGACTCCTAGTTGCCACGTCTAGCTTATAAAAGTCTAAATACTCCAGGCAGGGTCTGATATTTCCTAAGTAGAATGAGGCCTCTTTCATTATGGATACAGTAACAGCCTTTACGTTACTTAGAACTGTGTTACCATCCTTGGCAATGCCATCATTCTGTTGACTAATTTTGGTATACTGCTTCCCCAAGGAATTTATTTTACAGAAGAAAATGGGACAAAATGTCAATGCTTTAGGGGATTCACTGTCCTTATTACATGCGTTATAACCCAAAAGTATGCCAATCTTGAAAATTTTTTAAACACTGCACGAGTTACTAAAAATGATTATGGTACCAATGGGGTACCATCACTTTCTGATGCTGGAATGCTATATTACAGAATACGGCACATGCTATGAACCACATAAGGGATGTGCCTCTCCCTCAAATAGAAGGCATATACTGGGAAACAAAGATAGAAGTCTGATGAACAACTTTTTGAATCTTCTGCTTTCAATCTCTATGACTCTGAGCATTGTTAGATGGAGGAGTTTTTAAACAAGAGGTGGATACTTCAACTAGGAGACAGGAGTCATCTAGCCATTTTACATTCTTTATATCACTGAAGCAACCCATGGAGAAGGACGTCACTGAAACTGTGACTGCTTTAAACTATCCTAAAGAAAATAAGATTAACTTAATGAAAAAAGGTCAGGAGTATGGTTAAAACATAGGGGACATTAACCATTACCCTAACATTACTCTAACTCTATACTTGCAAAGCCAGAGTAAGGTCTCAAACTACTTGGAATATTGTTTCACTCCATCAGGAAACAAACAAAAAAGGAAAAAAAATGGCCACTGAGAAGCTGGATGAGGTCAAGGAGGGAAGAATTTAAACAAAAGAAAAAAGGTTATAGCCTCCCACTTCTATTTGGTCATTACTGTAGTCATTATTGTTAGATTAGTGTTTATTATACAGTTTGGTAGTGATGGTTAAATTCACCATTTACTGCAGAGGTTTCAGCAAGTGAATAACAACGACTGGGAAGATTTACAGTGGACCCAGAGCAGGAATAGTATGACAGGAAGCAGAATTTTGAGACAGATGAATGGCTTTTTGACGTTATCGATAACTTTACATTTGGATGCAGCAGTGTTCAGATTACTTTGGAATGCCTGCCTATGAGGGAAGAAATGACTACATGGCAAATAATGGTTGCTCTTGGAAAAGGAAGAAAGGTAATGGGACTTGGGAGGGGCAGAGAAGAAAGTTCAATTTTATAAATTATTTTAAAAAACTGAAAATAGAACAAAATATAAACATAATACTTATTACATTTTGAATTTGTCCATTCAGAGTAGTGGGTCCATAGCCAAGTTTTACTATAGTATTCTTTGTACTTTAAATTTTTTCATGCAATACCTTCTTACCCAAATAAAATAATATTAACCCTTTAAAGGAGTCCTTTCTCTCCAGTTCCTGAATGTAATGGTAAAACAATTAATTGCAGCTCCTATACTGACAGATGTTTCACATAGAAATATGCTCTTTACAGCTGGGTTTCCCGTCTCATGCTTCTGCTATGAGAACAACATAACACAGGTAGCCACTGTCCCTTTAGCTTGGGTCTCAGAATGAGATGTGTGGAACAAACCCAAACGATTCCTGCAGCCTCGAGTTAAGCCCAGCTAAATCTCAACTGACTCACAAATTCGTGAAGTAAGAAACACCAATGTCTGTTGTTATGAAACATAAGTTTTTTTTTTTTTTCCAGTGTGGGGTCCAAAGGACAACTTATTTAAAACAAAGGTGACAAGGTGTGAGGAGGAGGAAATATGGAGAACAATTCTAATATAAAAGCACATAGAAGCATCTCAATTTAAAAAAAAAAAAAAGGTAATGAAGGAAGTTACATAAAAACTGCCGACTTCAATAGATTATATACATCAAAAACTTACAAAACAGCATTTCAAGGAATGTTAGTTTTTTTTTAAAAAGTAAACTAGTTTTTGTTACAAAAAGTTAAAGCTACAAACTTCACAGTTTTAAGTTATACATCAGGAACACCATTTAAGCTATTTTTTCCCCCAAGTTGGTCCAAGTATGAGCTGGTGGAAGAGATTTTTTTTCAAACATAAACAAGAACATGATTGTAATATTATCCTGATAAAAACATAAGCATAGTGCTTAAGAAAGGATGGGGTTAGGGATGGACTGGGTAGGAATGATTTTTCAGTAAATAAGGAGCTGCAATCTTTAGAGGCAACATGGTATGCTAGAAAGGGCACTGGAGTAGAATCAGAAAACCTGGATTTGAACCCTGTCTCTGACATGTTCTAGCTGTGTGACTTTGAGCAACACAATTCACCTCTCTGAATCTCAGTTTTCTCATCTGTAAAATGAGAACAATACCTATATCTTCCAGAGCTATTTTTAATAGAAATAGGGCTATTTAGATGATCTATTACTTCATGAATGAACTTTGGTAGTTTGTACCTTTTAAGGAATCTGTCCTTTTATGTTATTGAATTTATTAGCATAAAGTTGTTTATAATATTCTATTAACATTTAATATCTGTAGGAGCTGTAGTGATGTCACCTCTCTCATTACTAATACTGGTAAGAACTACTGTGTATAAATGGCATGATAAATTTCTGACATGTGGTAGGTGTTAAATAAATGTTTCTTGGACCAGAATCTACCACTTCAAAGAGTGAAGGCAATAGTTCTTAAATTTCTTCTAATTTTTTGTTTTATGTTTACCTAGCCAGCCAGCCAGCAATTCGTTCATCTATCCAATTGGTGTTTGGGGGAAGGGTCAAAGAGGAAGACAGAGATATGCTTTGAAATTACAGAGAGGCAAGTAAAATAATCTTAGAGGATTTGAGATTTTTTATGACACAATTATATGTGCTATTGTTTCTTGGAAGCAGAAAATATGTTAGAGTCTCAAAATTCTCTGGAAGCTTGAGTCACAAGTGCTCAAGCAATGACCAAAGCTCAGTCCTCAATAAAAGTAAGCTGATATACCTTGAATTTAGTATTCAAGGAAAAAACGACCAGGACTTGCTCCTCTCCCTTTCTGTCACTAGAAAACAAATACACTTTTGTCAGGAAATTTATCCAAAACAATCTAGCTTCAGGTCAAAGGGCTCTGTCTAGCCAGAACAGTGAGCAATCTACTTTGTTGGACCAGCATATTGAGTGCACACATACTTGAAACAAAATATACTCCAGATCAAAGTTCATGACCAAAGAACATTTATGAGAAAGAACCAAATCTTCTTTTACTTAGATTGGGCCTTGGATGGAAGAAAACAGGCATTCCCTTCCTCTTTGGCCAAGGGCAAAGTCCTTTGTTTCAAAAAGAAAGAGACAGGTGGAAGGAGTGAGGGATGCACACTGGAAGCTTTTATTTTTTTATTTTTTATTTTTTGTGCATGGTCTGAGACTTGAACCCAGGTCTCCCACATGGAAGGTGAGCATTCTACCACTGAACCACCAGTGCACCCTGAAGCTTTGATTTTTAAAACTCACTTGACTTGACTGCTAATTCAGCTGTTTACTAACCCAAAAATGCCAGTTAGAATTATACAGTCTGGAGACACTAGCTTGTTTTTTTTGGTTCATGGTCTGGGAATCAAACCCAGGTCTCCTGCATGGAAGGCGAGTATTCTACCATTGAATGACACTAAGATTTTTTGAGGTGGTTTGTTACGCAGTATCACTGTGGCAATAGTCAATGGACACATGAAGGTACTCTTTGTGATAATTCATTAATCTGTACTTTCGGTTTGTAGTCTACCATTTCACAATAAAAAATGGTAAAAACAGTATACACATTTTAACTTATACATATACTAATTGAAATTAAATTAAATGCATCTTAAACCCTGAAACTGAAAAGCAATTTTCTTTACATTTTGGCATATCCTATTTATATCTGCAGATGGATAGGTTTTTGGTTAAGCAGAAAAACTTAAAATATATTTTGAATAGATTTGTACAAAACATTAAATAATTTACAATTAGTAACTTAAAGTTACTATCCTCATTTGGGATAGAATGGGGACTTAATATTTCAGTTACTTGACTTAAAATGAAAATAATTTCCTCTAATTCTAAGTGTTATATAGTATAATCACTAACAAAATATCATTGAAACTATAACATATAAAACACTCTACCTTACAGCAGCTAGCTGTTCACCAAAATCCATGTCTTCTTCATTATGGAAAACATAGATAAACTATATTTCCAGCCAGTGAAAAGTGACTTGGGTCACTGTTAAATAATAAAGAATATGACTAGTCTTTGTCCCCAGTTCTCAGAAGATACCTAATAAATCTCTGGACTTTTTCCTAAGTGACAGGAGCATCTTTGCTACTCATGATGCCCTGCCTGTCCCCGACACCTGATACTTTATACTAATGAGATGGTTCAGGGTAGGGTCTGCCACACTAGTAGTCTTAGGGTGGGGGGGCTGGCTACACCATTAAGACCGACCATGGGATTGGAGGACTGAGATTTGGTACTTAATGTTAAGGGAAAGGAGGGAGGCTAGAGATCGGGTTCAACCATTGATAAGATCAACCACATATAATATATATATATATATATATATATGCCTCAATAAAAACTCTGGACACAGAGGCTGGAAGCTTGGGTGAACATCCCCAGTTGGTAAAACACAGCTGTGCCAAGAGGGTGAAGCATCCTGACTCTGTGAGAAGAGAACACTTGAAGTTTCACCTTTGAGACCTCACCCTATGTATCCTTTTCTTTGGTTCCATCTTATTTGTTTTCTTTTTGCTATAATAAACTTTAATGTTAAGTATAGAGCTTTCCTGAGTTCTGTGAGTCATTTTAGTAAACTGTCAAACCTGAGGGGGTTTAGGAACTGCCAGATTGTAGTCAGGTGGTTAAAAGTGAGGTTGGCCCTGGGTACCCCTGAACTTGTGCCTAAAAGAGGACTTGAAAAGGCAGTCTTGAAGAGGACTGTGCCCTTAAAATGGTCTAACTATTAGGTAGTTAGTAACCGAACTGTAGTATGACCACTTTCAGGCCTGGCCCATAAAAACCTTACATGTATTCACTGACCCTTCCAATTGACTGGGATGGCAATCCAACGTAACTTTGGCTTCTATATTTTAAAGACAGTAGGGCTAAAGTCAACCTCTGGTGATTGTTTTAGGAATGAGAAATTACTATTGTGTTTATGATGCTATGTATTTGTGAATCTATTTATCACAGCACCTACAATTACTATTATAAAGTCACAAATAATTCAACTGCCCACTTAAAAGCAGACTTGTTATCGCAAGTATCATGACAGGAAAATATATTTTAAATAAAATTTTACAGGCAGCATGAGTTCCAAATAGGTTAACTCTACTAGAATTTAAGGTAAAAATATATTCAATTCATATTTTCTTCATACCTATGTAAATAACAAATGAATATAATCATGTTGGATCCTATGCTTAAATGAAACTTAGGTTTTCTGACTTTACCTAATAAATTACAAACTTTTGAAATAATTACACATAAAAGCTGGTACACTGAGCTAAAATATAATCACATTCTCTTACCACCTGTGCCATGAGAAGGAGCAATCTGTTGGATTGAAGACGATGCAAACTTGACAGGAACGCTGTAAACCTTCTGGGTAAAGGGCCCTGGAATTTCATGTCCACGATCTTCAGCATTAATAAAAATCTCAGATGAAAACATAGTTTTTTCTGGACTTTCTGTTGTTATCTGAGTTACTGCATCAGATGATAATTTTCCAGAGAAGGCAGAAAAAGGGGTCTTAATCTCCTCTGGTGACCTGAATACAAAAGAGAAAGGATGCAGCAGGTTACATTCTTGACCTACAAATACCACAATCTCTTTCTAAAAGTGGCTTCAAGGAATATTTAAGTAGCAAAAAAGACTATTTTGTGGAAAGACATCAACCTCAAAAGGCTAAGGCAATTTCTATGTACCCTTTGGTGTCTATCTCTAGATACTTATTATAATTTGACTGTGTATATTACTTTTATTCATTTTAAAAACATATTACAATTTGAACTTAGAATGCTAATATACAATTCATCTGAGGAAAGAGTACTTATAAACTGAAGTGAAAAGACATTCTTTTTTTTTTTTTAATTATTGGAAGTCTACCCTAAAGTAGAGGAATGTACTATGGCTTAGAGTACACACAGATAAATAAGAACTGGAGCTTTCCCATAAGGAGTTCTCCTCTGGGAGAAACAGAGGTCTTCGAGGTTGTAAGCAGATATTAAAATTATAGAAAATCCATCTTAAAACAAAATGGCGGGGGTACAAGGGTGGTTCAGTGATAGAATTATTGCCTGTCATGTGGAGACCTGCGTTTGATCCCTGGCCCACGAACTCCCACCCCTACCAAAAAAAAAAAAAATCCCACAAAAAAACTAAAAGCAAAATGGCATAAATAAATGATTGAATAAATAACTGGGGAGAAAAGACAAATCTTGTTTACAGAAGAATAACAAATACTATAGCAAAGATACCAATGCTCACTCCTCCCCTGGGCAGGTGAAGCTTATTTCCCCCCTACATCCCTGTCCCTTAAGTACAAGCTGGACATAGTGACTGGATTGCAAAGAATAAAGTTTAAAATGAGAAAAACAGTAACTTTAGAGAAACCTGGCAAACTCTGTCTTATGCAAGTGTTTAAGGTTAATGTCACAAATGATGACGTGGATATCATGTATACCTAACTATAATGTAATGAGAAGGGCATTTTATCTCTGTTGGACTCTTCCAAAACCTACAGCCCCAGTCTAACCATGAGTAAAAAAAAAAAAAAAAATCAACAAACCCAAACTAAGGGATATTCTACAGAATACCTGACTTTAAAACTGTCAAAGTCATGAAAAACAAGGAAAGAATGAGAAATTGTCAAGGAACAGAAGAGACTAAGGAGACATGACAATTAAATACAATATGGTACTCTGTATTGAATCCTGGAACAAGAAAATGGCATGAATGAAAAAACTGGTGAAATCCAAAAAAATTTTGGAGTTTAGTTACTATTACTATACAAATGTTGTTTCTTAATTTTGACAAATGTACCATGGTTATGTAAGATGTTAACAATAAGAGACAGTAAGTGAGGGATATACAGGAACTTCACGTTTGTAACTTTTCTATAAACCTAAACTTATTAAAAATAAACTGTATTTAAAAAAATGGAGTTAATACTGTACTGTTGGAATAGTATTACAAAAACAAAATAACTTGTAGATCTCTACTCTCTGCCTACCATTTATTAACTGAAAAAGACAATTATGAGAAAAGAAAATAATATGCCTATCTTATGTGCACGCATGCTTCTTGCTCTCTCTCACTACAAACATATACACAGTGTGTGTCTGACTTCCTATCAAGATGATTTACCATAGGAATATAAGGAGGTAAGGCCAGTTAGCATCAGAAACTAACTGAAGGAGTTTCCACGATCAGAATAGCAAAGTAAGCCTTCCATGGCTCTTTACCCCCAAAGAGGCTTTAAAAAACAAATGAGAGAGCCAAGAATGAGAGAAAAGTTCAGCCTCTGACATATATCACCGGCCTCCTCTCACTTTGTTCTTGTGGACTCCCTCCCTCTGCTCTGCTTGCTGCACAAAACACCTTCCACCAGGCAACTTTTCAGCTTCATACACATTGCTCTCTCCAAAGAAGAGGGAAAGAGGTATGGGCCTGCCTCACTGAGAACTAAACATAGCCCAGCGAAAGACTCACTGAGGGAAACCTCATTGCTCTATACAAAGCACCAGCCAAACCAGAAAGGTGATTCTAGGAGTTAGCCTGAAAAAAAAAAAGTACTGTTGAGGTTTTTAGCTTTAAGGTATCTTAGGGCAAATTTAATATTTTTATTTTTATTTTTATTTTTCTTATCAGAAGTGACCAAATTATTATGGTAAGACCTCAGAGACCAAATCTTTGTCTGGTCCTTTCTCTACCCCCTTCCCAACTGCTACAGTATGAATCATGTGCCCCTTATGTTGGGGTGACCAGTGATGTACTCTCCTGCCTCCTTTTTTACAAAGGAAAGTAAAGAAAATTATGTTTTTGCCATTGATTTAGCCATATGAAACATCTCATCACCCTTTTCTGGGTCCGAAACTGCTGTGTCTAGAAGTGCCATCTCATGCTTTGTATCAGCCAGCGCTGGAGAAATCTTGAATAGCTTATATACAAAATTCTTTACAATTTTTATATTATTTTGAAACTTTGCTTCTTTAGAGTTGGGGAGCACTGACCACTCCATCTCTACAGTCTGGGCTGGCAATATGCTGATCTTTTAAAATTCTTTTCCCCACCCAATTCCCCTTTTTGGTGAGGTTTCTGTGAGGTCTGCTAGGTGTGCATCCTGCAGCTTATTGGCTTAAAATGTACCCTTCTTTGGTGTGGTCTCTTTTGGGGGCAGATTGGGAGAAAGAGAAACCAATAATGCAACTGTTTTGATACTGAAAATTGACAAAATTTCTTTTCGAAATAAAGAACCAGTCCCTCTAAAAAAAAAAAAACACAAGTTCCCACTTGTACAAAGGCACCAAGCAGGTATACATGGATCTGCCTCAGGGCAAGAAAGTCCAAGCCATGTATATCTGGATCAAAGGCACTGGAAAAGGTCTGTGCTGTAAAACTGCACCCTGGACAATGAACCTACGGGCACAGAAGAGCTTCCCAAATGGAATTTTGATGGCTCTAGTACTCTCCAGTCTGAAGGCTCCAACAGTGACAAGTTTCTCAACCCTGTTGCCATGTTTTGGGACCCTTTCCACAAGAAACCCAAAAAGCTAGTGTTCTATGAAGTTTTCAAGTACAGTTGAAAGCCTGCAGAAACCAATTTAAGGCACTCCTGTATATGGATAATGGAAAGTTTGGAATGTACAGGAATATACCCTGATGGGGACAGACGGACACCCCTTCGGCTGGCCTTCCAATGGCTTCCCTGGGCCCGAAGGCCCATATTATTGTGGATGGGAACAGACAAAGCCTATGGAAAAGACATTGTGAAGGCCCACTACCAGGCCTGCTTGTACTCCAGCATCAAGATCACAGGAACAAATGCTGAGTTCATATCTGCCCAGTGGGAATTCCAGGTAGGACCCTGTGAAGGAAATGACATAGGAGATCATCTCTGGGTGGTCCATTTCATCTTTCATCATGAGGTGAAGACTGGTATGAGAGCAACCTTCAATCCTAAGCCCATTCCTAGGAACTGGAATGGTGCAGGCTGCCATACCAACCTCAGCACCAAGGCCATGCAAGAAGAGAATGGTCTGAAGTACAGTGAGGAGTCCATCGAGAAACTAAAAGCAAGCAGCACTAGTACCACATCCGCACCTATGATCCCAAGGGGGTGCCTAGACAATGCCTGGCACCTACCTGAATTCCAAGAAACCTCCAAAATCAACGATTTCTCTGCCAGTGTGGCCAACCATGGCACTAGCATCCACATTCCCCAGCCCAGAATAGGAAGGATTACTTTGAAGACCGCCATCCCTACGCCAACTGTGACCCCTTTATAGTGACAAAAGTGCTCATAATGCATGTGTCTTCTCAGTGATTCTGGTTGAGCCCTTGCAGTACAAGAATTAAATGGGCTAGACTTCCAGTAGTCAACACCTTCCTGGTTCTTCATCCCACTCCCACTTTTCCTGTCTCCTAGTTGTCCTACTAACTGTTTCTCAAAGGGCAGAATATCAAGGTCTTTTTTTCCTCATGCCCAGTTAATAACTTTTGCTCTTTTGGGCCAGAATAGAGGAGGTCAAGTTCTTAATCTCTTCAGACTCACCCCACAGCCCTTCTGATCCTATGACAGATGTTTTAGAAGACTGAGGAAGTAGTGCATTAGTGAGGAGGGAAAACAATAAGCACTGCTTCCATTTAAAACAGATGTGCTTGTCCAGTAGGTACATACTGGACAGAGTGCATCTATGTTTGGATGGAAGAGCAGGACTTTTTCTGTGAGGTTAGTTGAAGGTGAGGCAGGCCTGACTTACTCTGTAGTTAGCTGAGAATACACCTTCTCCCCTCTTCTGGTGGGGAAGTTTCATGTTTTTAAAAGATTAAAACCAACTTTCCTTTGAAGTGGGAATTAGTAGAGAAGGAAGGGTTTGGGAGATTTAAGGAAAATCTCTTGCTGTTATACTTTGCTAACATGAGGCTAAATTGCCCTAGCCTGAAGACAAACCTCAGAGTATTAACTGATGGACAGCCCTACCTCAAGAAGAAGAAAAAGTTCCTACTGCTTTGTCCTCCATTTATAACACAAAGCAGAGTAGTATTTTTATATATAAATGTAAAACAATAACAAAGCTATATATATGGATGTATGGATATGTGTGTTTTTCTGAAGGGGAAAACCATTCTAATTACAAGGTGCCAAATTTGATACAAGAAGTCTGGTTAGAAAATTAGGATCTCTTATTTCTCTAAGGAGTAGGGGTGGGTGAGGTATTGCTTGAAAAGTTGGCTATCTGGGGATATTATTCACTCCCTACCACTTGGAGTTTTATTGTGCTCTGCCCACCATTCTGAAGGAAGTTGGTAATCGGTCTGATAATAGGTGGAGGCAGGTTACTCCGAGTAACAGTCACGTGAGCCTGATGGCTCTGATTTAAAAGACACACATATGCTTACATACAGGGGTTTAACAGTACGAGTTGGCTGGTCAACTTAAGCTTTATGTTCCCAACAAGGGGTACTGGGGTTATTTTCTGGTAGGAGTCACTAAAGCAATCCTGTGGATATATTAAATTAAAAAAAAAAATCAAATTTAGATTTTAATCATTTGTAAGGTTTCCACATCTTTCTGTTTTACAGAATTGCTTGTTGGCTTCAACTGTCTTCTTCCTATCTTTGCCCTATGAGGAAATGGAGAAGGCCTGGAGTCACACAATTATAATTATTTATTCTGGTTTCATTTTCTGTAAGTTTAAGATACTCTTTTCCTTTAACAATTCTGAAGAGTTATCCTTTTATAATATAAAAACAGGGTGGGCCATGGTGGCTCAGCAGGCAGAGTTCTCATCTCCCAGTGTCTGCCCATGCAAAAATAAACAAACCTGATCTTAATTCCTACATTTATCCTATTGCTCTATGGTTATTTTTATGCTGGCTGCAGAAAGTAAGTAGTGGTTTTCTCTTGCCACAATGACTTATAATTGCCATGTACTACATGTTCACAGATAATTCTTCATTGTAAACAGCTTGTAACTGCCCAGAGCAGCTATTATAAATCAAGCTAACACTTATAAGAAAAACAAAACAAAAAACAAACAAGAGATGGCAGAATATTCTCTCTTAATGTTCGGAAAGTTGGGTGAAGGAATGCAGTAATAGGGCAAGTGCAAAAACAAGAAAAAGCAACTTAAAAGTGGAAGGATCTCACGGCACCTTGGCTAGCCTCTAATCAGTCCTTCACTGGCTCTGCACAGAGCCAGCCTGTGTGCTCCCCATGTGGGTTCCTGGTCCTGGAGAAAGCAGAGTAACCCTCATGCATAGCTGGCAGCATGTATGTCTGGCTAATCAGTCTAGTGGCAGCCTGAAAGAATGAATTAGGACATTCATTACAGGCTTGCTAGAGCAGAACTTGCTCTTTGTGGGAGAACACTGTGGGAGAACAGTCAAATCACAGCTACCTGGGGCAAACGTTTGTAGGGTGTGGGACATATCTGCAGGGTCTGGGGCTATGAGGAAACACTGTTGCCTAGGGAAAAGAGATCCATGCAAACAGAGGAATTCCTAGGATCACTCAAGAATGTGTGACAAGAACAAGACGCATGCACAAAAGAACCGAGAGAGAGCTCTGTTTTTGTATCAGGTTATTCTCTATACTTATTGTTAGGACAGCTAAGCTCTGAAGGAGAGCACTAGTACAGGCCAAGCTGCAAAGACTAGAGGGGTGATTTCTTTTTCTTTTACACTTTTTGTTACTGTCATTATTAGGTCCTGGTATCAAATAAAATTGGTCATAACATTAGTTGTATACAAGCTTAAGGAAGAGACAACTCAGCATCCAAATTTCAAGGATAACACATCAACATACCAAATGCTGTATCAAAAATGTGCAAAACACATAAAGAAACAGGAAACAATGGCTAACACCAACTAGGAAGACCAGATCTTAAAAAGACTTAAAAAAACTGGTCCTCAAAAACATTCAAAGAGCTAAAGGAAAACATGAAAAAATAACTAAACAGAATCAGAAAAATGACAGATGAACACAAAGAGAATCTCAGTAAGAGAGAGAAACCAAGAAAAGGAACCAAACAGAGCTGAGTCATAGTAAAAGAAATAAAAAATTTCTTACAGGGGTTCAACAGCAGACTGGAACTAGCAGAAGGAAGATCAGTGAACTTAAAGATAAGAAAATTGAAATAATCTACTCTGAGGAGCAGAAAGAAAGAATGAAGAAAAGTGAAGAGAAACTGAGAAACTTGTGGGAAACCATCAAGAACACCAATACACAAACTGTGGGAGCCCCAAAAGGAGAAGAAAGAGTGAAAGGGGCAGAAAGAACATTCGAAGAAATAATAGTTGAAAACTGCAAATTTAATGAAAGTCATGAATACATACATCCAAGAAGATCAATGAACTCAAAAAGGATAAACCCAAACAGACCCACATCAAGACACAGGATAATCAAAATGTTAAATGCCAAAGATAGAGAATTCTGAAAGCCACAAAACAGAAACAATGTCTCATGTAAAACAGGAGGTGGAATAAGACTAAATGTTAATCTCTCCAGGAAAACCATGGAGGCAAGAAAACAGTGGGATGATATATTTAAAATACTGAAAGCAAAAAACTGCCCACCAAGAAGTCTATACTCAGAAAAGCTATCCTCCCAGAATGAGGGAGAGATTAAGACATCCCAGATTAAAAAAAACAAACCAAAAAAAAACCACACTGGGGGAGTTAGTCACCACTAGAGCTACCCTATAAGAAATGCTAAAGGGATTTCTTCAGATATAAACAAAAAGACACTAGACAATAGATCAAAGTTGCACAAAGAAATAAAGAACTCTGGCAAAAAGGTAATGACATTGGTAAATATAAATGACAGTACTATAGTATTTTTGTTTTATATCCCTACTTTTTATTTCCCACAGGATCTAAAATGCAAATGCATAAAAAGTAATTATAAATAAATGGTTTGTGACTGATAATGCATAGATACGTAACTGGCAACAAGAACTACATAAAGATGGAGAGGGCTGAGGGGTACAGGATCATGGTATGTATATGTTATTGAAGCAAGTTGGTATAAAACCATATGAAAATGTTATAGATTTAAAATGTTAAGACCCACAGTAACCACAAAGAAAATACTGGAAAACTATGCACCGAAAGGAAAAAAAAAAAAAAAGCATTCTAAATGGTTTGCCACAAAAAGTGAGCAAAGAATAGGAATGCACAATTCTTGATGTAAGTGTCCAGGTGGCCAATAGGTTTAACAAAAGATGCTTACTATTATTCACCATTAGGGAGATGCAAATCAAAACCATGATGAGATGACTTCTCACATCTACCAGAATGGCTATAATTAAAAATAGGAAAGTAATAAGTGTCAGTTAGGATACGGAAAAATGCAAGTTTTAGTACATTGTTGGTCGGTATGTAATTTATCATGCAGCCAATGTGAAAAACAGTTTGGTGGGTCATCAAAAAGCTAAACACTGAATTACTAAATGACCTGGAAATCTTACTTCTAAGTATTTACCCAGAAGAATTCAAACCAGGAACTTAAGACAGATATTTGTATACCAATGTTTATAGCAGGATTATTCTCCTTCCATGAGTGGAAGCAACCCAAGGGTCCATCAAAAGAAGAACTGACAGACAGAATATATATATAATACAATATTATTCAGCCATATAAAGAAATGAAGCTCAGATGCAGGCTATCTACATAAAAGAATCTTGAGGTCATCATGTTAAGTGAAATAAGTCAGATGTAAAGGGACAGATATTGTATAATTACACTTATATGAAATAGAGTATACAAATACACAGAGACAGTAGTAGACTATAGTTTATTTGTGCAGGGGTCGAGGGAAAAGGGAAGTTAATGCTTAATGGATGTAGAGTTTCTGCTTAGAGTGACGAGAAAGTTCTGATAACAGAATCTGCCTAGATGATTTCCCCCCATAGGACATTTCCTTATTGTTGAGGTGGAACAGGAGGCTGGGAGGTGGAGCCAGAAAAGTAGAGTAAAATTTTCTGCATCAGTCATGGCCCTAAAGGAGGCCAAGTTCCACTAGATGAAGAGGCCTGGAGCAAACACATATTAGGTCTTCCACTGCCAGATTTTGAAGCCTAGGAGGGCTACTCCCAAGAAGAGGTCGTGGGTCAGAAAAACACGAAATCACTTGTAATCCCCAAGTACTTAGGAGATAAATTTCCATTAAGAAAGTGTAACCACAACAAATATTGGCTAGTCTCCCCTTAAAACATTTGCCATACTAGAAAGTTGCAAGGGCTGGGAGTTTAAAGAGCTATTTCAAACATCTGAAAGTTAGAACTGAATATCCCATAGTATTCAATTACTGAAGAATCAAAGACCTGTCAGAATATAGTACAAAAATCCAGAAAGGTCATGTCTAATGAACCAAGACAAATCAAAAGTGCAATGAGTCAACACAGCCTTCAATTCAGCTCTTACCTAGTTACATTTCTGAAATGACTTAGGTAATTAGCCATTCTATCTAATTAACAGAAAAAGGGTATACCATCTACAGTGGAAAGTAACATCACCCTCAGTCTCCATGATTCTTTTATTCAGCGCATGATGAAAAATTATCAAATATATGAAGCAATAAAAAATCACCAAAAATTGAGAGAAATAACAGACAAGAAAAATTGATTCACAAGGAATTCAGACACTGGAGTTAGCAGAGAAGGACTTTAAAATAACTATTAAGACGCTAATAGAGCAAAAGATGGGGGACAGTGGGTAGAAAGATGGAAAGCCTCAAGAGAAAACTGGAATCTATTTTCTTTTAATCATATGAATATTTTAGAATGAAAAAAAAACAACCAATAAACTCAAAGAAGATCAAAAGCATTAACCAAATTAAAAGGAAAAAGAATGGAATAAACAGGTGAGAGCATAGAAGACTCATGGGACACAATTGTATAATGTAACGGATATGTAATTTCATTTCTAGGAGAAAAGAAAATACTGTAGAAACTTCCGAAGAGTTAACGGAAAAGAATTTTCCAAAACAGATAAAAGGCTTTCCAGGCTGCCTGGCCTAGTACCTAGTGCTAGACCAACTAGGTAGAGATCTCTGTCTGGTGCTAAGGCAAGTTCTACTTCCTTGAGTACAGCCAAACTCTGCTATGTCCTACACATCTGCACCTCCAACCTGTGCCCTCAAAGGTTGTGTTTAAGGATACTAGGATGATCCTCTTTTCCGCATCAAGCTTGAGCACGCAAAGGACAAACATATGGGAAAGGACTGATGTAGAATATGGGGAAAGACATCTCTTCAGAGTAGAATATGGGGAAAGACATTTCCAGTAGGGAAAGCTGCTGACGAATAAAGATGCATTATGTTGTCTTGTCCAAAAAATATTTTTTTAACCCACCAGGTTAGAAAGCACAGTGAACACAAATGAATAACAAAGAAAAATCACCCTTTGGACCATCAGAACTTAACTGCTGAAAACCCAAAATGGAAGGAAGGGAGGGAGAGAGGGAGGAAATTGTTCAAAGTAACATTAAGTTTTGTAGGGATATATAAAAAGTAGAACATAAATATATGGTAACAAAAGCACAAATAGAAGGAGGGGTAAAAAGTGTTAAATTGTAAAGACTCTTCATTGCATATAAAGTGTTAATAGTACTGATTAAGGTAAACTGTAAAGCCAAGGGAGCATATTATAATGTCTAGGATAACTACTAAAAGTTTTGGAAAGAAAACAAAAGCATCTTTATAATTCACAGTATATATATTCAGGGTCTAATGATATATCTGTTGCCAGTGTGGGCTACCTTGTCATGTTCTCTTGATTCAATAACAGATGGTTCCATAACTATTAAAGCACTTAACTGCTTCTGGGCACAGGAGAGAACAGTTCCAAACTGAACAGATGTCTTTCCCCATATTCTACATCAGTCCTTTCCCATATGTTTGTCCTTTGCGTGCTCAAGCTTGATGTGGAAAAGAGGATCATCCTAGTATCCTTAAACACAACCTTTGAGGGCACAGGTTGGAGGTGCAGATGTGTAGGACATAGCAGAGTTTGGCTGTACTCAAGGAAGTAGAACTTGCCTTAGCACCAGACAGAGATCTCTACCTAGTTGGTCTAAAAGGTAGAAAAAAATATAATAAAAATCCCAATAGAGAGAACCCAGAAGAGAAGGAAGACCTCAGCACATGGTACCACGTGTCCTGACATGTGGCACAGGACCAAGGATCACCAGCAACCAATCTTCAGGAAGAAAACACTGCTTTGATGATTCCGTAATATTGATATTTTCACAGCCTCGAACTCTTCAGAGGCTCCATGAAATGCTAGATATAGAGAAAGAACTGCTAAAAGAAAAAATAAATGAAGCTTTGATTCAGGATTCTCGAGAACAGAAGGAAATATTGGAAAAATGTCTGAAAGAAGAAAGGCAAAGAAATAAAGAGGCATTATTATCTGCTGCAAAGGTATTTCCATCTGTAATATTGAGTTTCCTTCTTGAGAAAGAGACAATGAACGATGCAGTGTTAAAAGCCATAAAAGAAAGAAAAAAATTGGAAAAAGTCTATGCTGAAGAAAGGGAATTATGGAAGACCAAACATGTGAAAGATCAAGAAAAATTATCTGAGACAATTAAAAAAGCTGTACACCATCAAGGCAGCAATAATAAAAGAGCAGAAGCAAAATGGAAAAGCTGTGGAAGAGGCAGTGTAAAGAACAAGAGATGAATTGATAGAGTATATAAAAGAACAGAAAAGGTTTGATCAAGCCATTCACCAGAGAAACCTGTTCAGTTTGGAACTGTTCTCTCCTGTGCCCAGAAGCAGTTAAGTGCTTTAATAGTTATGGAACCATCTGTTATTGAATCAAGAGAACATGACAAGGTAGCCCACACTGGCAACAGATATATCATTAGACCCTGAATATATATACTGTGAATTATAAAGATGCTTTTGTTTTCTTTCCAAAACTTGGAGAATTGACGTCCAGTTCAAGGAAAAGCCAATTCAATATTTAGATCTAAAAAGTGACCTAATTTATTTTCTTTGGTTTTCTCCTTTATTATTTTAGTCATAATTGTAACAGAAAGTATGTTAAGACTCCAAAGCCACTGAAAACTGTCACATTATCAAAAGTTAATTAAGTAAACTTTATTGCCTCTGGCGGTCTGTGTTACTGAATTTGGCAAAAGTAGTAAATATTTTTACTTACTGCTTCATTATGACTCTTGATAAGATGCTAAAATGTAACCATACATTTATTTATGAGGATAGAAATTGCACAGATTTCAACATCACCTATTTATGTATGAAACTTAGATATAAAAACTGCTATGATAGAGAATCATTCTGATACTACCAAACTTTTTTTCTGCAGTTAGATCTTTGTATTTTCATTGGCCTACTGAAGACAGATAACACAACTAGAAAGTACTAAAAATTATTATATTAATTCAACTTTGATCTGAGATACCACCTAAACCAAAGGCAGGGTGCTTGTGATATATGCGTATTTCATATTTCTGCTCTTCAAAGGCACTCCAAATCAACAAAGTCATTTTTCTTATGAATCAAATCTTGAACTTAATAAGAGACTATAACTAAGCCATTGATAGGAATTTAGATTCAAATGTAAGCCATATGAAGTCTTTTCCAAGTACTTCAGAACATATTTAATTTGAGCAGAGTGCAAAGTATATTTAAGACCAGAACTAATAGTTGTCATTACAAATATATGTAAACATTTTTTCTTATTTGCTGAAATGCTTCAACTTTCATAGGCTTTGTACTTTTCTGGAGTTTCTAACTTAATAAAAAGAATTTCAAAAACTTGAAAAAACCCAACAGAGATAACATAGAATAAAAATAATTGAGCAATTTAAATAACATAGGACAAATGAATATAAACTAGCAAAGCTTAAAATCAACTATCTAAAAATTATTATATAATTATGTTAACTGTAAATGGACTAAATACCCCAATTAAAAGACAAAGAGTAACAGACAAGTTAAAAAAGATTAAGATCCAACCATATTCTATTTACAAGAGACACACTTTAAATATAAAGTCATAGGTTGAAAGTAAAAGGATGGGGGAAAAATGCTACACAACCAACCAAAAATAATCTTCCCTTTCTCTTTTCCCTCCCCTGGCTTTTCATTTTTCCCTTTCTGAACAAACTTAAAACTATTAGGTGGGCAGTACAAAATGGGGACCTGTTAGGGATAGTGCAACAGTGGCCCAAATCTAAATATAAAAGGCTTATCAGGGTGAGGAAGGTGCCCATGTAAAGAAGTGTCACAGCACAGGGTATCAAAACAGAGTGAGGGAAATATCTCCATAGAGGTATGGCCTGGTGTTCAATATCAGATACTGATCAGGATGAGGTAGGCTTTCACAAAGAGGCAGGCCCAGCCTAGACCAGACAGTCAGACTGCAAGTAGAATGAGGAGGGTATCTAAACAGAGGGGCAGTCTGACATGCAGTGGGAGAGCTAGACCAGAGTAAGGAAGATATTTACAATTAGAGATAGCCAGGTTTGAGCCCCTGCAAGATGAGAAGGGTATTAAACAGGGGTAGGAAATGGCAAGTCAGAGCTCAAGCAGGGTGAGAAAGGCACCCACCACAGTCCAACCTAAAGTGTCAGAGTCCAAGCAGGGTAAGGAAGACATACATGGAAGTAGGTGTTCAATAGGGTGAAGTTAGAGCCTAAGTGGGTAAGTAAGGGTATCCATGTGAAGGAGAGGTGAGCAATCTGATGGAGGTTAAGTCAGAGACCAAGTGTTCATATTGAGGGATGGCCTAGCATGGAGTATCAAAAACAAATCAGGATGAAGGGGTGTGGGGTCCAAATAACAAAGTAGTCTGAATATATGGTCATGGTCAAAATAAGAGTGTGTGCCATCCTAACAGGGGAAAGGTGACAGCAGAGACTGGAACACTGACCTAAATATATAAAGAATATTAGAAGTAAGGTACCTCAATATCAGATAAGGGAGTTACAAATACAGAAACAGAAAAAAGTAGAATGAACCTTTAGGATTTGCATATATTAGTGTGAACTTATGTTTTTCAATATATATAGGTAGAGAAATGTGCATATAAAGTACAAATGTAGTTATATATGTCTTCAGAGAGAATTGGGAGCAGAGACATCCCAATACCAAGGTACATCCCTCATGTTCAAATCTGGGCTTATAAAATATCACTTTTTTCTAAAAGAAACCAGGCTTATTGGAAAAATGGCTGATTCAGAGCTGGAGAAGGAAAAGTACAAGATGTGCTTAGAATGTCTTGCTTCTGAAAGCAGCAATATGTTCATAGAGCGACTGGGACATGTAAAAAGAAAACAGAAGTCAGCATGAAGGGGAGCTTTCACTGGCCACCAAATTAGTACATTTTGAGCATCAAAAGAAATTATGATAATAACACTGAATATAATGAACATGATTTTGTACAGATATAAAATATTTCCAAATCTCATATCCAACAAAAGATGTGTATCCAGAATACACAGACTCTTTAAATCAACAGTTAAAAAAATCAAACAATCCAACTGGAGAAGGAGCAAAAAACCCAAATCAATACATCATCAAAGAAAAATAGAGATGATAAATTAGTACATGAAAAAATGCTCAACATTATTAGCCACTAGGGAAATGCAATTAAAATGACAGTAAGATACTATTACATACCTATTAAAATGGCTAAAATTTAAAATACTAACAGTACCAAATGTTGGTGAGGATGTGGAGAAACTAGATCACTCATGCATTGCTGGTGGAAATGTAAAATGGCACAACAAGCCTGAAAAATAATTTGGCAGTTTCTTATAAAATTAAACATACCTTTAACTTTTCAGCCCAGCAATCACATGCCTGGGCATTTATCCTGGAACAGAGTATCTCAACCATGCTGACATTAAGGACCAAATAATTTTTTGTTGAATGGGTTCTGCCCTGTGCATTCTATGATGTCTAGCAACATCCCTGACCTCTACTCACTAGATGTCAGCAGGAAACCCTCTCCCTACTTGTGACAATCAAGTAAATCTTCAGATATTTCCAAATGACCCCTGGGGGACCAAAATCATCCCTGGTTGAGAACTGCTGTCCTGGAGAAATAAAAATATACATACATACAAAAACAAGTATATGAACATTCATATATCCTTCAACACATAAATGCATAAACAAACTATAATGCATCCATACAATGGGATACTATACAGCAATACAAAATGAACTACTGATATATAGAACAATTTGGATGGATTGCAAAGTCATTATGCTGAGTAGAGAGCCAACCTCAAAGGTTACCTGTATATATGATTCCATTTATATAACATTCTCAAAAATAAAAATATTATCCAGTAGAACAGATCAGAGGCAAAATGGGAGGGTTAGACCAGAACAAGGTAGTGCAATGGAGTTTCTTTGTGGTAACAGAACATTTCTGTATCTTGATTATGTTGGTAGATGAATCTATACATGTGATAAAATTTCACAGAACTATGCATGCAAGTATTAAAAAAACCTGAGTGCATGCAAAAACTGGTGACATCTGATAATGGTCTGCAATCTAGTTAACGGTGTTGTGCCAATGCCAATTTTTTGGTTTTCATAATGTATTACAGTAATGTAAGATATTACCAATGGGGAAGGCGGGTGATGGATACCCAGGAGTCCACTGCTCTGTTTCTGTAACCTCTTTGAATCTATAATTTTTTTTCAAGGTAGAAAGTGGTGAAAAAAGACAGTAATAGATTATAACTCATTGAATAAAATAAGAAAGCATGATTCTGCACAGGCAAAAAAGAACAAATAAATAAACTGAAAGTTTACTTAGGTATGAGATATTTCCATACATTCAAAGTAACTCCCCACAATATAATTAATTATGAAGGGGAAAAGTACACTGCAAAAACCAGACAGACACCTCTTATTCAAGTAAATGATTAAAGTAATCATTGTCAGTAGTGCAACAAAGGAAAACTGTGAGGCAGCTGATAGGAAGCAATGAGAAGCATTCAAAGTCACTCTGTGATATTCCCACCAAAAACGGCGAATTTAAATCTAATAATAAGGAAACATAGAAACTCAAATTGAGGGACATTCTACAAACAGACCTAATAAAAGCATCAAGGTCATGAAAAGTCAATGAAAGATTAAAGAACTATTTCAAACTAAAGGAAATTAAAGAAACATGGCAACCAAATTCAACAAGTAATTCTGAACTGCCTCCTCTTGTTTAAAAAAAAAGTTGGACAAATGGTGAAAACTGAATGGAGACTGGAATGCACCAATATTAACTACCTGATTTTGACAGCTGTATTGTGATTATGTAGGTGAATGCCCTTTTTAAAGAAAATAACATATTACATGAGATGGGGCAGCAGATCAGCAACTAACGCTCAACAGACTGAAGAATAAATATATTCATTGTACAATACTCCCAATTTTTCTATAACTGTTTAAAAAATCCAAATAAAATCAAATGGAAAAATAGACAAATCTACAATCAGAGCTGGTGAATAACATACTACTCTCGGATGCTGATTAAAAAAGCAGACAACAATTCAGTGAAAATGACGATCCCAATAACACAGTTGACCAACTGCACTAACACATATAGAATATCACATGCAACAACCACAGAATACACATTTTTTCAACTGCACATTGATCAAAATAGACCAAACCATACAGCAATTCTCAACAAATTTAAATACACTGCAGTCATTTAGAATGTAATCTCAATGACCATAACGGAATTGACTAGAAATAAACAATATTTTTAAAACTCCCATATATTTAGGAATTAAAAAACACATTTCCAGGGCGGGCAATGGTGGCACAGTAGCAGAGTTCTCACCTGCCACGCCGGAGACCCGGGTTCGATTCCCAGTGCTTGCCCATGCCAAAAAAAAAGAAACACATTTCCAAATAATCTATGGGCTGAAAAGAAGGTATAACAGAAATGAGAAATATTTAGAAATGATGATGAAAAACGCTATTAAAAATACATATATTGGGCGGGCCGCGGTGGCTCAGCGGGCAAAGTGCTTGCCTGCTATGCCGGAGGACCTCGGTTCGATTCCCGGCCCCAGCCCATGTAACAAAATACGGAGAAACAGAATACAATAAAAACAAGAAAATGTTTCCCTTTCTTCCTTCCTTCCTTCCTTCTATCCTTCCTTCCTTCTCTCTGTCTTTCCTTTAAAAAAAAAAAAAAAAAAAAAAAAAAAAAATACATATACATTAGAAAAGGGGGAAAATTCATGAATACTTTACTAGCATCAAAAAAGGTGGAAAAACAACATCAAACTAAAATACAAAGCAGAAGAAAAATTATAAATTATTTTATAAAATTATAAAAGCAAAAACAAATAAAATAGTGATTACACACTAGAGAGGATCAATAAAACAAAATTGTTAAACCCCTAGCAAGACAGAATAAGCAAAAGAGAGATAAATTACCAATATCAGACATGAAAAAGTAAATATTATATATTCAGAAATTGAAATAAAAAGAGGACATTAAGAAAATAATTTATGCCAATATATTTTGACAACTCAGAAACAAAGATAAAATTTCTGAAAAAACACTTTTCAAAACTGACACCTGAAAAAAAAAAAGCTGCAGTCATATCTATGAAAGAAATTGAATCTGTAGTAAAAACTTGCTCCAAAGAATACTCCATGCCAAGATTGCTTTTCTGGTGAATTTTGCCAAACATCCAAGAAAGAGATAATACCACTATTATCCAAAATTCAGAGAATACAGAAAGCAAAAACTTCCCAATGGGTAGGCCACGGTTGCTCAGCAGGCAGAGTTCTTGCCTGCCATGCTGGAGACCTGGGTTTGTTTCCTGTTGTCTGCTCATGTAAACAAACAAACAAACAAAAAAAACTAAAAAAAAAAACTTCCCAATACATTTTGTGAGGTTGGTTCAATATTGATACCAAAATCTGACAAAGATAGGCAAGAAAAGAAGATTACTATTTAACATCTCCCATGAATACGGATGTAGAAATCTTAGACAAAGTTTTAGAAAACTGATCTAGCAGTAAAATATAATACAAACATTAAGCTTACATCTGGTGATCTGTACTACTACTATAGTAAAGGATCTGACTCCATTTTTGATGTTGGATCACTGACTTATTTTTATTTTTTGTATGGTCAAAATTTTGTTTTTATTTTATTTTATTTTATTTTTGGTGCATGGTCTGGGACTCAAACCCAGGTCTCCTGCATCAAGGTGAGCATTCTACCACTGAATCACCCATGTACCCCAAACTTTTGTTTTTAAAGTTACCATGTAGCTAGGGTTGAGAAGCACAGCAGCCTAACTGCTCTACATACAACCAGGCTGGTCCCATCTGCCTCCCTAGCCCCTTCTCGCTGCCACCATTCCTCCTGCAGGCTCCTCCCAATCAGCTGCCATGAGTCCCTCCTTGGGTTGTATAAAACCCAGTTCCAGACAGATTTCTTTTTAATTTTTAATTGATATATAATATATATCCCATACCATGTAATCATCCAAAGTATACCACCAATGGTTCACAATATCATCATATAGCTGTACATTTATCATCACAATTGACTTTTTTTGGCGAAAAATAACATCTATACAAAAAACACAAAAAAGCAATAAATTTCAACAATTGGTTATAGAACAGATCAGAGTTTGGTACGGGTTACAATTCTACAACTTTAGGTTTTTATTCTAGCTGCTCTAAGATACCAGAGACTAAAGTAAATATTAATATAAGGATTCAGCAATCAATCATTTATTAAACCCTACCTTCTCTTTATAACTCCACCATCACCTTTGATCTTCCTCCCACTCTTTAGGGTATTTGGGCTAAGCCCATTCTAACTTTTTCATGTTGGAAGGGTCTACCAATAATATGGGGTAGGGAAATGGAACTAATACCCTGGAGAGGCTGCCCCTGTGCATTTCAGGACCTATTTGGAGGTTGTAGGTTTCTGAAAGGGACCCTAGGGCATGGAACCTTTGTAGAATCTTATATACTGCTCTAGGTGTTCTTTAGGATTGGCTGGAATGGTTTTGACAGGGTTTTGGCAAGCTATAATAGGTAGAAATGTCTAACTGAAGCTTGTCTGAGAGTGACCTCCAGAGTAGCCTTTCGGCTGTATTTGTACTCTCTTAGCCACTGAACTTTATTAGTTACACTTCTTTTCCCCCTTTTGGTCAGGATGGCATTGTTGATCCCAGGGTGCCAGGGCCTGACTCATCCCTGGCAGTCATCTCCCATGCCACCAGGGAGATTTTCACCCCTGGATGAATCACTGACTTCTTTTTAGAGACTTCTTTTTAAACCTCAACCTCCATATCTACTATACCCACAACTGGACAGGATAGTAAGAAAACTGTCCAAGCACTTACTTTGTCACCAGGAGCAAATTTATACCACCTACATGTGGAAACTTTTCCCCAGCACCACCCCATAGCCACTATACAAGCCCAAACCAGGCCTTCTGCTTTGACCAAGCCACCTTGGCCTGCTTTTACCTGCTCAGCTCTCCCTGAGTCCCCTGTATGTATATGTATTAAACTTTTTCTCTGATTCTTTTAATGTGAGAAGTGTCATATCCTGCTTCTGTGGGGTAACCATCACAAAAGACTAAAAATTAAAGACATCTCACTAAAAAGTCAATAAGGAGAATAAAATAGAATAGTAAAAGACATTTTAGTGATACAAAATGAGGCAGTAAAGAAGGAACAAAAACAGATGGGAGAAAAAGAAAAATGCAGTATAGTAGATTTAAATGAAATAATACCAATTCAATATGAATTTTTCAGAAAACAGAAGAGTGAACATTTTTCAATTTTTTTTTTGAGGCTAGAATAACTTTGGTAGGACACTTAGGGAAAAGAAGGTTATAGACCAATGTTAGTAAATTGAATTAAGCAATACATTAAAGCAACAATATAACATGATCAAGTGGGGTAATGTAAAATAAGTGTGACATTTGAAATTCAATCAGTGCATTTCACCACTTCAATAAATAAAAAGAGAAAACACATATGATCATCTCAGAGCGGGAAAAGTATTAAAGTTTGACATTCATTCATAAAAACACATGATAGGGAATAAAAGAAGTATTTGCACAGTCCTCTTGGGGAACTGGAAAGAAAGGAGGAAATATTCAACTTTCCCATTTGGAAAATTTCTGATACTCTTGCAAGCAGAGGGGACAGCCAATCCTTGATCTTGGGGTTTGCCCCTATGAAACTTATTCCTGCAAAGGAGAGGCTAAACCTACTTAAAATTAGGCTTAAGAGTCAACCCCCCAGAGAACCTCTTTTGTTGCTCAGATGTGGCCTCTCTAAGCCAACTCTGGAGGTGAACTCACTGCCCTTCCCCTCTCTATGTGGGACATGAACCCCAGGGGTATAAATCTCCCTGGTAGTGT
Organism: Tamandua tetradactyla; assembly: GCF_023851605.1. NCBI lineage: Eukaryota > Metazoa > Chordata > Mammalia > Pilosa > Myrmecophagidae > Tamandua > Tamandua tetradactyla. The sequence goes on along the minus strand of NC_135343.1, from coordinate 47,203,205 downwards.
GGGACACAAATCCCGAGATGAGCAGAGACCCAGCATCAAGAGACTGAGAAAGCCTTCTTGACCAAAACAGGGAAGAGAGAAATGAGACAAAATAAAGTGTCAGTGGCTGAGAGATTTCAGAGTCAAGGGGTTATACTTACACATTATACAGATATCCCTTTTTAGTTTACAGTGTACTGGAATGGCTGGAACAAAGTACCTGAAACTATTGATCTGTGTTCCAGTAGTCTTGATTCTTGAAGACGATTGTATAATAATAAAACTTTTACAAAGTGATTGTGAAAACCTTGCATCTGGTGCTCCTTTTATTCCCTAATCGAAATTAACTCAAAGGGAATCAAACACCTAAATATAAGAACTAGAACCATAAAGTTTCTAGGAGAAAATGTAGGGAAACACCTTTAAGACTTAGTAATAGGAGGTAGCTTCCTAAACTTTACACCCAAAGTACAAGCAACAAAAGAAAAAATTAGATAAATAGGAACTCCTCAAAATCAAATGCTTCTGCATCTTAAAAGACTCTGTCAAAAAGGTGAAGAGGCAGCCAACTCAATGGGAGAAAATATTTGGAAATCATATATCAGACAAAGGTTTGAAATCCTGTATATTTAAAGAAATCATACAACACAACAACCAATGACAAAATGGGCTAAAGATATGAATAGGCACGTTTCTGAAGAGCAAATATGATGGCTCAAAAGCACATGAAGAGATGCTCATTTTCATTAGCTATACAGGATATGTAGAACAAGATTACATGAGATACCACCTCAAACCTATAAGAATGGCTGATAATAAACCAGAAACTACAAATGTTGGTGAGGATGTGGAGAAAATAGGACACTTTATTCACTGCTGGTGGGAATGTATAATGGCATGGTTACTATGGAAGACAATTTGGCAGTTCCTTAGGAAACCAAATATCAAGTTGCTCTATGACCTGGCAATAGCACTACTCAGTATATACCCAGAAGAGCAGAAAGCAGTGAAATAAACAGACATTTGCACACTGTTGTGCATAGCAGCATTATTCACAATCACCAAAAGACAGAAACAAACTAAATGCCCATCAACAGACGAGTGGATTAACAAAATGTGGCATATAACTATGATGGAATATTATGGTATGCAGCAGTAAGATAAAATGACATCTTGAACCACATAACAAATGGATGAGCCTTGAGGACATAATGCTGAGTGAAATAAGTCAGATACAAAAGGATAGATACTGTAAAACTTCACTTTTATGACCATGGTAAAGGTAAAATTGGAGGTTTATAATATAGAATATAGGGGACTTAGAGACACATAGAAGGTAGAGATGGGTGAATGATTAGCTAATAAGGTTGAACTCAAATGTAAGGGAACAGATAGAAGTGAAGGCTGTTCACTAGTGGGACTATAAGTATTATTACCATATTGGAGGTGAACATGATTGAAAGGGGTTGTATAGACCTATGCTCAAATGATTAACACTACAAATATAAATTAATTCTTGCATGAACTATTTCAAAGGTATGATTCTTATACAAACAGTGTTTAAGTTCAGGATCTAGGGGGGAAACTATTATTCATACTATGGGCTATGTTTAACAGTAAAACACCAGTAGTACCACAACAACAGCAGGGGTAAATAATGGGGGGAAGTACAAGAGTTAAGGGGAGGTTTAGGTTTCCTATTTGGTGAGGGTGTGTTTATTAGTTATCTTTCTTGTGGGAACAATGAAATTATCTGAAATTGAGTGTGTTGGTGGACTGTGGACTTTGAACATTAGACATGATGTCTAATGAATGCAGGTGGCTTAAGGATGTACTGACTGAGAAGCAGATTAGGGAACGATGGTTTATACATATGACTGAATATTGTGCTGATACAAAAAGGAACGAAGTCGTGAGACATGTAACGTTGTGAATAAACCCATGGGACATTTGGTGAGGAAAAATAAGCCAGAAACAAAATTACTGTATGGTCTGCTTTAGAAAATGCATACAAGAAAACAAGGTCTAGATTGTAAGCTCTTAGAGCCGTCACATTTAATCTGGAAAAGTAATTATTATTTCTGGATTTTGAGAGTCTGCTTAATACATCTATAACCTGGTATTTAGAGATAAATTAATCATGTAGTGATTAAGGTAATTCAGGATACAGGGGAAAGGAAGACATTATCTGTATTTTAGAACTTCATCTACTCTTTGTGACCAAAAGAAGAAAGATTTATTTTGTCCAGAATGTAAATTTTCTGTAGCATATAATCTAACTCAACCTGCCTGGATATATCATTCAAACAATCCAAACACAGGGAGCCCAGAATAAGCACAAAAGCCTTTAATTCTGTAAAGCTTAATATAATGCCTGGACATAAGCAGATAATCAAAAAGTATTAGCAGTTTCTTGAGGGATGGAAAAAATACATATATGGAACTATTAAAACTTTACCATCAAGGAATCCCCTGATACTGTGTCAAACATTAGGGACACCCAAATCAATGGGCCATGTCCTTGATATTGAGGCTTACTCTTGTGAAGCTTATGTAGGTAGCGGAGAAGCTGGGCTATTACCACCAAATATTAGGGACACCCAAATCAATAGGCCAAGCCCTTGACCTTGAGTCCTACTCTTGTGAAGCTTATGTGTAGTGGAGAAGCTTAGCCTACCTACAGGTATGCCTAAGAGTTACTTTTGGAGGACCTCTTTTGTTGCTCAGATGTGGCGTCACTCTCTCTAAGCCCAACTCTGCAAGTGAAATCATTGCCCTCCCCACTACGTGGGACAAGATATCCAGGGATAAAAGATTCTCCCTGGCAGAGTGGGAGATGACTCCAAGGGATGGGCTTGGCCCTGGCACCACGGGATCAACAATGTCATCCTGACCAAAAGGGGGGAAAAGAAGTGTAACAAATAAGGTATCAGTGGCTGAGAGAGTTCACATAGTCAAGAGGTTACTCTGGAGGTAATTCTGATGCAAGCTTCAGTTAGACACTGCTATCTATCAAAACTTGCCAACCAAAACCATTCCAGCCAATCCTAAAAACACACTGGGTGATATATAAGAATCTACAAAGGTTCCATGCACTAGGGTAACTTTCCAGAAACCACAACCTCCAGATGGGTCCCTGGACCAGATAAGTTCTGAAATGCAGAAGGGATAGCGTCTCCAGAACATCAGATAGTTCCATCTCCCTACCCCGTATTATTGACAGACCCTTCCAACATGAAAAAGTTAGAATGGGCATAGCCCAAATACTCCTTAAGAGTGGGAGAATGATTGAAGGTGATGGTGGAGTTATACAGAGAAGGTAGGGTTTAACAAACGAGTATGACTGCTGAATCATTACACTGATATTTCTTTTAGTCTCTAGTATCTTAGAGCAGCTAGGAGTAAAAACCAAAAATTGTGGAGCTGTAACGCACACGAAACTCTGAAATCTGTTCTACAACTAATTGCTGCGATGTGCTTTGAAATTTATTGCTTTTTTGTATGTACATTATTTTTGACAAAAAAGAGAAAAAAAATTCAATTGTGAAGATAAAATATTTATTCCTTCTAGCCTCCAATGTTCCTCCTAGCAAGGAGGAAAAATCTGAGATGATGGTATGGTAGCCCATGACAAACTCTGGGATCCGTCCTGTAACTACTTGTTGAAGAGTGCTTTGAAGACTACTGCTTTTTCCTTTTTTTATGTATGTTATATTATACAATTTTTAAAAATGTCAACAATAGATAAGTAAATAAATAAATAAAGGGGGGACAAAGGGTAAAATAAATGGGGTAGATGGAAATACTAGTGGTCAATGAGAGGGAGAGTCCAGGATACAGTATGTAGAAGTTCTTTGTTCTTTTTATTTCTTTTTCTGGATTGTGCAAATGTTTGAAAAAATGATCATGGTGATGAATACAGAACTACCTGATTATATTGTAAGCCACTGATCGTACACTATGTATGGAACGTATGTGTGTCAAGATTTCTTAATTAAGAAAAAAAAAGGCAAACTAAGAATTCATGTCCTCAATCTGATAAAGGGCATCTATGAAAAACCTATAAGTAACATCAAATAACGATGAAACACTTTCATCCCCACCCCCTCCTAAAGATGGGAAACATGGCCAGAATATGTATTTGATATTGTACTGAATGCCCTAACCAGTGCATGAGGTAAGAAAAAGAAGTAACAGGCATGAAGGCTGGAATGGAGGAAGTAAAACTGCTCTGTGCCCTGGCAACATAAAGTTGTCCATAAAGATAATCCTAAGGAGCCATAAAACTCTCAGAATTAATAATTCATTTTGCAAGGCTGCAGGATATAAGGTCAATACATAAAAACAAATGTATTTGTAATAGAATCTGACTCCATTTTTTGATGCTTGACAGCTCACAGCTTTTAAATTTCATATCTCTGATCTTTCCTGTGCCTCTACAACATATATTCTGAATTAATTTTAATATTTGCTGAAATGTACCAATTAGCAAACCTCATGGCTTTTATCAAAACTGGGATGCAAATTATGTTTATACCCGGGGATCCCACTAACTTTAAACAAAACAAGGTACTCATAAATCTTACGGGAGTCACTGAACATATAAAGAGGTGAAAAAGGTATTTCTCAACTTAACCATTTGAATTATTGACTTGCCTAAATCCCCCATAGTCAAGGCACCTACTGTCATAAAATACTGTTTAGTGAGCATGGATGCCCTGACCCAATAAGTAATAAATTCAAGTAAAATGAATCCTTTGGCCCTTACAAAGTGACTTGACAAAAGGGGATGCCATGGATCATCCTCCAGTTAAAATACTTAATATGACCCAACACAAATTAAAATAAATAAAAGAAATCAGCATTTTAAATTTATGTTGATTTTTAATTTATGAGATTAAAGTTATTATGAAGACATATTTAGAGAAGGGGGTGATCATACCCCTTGTTTCTCCATTTATAAGTCCATTTAGCCTGTTCTTAAACCTGGAAAGAATGAATGATGCTTCATAGTGGATAACCACAATCTTAATGTCATGGTTGCACACATTAAAGCCCCCATACCCAATTTTTTGTTATTTTATCCAATCAACAAATGTTAAATGTTTTGCTACTTACTATAGATTTGACAAATACGTCGAGTTCAGTACCTACTTCGATAGACTAGCAAACACAGTTTGCCTTCATCTCTGAAGGGACAAAATAAATATACCTTTACCTGGGTATATCAGAAGTCTTGCCACTGTACACCAATGCTGAGACGAAAGAGATTTGGAATTATCTGACAAAGACTTGAAAGTAGTCATTACTAAATACTCCAACAAGGAAAGGTGGACACCCTAAAAGACATAAAATCTCAGCAAAGAAACAGAAGTTGCAAAAATTTTAGAAATGAAAAATGCAATAACTAAAATAAAGATGGGCTCAACAGCAAAACAAAAATGAGGGAGGAAAAAGTCAACGAATTCCAAGATAGATCAATAGAAATTATTCAATCTGAACAACAAAGGGAAAAAAGATTAAAGAAACAAGGAAACAACAAAACAGCAGAGCTTCAGGAACTGTAGGATAATACCAAAAGGTTTAACATGTATGTCAGCAGAGTCTCAGGAGAGGAGAAAGAATGTGATACAGAAAATATATCTGAAGAAATAATGGAAAAAAACTCCCCCAAATTTCATGAAAGATATAAATGTACAGATTTAAGAAGGTCAGTGAACCCCAAACAATAAGCTCATAGAAAATCATACCTAGAGACATCATAAACCTCTGAAAACTAATAGGAAAAATGAAAACTATAAAGGTACCAGATAAAAATAATACATTATTTTTGCTAAGTAAAAAAAGCCAGACCCCAAAGATTATAGCATATTGTATGGATTCATTTATATAACATTGTGGAAAAGCAAAACTATAGGGGGATAACCAACCAGTGAATTTCAGGGATTGGGGAGAGGAGGAACTGTCTACAAAGGGGAGACATGGGGGAAGTTTTATAGCAATGGAATGTTTTTATATGGAGCTGTGATGGAGGATTTGTCAAAAACAATAGAAGTGAATATCACAAAAAGTTATTTTTACAGTGTGAAAAATTTTTTAAATTAAGCAGTCTGTGAGGACAAAAATGAAATGCAGAACATTAAAAATTACAAATTCTGAAACAATTATACTTACATAATAGGGTTAAACAAAAAAAGTAAATATATAGTAGAGAATGAGAGCTATGTTTTTCACTATTGAAGAAAGAAGTTACAAGTAAGGAAAGGAAAAATGTAAAATGAACCCTGTCATTCTGGATTAGAGTATACAGTATCAATATGGACCTATGGTTAAAAATATATATACATATATATGTATATATATAAAAGATCAAATACATGTGGAAATACAGATGTGGGTGTACACATGAGTTAACATACACACACACATACACACATACACCTTTGCTCTCTTTATTAGAAGGAGCTAAAAACATTAGTACCTTCTAATTGGTAAATTCTTAGTACCAAAGAATAAATCTAGCGCTATATCTTGGTTTCAAAATACTATTCTCCAAAAAGAGAAATGAGGTCTACTTGGAGAAATGGTTCAATTCCAACATTGAGGCAGAGCATAGGAACAAACATGAAAGAGCCCCCAATAGCCAAAACTGGAACAATTTGAACAAGAAAATAAATACAGATAGTATTAGATTATAACCCAAAGAATAAAGCAAATATCCATGAATGCATACTGACATAACAAATGAAGAGATAAATAAAAGGGTGCAAAAGAGTTCCCTTTCATACAGAAGAACTCCAATTAATAAATGTAGAAGGAATGAAAGAAACAAAAACACCATTATAATATCACAGTAATAACTGTTTCAGGCAAGAAGCACTGATTGTTGCTAAAGTTAGTGATGAAAAGTTTAAGCAAAACCAGAATATCTGCATAGTCTAATATGCATATTATATTCTAAAATACTTAGTAATTACAAGGGAAAACATAATTTTACAGTGAAGAATCTTGGCATACACCACTTTAGCCAAGTGATCAAAGTTAACATCGCCTGTGATACATACCAATCATGGACTCTCAGATGTACTGGGAATGCATAACCTCAATCTAATCCTGGGAAAGCATCAGATAAAGCCAAATTGAGGAGTTTCTCCAAAATAACTGTCAGTACTCTTCAAAGACAAAACTCAGAACTTGTTACAGAGCGCAAGAAACTACTCTGTTTAGACATGACAACTAAATGCAAGGTAGGATCCTGGATTAAATCTTGAGAAAGTAAAGGGTCAATTGTGGAAAAACCAGGTGGAATCCAAATCAATCTGTACTGTAGGTCGTTTTGTACCAATGATAATTTCTGAGTTTTGATAAATGTTTTAAGGTTATATAAGGTGTTAACATAAGAGAAGCTCAAGTAAACAGTATATGGGAAATTAATTGGTAAACTGAATGCCATTCCAAACAAAATCCCAGTAGAAATGTTTGGGGGAAACTTGTCAAAATGACTCTAAGTATCATTGAACAGATGAGTGAGAATATCTAAAAGAAACTCAAGAAATAGAAGAGGAATAAGGGGTATATTATTAGCAATGAAATACCCTATAAAGCCACAATAATAAAATAGTTTGGTGCTTGGAATTAGCATTGATATATTTGACAGATGAATCAGCATCACCCTGATGTTATTTCTTGAGCACATCTGTTCATAGGGAATGTGACCAATCTCAACCAAGGTCAATGGCTTTAAAAAAATGAACAGGAAAAATATCCTTGGATTTTCTATTGTAAGCTAAGTCCTTCTCTTGGGCCTGCATTAATTTATCATAATGTCAAGACTTAGTTATTTGGCTTTAAAAGGCAGGTGAGTCAGGGCAACATTACTTACAGGAGGTTTCATGTGAGATAGCTGCTGTAGTACAGGCAGAGTAGTCAGCCCAGGCAGCGGGCTCTTATAAAAGCACAAACCAGGTAACCTCAACCCTACTGCTTTCTTCCCTTGCCTGCTGCCATGCCAACATGGATCTCCATCTTTCTATTTGGCAGGGGCCCAAGCTAGAGCCAAAACCACTCTCAGGCCTTGCTATAACCTAAGAGCTTATCATTTGTGGTTTAAGGCAGAGTTTATTCTTCCACCAATATACTACCGATCTCCTAAAATAAAAAAATTAGAATTAAGAGTGTTAAGAATTCATGAGGACTTTCACTGTTTGTGTATGACATGATCATATATTTAGAAAGTCCTGAAAAATCTACAAAACTACTAAAGCTAATAAATGAGTTCACCAAAGTCTTAAAATTGGGTAGAGTGCAATACTAGTGGTCAACAAGAAGGAGGGGAAAGTTATATGGGACATTTGGGTTTTCTTTTTTAATTTTGTTTTCTGGAGTAACAGATGTTCTTAAAATGACCATGGGATGAATACACAACTATGTGATGATATTGTGAACCACTGACTATATGTACTTTGGATGAATTGTACGGTGGGTGGAGGTATCTCAAAAAAATACACTTAAAAAAATAGTATATGGGAATTGTATCAGGCAACCTCTAAGATATTCCACAATGATCTCTGTACCTTCTGGTATCCATGCCTTTTTCATTATCCCCTTCTCCTGAGTGATTCATTTCTATAGAATAGGATGTGGCACAGGTGATAAAGATTTGGTTACAAAAAGACTGATTTCTGTTCTAGGCATTCTCTCTTGTTTTCTCATTTGCTCACTCCTAGGGACGCTAGATGTCATAGTGTGAGCTGTTTTTTGGAGAGGTCCACATAATCAGGAACTAAACCTGACTACTAGGTAGGCAGAACCCAAGAACTATGTGAGTAAGCTTGGAAAGAGATTATCTCCAGTCAAGTATTAAGATGAATCCACAACTGCAGCCAATATCTTGACTGCAAAATTGTCAGGGACTCTGAGCCAAAAGCACCCAGGTAAGCAAAACCTGGATTTCTGACCCATGGAAACTTTGGGAAAGTAAATGCTTATTGTTTGAAGCTACTATGTTTTGGGTAATTTATTACACAGCAACATATAACTAAGACAGGAATTCTCCGTACTTTTTGTGCAATTCTCAGTAAATCTAAAATTATCTCAAAATAAAACTTTTAAAAATATTTTGCGACTTCCGGAGAAGATGGCGGCTTAGTAAGACGCACGGGTCTTAGTTCCTCCTCCAGAAAAGCAACTAAAGAAACAGAAACAATACGAAACAGCTCCCGGAGTCACGACAGAGACCAAAAAGACAGCGTACCCCATTCTGGAACGGCTGAACGGGCAGGGAGAATCCGCTGCGGTGAGATACCCGAGGGGCGCACGTTTTCCCGGCCGGGGCGGCTGGCGACTGGGGTCCCCTCCACGCACGTGGCTCCCCAGTCTGACTGGGAACATTGGATAGCGGGGCCCTCCCATCACGCTTGGCGTCTCGGGCCAGCTGGGCAATTTGGACCGGCACTCCCCCAAGCCGCGGCCAGCGACCCCCGCCTCCATGCACGGTTTCCCGGGCCGACTGCCCCGCAGACAAACGACCGCCACGAGCACCACCTACTGGGCAGGAAAAGAAAAACAGAGCCCAGAGATTCCACAGAAAAACCTTTCAACCAGCTGGGTCCCACACCCAGGGAAATCTGATCAAATGCCCAGACACCAGCAGAAAGTAATGGATGATGCTCGGAAAATTGAAGATATGGCCCAGTCAAAGGAACAAACCAATAGTTCAAATGAGATACAGGAGCTGAGACAACTAATGCTGAATATACGAACAGAAATGGAAAAACTCTTCAAAAACCAAATCAATAAATTGAGGGAGGACATGAAAAAGACATGGGCTGAACAAAAAGAAGAAATAGAAAATCTGAAAAAACAAATCACAGAACTTATGGGAGTGAAGGACAAAGAAGAAAAAATGGAAAAAACAATGGATACCTACAATGGTAGATCTAAAGAGACAAGCTACAATTAGTGAACTGGAGGATGGAACATCTGAATTCCAAAAAGAAACAGAAACTATCGGGAAAAGAATGGAAAAACTTGAGCAGGGAATCAGGGAACTGAATGACAATATGAAGCGCACAAATATACGTGTTGTGGGTGTCCCAGAAGGAGAAGAGAAGGGAAAAGGAGGAGAAAAACTAATGGAAGAAATTATCACTGAAAATTTCCCAACTCTTATGAAAGACCTAAAATTACAGATCCAAGAAGTGCAGCGCACCCCAAAGAGATTAGACCCAAATAGGCATTCTCCAAGACACTTACTAGTTAGAATGTCAGAGGTCAAAGGGAAAGAGAGGATCTTGAAAGCAGCAAGAGAAAAACAATCTGTCATACACAAGGGAAACCCAATAAGACTATGTGTAGATTTCTCAGCAGAAACCATGGAAGCTAGAAGACAGTGGGATGATATATTTAAATTACTAAAAGAGAAAAACTGCCAACCAAGACTCCTATATCCAGCAAAATTGTCCTTCAAAAATGAAGGAGAAATTAAAACATTTATAGACAAAAAGTCACTGAGAGAATTTGTGACCAAGAGACCAGCTCTGCAAGAAATACTAAAGGGAGCACTAGAGTCAGATACGAAAACACTGAAGAGAGAGGTATGGAGTAAAGTGTAGAAAGAAAGAAAATCAGATATGATATATATAATACAAAAGCCAAAATGGTAGAGGAAAATATTATCCAAACAGTAATAACACTAAAAGTTAATGGACTGAATTTCCCAATCAAAAGACATAGAATGGCAGAATGGATTACAACCCAGCAATACCACTGCTAGGTATCTACTCAAGGGACTTAAGGGCAAAGACACAGACGGACATTTGCACACCAGTGTTTATAGCAGCATTATCTACAATTGCAAAGAGACGGAAACAGCCAAAATGTCCATCAACAGACGAGTGGCTAAACAAACTGTGGCGTATACCTACAATGGAATATTATGCAGCTTTAAGACAGACTAAACTTATGAAGCATGTAATAACATGGATGGACCTAGAGAACATTATGCTGAGTGAGTCTAGCCCAAAACTAAAGGACAAATACTGTATGGTCCCACTGATGTGAACCGACATTCGAGAATCAGCTTGAAATAAATCATTGGTAACAGAAACCAGCAGGAGTTAGAAACAGGGTAAGATAATGGGTAATTGGAGCTGAAGGGATACAGACTGTGCAACAGGACTAGATACAAAAACTCAAAAATGGACAGCACAATAATACCTAAGTGTAATGTAACTAGGTTGGAACACTGAATGAAGCTGCACCTGAAATATGAAAAAAAAAAAAATATTTTGCACATATAATATATAATGCATATATTCAGCTTGAAGTATTTATAGACTCTGGAGTCAGACAAACCTACATTCAAATGCCACCTCCAACACTTAATGGCCATATCATCTTGGGGAAAACTCAGATTTTGAAAATATATGAATTTAGGTAATAATATTAATCTCTTGTAGTTATAAACTATATAAGCATCAAGTACAATGCCTGGCATTTAGTAAATTTTCAACAAATTGCATTATTAACAGTTCATATTTATAAAATTCATTTTTTCTCATTCATAGTTCTACTTAACTTTCCAGAAATTTAGCTTCAATAGTTTGACATTTTATCACTCTTAAATATTGTATATAAACTTGTCAATATTATAACACTTCTCCCACATATGAGGGCCAAAGATTTTTAAATGACTTGTCCTAGATAATGACTGGTAGACGAGCTGGAAATAGAGCTCAAAATTCTGGGAGACAGTAGCACGTAGGAAGTTCATAGTTAGAGTAAACATACTACATCTGAATGTCCGTTTGGCTGATTAAAACAGCATTAACAAAAAAAAGGAAAAAAAAAACAAACAAAAAACCATTACTTTATACAAGCAGCAATCTCAGTGTTTCAGTTTTTCAGTGGGTAAAATGGGAATAATACCATGTACCTCATACGGCTGTTGCTAGGACTAAATGGGATAACAACACATTGCAATTATTATCATATCTGTGGATGTTGATCAAATATTTTTCTCCCTCCCTTCCTTCCAAGACCAGTGCTCTCCACTATGGAACACTGCCTTCTCAACTGTAAGGTGTAAACATTAAACACACAGGGTAATTCTGTTTAGCCATATTGTAGGAGTTCCTATCAATGTAAAATTGAATTGATGACAAAGTTCTAAAATTAGGCTGCATAAAATAAAATATTGCATTTATCCTTTAATTGCATTTTTCCTTCCTTACAATACATTGTGAGGTGGGGACCTGGGACAAAGATGATTTTCACCGTTGATATTAGCTTGAGGACTTTCAATTCCATGAAATGAAAATATTGAGAGAAAGGAAAAAGAACACACTTTCAAAGTCTAATCTACAGCATAGCTCCAAAACAATAAGTAAGGAAACCAGTAAATTATACGACTGGATGATCAGAGAATCTCAAAATAACTCAACCTTTTAAAACACCTGATACAAGTCTTTCAAAAGCTCTCTGAAAGCATAAATACTTAACTTTTACATGTTCTCTCTCACTTATATATTTATTCCTGAAAGACCTTTAGCAGACTAAATACACAGCTACCTCTAAGAGAAACCATACTACCTTTCCCCCAAGACATCACATATTTTAAAATTTTTTTAGCACAAATTCCATCCACTTGTTTGTAATCACAACGAGACTCACCGATCTGCAGATACTGGAGTCCCTTCTGGATTGGAATATTCTTCCAAATCTGAAAAATTCACTTGTGTTTGCCTTGAGGTTACTAACTGGCTATTCTGAGAAGGTATGTTTTTCAAGTTCTGAGTAACACTATTATTACTATCTGCAAGAGTAGATTGTACGATTTGGAAGTCCAGTGAAGATTTAGGTCCTAGAAAACCTAAAGATTCTTGATCCTGTGCTATAGGTTTAATGGTCAATAATTTGGAAGTTGGTTCCAATGATTTTGAAGATACAGTTTGCAGGTCAGAGTTAAACTCACTATTCATCCTTGTTTTAGAAGCAGGATCCAATGAATGTAATCTTTTACCTAAGGTTCCACTATCCAAGCTGGAAGGAGTCTTGGGAGAAAGAGTTATATGAACACAAGAAAGTATTTTTCTATTTGAAGGTGGAGTAGATGCAGATGTTACTAATGTACAATGATTTGGGACTAACTGGGAGACATTGTTGAACTTGGCTTCAACATTTGTCAAATTAGAAGTGTGTGATTTAAGTATATATTGATTATCCTGTTCTACTACACAGTCCTGACCTTGAGGAAGGGGAGAAGGGTGTTCTCTCACATGATGATGTACATGAGGTGCTCTGCTTTGTTCAAAGAGCTCACGTTGTTCAAGAAAAATAGGAGAAGGAAGGTCTGAAGCCATATGATCCTGACCTTGAAGAAGGGGAGAATGGTGTTTTCTCACATGGTGATCTGCATGTGGGGCTTTGCTTTGTTCAAAGAGCTCACGTTGTTCAAGAAAAATGGGAGAAGGAAGGTTTGGAGCTATATAATCCTGACGTTGAGAAAGGGGAGAAGGGTGTTTTCTCTCATGGTGATCTGTATGTGGGGCTTTGCTTTGTTCAAAGAGCTCACGTTGTTCAAGAAAAATGGGAGAAGGTGGATCTGGAGATACAGTTACATTCTTCTCTTTGACTCCTAGTGTGGAACTCAGTTTGTCCATGCTAATGAGGGTATGATTACCAGAAAACTGAATTTCCTTGAAATTGCTACAATTTGCACTGGGACTGCACTCAGAATTACTCCCTTTAAAATCGGATATTTCTAATAGTTTTTCTTCTTGGTGAGAATGTTCAAAATCAACAGGTAATTCTTGGCTTTGCCTAACATTTTCGGCTAAAATAGTCTCATCTTTACTTGGTGAATAACTAAGCATTTTAAATGTTGAAGGGGAAGAAGTATTCTGTTTTTGGTCACTAAGAGTACTTTGCTTTTCAGCGACAAGAGAATTAAATACCCCCACAGATGTTCCAGTACCTTGGCTACCTTCAGTAACACCAACCTTGAAAACAGAGGAATCTGAAATGCATTTAGAATGTCGGTGCGATGAAAAAGTAATGGAGGTAGTAAACTTTGTCATGGGCTCTGGGGGTGGCATTTGTGATGAAAAGTGAAAATCCACTTCTTCAGATGGCACACAAGCAGGTTCTACTAATTCTGACAGCCAAGGGTCCATCTTTTCACACAATGGCATTTGAAGACCCTTGCTAATTTTAGAGCTGTCAGTTGTAAAGTTCTGAAATGGGGAATGACTTCGTAAGTGCAAGGAATTCCAAACTTTGAAATGGGAGGTACTCTGTTCTAGTGACTTCGAAAGGTTGATGTTCCTGGCTCTCCACAATGATGGGCTCCCCCGTCCTCTGGTCATTTCTGGGGGTTCAGCAGATCTGAATATGCAAGAATGGCTGTCCAATTGTGGCTCTTCAGCATTCAGAGTCCTGAAACATCCTTTTTCATGGCTCTCAATAATAATGTGACTGCATACAGCTTCTGGCTTGCATCCTATTTTCTGTGGACTGTGTAAACCCTAGAAGATATAAACAGTTTCTTACTTGAAGTAGTTCCAAATAGTTATATAAAAATCAGTTTCATATCTAGGATAATATTTGACTATGAAGGTTATGCCGATCTTTCACAATAAAAGAGGAAAAAAGACAGTAAACTACAGAATAAAATGGCTCATGATACAAAAAACCATGCCATCGTATATTTCTTAAAAATTCCAATAAAGTAACTATAGCAAAGACTGCTATTGTCCCCAAGAATCCAATCCCTCTTTCTTTCCCTCTGTAATATGGGTCCTTCACTTCACCTATTGCTGACCACATGACCACCAACCTGGAGACACTGACAGTTTGCCTTGTATCTGGGTGTGACCACAAGTTTAGGCCAAAGAGTCATAAGCAAAAGAAGTATATGCAACTTTTGTTTCCTGTCCTTAAAAAGCAGATTCTTGACTTCCATATTCCCGAAATACCACCATCACTACCATCACCATTACTTTTTTAATTCAATTTTTATTGAGATATATTCACATACCATTATAATCATCCAAAGTATACAATCAATGGTTCACAGTATCATCATATGACTGTGCATTCATCATCACAATCGATTTTAATATTTTCATTTCTCCATAAACAATAAAAATAAAATAAAAGTAAAAAGAACACCCAAAACGTCCCATACCCCCTATCCTCCCCTCTTATTTATTTTTTGTCTTTACTTTCTTACTCATCTATCTGTACACTGGATAAAGGGAACGTCAGTCACAATGTTTTCATAATCACACAGTTATGCTGTAAAAGCTATAGAGTTATATAATCATTTTAAAGAATCAAATCTACTGGATTACAGTTCAGTGATTTCAGCCTTTCCCTTTAGCTACTCCAACACACCAAAAACTGAAAAGGGATATCTATATAATATATAAGAATAACCTCCAGAATGACCTCTTGACTCTATTTGAAATCTCTCAGCCACCAACATTTTGTTTCATTTCTCTTCTTCCTTTTGGTCAATAAATCTTTCTCAATCCCATGATGTTAAGGTTAGGCTCATCCCCAGGAGTCATGTCCCACATTGACAGGGAGATTTATACCCCTGGAAGTCATGTGGGAGGGCAGTGAGTTCACCTGTGGAGTTTGCTAAGAGAGAGAAAGGTCATGTTCTTTTTATTATTATTATTATTTATTAATTTTTTAAAACATAACAACATATAAACTATCACCATTACTCTGCCCAGTTGAAAATGGTGATGTCTGGAACAACACTGGAAACCCTGTGTGAGGACAGTTTTATTGCCCACCCAGCTTGGATCCTTGAATGACCTCAAAGTGTAGAGCTCACTTTTCTATCCTGGACTACAACATGAAAGAAACAAAAATTTCTATTTTATATGAGCCATTATATTTAAGGTCTCTTCATGACAGGAAAGTTAGGCTTTGGCGAGCTTTTGGAAAAGCACTTGGTACCCTTTCTGAACCCCACTCCTGAGGAATTGAAGCCAATCTACACCCCCATCATGGGCCCCTTTGGACTGGGTCCTCTCCGGGGTGTCCCACTTCCCAGAACTTGCCCTCCAGGCCAAACTGGCTTGAGATAATGAAAGAAGTGTAAAAAATTATAGAGATGGACAGTATGGGACAAAGGTTTGCTGGCATCAAACAGCTGGGAGAGAGGTCTGTTACTGACAAACAGGGGACCAAAAACTTGTGTAAACAGGGAAACAACAAAATAAATAACAAGCAAAAGCATAGGAGAAGACAGAGGCCCAAAAGAAAGGGAAAATCCGGCATACTGAATTCACCTTGGCCAGAACTTCCTACTAGGAGAGCTGGAGCACAAAAAACCTGTCTTGTTATAAAATCAAGAAGGAGACATCTCAGGACTAAATTCCAAAGTTAAGATTTTAAAATATTAAAATGTACACTGTGAATAAGAGCACAAGACAAAGAAACAGGAAATGACAGTCTGTGCAACGGAGGAGGATAAAAAATAAAGAAAACAATAACAAAAGAAGACCAGAAGGTGAACGACCAAACAAAAGCTTTTAAAAAAATGATCTTAAGAGTACTTATGCGGATGAAGGAAAATACAAAGAACAATAAGACAGAAAAAAAATAAAGAATAAAGACAATGACAGGCTTAGTAAGAAATTTTTAAAAGGAACCAAACAGAACTACAGGAGTTGAAGACTACAATAACTGAAATGAAAAATGCCTAAGACAGTGTCAAGAACAAACTGGAACTGGCAGAAGAATCAGTGAACCTGAAGACAGAAGACTTGAAATGAGTCCATGTGAGGATCATAAAGAAAAAAAAAAACCAAAAATAAAGGCAAAAAATGGGGGGAATTCTGGTAAGATGGTGGAGTAGGGTAGGCTGGATTGACCCTTGTTTCTTAGAACAAGATAGGAGATGGAGAAAAAATGACTGGGACTGCAGTTCCAGGGATTCAGTGGTTGAAGATGTCTTCAGTATTTCATACAGAGAAGAGAGGTGGGGATATAGGGATGGTGTGCAGTTAGATTCAGTTGTCAACTTGGCCAGGTGAAGGTACCTAGTTCTGTTGCTGTAGACATGAGCCAATGGTATGTGAGCCTCATCAGTTGCTCATTTAATCTGCAGTTAGCTAAGAGGCATGCCTGCTGTAATGAACGATGTTTGATTTAATTGGTTGGAGCTTAAATGAGAGAGCTCAACATAGCACAGACAGAGCAGTTCAGCCCAGGACTCTGGAGATGCAGAAAGAAATCACCACAGGGAAAGTTGTTGGAAACCAGAGGCCTGGACGGAAGGCCAGACGAGATCACCCTGTGCCTTCCCACGTAAGAAAGAACCTCAGTTGAAAGTCAGCTACCTTTCCACTGAATAACTAATGAAATAAATCCCCTTTTATTAAAAGCCAATTCATCTCTGGTGTGTTGCATTCTGGCAGCTAGGAAACTAGAACAGATGGGGAAAGTAGGTAGGGGCTGATTGGCTGATCCCCATCAAGGGTGAGCAGCAGCATGTGGGGAGGTGTGGATGCAAGGGAACTGACTGTACGCTCAAGCCTACCAAACTACTGGCTGAAGAAACTTCCCCATGTGGCTTCATAGCTGGCAGCACCTGCAGGGAGTACAGAGGCATGCCTAGCCATCCACCATGAAAGGCTGTACCCTGTGAACAATGGAAGCAGCAGCCCAGCCAGGCACCTCAGATGTCCTGTCAGGCACAGTGAACAATGTGACTGCTTGGGGATGAGGCAATGTGATCATCTGCTACCCCAAGTGCTGCAATCAGCTCCCCCATACCATGCATTGGGACTGGCCATCACACAGCTGCGGGGGAGCAGGTGTCCTGCTATGCGTTGCATCTTTCCAGCTGGCAGCTGCAGTAGGTGAGAGCCAGGCCTGAGGGGAGGAGCATTTTCCACATGCTAGGAAAATCAGTAAGTGCAGATAAGGTAAACTCCATATCTGCCTGGGGTTTTTTGTTATTGTCGTTTTTTCTTTTTTTTTCCTCATGCAAAAACATTTTTAAAATCTGTACATTGTACATTTCACTATTATTATACACTCTAGGCATTCCTAGATTATACCATCTCGATCTTTAACATCTATGTTTCTTTCTGATTACATTTATGTCCCCAGCCCTCCTCCCTCTATCATTCTCACACGTAGCTTCATTCAATGTTTTAACATAATTACATTACAATTAGGTAGTATTGTGCTGTCCATTTCTGAGTTTTTGTATCCAGTCCTGTTGCACAGTTCGTATCCTTTCAGCTCCAATTACCCACTATCTTACCCTATTTCTATCTCCTGATGGTCTCTGTTACCAATGGCATATTTCAAGTTAATTCACTACTGTCGGTTCATATCAGTGAGATCATACAGTATTTGTCCTTTAGTTTTTGGCTAGTCTCGCTCAGCATAATGTTCTCTAGGTCCATCCATGTTATTACATACTTCATAAGTTTATTCTGTCTTAGAGCTGCATAATATTCCATCGTATGAATATACCACAGTTTGTTTAGCCACTCGTCTGTTGATGGACATTTTGGCTGTTTCCATCTCCTTGCAATTGTAAATAATGCTGCTATAAACATTGGTGTGCAAATGTCCGTTTCTGTCTTTGCCCTTGAGTCCTCTGAGTAGATACCTAGCAATGGTATTGCTGGGTCGTATGGCAATTCTATATTCAGGTTTTGAGGAACCGCCAAACTGCCTTTCACAGTGGTTGCACCATTTGACATTCCCACCAACAGTGGATAAGTGTGCCTCTTTCTCCGCATCCTCTCCGGCACTTGTCATTCTCTGTTTTGATGATAATGGCCATTCTGGTGGGTGTGGGATGATATCTCATTGTGGTTTTAATTTGCATTTCTCTAATGGCCAGGGACATTGAGCATCTCTTCATGTGCCTTTTGGCCATTTGTATTTTCTCTTCTGAGAGGTGTCTGTTCAAGTCTTTTTCGCATTTTGTAATTGGGTTGGCTGTCTTTTTGTTGTTGAGTTGGACAATCTCTTTATAAATTCTGGATACTAGACCTTTATCTGATATGTTGTTTCCAAATATTGTCTCCCATTGTGTAGGCTGTCTTTCTACTTTCTTTTTTTTTTTTTTTTTAATTTTTTTATTAATCAAAAAAAAGAAAAGAAATTAACACAACATTTAGAAATCATTCCATTCTACAAATGCACTCAGTAATTCTTAGTATCATCACATAGATGTATGATCATCATTTCTTAGTACATTTGCATCATTTTAGGAAAAGAACTAGCAAAACAGCAGAAAAAGATATAGAATGTTAATATAGAGAAGAGAATTAAAATAATAATACTAATAATATATATATATATAAAGGAAAAAGAAAAAAAACAAAAACAAAAGATACAAACACACAAACAAACAAAAAACCATATTTCAGGTGCAGCTTCATTCAGTGTTCCAACCTAGTTACATTACACTTAGGTATTATTGTGCTGTCCATTTTTGAGTTTTTGTATCTAGTCCTGTTGCACAGTCTGTATCCCTTCAGCTCCAATTACCCATTATCTTACCCTGTTTCTAACTCCTGCTGGTCTCTGTTACCAATGATATATTCCAAGCTGATTCTCGAATGTCGGTTCACATCAGTGGGACCTTACAGTATTTGTCCTTTAGTTTTGGGCTAGACTCACTCAGCATAATGTTCTCTAGGTCCATCCATGTTATTACATGCTTCATAAGTTTAGTCTGTCTTAAAGCTGCATAATATTCCATCGTAGGTATACGCCACAGTTTGTTTAGCCACTCGTCTGTTGATGAACATTTTGGCTGTTTCCATCTCTTTGCAATTGTAGATAATGCTGCTATAAACACTGGTGTGCAAATGTCCGTCTGTGTCTTTGCCCTTAAGTCCCTTGAGTAGATACCTAGCAGTGGTATTGCTGGTTCGTAATCCATTCTGCCATTCTATGTCTTTTGATTCGGAAATTCAGTCCATTAACTTTTAGTATTATTACTGTTTGGATAATATTTTCCTCTACCATTTTGGCTTTTGTATTATATATATCATATCTGATTTTCCTTCTTTCTACACTTTACTCCATACCTCTCTCTTCTGTCTTTTCGTATCTGACTCTAGTGCTCCCTTTAGTATTTCTTGCAGAGCTGGTCTCTTGGTCACAAATTCTCTCAGTGACTTTTTGTCTATAAATGTTTTAATTTCTCCTTCATTTTTGAAGGACAATTTTGCTGGATATAGGAGTCTTGGTTAGCAGTTTTTCTCTTTTAGTAATTTAAATATATCATCCCACTGTCTTCTAGCTTCCATGGTTTCTGCTGAGAAATCTACACATAGTCTTATTGGGTTTCCCTTGTATGTGACAGATTGTTTTTCTCTTGCTGCTTTCAAGATCCTCTCTTTCTCTTTGACCTCTGACATTCTAACTAGTAAGTGTCTTGGAGAACGCCTATTTGGGTCTATTCTCTTTGGGGTGCGCTGCACTTCTTGGATCTGCAAATTTAGGTCTTTCATAAGAGTTGGGAAATTTTCAGTGATAATTTCTTCCATTAGTTTTTCTCCTCCTTTTCCCTTCTCTTCTCCTTCTGGGACACCCACAACACGTATATTTGTGCGCTTCATATTGGCATTCAGTTCCCTGATCCCCTGCTCAAGTTTTTCCATTCTTTTCCCTATAGTTTCTGTTTCTTTTTGGGATTCAGATGTTCCATCCTCCAGTTCACTAATTGTAGCTTCTGTCTCTTTAGATCTACCATTGTAGGTATCCATTGTTTTTTCCATTTTTTCTTCTTTGTCCTTCACTCCCATAAGTTCTGTGATTTGTTTTTTCAGATTTTCTATTTCCTCTTTTTGTTCAGCCCATGTCTTCTCCATGTCCTCCATCAATTTATTGATTTGGTTTTTGAAGAGTTTTTCCATTTCTGTTCGTATATTCAGCATTAGTTGTCTCAGCTCCTGTATCTCATTTGAACTATTGGTTTGTTCCTTTGACTGGGCCATATCTTCAATTTTCCGAGCGTCATCCATTATTTTCTGCTGGTGTCTGGGCATTTGATCAGATTTCCTTGGGTGTGGGACCCAGCTGGTTGAAAGGTTTTTCTGTGAAATCTCTGGGCTCTGTTTTTCTTTTCCTGCCCAGTAGGTGGTGCTCGTGGCGCTCGTCTGTCTGCACGGCAGTCGGCCCGGGATACCGCGCGTGGAGGTGGGGGTCGCTGGCCGCCGCGGCTTGGGAGAGTGCCGGTCCCAATTGCCCAGCTGGCCCGAAACGCCAAGCGTGATGGGAGGGCCCCACTATCCAATGTTCCCAGTCAGACCGGGGAGCCACGTGCGTGGAGGGGACCCCAGTCGCCAGCCGCCCCAGCTGGGAAAACGCGCGCCCCTTGGGTATCTCACCGCAGCAGATTCTCCCTGCCTGTTCAGCTGTTCCAGAATGGGGTACGCTGTCTTTTTGGTATCTGTCGTGACTCCGGGAGCTGTTTCGTATTGTTTCTGTTTCTTTAGTTGCTTTTCTGGAGGAGGAACTAAGACCCGCGCGTCTTACTAAGCCGCCATCTTCTCCGGAACTCTTTCTACTTTCTTGATGAAGTTCTTTGATGTACAAAAGTGTTTAATTTTGAGGAGCTCCCATTTATTTATTTCCTTCTTCAGTGCTCTTGCTTTAGGTTTAAGGTCCATAAAACCGTCTCCAATTGTAAGTTTCATAAGATATCTCCCAACATTTTCCTCTAACTGTTTTATGGTCTTAGACCTAATGTTTAGATCTTTGATCCATTTTGAGTTAACTTTTGTGTTGGGTGTGAGATATGGGTCTTCTTTCATTCTTTTGCATATGGACATCCAGTTCTCTAGGCACCATTTATTGGAGAGACTGTTCTGTCCCAGGTGAGTTGGCTTGACTGCTTTATCAAAGATTAAATGTCCATAGATGAGCGGGTCTATATCTGAGCACTCTATTCGATTCCATTGGTCGATATATCTATCTTTATGCCAATACCATGCTGTTTTGACCACTGTGGCTTCATAATATGCCTTAAAGTCAGACAGTGCGAGACCTCCAGCGTTGTTTTTTTCCCTCAAGATGTTTTTAGCAATTCGGGGCACCCTGCCCTTCCAGATAAATTTGCTTATTGGTTTGTCTATTTCTGAAAAATAAGTTGTTGGGATTTTGATCGGTATTGCGTTGAATCTGTAAATCAATTTAGGTAGAAATGACATCTTAACTATATTTAGTCTTCCAATCCATGAACACGGTGTGCCCATCCATCTACTTAGGTCTTCTGTGATTTCTTTTAACAGTTCCTTGTAGTTTTCTTTGCTTAGGTCTTTTATCCCTTTATTTAAATTTATTCCTAAGTATTTTATTCTTTTGGTTGCAATGGTAAATGGAATTTGTTTAATGATTTCCCCCTCAGCTTGTTCATTGCTAGTGCATAGAAACACTACAGATTTTTGAATATTGATCTTGTAACCTGCCACTTTGCTGTACTCGTTTATAAGCTCTAGTAGTTTTGCTGTGGATTTTTCAGGGTTTTCGACGTATAGTAGTATCATATCATTTGCAAACAGTGATAGTTTTTCTTTTTCCTTTCCAATTTGAAGCCTTGTATTTCTTTTTCTTGTCTAATTGCTCTGGCTAGAACCTCCAATACGATGTTGAATAACAGTGGTGATAGTGGACATCCTTGTCTTGTTCCTGATCTTAGCCCCCCATAGGGGGATGATATTAGCTGTGGGTTTTTCATATTTTCCCTCTATCATTTTAAGGAAGTTCCCTTGTATTCCTATCTTTTGAAGTGTTTTCAACAGGAAAGGATGTTGAATCTTGTCAAATGCCTTCTCTGCATCAATTGAGATGATCATGTGATTTTTCTGCTTTGATTTGTTGATATGGTGTATTACAGTAATTGATTTTCTTAAGTTGAACCATCATTGCATACCTGGGATGAATTCTACTTGGTCATGATGTATAATTCTTTAAATGTGTTGCTGGATTCGATTTCCTAGAATTTTGTTGAGGATTTTTGCATCTATATTCATTAGAGAGATTGGTCTGTAGCTTTCTTTTTTTTGTAATATCTTTGCCTGGTTTTGGTATGAGGGTGATGTTGGCTTCATAGAATGAATTAGGTAGCTTTCCCTCCACTCAATTTTTTTGAAGAGTTTGGGCAAGGTTGGTACTAATTCTTTCTGGAATGTTTGGTAGAATTCACATGTGAAGCCGTCTGGTCCTGGACTTTTCTTTTTGGGAAGCTTTTGAATGACTGACTCAATTTCTTTACTTGTGATTGGTTTGTTGAGGTCATCTATTTCTTCTTGAGTCAAAGTTGGTTGTGTATGCCTCTCTAGGACCTTGTCCATTTCATCTACATTGTTGTATTTATTTGCATGAAGTTGTTGACAGTATCCTGTTATTATCTCCTTTATTTCTGTGAGGTCAGTCATTATGTCTCCTCTTCCATTTCTGATCTTATTTATTTGCATTCTCTCTCATCTTCTTCTTCTCAATCTTGCTAAGGGCCCATCAATCTTGTTGATTTTCTCATAGCACTAACTTCTGGTCTTATTGATTTTCTTTATTGTTTTCATGTTCTCAATTCATTTATTTCCGCTCTAATCTTTGTTATTTCTTTCCTTTTGCTTGCTTTGGGGTTAGTTTGCTGCTCTTTCTCCAGTTCTTCCAAGTGGACAGTTAATTCCCGAATTTTTGCCCTTTCTTCTTTTTTGATATAGGCATTTAGGGCAATAAATTTCCCTCTTAGCACTGCCTTTGCTGCGTCCCATAGGTTTTGATATGTTGTGTTTTCATTTTCATTCGCCTCGAGACATTTACTGATTTCTCTTGTAATTTCTTCCTTGACCCACTGGTTGTTTAAGAGTGTGTTGAGCCTCCACATATTTGTGAATTGTTTTTTTTTATTAATCAAAAAAAAGAAAATAAATTAACACAACATTTAGAAATCATTCCATTCTACACATGCACTCAGTAATTCTTAGTATCATCACATAGATGTATGATCATTTCTTAGTACATTTGCATCGATTTAGGAAAAGAACTAGCAAAACAGCAGAAAAAGATATAGAATGTTAATATAGAGAAGAGAATTAAAATAATAATACTAATAAAAATATATATATATATTGTGGTAGTTAGATTCAGTTGTCAACTTGGCCAGGTGAAAGCACCTAGTTCTGTTGCTGTGGACATGAGCCAATGGTAGGTGAATCTCATCTGTTGCTAATTACATCCGCAGTCGGCTAGGAGGCGTGTCTGCTGCAATGAGTGACATTTAACTTAATTGGCTTGTGCTTAAATGAGAGAACGCAATGTAGCACAGACTAGCAGCTCAGCATTCCTCATCACAGCACTTGCAGCTCAGCCCAGGCCTTTGGAGATGGAGAAAGAAATCACCCCAGGGAAAGTTGTTGGAACCCAGGGGCCTGGAGAGAAGACCAGCAGAGACCATCCTGTGCCTTCCACGTAAGAAAGAGCCTCAGTGGAAAGTTAGCTGCCTTTCCTCTGAAGAACCAACAAAATAAATCCCCTTTTATTAGAAGCCAATCCATCTCTGGTGTGTTGCATTCCGGCAGCTAGCAAACTAGAACATATATATATATAAAAGGAAAAAGAAAAAAACAAAAACAAAAGATACAAACAAACAAAAAACCATATTTCAGGTGCAGCTTCATTCAGTGTTCCAACATAGTTACATTACACTTAGGTATTATTGTGCTGTCCATTTTTGAGTTTTTGTATCTAGTCCTGTTGCACAGTCTGTATCCCTTCAACTCCAATTACCCATTATCTTACCCTGTTTCTAACTCCTGCTGGTCTCTGTTACCAATGATATATTCCAAGCTGATTCTCGAATGTCGGTTCACATCAGTGGGACCATACAGTATTTGTCCTTTAGTTTTTGGCTAGACTCACTCAGTATAGTGTTCTCTAGGTCCATCCATGTTATTACATGCTTCATAAGTTTAGTCTGTCTTAAAGCTGCATAATATTCCATCGTAGGTATACGCCACAGTTTGTTTAGCCACTCATCTGTTGATGGACATTTTGGCTGTTTCCATCTCTTTGCAATTGTAGATACTGCTGCTATAAACACTGGTGTGCAATGTCCGTTTGTGTCTTTGCCCTTAAGTCCTTTGAGTAGATACCTAGCAGTGGTATTGCTGGGTTGTAATCCATTCTGCCAGTCTATGTCTTTTGATTGGGGAATTCAGTCCATTAACATTTAGTGTTATTACTGTTTGGATATTTTCCTCTACCATTTTCCCTTTTGTATTATATATATCATATCTGACTTTCCTTCTCTCTACACTCTTCTCCATACCTCTCTCTTCTGTCTTTTCATTTCTGAGTCTAGTGCTCCCTTTAGTATTTCTTGCAGAGCTGGTCTCTTGGTCACAAATTCTCTGTGACTTTTTCTCTGAGAATGTTTTAATTTCTCCCTCATTTTTGAAGGACAATTTTGTTGGATATAGAAGTCTTGGTTGGCAGTTTTTCTCTTTTAGTAATTTAAATATGTCATCCCGCTGTCTTCTAGCTTCCATGGTTTCTGCTGAGAAATCTACACATAGTCTTATTGGGTTTCCCTTGTATGTGATGGATTGTTTTTCTCTTGCTGCTTTCAAGATCCTCTCTTTCTCTTTGACTTCTGACGTTCTAACAAGTAAATGTCTTGGAGAACGCCTATTTGGGTCTATTCTCTTTGGGATGTGCTGCACTTCTTGGATCTGTAATTTTAGGTCTTTCATACGAGTTGGGAAATTTTCAGTGATAATTTCTTCCATTAGTTTTTCTCCTCCTTTTCCCTTCTCTTCTCCTTCTGGGACACCCACAACACGTATATTTGTGCGCTTCATATTATCATTCAATTCCCTGAGCCCCTGCTCAAATTTTTCCATTCTTTTCCCTATAGTTTGTTTCTTTTTGGATTTCAGATGTTCCATCCTCCAGTTCACTAATT
Organism: Tamandua tetradactyla; assembly: GCF_023851605.1. NCBI lineage: Eukaryota > Metazoa > Chordata > Mammalia > Pilosa > Myrmecophagidae > Tamandua > Tamandua tetradactyla. Next base: position 47,177,260 of record NC_135343.1, on the reverse strand, counting down.
CTAACCTCTGTCTCTTGAAATCTACCACTGTAGGTTTCCATTGTTTTTTTCATCTCTTCTACTGTGTCTTTCATTCCCATAAGTTCTGTGATTTGTTTTTTCAGACTTTCCATTTCTTTTTGTTCATCCCTTGCCTTCTTCATGTCCTCCCTCAATTTATTGATTTGGTTTTTGAAGAGGTTTTCCATTTCTGTTCGTATATTCAGAATTAGTTGTCTCAGCTCCTGTATCTCATTTGAACTATTGGTTTGTTACTTTGACTGGGCCATATCTTCAATTTTCCTGGTGTGATTTGTTATTTTTTGCTGGCCTCAGAACATTTAATTACCTTAATTAGTTTATTCTGGAGATTGCTTTCACTTATCCTACCTAGGGTTTTCTTGCTAGATGTGTTTGTTGTCCATCTGATCATTGACCTTCAGTTCAGCTTTTTCTGGGCCTCTAGCTTAAGTTTTGTTTAACAGAGGGTAATATTTCAGTTCTTGTTTTCTTGTTTCTTGTTCTGCTTGTAAGGTGCCTTTTCCCTCCCTACCCTTAGGAGGGTCTACATAGGTATTACAGACTCTAGCTGAGTTTTCCTGGACTAAGCTGGCCTCCTTTTGGGGGGAAGGAATCACCTGCGTCAGTTTTCCCTGAGGGTGAGACCCAGCAGGTTGAAAGACTTTCCTGTGAAGTCTCTGGGCTCTGTTTTTCTTATCCTGCCCAGTATGTGGCGCTTGTCTGTCTGCGGGTCCCACCAGCAAAAGATGTTGTGGCTCCTTTAACTTTGGAAGGCTCTCCCTGCTGGGGGCGTGGTGGAGACAAAGGAAAGGTTGTAGGCTGATTTTAATGGCTTCAAATTGCTAAGCCCTGGGATCTGAATTCCTTGAGAGAGGGATTCCACCTGGGTTGCATTTCACTTCTCCCGTGGGGAAGGTTCAGATGGGAGACAGCCCTGAAAGCAGCCTGTTTCTGTGTTTGGGGCAGTTGCAGCCTGTGTAATCCAGGCGCTGAGTCCAGAGGCAACCAAGCCTTCATAGAAACAGCCGCAGAAGGCTCCGTTTTGTCCCCTTTCCTCTTTTTCAGTTAGCCCAATAGGCGACTTCCGCCTTGATCAGTTTCGCCTGAGCTGGGGGCCTATTTTCAGTAGTCATAATTTGTTTATTAATGCCACTATTGGTGTTTGGACTCAGTCCCTGCTACTGTTGGAGACTCTTTCCTTTCCCTCCGGGAAGCCACCTGTGGGGGAGGGGCGCCGGTCGCCGGTCGCTGCGGCTTGGGGAACTCGCTGTTCCGGAGACTCGCAGCCGGTCCAGGAAGCCGCCTGTGGGGGAGAGGCGCCAGCTGCCGGCCGCCGTGGCTTGGGGAACTCGCTGTTCCAGAGACTCGCAGCCGGTCCGGGAAGCCACCTGTGAGAGAGGGGCACCGACCTCCGGCCACCGCGGCTTGGTGAACTCGCTGTTCTGGAGCCTCACAGCTGGTCTGGGAATCTGCCTGTGGGGGAGGGGCGCCAGCAGCTGGCAGCCACAGCTTGGGGAACTCGCTGTTCCGGAGGCTCGCAGGTGGTCCAGGAAGCTGCCTGTGAGGAAGGGGCGCCGGCCGTTGCGGCTTGGGGAAGAGCGCACAGCTCGGGGAACTCACTGTTCCGGAGACTCACAGCCAGTCCAGCTGGTCCAGACTGGGGTACGCTGCGTGTCCGGTCTCTGTCCTGGCTCCGGGAGCTGTTCTCTACTGTTTCTGGTTATTTAGTAGTTGCTCTGGAGGACGAACTAAAACTCGCTCACCTTACTAAGCCGCCATCTTGGCCCCCTCTCTGTTATTGTAGTTTTAATATATTTTTCTATATATTTTTATTAGTAGTATCATTATTGCTTTTTAATTTTATTTATATATTTATATTTTTAATTGTTCTCTTATTTTAAAAAATTTTCTCTCCCTTCTTTGGACACCAGTCTGAGTTGATTCCCAATATATTTTTCTGACTCCAGGGCCCACAATTGCTGAGGTGTTTCTTATTTTATTTTTTACTTTTTATTTTATTACTATTTTGAGTGCATGGGCTGGGAATTGAGCCTGGATCTCCTATGTGGTGGGTGGTGTCCTGCCACTGAAATATCCATGCACCCCTGCCTAGCTTTTAATAGACCCACAAGTAGAACTGTACACCCTATATGAGATCCAGGCCTTGGTTTGGTGAGGAATTACTGACAAACCAAGTACAAAAGGGAACATTCAATGCGAAACCAAGAAAATATAAAGCTTTAGACGAATGAAGGAAACTGACTTGCAAAATAATTTTATAAAATCATCAAATGTCCCAAGCACATCAGAAAATCACACAGCATATGAAGATCTAGGAAGAAATGGATCAACCAAATGACCAAATCAAAACATCAAAGGGGACGCAGAATTCAGAACGGCTCAAGAATTTCTATAAAGAAAAAAAAAAGGATATCAGAAGAGAATGCAGAAGAATTAAAAAAAATTAAATAGAACAATGGCACATCTCACTGAGATGAAAGATACTGTAAACCAAATGAGAAACATAGTAGAGACACACGATAGCAGATTTGAATAAGCAGAGGGACAAACAGCTGAACTAGAAGACAAAACAATTGAACTAGAGCACAAAAATGAACAAATGGCAAGAAAGGTGAAAAAAAATGGAAGTGAATCTGAGGGAAAATAAAAGACCCACAAATATGGGAACCACTGGCGTCCCAGAAGGAGAAGAGAACAGTTAAGGCTGGGAAGGTTACTTGAAGATATAATTGGGGAAAACTTCCCAACTCTTATAAAAGGCATAAATATGCAAATCAGAGCCAAAGAACTGTAAACAGAACGAATACAAATAGGCCTACTCCAAGACGCATACTAATCAATCTGTCAAATGTTGAAGAGAATCAAAAAGTCCTAAAAGCAGCACAAGAAAAGCAATCTACTACATAGAAGGGAAAAAACATAAGTCTTAGTTTGGACTACTCAACAGGAACCATGGAAGAAATATGGCAGTGGTATGATATATTTAAGACCCTAAATGAGAAGGGCTTCCAGACAAGAATTCTTTATCCAGCCAAGATGTCCTTCAAAACTGAGGAAAAGATTAAAATATTCAAAGATAAAAAGACTTAGAGAACTAGTCAACCAGAGACCTACCCTAAAACAAATACTAAAAGGAGTCCTATCAGATGAAAAAAAAAAAAAGGCAAGAGACAGAGGTCTGGAGGAGGGCACAGAACTGAAGAGTACCAGCTTTAGGAAAAAAAGACAGAAAGGGAAAAAAAAAAACATAGCTCTGAAAAATAAAAACTAAAAGATACGATGGTAGTTTACTGCTTTTACAGTAATGACTTTGAATATGAATGGACTAAACTCACCAGTTAAAAGATATACATTGACAGAATGAATTAAAAAGTATTTCATCTATATGGGGTTTACAAAAGACACGTCTAAGACCCAAGGACACAAATCAATTAAAAAAGAAATGACAGAAAAAAATGTTCCATGCATGCTGTAACAAAAAGAAAGCAGGAGTACCTACAGTAATATCAGATAAATGGACTTTAAATGTAAAGATGTCATAAGAGGCAAGAAGGACAGTACATATTTAAAAAAAAAAGGACAATTCACCAAGAAGAAATAATAATCATAAATTTATGCTCCAATTCAAGGAACTCCAAAGCACATGAGGCAAACACTGGCAAATTTGAAGGTAGCTATAGACATTTCAACAATTATAGTGGGAAGCATCTACATATAGCAGAAAAGTTTGGCCTACCTATAGGTAATGCCTAGCAGTCTCCTCTGGAGGACCTCTTTTGTTGCTCAGATGTGGCTTTTCTCTAAGCCCAATTCTGCAAGGGAAATCATTGCCCTTCCCCCTACATGGGACATGACATCCAGGGATGAGGGTCTCCCTGGTGGCATGGGAGATGACTCCCAGGGAGAAGCCTGACTCTTGCACTGTGGGATCAATGGTGCCATCCTGACAAAAAGGGGGAAAAGAAGTATAGCAGATGAGATGTCAGTAGCTGGGAGAGTTCAAATAGTAACAAGAGGCTACAATGGAGGTTACTCTTATAGATGTTTAAGTTGGACATTGTTGACTGTCATAGCTTGCCAAGCCCCAACCAGGACCATTGCTGCCAGTCCGAAAGAATTCCTGGGGCATTATATGGAGTTCTGTGGCAGTTCGATGCAGTGGGGTGATTTTCCAAAACCTGCAACCTCCCGATGGGTCCCTGCACCTAATAAGTCCTGAAATGCAGAGGGGCGATCCTTTCCAGAGCATCAACTGGTTCCATTCCCCTGTCCCATATTATTGACAACCTCTTCCAACATGAGGCAGTTGAAATGGGCACAACCCAAATGCCCTTAAGGAATGGGAGAGCGATCAGTGGTGATGATCAAGTTCTACAGAGAGGGTTGGGTTTGACAGCTGAGCATGAGTGCTGAATCATTGTGCTGATGTTTCATTTAGCATCCAGTGCCTTAAGGCAGCTAGAAATAAAAATCTAAACTTGTGGAAATGTAACCCATACCAAACTCTGAAATTTATTCTACAACTAATTGTTGCAAGGTACCTGCATATTTATTGATTCTATGTATATATGTTATTTAAAGAGGAGTATAACAGAGAAGATAGGATTTAACAAATGAATACGACTGCTGAATCATTAATACTGATATTTATGTTGGTCCCGCTGTCTTAGAGCAGCTACAAGAAAAAACAAAAAATCATCGAACTATAACTCACACCAAACTTTAAAATCTGTTCTATAACTAGCTGTCAAAATGTACTCAGAAATTTACTGCTTTTTATACATATGCTGCATTTCACAATAAAAAAAAAATCACACACACACAAAACAATTGAAGTGAGAGACTTTCGGAGAAGATGGCGGCTTAGTAAGAAGCGCGGGTCTTAGTTCCTCCTCCAGAACAGCTACTACGGGAGTAGAAACGATACAGAACAGCTCCAGGGAGCCACGACAGAGATCAAGAAGACAGCGTACCCCATTCTGGAACAGCTGACTGGCTGGGAGAAACCGCTCCGGTGAGATCGCCGAGGGGCGCAGCTTCCTCGGGCCGGGGCGGCAGGTGGTCAGAGTCCTTCCCTCCCTCCTTCCTGGGCTGGTTGGGAGAATAGGACAGGCGGTCCCCTCAAGCCGCGGCGGCTGGCACCGCACCACAACACGCGGCCCCCCGGACCAGCAGGGAGAATTGGATCAGAGATCCCCAGGCAGCGGAGAACGGTGACTGGGGTCCCTTACAAACACGTGGCTTCTGGGTCTGGCTGGGAACGGTGCACAACCCCGGGCCATGGCGGCTGGTGCCCTCCCGCCATGTTTGGCGCCCCGGGCCAGCTTGAAGATTTGGACAGGCGCTCTCCCGGGCTGCGGCTGCAGCGGCCGGCGACCCTCCCCGCGTTCGGATTCCCAGGCCGGCAGTGAGATTCGGATTGGCACTCTTCCAAGCCACTTCGGCTGGCGAACCTCCCCCACGGCGAGAGTTTTCCAAAGTTAAAGGACCCACAGCACCTTTTACTGGTGGGACCCACAGACAAACGAGTGCCACGAGCGCCACCTATTGGGCAGGAAAAGAAAAACAGAACCCAGAGATTTCACAGAAAAATCTTGCAACCTGTTGGGTCCAACACCCAGGGAAATCTGACTAAATGCCCAGATGCCAGCAGCAGAAGATAACTGTCCACGCTCAGAAGATTGAGAATATGGCCCAGTCAAAGGAAGAAACCAATAGTTCAAATGAGAGACAGGAGTTGAGACAACAAATGCTAAATATACAAACAGAAATGGAAAACCTCTTCAAAAATGAAATCAATACATTGAGGGAGGACATGAAGAAGACATGGGCTGAACAAAAAGAAGAAATAGAAAATCTGAAAAAACAAATCACAGAACTTATGGAAGTTAAGGACAAAGTAGAAAAGATGGAAAAAACAATGGATACCTACAATGATAGATTTAAACAGGCAGAAGATAGAATTAGTGATTTGGAGGATGGAACATCTGAATTCCAAAAAGAAACAGAAACTATAGGGAAAAGAATGGAAAAATTTGAACGGGGGATCAGGGAACTGAAGGACAATATGAACCGCACAAATATACGTGTTGTGGGTGTCCCAGAAGGAGAAAAGAAGGGAAAAGGAGGAGAAAAACGAATGGAAGAAATTATCACTGAAAATTTCTCAACTCTTATGAAAGACCTAAAATTACAGATCCAAGAAGTGCAGCACACCCCAAAGAGATTAGACCCAAATAGGCGTTCTCCAAGACATTTACTACTTAGAACGTCTGAAGTCAAAGAGAAAGAGAGGATCTTGAAAGCAGCAAGAGAAAAACAATCCATCACATACAAGGGAAACCCAATAAGACTATGTGTAGATTTCTCAGCAGAAACCATGGAAGTTAGAAGAAAGTGGGATGATATATTTAAATTACTAAAAGAGAAAAACTGCCAACCAAGACACCTATACCCAGCAAAATTGTCCTTCAAAAACGAGGGAGAAATTAAAACATTCTCAGACAAAAAGTCACTGAGAGAATTTGTGACCAAGAGACCAGCTCTGCAAGAAATACTAAAGGGAACACTAGAGTCAGATACGAAAAGACAGAAGAGAGAGGTATGGAGAAGAGTGTAGAAAGAAGGAAAGTCAGATATGATGTATACAATACAAAAGGCAAAATGGTAGAAGAAAATATTATTCAAACAGTAATAACACTAAATGTTAATGGACTTAATTCCCCAATCAAAAGACATAGACTGGCAGAATGGATTAAAAAACAGGATCCTTCTATATGCTGTCTACAGGAAACACATCTTAGACCCAAAGATAAACATAAGCTGAAAGTGAAAGGTTGGGAAAAGATATTTCATTCAAATAACAATAAGAAAAGAGCTGGAGTAGCTATACTAATATCCAACAAATTAGACTTCAAATGTAAAATAGTTAAAAGACACAAAGAAGGACACTACCTACTAATAAAAGGAACAATTAAACAAGAAGACATAACAATCATAAATATTTATACACCGAACCGGAATGCCCCTAAATACGTGAGGAATACACTGCAAACACTGAAAAGGGAAATAGACACATATACCATAAGAGTTGGAGATTTCAATTCACCACTCTCATCAATGGACAGAACATCTAGACAGAGGATCAATAAAGAAATAGAGAATCTGAATATTACTATAAATGAGCTACACTTAACAGACATTTATAGGAAATTACATCCCACAACAGCAGGATACACCTTTTTCTCAAGTGCTCATGGATCATTCTCAAAGATAGACCATATGCTGGGTCACAAAGCAAGTCTTAACAAATTTAAAAAGATTGAAATCCTACACAACACTTTCTCGGATCATAAAGGAATGAAGTTGGAAATCAATAATAGGCGGAGTGCCAGAAAATACACAAATACGTGGAGGCTTAACAACACACTCTTAAACAACGAGTGGGTCAAAGAAGATATTGCAAGAAAAATTAGTAAATACCTCGAGGCAAATGAAAATGAAAGCACAACATATCAAAACTGATGGGACGCAGCAAAGGCAGTGCTAAGAGGGAAATTTATTGCCCTAAATGCAGATATCAGAAAAGAAGAAAAGGCAAAAATTCGGGAATTAACTGTCCACTTGGAAGAACTGGAAAAAGAACAGCAAACTAATCCCAAAGCAAGCAAAAGGAAAGAAATAACAAAGATTACAGCAGAAATAAATGAAATTGAAAACATGAAAACAATAGAGAAAATCAATAAGACCAGAAGTTGGTTCTATGAGAAAATCAATAAGATTGATGGGCCCTTATCAAGAATGACAAACAGAAGAAGAGAGAGGATGCAAATAAATAAGATCAGAAATGGAAGAGGAGACATAACTACTGACCTCACAGAAATAAAGGAGGTAATAACAGGATACTATGAACAACTTTATGGTAATAAATACAACAATTTAGATGAAATGGACGGATTTCTGGAAAGGCATGAACAACCAACTTTGACTCAAGAAGAAATAGATGACCTCAACAAACCAATCACAAGTAAAGAAATTGAATCAGTCATTCAAAAGCTTCCCAAAAAGAAAAGTCCAGGACCAGACGGCTTCACATGTGAATTCTACCAAGTATTCCAGAAAGAATTAGCACTAACTCTCCTCAAACTCTTCAAAAAAATCGAAGTGGAGGGAAAACTACCTAATTCATTCTATGAAGCCAACATCACCCTCATACCAAAATCAGGCAAAGATATTACAAAAAAAAGAAACTACAGACCAATCTCTCTAATGAATATAGATGCAAAAATCCTCAACAAAATTCTAGGAAATCGAATCCAGCAACACATTAAAAGAATTATACATCAAGACCAAGTAGGATTCATCCCAGGTATTCAAGGATGGTTCAACATAAGAAAATCAATTAATGTAATACACTATATCAACAAATCAAAGCAGAAAAATCACATGATCATCTCAATTGATGCAGAGAAGGCATTCGACAAGATTCAACATCCTTTCCTGTTGAAAACACTTCAAAAGATAGGAATACAAGGGAACTTCCTTAAAATCGTAGAGGGAAAATATGAAAAACCCACAGCTAATATCATCCTCAATGGGGAAAAATTGAAAACTTTCCCCCTAAGATCAGGAACAAGACAAGGATGTCCACTATCACCACTATTATTCAACATTGTGTTGGAGGTTCTAGCCAGAGCAATTAGACAAGAAAAAGAAATACAAGGCATCAAAATTGGAAAGGAAGAAGTAAAACTATCACTGTTTGCAGACGATATGATACTATACGTCAAAAACCCGGAAAAATCCACAACAAAACTACTAGAGCTAATAAATGAGTACAGCAAAGTATCAGGTTACAAGACCAACATTCAAAAATCTGTAGAATTTCGATACACTAGTAATGAACAAGCTGAGGGGGAAATCAAGAAACGAATCCCATTTACAATTGCAACTAAAAAATAAAATACCTAGGAATAAATTTAACTAAAAAGACAAAAAACCTATATAAAGAAAACTACAAAAAACTGTTAAATAACAGAAGACCTAAACAGATGGAAGGGCATTCCGTGTTCATGGATTGGAAGACTAAATATAGTTAAGATGTTACTTCTACCTAAATTGATTTACAGATTCAATGCAATACCAATCAAAATCCCAACAACATATTTTTCAGAAATAGAAAAACCAATAAGCAAATTTATCTGGAAGGGCAGGGTGCCCCGAATTGCTAAAAGCATCTTGAGGAAAAAAAATGAAGCTGGAGGTCTCGCGCTGCCTGACTTTAAGGCATACTATGAAACCACAGTGGGCAAAACAGCATGGTATTGGCATAAAGATAGATATATCGACCAATGGAATCGAATAGAGTGCTCAGATATAGACCCGCTCATCTATGGACATTTGATCTTTGATAAGGCAGTCAAGCCAACTCACCTGGGACAGAACACTCTCTTCAATAAATGGTGCCTAGAGAACTGGATATCCATATGCAAAAGAATGAAAGAAGACCCATATCTCACACCCTATACAAAAGTTAACTCAAAATGGATCAAAAATCTAAACATTAGGTCTAAGACCATAAAACAGTTAGAGGAAAATGTTGGGAGATATCTTATGAAACTTACAATTGGAGGCGGTTTTATGGACCTTAAACCTAAAGCAAGAGCACTGAAGAAGGAAATAAATAAATGGGAGCTCCTCAAAATTAAACACTTTTGTGCATCAAAGAACTTCATCAAGAAAGTAGAAAGACAGCCTACACAATGGGAGACAATATTTGGAAACAACATATCAGATAAAGGTCTAGTATCCAGAATTTATAAAGAGATTGTTCAACTCAACAACAAAAAGACAGCCAACCCAATTACAAAATGGGAAAAAGACTTGAATAGACACCTCTCAGAAGAGGAAATACAAATGGCCAAAAGGCACATGAAGAGATGCTCAATGTCCCTGGCCATTAGAGAAATGCAAATCAAAACCACAATGAGATATCATCTCACACCCACCAGAATGGCCATTATCAACAAAACAGAAAATGACAAGTGCTGGAGAGGATGCGGAGAAAGAGGCACACTTATCCACTGTTGGTGGGAATGTCAAATGGTGCAACCACTGTGGGAGGCAGTTTGGCGGTTCCTCAAAAAGCTGAATATAGAATTGCCATATGACCCAGCAATACCATTGCTGGGAATCTACTCAAAGGAATTAAGGGCAAAAACTCAAACGGACATTTGCACACCAATGTTTATAACAGCGTTATTTACAATTGCAAAGAGATGGAAACAGCCGAGATGTCCATCAACAGACGAGTGGCTAAACAAACTGTGGTATATACATACGATGGAATATTATGCAGCATTAAGACAGGATAAACCTATGAAGCATGTAATAACATGGATGGACCTAGAGAACATTATGCTGAGTGAGTCTAGCCAAAAACTGAAGGACAAATACTGTATGGTCCCAATGATGTGAATCGACATTCGAGAATAAACTTGGAACATGTCATTGGTAACAGAGTCCAGCAAGAGTTAGAAACAGGGTAAGATAATGGGTAATTGGAGCTGATGGGATACAGACTGTGCAACAGGACTAGATACAAAAACTCAAAAATGGACAGCACAATAATACCTAATTGTAAAGTAATCATGTTAAAACACTGAATGAAGCTGCATCCGAGCTACAGGTGTTTGTTTTGTTTTGTTTTTACTATTATTACTTTTATTTTTTTCTCTATATTAACATTCTATATCTTTTTCGGTTGTGTTGCTAGTTCTTCTAAACTGATGCAAATGTACTAAGAAACGATGATCATGCATCTATGTGATGATGTTAAGAATTACTGATTGCATATGTAGAATGCTATGATTTCTAAATGTTGGGTTAATTTCTTTTTTTCCGTTAATTAATAAAAAAAAAAGCAGATAAACATTTTGCAAGAAGCAGATAACAAACGTTTTGCAAGAAGCAGATAACAAACGTTTTGCAAGAAGCAGATAACATTTTGCAAGAAGCAGATAAACATTTTGCAAGAAGCAGATAACAAACATTTTTCGCGCATGAGTCATGGGAGCTGCTTCATGCAAGAAGCAGCTGTCTCGTTGTGCAAAACTCCCTTACTCAACCTTCTCAGTTGCATTCTCAGATAAACTTCCTCCGGCAGTTACAACCTTGCATAACCAAGGCAGCAGATAACCTTGCATAACCAAGGCAGCAGATAACCGCCCCTAGGAAGTTCCGGGTTGTTTTTCTTAGCCTGATGGGGCCCATAACTCTTTTCTTTACAATTCTTAACTCACACCAAATGCATAGCAGTGAATATAAAATGACACAAATGCTTTTGCTGGATATTTCTATCATTCAGAAGCTAAAATATATGTAAATAGCTAAATTAAGCAAGAAAAATTAGCTACTGTTAAGCATTATAAAATCCTTCTTTACATTCCCCACTCCTTTTTGTACATATCTCTAATCTTAGAGATTTTCTGGTTTATTTAATACTGAGTACTGTTGTCTGATGAGCATTAATTTGACATTTCCAATCTGCCTTTGTAAAAACTGTATAATTCTATTTAGAATATATGGTCCTATAGTTATTATTAAAAGTAACACAATTAAAGGCCCAGCGAGAGCAGATAATAGCGTTGCCAACCAGGGGGACTTAGTAAACCAAGATTCAAACCACCCCTGTTGCGCCGCTCGTTCTTTTTGTCTTTCACGAAGGCGCTCTCTGAATTCTGTCATGGACTTTTTAACAACACCAGAGTGATCTGCATAGAAACAGCACTGTTCTTTTAAAGCTGCACATAGTCCCCCCTCTTTAAGGAAAAGTAAGTCAAGTCCTCGCCTATTTTGTAGAACTACTTCTGAAAGGGAGGTTAGAGAGTTCTGAAGGGTCGTGACAGATTTTTCTTGATTTATCGTGGCCTGTAATTGACTGGTTTGTTGATTGCTATGTGATTGGGAAACTACTGGCACGTAATACAGTATTAAAAGCAGTAATAAGTAGTGTTAAACTAATGCAAAGATTATTCAATAACTTTTCCATTGGGAAACTATATAATATCACTGGGCTATGTTGCTATATATAAATAATCACCTTATAGAGCATATAGGTTACATAGTTGGGATCATCAAAAGTATATAATATTTACAACACAGGAAAGTTTTAAAAAGTATAAATAGCCAAGAGATTATGATGCTATTTTTCAGACTTATTTTAACCATGGGGAGACAAGCAAAATATTAAATACATTAACAGCCAACACCGGGGTTAGATTATACATGAGAGCAGAGGGGGTATTCCTGGCCCTGAACAGGGCATAAGGCAGGAGCATGGTCCAATCCTTCAAGCCAGTCTCTATAGCTAATTTGGCTAGGGTCTTTTTAATTGTCCTGTTTATTTTTTCTACCTGTCCTGAGCTTTGGGGTTTGTAGGCGCAATGCAATTTCCAATTAATCCCCAATATCCTGGCCACACCCTGATTTATCTGGGCTACAAATGCGGGTCCGTTATCTGATCCTATTATTTTTGGTAGACCGAACCGGGGAAAAAATTTTTTCCATAATTTTTTTTGACTATGACCTGGGCCGTTTCTCTCTTAGTTGGGTAGGCTTCAACTTATCCTGAAAAGGTGTCTATAAAAACTAGTAAGTATTTAAGTTCATATTTTGCAGGTTTGATTTCAGTAAAGTCGACTTCCCAGAACTGCCCAGGTCGAGTTCCCCTTAGTCTTTTTCCATTAGGAGCTTTGGTGGGGAAGACATTTATAATTTGACACGCCTGATATTCTCTGGCTACGCGATCTGCCAGTTCTTTCTTTTTTTTTTTTTTTTTGAGGCTGTCAGAGGGTACAATTCCCTCTGGTCTTGCAGGAGCTGCTGTAGTTTCCCTGTCCCCAGGTGAGTGAGCTGGTGGACCTGCTGTATGTAAGCTAGGGCTTCCGACTCTCCTTGGGGTGTAACCTCAGATAGTGTCTCAGGGGGTTGCTGGTTTTCTTTGGTTATTAGGACCAAGTTTATAGGGTCCCTTAATGCTGCCACTTTTGCTTCTTTATCTGCTCGCCTATTACCCATGGTTACTGGGTATGAGCCTCTTTGGTGGCTAGTACAGTGGACAATGGCTAGTTCTTTGTTTCAGCCCTGGCGGCCATGTTGCATGTTTCCGGCATCGCTGAGGGTGGATTTTATACATGCTATTTTAATTGTCCCCAACATTTCCTCCCTTTGTTTTTTTAAAAGGATGGAGGAAGAATGCTGATCCAGCATTCTTTTGGCATTAACCTTTGCTGGGGGAAGTAGAGGCCTCATCCCCCAGGTTGTTTGTGACTCTGTTTTTCTGGGGAGAGGAATTTTTGCAGAGTGAACCTCTATGCAAGATGAGGCATACTTCTCAAGGAGCTCGAAAATGGCCTTTAATTGTTTTGGCCCTCCTTTGCAGTGCTTTGCCTTGCACCCAGCGGTACCAATCATAGCATAAGCTAGAAGCATATTTTCGAGTTGTTTCCTGCTCCCGTAGGAGTGGGGATTCTTACCCGAGAGGGTGGGTAGCAGTCAGATATTTTGGTTTCATACCTTGGTTAGCGAGATGAAGCCGGTGATAATGCACTTGAATGGGCCTGCTTAGGGCAGAATTAATTTGATCCTTAATTAGCTGTATTATTCTTTTTTCTTTTATTAACTTTTTTTTTCTCTCTCTCTCTTTCTCTCCTTTGTTCTTTTTCCTCCTCTGTTTCTCTCTTATAAAACACTTTTTTAGCTTTTTTGACTAAATCTCGCAAGGCTAGGTCCTGCAACCCATCTAAGCGCTGCAGCTTGCGTCTAATGTCTGGAGCTGATTGGCCGATAAAGGCCATAGCCACTGAGGCTCTTTGATCCTCTGATTGAGGGTCAAAGGGAGCACACCTACGGTATGGTTCCATTAATTTTTTTTTTTTTTTTTTTAAAAAGACTCAGGGCGATTCATCCGCTCCCTGAATAATTTCTTTTACCTTGGCCAAATTGGTGGGCCGGTGTGCGGCTGCTCGGAGACCCGCTACTAGAGTCTGGCGATAGATGGACAGATGCTCCCTACCTTTAGAGGTGTTCGGGTCCCAATTAGGGCAGCACAGCGGGAACCGATCGTCGATGACATGCTGGAGTTGGGTGGGTCTCCCATCTTGTCCGGGAACTTGCTTCCTGGCTTCCAGGAGGATCCGATCTCGCTCTTCCGTGGTGAAGAGAGTTCCCAGGAGTTGTTGACAATCATCCCAAGTGGGCTGGTGAGAGAATATAAGGGACTCCACCAATCCAGTCAGCCTAGTGGGAGCCTCGGAAAAAGGAGGGTTATTATTTTTCCAGTTATATAAGTCAGAGGAGGAAAAGGGCCAGTATTGTAGAGTGGGCATTTCTCCCCCGTGTCTATCATCCACTGGAGGCCCGTACGGTCTGAGGGGGAGAGTGACCGCCACATCAGATGGGCTTTGTGTTCGCCTGCTTTGTGTACTATGTGCCAGTCCTGGTTCATCTGGGATCGTCTGTTGGTGAACCTGCGGAGAGGGAATGGAAGAGGGCGGAGAGAGAGAACTAGAGGAGGGAGAAGGTGAGCTAAGAGAAGGGGGGGTCCTGTACCGGAGCTGAAGGGTAGGGAGGAGGGGAAGAAGGACCTGCATCGAAGAGGAGTAGATCCGATTGGGATTCCGGTAGGACTGCAGGAGGTAAGGAAGGATAGAGTTTCGGAGCTTGAGAAGGCCCCAGCACCTTGATTGGGAGTACAGAGGGAGAGTCATGTTGACCGAGAGGAGTAAGAAACGGCTTTACCCATGGAGGTGGGTTTTCACACAGGTCCTGCCAAACCATGATGTAGGGCTGCTGGTCCGGGTGGCCATACGGGTCAGGGCGGAAGATGACCGACTTGACGGCCCAAATCAAGGGTAGATGAAAAGCTCCTTCCCGAGGCTATCTCACGTTAAAAGAGGGCCACCTGGCCGAGCAGAAGGTCTGCCATTTGCCTTTTTTACAATAAGAGATAGATTCTGACCTCTTTCCCTGACCTCAGACCAGTGTCTTAAGGTCAGAGAAAGTGGAGTCGACGTTCCCTGACCCATCTTTGGTAAAACAAAAACAATTCCTAACACACAAATACAGACAGACACACACAGAGCCGGCACACCACATTTATACAGTTTCAGAGACACAGCTCAGACTGGCCTGATGACTGTGATCGAGTTTCCCCCCGTCAGAAGGGAAACAGAATCAGAGTCGGCCCTGTAGGAAGCCTCCAGGCGTCCCCGGAGGTCCCCCAATCCCAAGGCGTCCCTCGGGAGAGTGACCTGCAACCCCTGGACACGTCTGCCGGTTGCGGTCGGGGAGTGCTCATGCAACTCTCCGACAGTCACTGCCAGTCTGACAGACTAAGCGATCGCACCTCAGACAAAAAGGCCTCACTTACCCCGAGAGAAAGAGCTGTTGGAGCCTCCCCTTATGAAGAGCTGATCTTGGTGGGACCTCCAAATGTAAGAATTCGAGAGTTTTGCCACGCAAAGGAGGACTCCAAGAGACGTTCTCTCATGCAACACGCAAGGGGTTTATTTACCACACATGCGTGGGTCTAACTGAACATGCAGGAACAGAGAGCCCCGAGCCTGGGTTTGGGGAAGCTTTTAAGGGGTAGGAGGAGGGGGGTGAGGGTCGAGCATGGGTTACAGGTGCTGCTTCATGCAAGAAGCAGATAACAAACATTTTGCAAGAAGCAGATAACAAACATTTTGCAAGAAGCAGATAACAAACGTTTTGCAAGAAGCAGATAAACGTTTTGCAAGAAGCAGATAATAAACGTTTTGCAAGAAGCAGATAACAAACATTTTGCAAGAAGCAGATAACAAACATTTTTCACGCATGAGTCATGGGAGCTGCTTCATGCAAGAAGCAGCTGTCTCGTTGTGCAAAACTCCCTTACTCAACCTTCTCAGTTGCATTCTCAGATAAACTTCCTCCGGCAGTTACAACCTTGCATAACCAAGGCAGCAGATAACCTTGCATAACCAAGGCAGCAGATAACCGCCCCTGGGAAGTTCCGGGTTGTTTTTCTTAGCCTGATGGGGCCCGTAACCCTTTTCTTTACAATTCTTAACTCATACCAAATGCAAAGCAGTGAATATAAAATGACACAAATGCTTTTGCTGGATATTTCTATCATTCAGAAGCTAAAATATATGTAAATAGCTAAATTAAGCAAGAAAAATTAGCTACTGTCAAGCTTTATAAAATCCTTCTTTACAAAACAAGCCAATTGTAAAATGGGCTAAAGATATGAATAGGCATTTTCAAGAAAAATTAGCTACTGTCAAGCTTTATAAAATCCTTCTTTACAAAACAAGCCAATTGTAAAATGGGCTAAAGATATGAATAGGCATTTTCCTGAAGAGTAAATACAGATGGTTTAAAAACACAGGAAGAGGGCAGGCCATGGTGGCTCAGCAGGCAAGAATGCTTGCCTGCCATGCCAGAGGACCCGGGTTTGATTCCCCGTACTTGCCCTTGTAAAAAAAAAAAAAACAACTAAAAACACAAGAAGAGGTGCTCATTCTCATTAGCTATAAGGAAAATGTAGATTAAGACTACAATGAGATACCACCTCAAACCTATAGAAATGGCTGCTATTAAACGAATAGGAAACTATAAATGTTGGAGAGGATCTGGAGAAATAGGGACACTTATGCACTGCTGGTGGGAATGTATAATGGTACAGCCACTATGGAAGGCAGTTTGGCGGTTCCTTAGGAAACTAAATAGCGAGTTGCTCTGTGACTCAGCAATAGCACTACCTGGTATATACCAAAAAGAGCTGAAAGCAGTGACATAAACCAACATTTATACACCAATGTTCATAGCAGCATTTATTCACAATCACCAAATGATGGAAAAATCCAAATGCCCATCAACAGATGAGTGGATTAACAAAATATGGTATATAAATCAATGGAGTATTATGCAAAACAGTAAGACAAATGATGTCCTGAAGCACATGACAAGATGGATGAGCCTGGAGGACAACACTGAGTGAAATAAGCCAGACACAAAAGGTTAGATACTGTATGACTCCACTTTCATGACCATGGTAAAGGTAAAATCAGAGGCTTATAATACAGAATATAGGGAATTGAGAAATACGTAGAAGCTAGAGATGGGTAAATGGTTAGCTAATGATCTTGGACTCAAATGTAAGGGAATAGATAGAAGTGAAAGTGGTTCTCTAGTGGGTCTATAAGTAATATTACCATATTGAAGGTGACTTTTTTAAAAAAGTTTTTCTTAATCATCTGAGTACTCTGTCTACAAAACAAAGATCTTGTATCAGAATATTATCTTTGTTAATATCCTTGGCCTTCTCCTCCTTTATTTCAGAAGACAAGTCTCTCACTGTTAAGGGAAAACTATTACAAATAATCTGTTCTTTCACATTGTGTAAGTAAGGTGCTGAAATAGTTTAACTTATTGCACAGGAAGTGTTTGGGAAGTATTATAGTGGTTAAAAGGGATTTTCTATCCTGTTGCTGGTTAAATTTGTATAGGTAAAATATTATTCATATATTTAGAGATTGTATAAAATTCTTAAAAATTTGACAATGTTCTCACTGTCCATGTTATATGCTGATACCAATCTGCATGATGTTAACCAACGGTATAGTGTTATCAGTTATGGTTTTAGCTATTCTAAAAAGGCAACAGATCATAGCAACAACCAAATTGTTGGTTGTGTTGCTTTGCTCTAATACAGGTCAGCTGTAGGTCAGAGCTCCATATGTAACAAGAAAAAACTTTAAAAGAAAGGCAGGACAAATATATATATTATATTTTATCTGTTAATTAACATAACACTGGTAAATGTGTAAAAGTGAAAGAGAACAAAACCTCTGCTATGGTTTTTTAATATAAAACAACTGTCCAATATTTTATTTCTGAAAGTAGCCTCATTTAAAATTGATTATAGAAATTAAAGCTCAGATTGTAAGCTTTAACTATTATCTTTAAATTCATGTTTTGCTCTTTATATAACCTAGTAGTTCCTTGGAACTTGAAGTATCTGTGTGACAGATGAGACTCAGATTTAGTTCTCCAATTCTGAGAGTCAGTATAAATCCATATAGCAATTGCTAAAAAAAAAAAAAAACAATTGAAAGAGATCAAACTCTGATTAAAGATGTGATGAAACTGATGTAGTTAAAACTAACGTAGATCAATAAATAAGGTAAAGAAAATACTGTATTTAATGCTTTAACTTTTGAGTGAGACAAAAAGAAAAATGTTTATTTTGCCCAAAATTTAAATTTTCTGTAGAACATTATCTAATCTATCTGGTCAGTTCATTTAAATACCCTAATTCAGCTTTACTTGTTATAGAACCTAGAATAAGGAACAAAATCTTAATGTTCTGTACAAGTTAATGTTACGCAATGATGTATTTCAGAGTTTTTGGAAAGAAAATGAAAAGTATTTGCAAAATCCTCTGAGGGACTGGGAAAAATAGAACTATTTAGCTTCTCTGCCTGGGGCATTCCTGACATTTTCTCAAGCAAGAGGGGCTCCCAATTTAATAAGCCAAGGCCTCAATTTTGAGGCTTGCCCTTATAAAACTTAACTGAATCTACTTAGGATTAGTGCGTAAGAGCCATCTTCAGAAAATCTGTGCTATTGCTCAACTGTGTTCTCTCTCTAAGCCAAACTCTGAGTTTCCCCCCTATGTGGGACATAATTTCCAGGGGTGCCTGGTACTGACAGCAGGAAACATAAGTGGCCCTGGCATTGCGGAACATAACTGGCCCTGGTATCTTGGGATATAACTGGCCTGGTATTGCATGATGTAACTGGCCCTGGCATCATGAGACATAAGTTCAAAAGATGAGCCCAGCCCTGGCATCATGGATTAGTTGGCCAAAAGGGGGTAAAGAAATAGAGTTTCAATGGCTAAGAGATTTCAAATCGAATTAAGAGGGTCATTCTGGAGGTTATTCTTACACAAGGTTCATTCAGCCAGATATTACAAACTGCCACAAAATGGCAAACCCCAAACAACAGTGTTCCTGGAAACCCTGAAAAAGATAACCTGTGCCATACAAAATTTTACTTATTGAGTTCATTCTTCAGAAACTTGAAACCTCCAAATTGTTCCAATGCCAGAGAAATTCTGAAATCCAGAGATACTGGACTCTTCAAAAACAACAACAAGTTTTATCCCTTTGTCCCTTAATAACAGTGCCTCTTTCCAGCCTTGAAGCAATTAGATTGTCATCACCCAGATATCCCTCAAGATTAAGAGGTAATTATCAAATGAGAGGGAGGAACTGTAACTGAGAAATCAGTATTTAAGGGATGATTTTGATTACTGAATCATTATACAGATAATCCTTTTTGTTTTTGATATATTGGAGTAGACAGAGGGAAATCCCTGAAATTTCCCAATTGTAATCCAGCTGCCTTGATCACTGATAATTATTCTATGGCCCTTATCTTCTGCCCCATGATTATAAAAAAGCTTGTAACTAATTTTCATTTGTATAGTTATCCAGTTTTTCTACTTTAGAGTCTTGTAATCAATAAAGATAGCCTCTAGAGTTTTTTAATGAAGGGTCTTGGGTCAGCCAGAACTAACTGACCCCAAATCTAAAGTTAACTTGATGACTGAGACTGGATCTAACCAAAGTAGGCCCGCTGGACATGCTAGTAGCTTAGACTTTAATCTACAAGTCACCTATACCTCATTCTGCTGTTTTCTTTCACATATTCTGTGACTAAGCATGTAATCGATCTGCACATGCTCAATAATCATATAAACTCTAATTATATCATTTGGTGCCACGGTGCTCACTATCCTCAACCCTGCTCATCTTTTTTCTAATAAAACTATCCAAATTACTGCAGTTCAGGGAGATAAATTTTGAGCCACTAGGCCATCTGCTTTCCTCCTACTACTACTAATAAACTCTTTCTCGCTTTGAAAAAAAAAGATAAATATTCCCCTTCAATTTGCTTTCAGAGTTTTGCTTAGGAAATTATTTTGACATTACTTCTAAAATCTAAGATAAAATACCTTTCACATTTAGGTATTTCATCTGTCTAGGATTACCATGTATGGTATAAGATAGGGATCTAATTTTATTCTTTTCCATATGACTATTATCCCACCATTTATTCAACAGTCCATAATTTTTTTATGTTACCTCTGTCACATACTAGTTTCCCATGTATCTGAGAATCTTTTGGGAGGTAAACAATTTCATTCATCAACTTATTTAAACCTGAATCAACATTACATCCTTTAAATAAATATAGCTTAAAAATAGTTTTTACATTTTGCTTTCACATTTCCCAAGATCTGTAACAACTAACATAGTTGTTTAGACTCTTTAATATTTAATACACATTTTGGGGTTATCAGATTCTGTTTAAAAAAAGAAAAAATACACACACACTTATTAGGATTCTGACTGGAGTTTCCTTGAACTCATAAGTTAAGCTGGAGAGGGCTAACAGCTTTATGATTTAATTTTCCTATTAATACATAAAATGTCTCTCCATTTATTTAGGCCTTTTATGTTTTTCAATACAAGTTTTACTATTCCCCAATAAAGATCTTACATATTGTGTGAGAGATTTATTCCTTGATACATTTTATTCTTGCAATTTGAAATGGCTATCTTAAGTAAAATTAGAGTTATTTTTCTGTACATTCAACTTATTTCTCTTATTTTATGTCTTTTTAAATTGACATAAACATAATATATGCATAATAAGTATACAAATCTGAAGTTTTTTTCTGTTTGGTTTGTTTATTTGTTTGCATGGGCAGGCACCGGGAATCCAACCCAGGTCTCCAGCATGGCAGGAGAGAACTTTGCCTACTGAGCCACTGTGGCCCACCGCAAATCTAAAGTTTTTGTATAGATACAGCCATGTAAATGCCACCCAAATATACAATATTTCCCATATTGAGAAGATTTTTTGTGCCTCTTCTCAGTCAAACAGAAGATCTCAACAAAAAATCACAAGAGATTGTATCAGTCATCAAAAACATCCCAACAAAGAAAAGCTCAGAACCAGATGGCTTCAAAGGTGAAATCTACCAATCATTTCAAGAATAATTAATACCAATCCTGCTCAACCTCTTCCAAAAATTGAAGAGGAGGGAACACTATCTAACTCATTCTATGACGCCAACATCACCCTAATACCAAAGCCAGACAAAGATACTACAAGGAAAATTACAGACCAATCTCTCTGTGTATATATATATTGTTATATATATATTGTTATATATAACAAATATAGATGTAAAAATTATGAAAACATGTGCAAATCAAATCCAACTGCACCTTAAAAAAAATCATATACCATGATCAAATAGGTTTGATCTCAGATATGTAATGGAGGTTCAACATGAAAAAATCATTTAATATAATATTCCACATTAACAAATTGAAGGGGGAAAAAAAACATGATCATCTCAATTGATGAAGAAAGGCATATGACAAAATCTAGCATTCTTTCTTGATAAAAACACTTAAAAAAATAGGAATAGAAAGAAACTTTCTCAACAGGATAAAGGACATACATGAAAAACCCACAGCTAACATCATACCTTGGATAAGTTTGTTGTTCGCCCATGACCAAACAACTTTGCCTTGATCTCTTCTACTTTTCTCCTGTCATCGTCATTTAATGCTGAAATGGAGTATCCACAATCATGAGCCAAATTAAACTTCAGATTCCAGGCTGGAGAGGAAGCATAAAAACACTTGAGATAGGATGATGTAAAAGTGATAACTTATTAATGATTTTAAAAACATAGAAGTTCATAAATCTATCCTATACAATGTTGTGCTGGTTTGAAAGGATGTACGTACCCTAGAAAAACCATGTTTTAATCCTAATCCTATTTTGTAAAGCCAACCGTTGCTTCTAATCCCTATTCAGTACTGTATGTTTGAAATTGTAATTAGATCATCTCCTTGGAGATGTGACTCAGGGTGTCACATCTTGATGTGATCTTGAGTGATCAAGAGTGGTTGCTAAACTGGATTAGGTAGGGACGTGTCTCCACCCATTTGGGTGGGTCTTGATTAGTTTCTGAAGTCCTATAAAAGAGAAAACATTTTGGAGAATGGGAGCAATTCAGAGAGCAGAACAGAGTGACATAGCCACGAGAAGCAGAATCAACCAGCCAGAGACCTTTGGAGATGAAGAAGGAAAATGTCTCCCGGGGAGCTTCATGAAACAGGAAGCCAGGAGAAGCTAGTAGATGATGCTGTGTTCACCATGTGCCCTTCCAGATGAGAGAGGAACCCTGACCGTGTTCACCATGTGCCTTTCCAGATGAGAAAGAAATTCTATGTTTGCCATGTGCCTTCTTACTTGAGAGAGAAACCCTCAACTTCATCGGCCTTCTTGAGCCAAGGTATCTTTCCCTGGATGCCTCTGATTGGACATTTCTATGCACTTGTTTAATTGGGACATTTTCTTGGTCTTAGAACTGTAAACTAGCAACTTATTAAATTCCCTTATTTAAAAGCCATTCCGTTTCTGGTATATTGCATTCCGGCAGCTAGCAAACTACAAAAACGCCTACCACAAAGCCTAGCAAAAAGGCTGTACTCTCACTTGTGTGACAAATTATTAGAAATGGTTGAAAAGATTATTTTCCTGAAAGTCAGAGTTTTCTGAAACCATACTCTACAGATATTTCTCCAAGAGGCTACTTTAAATGTGATATTTAATCTTTTTTAAATTTTAATTTTCATTCAAATCAAGAGAGTTCCTTTGTCCCCACTCCCACCCCCTTTGAGCTCCGCCTACAATCATGGCCACTTCCATGAGAGGTGATATTAAAAGTTAACAGGCAAAATGTGTGGGTTTATGGCCCTTACCATCAAGGGAAGATTCCCAGGTAGGACTGGATTGCTTTTACATTGCCAAAAAGTATATATTCCCTAACTGTCTTGAAGCTTTTGATTTCTTTATTATGGAATTCTACTCAGACAAATCAATGGGATAAAAGTATTCTATTTTTTTTCTTTCCCTATCTATTTTTTCTTTTGCAGATTTTGAGATATATTCCATCCAAAGTATACAATCAATATCTCACAGTTTCATCACTTTAAGTATTCTAATTAAAATCTCTAATTCAAGTTTTAATAAAACTCAAAATACCTTTGTCCATTTTCTTTCCCCCAATGTCTATCTGGGATTAGTGTTAAATTTTATTAGAATTAAGAGACAATATAAGCAGTTTTAGGACACAAAGCAATTAAGAGGACAGAGCAAATTAGGGGCTTTATCTACACCCCAAATAAGGATATCATAATGAGAATCCTAGGGAAACAGGAAAACCTGAGAAGCTTCAAAATCAAATTACCTCTTCACTTTTCCTCAGACACGAGAACTTACTTCTGCTATGACCCTAAACTCAAACTAATGCTGTTAATATTAAAAACCTAGCCACATTACTGGTTAAATGGGCCTTTTCAGGATTGCTGGTAGAATGTAATCATTAGTGCTCCAAACCCCTATCACTAAAAAAAATATTAAATTATGTTTATAAGCTTGAATCTGCCTTTGTTACAAAACATCAGCTCTTACCATGTGCTCGTACTCGACATTCTTCTTCCTCTGCATCTCTGAGTATCTGTTTAGCATGGTTCAATGAGGATTCACACTGCAGGAGGTTTTTCACATGAGCAGCAAGTGAATCTATACTACTACTGCCACCATCATCACTCTCTGATATACCTTCTTCCTCTCTGCTATCTGTCATACTTGTATTAGGTGAAGCATCCGGAAAGAAGTTTAGAAGAACATCAGAAACTGACCCCAAAGACTCTGGAAAATTACTGTCCCATGAGCAGGAAACATTTCCATCACTTGTATCACTACTTGAATCACTTTTTATGATAGTCATCATAGGGAAAACAATTTTATTCCCAATGGTTCCACTACACCCTTCAGGTTCAGACCTCATTACATATTTAGCTGCTTCATAATGCTTAAGGGTTTCTTCTAACGCTGCTCCGGCTTTCCTTTCTGCTTCCTGTAGAGGACTTCTCACTGTAGTTGAACTAATAAACTCCCAATTTTCAATGTCTCTCTGACATTTCACATTTGTCTCTGTGTTAATATCCTTCTGTATGCATCTGTTACTTGGGCTTTCCTCTAAGAATGGATGTTTCTGAAGCTTATCACCATTAGAGTCAGTTATGGAGGGTTCTTTGAAGCAAACCACCTTCTTAGACTGTATGTATGAAATATCACGGACATCTCTGAAAGGGACAAGGGGGGCAGGAACATTGCATCGTTTCAGTGCTATATTTTCGGCCTCCATTAATAGTGTCCGAATCTCTTTAAGAGTTTTGGAACTACTGTCCATATTCCGGGGTTCCTCAGAGCACAAATCTCCAAAACCTAACAATACTGGCTTATTTATAGCAACTCTACCATCAGCTTGAGAATTTAAAGGTCTACTGTTTGAGGTAATACTGGACTCAGAGGAATCCAAAATATTTTGTAACCTTTGGACACGTTCTGAACGAACTTTGTATTTCTCACTATGTGAGTGAGTACCAGAAGAAATGGTTGGTAACACAGTAATTTGATCAGCTTGTCCAAGTACACTAGAGACCTTCTGGGCATCTTCAGTTACATGTCTATCTGGGACATCAGGTTGACAGAAAATATTAGGATTCTCTCTACGTGAAGAACTAGGAAGGGCCTTTGGTAACACAGTTTTTTGTTCAGCTGGTCCAAGATGTGCTGAAACCTTCAGTACATCTTCATTTAGATGTCTACTTGGCAATTCCCGTGGGTACAAAATATTAGATTTCTCTCTGTGTGAAGAGGAACTAGAGAGAGATACTGGTATTTCAGTATTTCCATCAGTTTCAGGGGCAGCTGAAACCTTCAGAATATCTTCATTTTGTTTTCTATCTGGTAACTTCTGTTGAAAGCAAACACTACGCTTCTCTCTTTCAGAACTGGAACTAGAGAAAACGGTCAGTAATGGACTCTTATGTTCATCTGGTCCAATCAAAAATGAAACCTTAGCCTTTTCTCTATGTAAACAGGAACGAGGGGGAGTTGTTGGCAACCCAGTTTTCTGATCATCAGGTGCAATCACAGTTGAAATCTCGAATTTCTCTTTATGTGAGTTGGAATTGGAGGGACCTATTAATAACCCAGTATTCTGGTTAGGTAGTCCAGGAACAGTTGAAATCTTCAGGGCCTCTTCAGTTATAAGATTGTTTGGCAATTCCTGTTGGTGGAGAATAACAGGCTTATCACTATGTGAGTAGGCACTAGGTGGTACTGTTTGTATCCCAGGCTTCTGGTCAGCTGGTCCAGGAACAGCTGGATCTTTCAGAACTGCTTCAGTTATATGACTGTGTGGAAACTCCTGTGGGTAAAGAACACTGGTCTTCTCTCTACAGGAGGAGGCACCAGGAGGTACTGTTGGTATCCCAGTATTCTCATCAGCTAGTACAGAAAGAACTGAAACTTTCAGATCCTCATCAGTAAAATAACCATCTGGTAACCGATTTTGGTAGAAAACATTGGGCTTCTCTCTATGTGAAGAGGAACTAGATGATACAGTTGGTGTCCCAATCTTCTGGTCAGTTGGTCCAGGAACAGCTGAAACCTTCAGAGCTTCCTCCGTTAGATGACCATCAACAAACGCCTGCTGGGAAAAAACACTGGGTTTTTCTGAATATGAGTAGAAACCAAGGGGTACTGATGGTATCCCAGTCTTTTGGTCAGCTGATCCTGGAACAGCTGGAACTTTCAGAGATTCTTCAGTTAGATGACTATCTGGTAATGCCTGTTGGTGGAGTATACTGGGCTTCTCTCTATATGAGGAGGAACTAGAGGATACTGTCTGTATCCCAGACTTTTCATCAACTGATTCAGGAATAGCTAGAACTTTCAGAGAGTCTTCAGTTAGATGACTGTCTGGCAATGCCTGTTGGTGGAGGGTACTGGGCTTATCTCTATGTGAGTAGGAACTGGAGGATTCCTGGTCAGCTGATCCAGGAACCGTTGAACTTTCCAGAGCTACTTCAGTTAGATGACTATCTGGCAATGTCTGTTGGTAGAGAATATCAAGCTTCTCTTCATGTGAGTAAGAACTAGAGGGTACTATTGGTTTTCCAGTCTTCTGCTCAGCTAGTCCAGACACAGACAAAACCTCCAGAGCCTCTTCAGTAAGAGGATTATCTGTCAACACCTGTTGGTAGAAAATATTAGGCTTCTCTCTATGCGGGTAAGAACTGGGAGGTACTGATGGTATCGCACTCCTCTGGTCATCAGGTTCAGGAACAGCTGGAACTTTCAGAGACTCATCAGTTAGATGACCATCTGACAATACCTGCTGGTAGAGAATACTGGGCATCTCTCTCTGGTAGGAGGAATCAGGAGGTAATATTGGTATCCCAGGCTTCTGTTCAGCAGGTCCAGGAAAAGTTAAACTTTTCAGAGGTACTACAGGTAGATGACCATCTGGCAATACCTGTTGGTGAATAATGGGTTTCTGTCTAAGTGAACAAGAATTAAGATGTAGTGTTGGTATCTCAGTCTTCTGGTCAGTGGGTACAGGAGTAGTTGAATTTTTCAAAATTACTTCAGTTGGATGAATATCTGATAACTCCTGTTGGTAGAAAATATCAAGCTTCTCTTTATGTGAATAGGAACCAGGAAGTACAGCTGGCATCCCAGTCATCGGGTCAGACAGTTCAGGAAGAGCTGAACTTTTCAAAATTATTTCACTTATATAACTGTCTGGTGACAGTTGTTTGTAGAAAATTGTGGATTTCTCTCTAAGTGCATAGGGAGCAGGTGGTACTGCTGGCATATGAGTTTTCTGTTCAACTGGTCCAGGAACATCGAAAACTTTTAGTTCCTCTTTAGCTAGATCTCTCTGTATTATTGGCATTCCAGTCTTCTGGTCTGACTGTCCAGGAGCAGCTGAAACTTTCAGGGCCTCTTCGATTAGATGATCTTCTGGAATTACCTGTTGGTAGAGAAGAATGGGCTTCTCTCTATCAGAGTAGGAACCAGGAGGCATTGTTGATATCTCAGTTTTCTGGTCAGCTAGTCCAGGAAAAGTAGAACTTTTCAGAGTTTCTTCAGTTAGATGACTGACTGGCAGTGCCTGTTGGTGGAGAATAATGGGAATATCTCCAGGTGTGTAGGACCCAGGAAATACATTTGGTGTCCCAGTCTTCTGTTCAACAGATATAGAAACATCTAAACTTTTTAGAGCTACTTCAGATATTTGATTGACAGGCAATACCTCTTGGTAGAAAAGACTGGGTTTCTCTTTTTGTGAGTATGAACCAGGAGATATTGTTGGTGTCTCAGTCTTCTGGTCAGCTAATCCAGTAAAGGTAGAACTTTTCACAACCTCTTCAGTTAGATGAATGTCTGACAACTCTTGTTGGTAGAAAATCCTGGGCTTCTCTCCATGTGAGTAGGAACTAGGAGGTTCTGTTGATATCCTTATCTTCTGATCAGATGGTCCTGTGGCAGGAGAAATTTTTATATCATCTTCATCTAGATGACTATCTGACAACCCATGTTGGCTGATAACAGTGGGCATCTCTGTGTGTGTGTAGAGATCAGCAGGTACTGTTGACATCCCAGTCTTCTGATCAGATGGCCAAGAAACAACAGAACTTTTCAGAGCTACTTCAGCTACATGACTATCTGGCAACAGCAGTTGGTAGAGAACAGTAGGCTTCTCTTGAAATGAGCAAGAATCAGGAGGTCCTCTTGATGTCCCAGACTTCTGATCAGCAGATCCAGGAACAGCTAAACTTTTCAGAGAGGTTTCAGAGAGATGACTGTCAAGCAAAACCTGTGGGTAGAGAACAGTGGGTATCTCTCTATATGTCCCAGTCATCGGATCAGTTGGACCACGAACAGGTGAAACTTTCAGATCCTGTTCAGTTAGATGACTATCTGGCAACACCTGTTGATAGAAAATAGTGGGCTCCGCTCTGTGTGCATAGGAGCCTGAAGGCACTGTTCGTACCTCAGTCATCTGATCAGCTGGCCCAGACACAGCTGAAATTTTCACAGCTACTTCACTGAGATGATTGTCTGGCAACACCTGGTGGTAGAGAACAATGGGCTTTTCTCTTTGTGAGTAGGAAGCAAGAAATACTATTGGCATCCCAGTCTCCTGGTCAGCTGATCCAAGAACAGCTGAACTTTTCGGACCAACCTCAGATAGATGAATGTCAGGCAAAAGTTGTTGGTGGAGAATAGTGGGCATCTCCCTAGGTGTCCCTGTCTTCTGATCAGTTTGTCCAGGAACAGGTGAAACTTTCAGATCCTTTCCAGTTAGATGACTATCAGGCAACACCTGATGGTAGAGTATAATTGGCTTCTCTCTAAATGAGTTGGAACCATAAGGTACTGTTGGTAGCTCAGTCTTCTGGTCAGCTGGTTCAGAAACAGGTGATGTTTTCAGATTAAGCTCAGACAGATGATTGTCAGGAAAGTGCTGCTGGGGAAGAATAGCAGACATCTCTCTATGTGTCCCAGTATTCTGATCAGTTGGACCAGGAACAGATGAAACTTTCAGATCCTGTTCAGTTAGATGACTATCTGGCAACACCTGCTGGTAGAGAATAGTGGGCTTCTCTATGTGTTTATAGGAACCAGAAGGTACTGTTGGTGTCCCAGTCTCGTGATTAGCTGGCCCAGAAACAGATGAACTTTTCACAGCTACTTCAGTTAGATGATTGCCTGGCAACACCTGGTGGTAGAGAATAGTGGGCTTCTCTCTCTGTGTGTAGGAATCATAAGGTACTGTTGGCATCCCAGTCTTCTGGTCAGCTGATTCAGGAACAGCTGAATTTGTTAGACCAACCTCAGGTAGATTAATGTCAGGCAAAAGTTGCTGGTACAGAATAGCTGGCATCTCTCTAAGAAAGCAGGAACTACAGGGTATTGTTGGTACCCCAGAGTTCTGATCAGTTTCTCCAGGAACAGGTGAAACTTTCAGATCCTCTTCAGCTGGATGACTATCTGACAACACCTGTTGACTGAGACTAACACTTGGCTTCTCTCTTTCTGAGCAAGAACAAGGAGGCCTTGTTGGCATCTCAGTCTTCTGGTTAGCAGGTCCAGAAACAGCTGAATTTTTCAAAGCAACTTCAGTGAAATGACTGTCTGGCAATTCCTGTTGGTAGAATATATTGGGCTTCTCTTTATGTGAATTGGAACTAAAGGGTATTGTTGGTATCCCAGTCTCCTGATCAGAAGGCCCAGAAAGAGCTGAATTTTTCAAAGTTACTTCAGGCAGATGACTCTCAGGCAACTCCTGCTGGTAGAATATATTGGGCTTCTCTCTATGTGAGTAGGAACTAGAGGGTATTGTTGGTGTCCTAGTCTTCTGCTCAGCCGAGACTGCTGAACTTTTCAGAGGGTCTTCAGTCAAATGACTGCCTGGCAACTCCTGTTGGTAGAAAATATTGGGCTTCTCTCTTTGTGAGGAGGAAACAGGAATTACCGTTGGTGTCCCAAACTTCTGGTCAGCTGGTCCAGGAAGAGCTGAAACTTTTAAAGCCTCTTCAGTTAGATGACTGTCTGGCAACTCCTGTTGGTAAAAAAGACTGGGTTCCTCTCTATGTGAGAAGGAACTAGAGGGTACTGTTGGTGTCCTTGTCATTTGGTCAGCTGGTCCAGGAACATGTGAAATTTTCAGATTCTCTTCAGCTGAGTGACTGCTCAGTAACCCCTGTTGGCAGAATGTACTTTTACCTAGCTTTTCTCTAAGTCCATAGGAACTAGGAAATACTACTGCTGATATCCCAGTTTTCTGCCCATATGTTTCAGGAACAGTTGAAGCTTTTAGAGTGTCTTCATTTAGATGACTGTGTAGCAATGGCTGTTGGAGGAAATCATCAATGTGTTGACCAGTAGTCTTCTTTTGAGGAGACCTTACAGTCAACTGAGGCAAAGCTTCAGTAGGCAAGGATATATCAGATCCAAAGTCTGAGTCTTCTGAATTGGCAGTGGTGCCTGTTTTCAAGTTAGATTGAGTAATTTCAGCTGTTCCTCCTTTAGAAGTATTTCCTAAAGCAAAAGAGTATTGTGTATTTTATATATATATATATATGTACACATTTTAATACTACATTATTATTAGAAAAATCCTGTCTCTGCATGCAAAAAAAATTCAGCATTTCCTCTATTTGTCCTTTATCCTCCTACTAATGAATCATAAGAAATCAAAGGTGACAAATACTTACAGGCAAAGAAAGATATTAATTACAAAGCCATTTGTAATAGCAAACTAATGTGGAAATAATCAAATATTCAACAGAGTAATAACTTAAAAATAACAGTAATAATCATCAGTATGATGAAATATTATGTGGATCTTAAAATTTATATTTTAAAAGAATTTTTGATGGCATGGAAAAATGTTATCATGTCCAGGATTTAATTTTACCCTACTAAGTAGCTAATAAATCAGCCAGCTATTGTTACATGAATGCTTGCAGAGATATGAGATTCAAAAAAGTTTATTATCAAATGCAAAGCAAGCAACAGGATCAGCAGCATATTTTCATAATTTCCCCTTGCTCCCAAGTCCCATAAGGTAATGCTAATATGGACCAGATGGATGCTATGTTGCAATAGGTTTGCACAGCAGTTGAGGAACATGGAACTTGGGGAATCCACTACTTTTCTAACAGGCAGTAAATAAGTCTACTCTTTTTAGGAGATGGTACCTTATCTCTCCAGCAACATACATAACCATGATAAATGGTCTGGGAAAAAGAACCATCAGAGTCCTGCAGTCTTACAAGATGTGTAAGAGCATAAGTCTTGCAGTCTTGCTGTCAAGCAGGATGCATAAGAACATACAGGGCCCAAGTACAATTGAATCACCTAACACACCCTGTATAATATAGATACATGAAACAGCAAAAGACTTTGAACTTAATTTTATATGGAACAGAGATCTGTTGATGGTTTTAATCAGAACAGTATTGTAGAAAGATTTATTTCTGGCAGTACATAAACCAAATTCAAGATGGAGGGGAATGGAAAAAGTCTAAGTACCGCTATCCAATAGATCTTTCTGTAATAAGGGACATGTTCTATATTTGCACTAATACATTAGTTCAAAGTGAAAATAGTTTTAGTTGGCAAAAGAAAATAAATTATGTAAATAAATTACATAATTTGACAGCTAATACATTAATTTACTTGTTCATTCAAGAGATATTGAGTGTTTAACTATATTCCAGGCACTGTTCTAGATATAGGAGACACAGAAACAAATTAACAGAGGAAAATCTCAGCCTCATAGTGCTTACATTCTAGCAGGGGGAGCAGACATGGTATGTCAGATGGCGTAAGATGCAACATCTATTATCTATACTTTATACATAAGGAAACAAGTTCAAAGATGATTATACGACAGTGCTTCTCAGTGTGGAGATCTTGTTACCTTTCAGATTCTGATTCAGTAGTCTGGAGTAGGACCTGCAATTCTGCATTTGTAACTAGCTCACAAGTAATGTCCAACGTTATTGGTCCTCAGACCACATTGAGTAGCAAAGATACATAATTTTTCAAGAGTTACAGAGTAAGTGCCAAAATTGCAACTTGAACCCTTTAATTCTAACCCCCAATTTTTAATTTTTTCTACTTCAACTGACAACCTTTCTAAGTAAGGCTTAGCTTAGTTAAGTAAGCTTCGAATATAGAATAATGAATACAGAACCAGATGTGTTGACAAGTGATTTGTTAAGGTAAAGAAATAAAAGTATCAAGTATTACCTCTTAGAAGGAAACTAAAATGGAAGGGAAGAATGTAGCCCACATGTAACTTGAGAAGGCATACGGGTTATGGAACATACGTGAAAAAACAGAACAGACTCATGAAGTTAAACTACAGTGTAATAAAACAAAATCTTGTTTTCCCAAATGATTCCTAATTTTTCAAAGTTTTTACACTGCTTTGACAATTACAAATTACTAGTGATACTATGAAGAGAATAAATGGAATAAATGGCCAAAGAGCTAAGACATTTGGCCCAGATCTTTGAATGAACCAGAGGTTTAAACAAGATAACAAGACCGTCTTGGAAGGAAAGGGGAAGGAAAAGACTAATAAAGGAAACTAGAATAACAACTATGGGTTAAGAGCTGGGGGTGGGGGGCATTGGATTGTTGGAAAAGAAATAGGTTTGACAGTTCCATGTAAACCTAAGAACATACAGTTAGAAACAGTGGTGATCACCAATCTATTAATCATCATTTTTAGAATGTCTGTATTAATAAGGGCTACATAATGATTGATGGTATAGTTTTAAAGTACTTCCTCTCATGACCTCTGGGAGAGAGGAATAAATACAGTGAACATGAGTAGTACTGTATTACTGCATACCTGCTGAATCTTTGGAGATCCATTTTCAGAGTTGGGGGTGGGGTTGAAGAGAAAAGTTTTGACAACAGACAAGATGAGAGCTACCCAGAAAAAGACTATACAGTAATATACCAAAATTGTATTTTGGTGAGAAGTGTGTGCTGCTTAGAGAAAACATAAGACTAACAATCTGATTAGGATTTGCTGAAGAACTCTTCCCCATAGGAACCCCATACTTACCAATACAGACAGTGGACTTTCTTAGGAGACAACAATAGCACAGGTTTATTTCCCAAAGTATATAATCTAAACTCTAATAGGCTATAACCTGATTTTAAATTAATAAGCAGAAGCAGCAAGTTCTTTATTTTTCATAGATAAACTGAGATAATATTCCAGACTTTCAATTACACATGACTAATAGTTTCTTACTAGGAACCATTCTAAGTGAATTATTATGGGTTATTAATATTAGCATACAAAAATAAAATTGCCTATTTCTAGACTTTAGGGACTCTATTTCAATGACCATTAAGAACTCCGACTGGCAGTCCTAAAAGCACCCATTGTGTGTACACAGCAAGTAGATTAAAATTTCTTAAGTTTTAAAAATGTGATATTTTAAGTTGGTGTTATTTTCCCTGTTCTTCTTGCTAATGAATTACTGTAACTTTGTTTCTCCAATTTCCTAATAATTAATTGTTGATAATTAGATAGGTATCATAATTTTGTTTGGGTAATGTATTTAATTATTCTGTAGATTGATAGATGTTTGCACCAACATTATTTTAAACCTAAATTCTCTCATATATACTATAAAACACATATATATTATAGTTTACATATGAACTGATACCTTTATCGACAAAGCAGATGGAATATAACCCCCAAAGTGCCTGTATAATGATACTTCATTAATGTTGCCCTTCTAATGGTATTCACTTCTAAGTGAATACCATTTAAATAATGTGCAACACAATATGAAGTTAAACAGAGTAAAATTGCTCTTTTAAAAATTTATAGGGGGCAGGTCACAGTGGCTCAGCAGGCCGAGTTCTTGCCTGCTATGCCAGAGACCTGGGTTTGATTCCCAGTGCCTGCCCATGTTAAAAAAAAAAAAAGTTTATAGGGCACTCTTTCATAATATAATATTACATATTTCAAACCTAAATTTAAAATATGTAAGCTCAAACTACAAACTATACATTTTATTCTTCTCAATATTTTTTTTTCTGTTGTTCTCACTAAATTGTTTTTCAAAGAGAAAGTGGAATAGATATGAGCTACTGACTTTCTGCATTCCTAAGTGGGCAGTGCTTTCAAAAAGCTAAAGAACCACTGGTATTGTGGAAAATTCATCAACTCTGCACTCAGACACAGGTTCAAATCCAAAATTCTCAAAAAAAAAAAAAAAAAAAATCCAAAATTCTCTATTTCCTAATATAACAACCCTCATCATATAACCCTCAAAGATTAGTGGGGAGGAATAAATGAGATAATGTATGTAAAAAACCTTGCAAATAAAAAGTGCCCCTTAAATGCTCTGTACCTCTACTCACAGAAGCTCCCTCTGGAACAGTAGGTAGATGGAATTTTGGACATTGCTTCCAGGTTCCTCATCTTTAAGAGAACTCTCTTAATGTCCTGCCCACAAACTGAAGTTCTCAATTATACTGACTCAGTAGCCTGCATATACAAGGCAGAGATACCTAACAAATAACTGCCTAAGGTAGTGAAGCTAAACCACAGACTGGGTTTTAAATGCAAATTATGGCAAGAATACAAATAATAATGAAATCAGTTACATATGGAAGCAGGGAAAACATACTCCAATGCCCAGCAAACAACCTAAAGAAAGACATAAATGTCAAGCAAGTCACAGAGATGGCCTCCTATTAATAAATGTAAGCTTTCAAATAGTGACAAGAAATAAATTTCACAAGTCTCCACAATAACTGACACAGTAATTCAACCAGATATGACTATCATTTTCATTTGATGCACTTTCTTCAAAATTGAGCCCCAAATGTCCAGTCTACCTTCTTATTCCATCCCTCCCACTGAATCTACCCAGATATGTTAATTTATTTAATGTCCAACAATCTATTTGTGAAGTCATTCAACTGATATTTTTTAAGCATGTTTTATGGCTAGATACAAATGTAATATTAACAAAGACCCAACTCTGTTAAGAGCTTATAGTCTAGTAAGAGACCATGACCTTACAATCTAGTAGGACTATAGTCTAGGTCTAATAGCCTTATAGCCTAGTAGGAACAAGAGAGTTAAGTAAACAATCACAATACTATGTTTTGAATGCAGTTATTAGGGAGGTGTCCACAGGGTGCTATGGGAACACATATAAAGAGAACCTGAACCAATTTTAAGAAGCCATGGTGAGTGGTGAAAGCTTTCCAGGAGGAAGACATCCAAGCTGAGAATGAAAATATGAATAGCAGGAGTTGAGCAAAGATGGGGCACAGAGGGTTGGGGAAAGAAAAGTTCCAAGCAGAGAAAACAGAATCTATAAAAAGAATACACTATGGTCTAGCACAATGAAGAAATGAAAGTAGTTTAATATCATCAAAGAGGCAAGTGTGAGGCAGGGGCCACATCACAAACGCTCTTCTATGACACATAAAGGAGTCTGGAATTTATCCTGAGGGTAATAATGGAAACCAAGGGTTTCAAATTAAGAAATTACACTTACTTTGCCTTATAAAAAGACTATTCTGACTTAATATAGAGCATGAATAGGAGAGAAATACGACCAGTCTCTCATTTCAATGCAGTAATCCAAAAAGAAGAAAATGGGAGCCTGCAAAGCAGAATCAACAGGAATGGGTGATTGACTAGACAAGGATAAGAGAAGAGGAAGATGTACAGGTTTCTGGCTTGGGCTGTTTTGTAGTTTATTCACTGAGAGGTTGTGTAGACGTTTATTCACTGAGAGGGAATACAGAAGGAGAAGTAGGGTTGCAGGGATAGTCCATTTTTGAAGGTCTGAGGTTAAGGTATCTATGTGACTTCCAGATGAAGTCATTCTATAGGTAGTTATGCGCAAAGATCTAGAATATGAGACATCTGGATAGAGACCTAGGTTTGGAAGTTATCAGCCACAGAAAGTAAAGGAAGCCCAGGACAATATAAATCACCTCAGAATAACTTAGGATCCCTCCTTGCACAAAGCATGTTTCCTACCATGCTTCTACCCATTACTTACTTAGAAAGGTTGTCAGTTGAAGCGGAAAAAATTAAAAATTGGGGGTTAGAATTAAAGGGTTCAAGTTGCAATTTTGGCACTTACTCTGTGACTCTTGAAAAATTACTTATCTTTGCTACTCAATGTGGTCTGAGGACAGTACCATACCACTGACTGATACTCTGAAGTTAGGATACAATCATCAAAATTCTTTCATGACTTTTTTATGTGCCAATTTTTCTGTTAGGCATTGGAAAGAAATAAGATATCCACGGTATGGAGGAATCTGGATAAATTATTGGTATGCTATTGCATGCTGAGGTTACAGAGGAATTTAAGTCAGAAAAGGGAGAATACAATATGCAGTGAAGTAATCAAAAATCCTTTTATAGAAGTGGCACTCAATCTGGGCCTTAAATTATAGGTATGATATAGTGATATTCTGAAAAAAAGGAATGGCATTCCAGGGAAAAAGTTGAGGTAAAATTTCAGTGTATTTTTACATGAACATGATTCTTGAGGTAGAGAAATGAACAACTACAATAAAAACCACAAAATGGCTTGTCTGGAAAAATCAAACTGTGCAAAAAAAAAAAGTCTGGATAAATAGAATTTAGAAAGCCTTGATAATTAGAATTTAGATTTGATGGAGGAAAAAGGATATTATCATCAATGTTCAAGGAGAACCTAACTTAATATATGAAGCCAACATCACCCTAATACCAAAGCCAGACAAAGATAAAACGAAAATTACAGACTAATTTCTCTTACTAATATAGATGCAAAAATCTTCAACAAAACATTTGCAAATCGATTCCAGTAACACATCAAAATAATTATATACCATGATAAAGTAGGTTTCATTACAGACTAGCAAGGGATGCGTCAACATAAAATCAATTAATGTAATATATCACAACAACAAAATGAGGGGGGAACCCACTCATCTCAATTGAAGCTGAAAAGTCATTTAACAAAACTCAGCATTCTGCCTTGATAAAACGTCTAGAAAAATAGGAATCAAAGGAAATTTCTTCCACATTATAAAGGACATATATGAAAACCCCATACCTAACATCATACTCAATGATGAAAGACTGAAAGCTTTCTTCTAAGATATGGAGCAAGACAAGGATGCCCGCTGTCACCATTGTTATTGAGCACTGCACTGGAAGTTCGAGCAAGAGCAATTGGGCAAGAAAAAGAAACAAAAGGCATTCACATTGGAAAAGGAAGAAGTAAAACTTTCACTATTTGCACATGACATGATCCTATATATATATGTATATATTTTTTTCAGAGACTTAGACCACGTTTTGTGTTTCTGAAATCTAGACCCTCTACATATTTGAAAATAATGGTACATCTTTACAGTCATGGATTTTAGAAAATTATTCCCTTGGGATTCTAACCTCACTACCAAATGAATAGAAGCTTGGTTAAGAATTCTCCCATATTGTGGTAGTTAGAGTCAGTTGTCAACTTGGCCAGGTGAAGGCACCTAGTTCTGCTGCTGTGGACATGAGCCAATGGTAGGTGAACCTCATCTGTTGCTGATTTACATCTGCAGTCAGTTAGGAGGAATGCCTGCTGCAATGAATGAGGTTTTACTTAATTGGCCGGTGCTTAAATGAGAGAACACAACGTAGCACAGCCTAAGTAGCTTGGCATTCCTCATCTCAGCAGCTCAGCCCCAGCCTTTGGAGATGCAGAAAGAAGTCATCCCAGGGAAAGTTGTTGGAACCTAGGGGCCTGGAGAGAAGGCCAGCAGAGACCATCCTGTGCCTTTCCACGGAAGAAAGAACCTCAGTGGAAAGTTAGCTGCCTTTCCTCTGAAGAACAAAATAAATCCCCTTTTATTAAAAGCCATTCCATCTCTGGTGTGTTGCATTCCGGCAGCTAGCAAACGAGAACAGATTTGGTACCGGAGAATGGGGTGCTGCTATGGTTTGCAAATACCAGATATGTTGGAACGGTGTTTTGGATGGCTAAAGGGAAGACTCTGGAGGAACTGTGAAGAGATTGATGAAGAAGTCTTGGAGTGCTTGAAGAGACTGTTGGTGTAAATGGAGCCACTGCCAACCTGGACAAAGGTGGACACAAAAGGGAAAAATTGGAGTTTGCAGAGTGAGGACCATGGAAGCTTGGGTCTGAAGCCAAGAAACCTGGGCCAGGAGAGTGGACCCACCCATATAGATGGAGAGGGTGAGTTTACCCTGAAGGGTGAGGATGAACCTCCCATCTTGTTGCAGTGGAGGAGTTATGCAGCCTCGGGCCTTGGAGAAGGTAAACCACGTTCCTTGGGGGACTGGGGAGAGCCTGGCTGCCACCACATGGAGGGGTTGAGCATGTGCCCCAGAAATGGCAGAGAGCCCAGGGGTGGCCCTGATGCCTGGAGAGAGTGGAGCCGAGAGGTGGCCTCCTCGATGTTCCCCAAGGTTGATTTGGAAAGAGGCGGACCACTGTATAGGCCCTCAGAAAGGGTGGGACTGCCACTTTCTAAAGCTGAAGGATAAATGACTTTCAGACTTTGAAATCCAATGGTGTTTGCCTGCAGGTTTTCCATCCAGTTTCTCCCTATGGATCCTGTGTTTATCTTCTTTTGCATATTGGCATCAGATAATTTGTTTTGAGATTCACAGGTCCACAGCTAGAAGAGAATTTTTTTGCACCTGTTTAAGGTGATGTGCGTAGTTGCCAAGTTGACAAGGGGTGGACCTGTGGTAGTTAGATTCAGTTGTCAACT
This sequence comes from Tamandua tetradactyla, assembly GCF_023851605.1. Lineage (NCBI taxonomy): Eukaryota > Metazoa > Chordata > Mammalia > Pilosa > Myrmecophagidae > Tamandua > Tamandua tetradactyla. The sequence continues at coordinate 47,138,878 of NC_135343.1, read as the reverse complement.
TGGCCAGGTGAAGGGCACCTAGTTCTGTTGCTGTGGACATGAGCCAATGGTAGGTGAACCTCATCTGTTGCTGATTTACATCTGTAGTCAGTTAGGAGGCATGCCTGCTGCAATGAATGACATTTGACTTAATTGGCTGGTGCTTAAATGAGAGAGCGCAACGCAGCACAGCCTAAGCAGCTTGGCATTCCTCATCTCAGCACACCTCATCTCAGCACCCGCAGCTCAGCCTCGGCCTTTGGAGACGCAGAAAGAAGTCACCCTAGGGAAAGCTGTTGGAACCCAGGGGCCTGGAGAGAAGACCAGCAGAGACCATCCTGTGCCTTTCCACGTAAGAAAGAACCTCAGTGGAAAGTGAGCTGCCTTTCCTCTGAAGAACTAACAAAATAAATCCTCTTTTATTAAAAGCCAATTTGTTTCTGGTGTGTTACATTCCAGCAGCTAGCAAACTAGAACACATATTACTCCCTTTTAAAAGGAGTTAACAAATAGTGATGAGAAAGGCAGAAGGGACCATTTTTAAGTTGAATTGAAAGAAAAACAAATGGTCAGTTTCAACTTAATCCTAGTTAGAACAAAAATTAATCCCCACAACCTTAAAAACAAAATTCTGGGAGGTTTTGACTGAACTTTTGCAATTTAAACTCTTCTAATGGTTCTTTAACTGTCAACGTAGCATGTGAAAGACTTTGTGTAAAGCTGCTGAGTGATGAAATGTGAAAACAGCACCTCTTCATCCCTAACTTAAAATCTAAACAAGATTTCATTTTTTTCATAATTTAAAAAAGGTGAAATTAGGAGACTTCTAGTCTTCTATTAGACTTCTAAATTGGCTTCCACAGATCCAATGATTTAAATGTAACCAGTTGGGATTTTATAGCTAGAATTACATTTGTGTATAAAACTGTTTAACCAATCTGTAGATTATAATAAATATAATTGCAATTTAAAAATGGGCAAAAGACTTGAATAGACTTTTCTCCAAAGAAGATACACGAATGGCTGAAAAGCACATGAAAAGATGCTCAACATCTCTAGCTATTAGGGAAATGCAAATCAATTCACATTCACTAGAATGGACAATATTAAAATAAAAAAAATTATAAGTGTTAGAGAGGATATACAGAAATAGGAACACTCGTTCATTGCTGATGGGAATGTAAAATGGCATAGTCACTCTAGAAGACTATTCGGCAGTTCCCCAGGAAGCTAAATATAGAATTACCACAGAACCCAGTAATCCCACTACTAGGTATATACCAGAAGAACTAAAAGCAGGGATTTGAATGATATTTGCATACCAACGATCATAGCAGCAATATTTCCAATTGCCAAAAGATGGAAATAATCCCAATGTCCATCAAATGATGAATGGATAAACAAATGTGGTATATACATATGATGTCATATTATTCAGTTGTAAAAAGCAATGAAGTGGGGTTGCAAGGGTAGTTCAGTGGTAGAATTCTTGCCTGCCATGAGGGAGACCCAAGTTTGATTCCCCATCCATGCACTTCCCCCTAAGAAAACAAGCAAAACAAACAAACGAAAAACACAAAAATTCAACAAATGGTGCTGCAATAACGGGATTCTCACATGGAAAATAATAAAACGTGACCCCACCATACAGCATACAAAAAAAATTTTTAAATAAATACATAATAAAATTTAAAAAAGCAATGACATTCTGATGCACGCAACAATATGGGTGAATCTTGAGGACATAATGCTGAATGAAATAAGTCAGACACAAAAGGACAAATATTGTATGATCTCACTGATATGAACTAATTATAATAAGCAAACTCAGTGAACTAGAATTTAGAATACAGGTTACAGGAGATAAACGGGGTGGAGAATGATGAGCAGTTGCTAAATTTGAACAGAATTTCTATTTAAGTAGATTGCAAAAGTTTGGAAATGATGGTGGTGATGGTAGCAAATTACTGTGAGTGTAATTAAGAGCACTGAACTATGCACATGAATGTGGTTCAAAAAGGATGTTTTGGGTCTTGTATATTACAAGCATGAAAGTTAGAAGATAAAACATGAGACTGTATAAAACAGTAAATACTGTTGTGGATGATGGGCTGGGGTTAACAGTACAAGTATAAGACTGTTCTTTCATGAATTATAACAAATGTACAACACTAATACAGAGTGTTAATAACAGGGTGGTATATGGGAAAATATGTCTAATGTAAACTATGGACTATACTTAATAGTACTACTTTAATATTCTTTCATCAATTGTAATTAAAGTTGCCACACTAATGCAAAGTGTCACAATACAGGAATATATGGGAACCCTGTATTTTTCACATGACTTTTCTGTAAACCACAACCTCTCCAATGAAAAAACAGTTCATTTTAAAAAGGGGTAGCACAAGGGATCCTTTTGATAGAACTGTTTTATATTTAATGTGGTGGGAGTCACTTGAAACTACTCAAATATACAAATGCACAGAACTAAATACATATACATACATACAAACAGATAAATGCATGTAAAACTTCTAAAATCTAATAAGGTTGATGGATTGTATCACTTTAATTTCCTAGCTGTGATATTATAGTATAGTTATGCAAGATGTTACTGTTAGGGAAAACTGGCTGAAGGGCACAGGGGATTTTCTCTGCATTATTTTTTACAAGTACATGTGAATCTACAAACATCCCCAAATTAAAAAAAGAGATTTTAATGCATAGTTGCTATAAGAATAAATTACAAAAAGACAGAACTCTTAAGCCAAGGCCAAAATTAGACTCAACGGGTAAAGGCACACAGATGGGAGGTAAACATTAAGTACAAATAGTTGTATGGGTTACATGAATTTGGCAGAACAATGCTGATGTGATCTTGAACCCAAACTACACAGCATGTTGCTGGCAGTATATACTTAATGACTTTAAGAACTGATGTCTATAGTCAACAGTAACATTGTAAAATGCTTCCACTGAATGTAAAAAGGCATTATGTCAAAACTAAATGTCAACAGGAGGGGCGAGGGGCACAAATTCTTTCGTGGAAGAAAAGGAAATGTCTTCACATAGATTATGATGGCGAAGGCATGTCTAATTAGGCTGGATTGTATGATGTGCAAATGAAACTATTTGAAAATGAACAGAAAGAAGTAAGTGCTAGACACAATGCGGGAAGATACATCTATTCACTGTCAGTAAGGAAACTGAGAAGTACAGCCCCTTGCAGGGCAGTACGGCGATTCCACAGGAGGCGAGGGGTAGGGCTGCCATATGATCCTGTAACCACATTGCTCAGTATGTACCTGGAGGAACTCAGAGCTCAGACACGAATGGACATTTGCACACTGGTGTTTACGGTGGCAGTGTTCGTGATTCACAATGGGTGGAGGTGGCCTAAGGGTACAATGACTAAGGAATGGAAGTGGGAACTGTGGTGTATACATAAAACTGACTACTGAGTGGCCGCAAGAAGGATGAAGTTGTGAGGCATGAAACTAGGTGAATGAACTTATCTTGAATGAAATGTTAGGGACAAAAAGACAAATATTATCATATCTAACTCATATGGACTAACTATAAAAACAGTGAACTGAAATCAAGAGTATGGATTACCAGGTTGGAGCCTACTGTAAAGTGTCCTAGATGGTAAGCTCTTACAGCAATCCCATATATCCAGGAGTTGTAACAGTTATTTCTAAATTCTGAAATACTGGCTGTTTATGTTGTATATAACCTGATGGTTCCCAGAAACATCAAGTATTTATGTGACACCTGAAACTCAGAGTCAGAGCTCTGAAACTATGAAAGTCACCACTACTGCATACAGGAACTATTTAAAAAACTGACTTTGACTAAATATATGAATGAAACTGATCTGGATAGGAATAAGGTAGATCAGAATACAGGATAAAGGATGATATCATCCATATTTTAAAACTTCAACTTCTGAGTGAGACCAAAGGGAGAGGTGTTTACTTTGTATAAAATTTCTATTTTGGGTAGCACATTACCTAATTTAACTTGTATGGTCTGTTTAGTTGAACACCAGAAGTACATGGAATCGTGAATAGGACATGAGATCTTGTAGGTTGGTCCAGGTTAGTGTGATGCTCGATATATCCCACAGTAATTTGGGCAGTGAATAAAGAAGCATCTGCAAAGTCCCCTTGGGAAACTGGAGAGAAAGGAGGAAATGTTCAACTTCCCCATTTGGAAAATTCCTGATATGCTCACAGGAATTTGTGCACAACCAAATCAACAGGCCAAGCCCACAATCTTGGAGTTCACCTCTATGAAACTTATTCCTGCAAACGCTTTGGTTGCTCAGATGTGGTCTCTCTCTCTGAAGCCAATTCAGCAGATGAATTCACTTTCCTTTCCCCTATATGGGAAATGACACCCAGGGGTATAAATCTCTCCCACAACATGGGGCAGACCTTCCAGGATGAGCTCTGGCAACATGAGGCAGACCTCCCAAGATGAGCTGGGACTAACATCATGAGACTGAGAAAGATTTCTTGACCAAAATGGGGAAGAGAGAAATGAGACAAAATAAAATCTCAATGGCTGAGAGATTTCAAACAAAGCCGAGAGGTTATCCTTGAGGTTATTCTTATACATTATATAGATATCCGTCATGGTCAGGTTCATGTGTCAACTTGGCCAGGTGGTGGTGCCTGATCATCTGGTCGGGCAAGCACTGGCCTGTCTGTTGCTATGAGGACATTTCATGGACTTAAATCATGATTATGTCAGCTGCATCCACAGATGACTGCATCTGTAATCAGCTAAGGGGAGTGTCTTCTGCAATGAGTGACACAAGCTAATCAATGGAAGGCTTTTAGGTGGATTCAGAAGTGAGTCACTACTCCAGCTTCAGCCAGTGAGCATGTCCTGTGGAGTTCATCCAGCTTCATAGCCTGCCCTATGGATTTTGGACTCTTCCATTCCCACAGTTGTCCAGTCAGCCTCTCCTAAGAGTTCAGAGAGGACATTCATTGGAGTTACCAGGTTGCGGCCTGCCCTACAGACCTTGGACTCTATATTCCCAAGGTTACATGAGACACTTTTATAAATTCTATATCTAAGGATAGCTCCTGCTGATTCTGCTTCTCTAGAGAACGCCAGCTAATACAATTTGGTACCAGGAATGATTCTTAAGAAGCAGAACCTAAAAAATGGGTTTTTACAATTGGTTTTCTACTCTGACTGGACTCAAAGGCACTAAGGACTCTGCTTCCCATATTCAGAATGACACTGCCAATCCATGGGGTGAGTTGGCAAAAGAAATAATCAAAATATCACCATTGGCTTCTTCTAATGCTTCGCTGTATGAAATATACATTGATGAGGGAAAGGGATGAGCTGAAGGCTTCGAATGAGAAGCCTTCAAATTTATGCACCCTAAGTCAGATGCAAACATCTCTCTGAATATCCTGAAGGAAAATCTTATATCCTGTAGCCGTAGACTTGAGATCTCCGAAAATAAGACTCAGAATCTTATTATTAAAGAAGCAACCTTACAACATAAACTGAAATCTCCATCTTCCATGGTGTCTGCCATTAAAGTGAGGGCATTGATTTGAAAGGAGTGAAACCCTGAAAAATGGGATGGCAACATATGGATTAATAATGATGGCAGTAGAGAGGCTGAATTTTTTCAAGAGAACCCTGTAATAGTCTACCTTGAGGACATAGCTACCCAACCTCCACCTGAAGGGATTAACCCTAGAGTGATTAAACATGTTTCACCAGATGAAACTGCAAATGAATGCCCTGAAGCAACTGGCCTTTTCATGACCCACCCTCACCACCCCTTATATCTTCCAGACCTATAACTGAAGTCCCAACAGGTCACAAAAGGTGAGATACAAAGTGTCACCCATGAGGAGGTACTTTATACTCCAAAAGAACTGCATGAGTTTTCCAATTTATATAGACAGAAATCAGAAGAATATGTGTGGCAATGGACTTTAAGTGTGGGATAATGGTGGGAAGAATATACAGCTGGATCAGGCTGAATTTACTGATATGGGCCCAATACACAGAGATTCTGCATTCAATGTTATAGCTCAAGGGGTCAGAAAAGGTATTAACAGTTTGTCTGAATGGTTGGCTGAAACATGGATCAAAAGGTGGCCAACATTACCTGAGGTTGAAATGTGAGAACTCTGGGGTATAACGTAGATGAGGGGATCCAAGGGCTTAGAAAGACTGGAATGTTATAGTGGATTTATCCTGGAAAGCCTGCTCATACACCCCAGGAATGTCTAGAGGATGTACTTTTTATCAGAACTGTGAGAAATAAATTTGTGAGATTAGTTCCATCATCCCTGAAGAACTCTGTAGTTGCCCTTCTCTGTAGGTCAGATATTACTGTGGCAACTGCTGTCACTTAGCTGGAATCCTTAAACACAACACAGATGATTGGATCCCAAGTTGGCAGAAGGCAGATGGCAGCACTTAATCACCAAAGACGAGATGGACGTGGCTCATAATAGACAGTAGACTCAAAGCAGGAGTCAAAATAATGTGACTTGCAGAGACTTGTGTCATTGGCTACTAGATCATGGGATGCCTAGAAGTATAATAGCGGGGCAGTCTACTAAATTCTTCCTTGAGCTGTATAAGCAAGAGTTCTAGCTCAAGTGAACACAAGTCTAACTTCAATTACAAAAACAGAGTCACAGAACCTTAATCAATTTCCAGACTTGAGACACTTTAAGACCTAGAGTCCCTTGAATGAGGGAGAGGCCATGTCCCTTTGGGGGTGGACCCTGTTTCACTGCCACAAATTTATACTGTTAATCTTCCTCCAAGCCTTCCCCCAAGGAGACTGATGACCTTTTACAAGAGTAACTGTACATCAGAGAAAAGAAAATGATCAGATATTCTGAGGATTATTAGATACTGGTTCAGAAGTGACATTAATTACAAGGAACCCAAAACATCACTATGATCCACCAATCGGAGTGGCAGCTTATGGAGGTCTGGTGATCAATGGAGTTTTAGATCAGGTCTGTTTCACAGTGGGTCCAGTGGACCCCCGGACCCATTTTGTAGTTATTTCCCCAGTTCCAGAATGCACAGTTGGAATAGACATACTGAGCAAATGGCAGAACCCCTGCATTGGCTATCTAACTTGTGGAGTGAGGGCTATTATGGTAGGAAAGGCAAAGTGGAAGCCACTAGAACTGCCCCTACCGAGCAAAATACTAAATCAGAAGCAATACCAGATTCCTGGAGGGATTGTAGAAATTACTGCCACTCTTAAGAACTTGAAGGATGCAGGGGTGGTGATTCCCACCATATCCCCATTCAACTCTCCCATTTGGCCTGTGCAGAAAACAGATGGGTCTTGGAGGATGACAGTGCATTATCGTAAGTTCAACCAGGTGGTAACTAATTGCAGCTGCTGTTCCAGATGTAGTATCATTGCTTGAGCAAATCAATACATCCCCTGGTACCTGGTTTGCAGTTATTGATCTGACAAATGCTTTTTTCTCAATAGCTATTACTAAGGACCACAAGAAACAGTTTACTTTCAGCTGGCAAGGTCAGCAATATACTTTCACTGTCCTACCTCAGGGGTATATCAACTCTTCAGCCCTATGTTATGATCTTGTCTGTAGGGACCCTGATCGTTTCTCCCTCCCACAAGACATCACACTGTGATGTCCATTATCTTGATGATATCATGTGGATCCACCCTTGTGAGCAAGAAGTAGCAACTTATTAGTAAGCATTTGCATGTCAGAGGATGGGAATTAAATCTAACAAAAATACAGGGGCCTTCCACCTCAGTGAAATATCTAGGTGTCCAGTGGTGTGGGTCATGTCAAGATATTCCTTCTAAGGTGAAGAACAGTTGTTGCATCTAGCCCCACCTATGACCAAAAAAGAGGCAAAATGTCTAGTTGGTCTCTGGATTTTGGCAATGACATATTCCTCACTTGGGTGTTTATTGGGTGACCAGAAAAGCAGCTAATTTTGTGTGGAAACCTGTAAGAGGAGGTTCTATGACAGGTCCAGGCTGCTGTACAAGCTGTTCTGCCACTTGGAACATATGATCTAGCAGATCCAATGGTGCTGGAAGTATCAGTGGCAAATAGAGATGCTGTCTGGAGCCTTTGGCAGGCCCTTATAGGAGACTCACAATGAAGACCTTTAGGATTTTGGAGCAAAGCCTTACCATCTGCTGCAAATAACTACTCATGTTTTGAAAAACAGCTTTTGGCCTGCTACTGGGCTTTAGTAGAGACCGAACGCTTAACCATGGGCCACCAAGTTACCATGAGACCTTAGTTGCCTATAATGAACTGGATGTTATCTGACCCACCAAATCAAAAAAATTGGGCATGCACAGCAGCACTCCATCATAAACTGGAAATGGTATATACGAGATAGGGCCACGGCAGGTCCTGAAGGCACAAGTAAGTTACAAGGGAAGTGGCCAAATGTCCATAGTCCGCACTCCTGCCAATTAACTTCTCTTTCCCAGACCAGAGCTTTGACCTCTTGGGAAGTTCCTTATAGCAAACTGACTGAAGAAGAGAAAACTTGGGCCTGGTTTACAGGCAGTTCTACAAGATATACAGGTTCCACCCAAAAGTGGACAGCTGCAGCACTACAATCTCTTTTCAGGATGTCCCTGAAGGCCAGTGGTGAGGGAAAATCCTCCCAGTGGGCAGAACTCCAAGCAGTGCACCTGGTTGTTCATTTTGCTTGGAAGGAGAACTGGCCAGAGGTATGCTTGTATATGACTCACAAACTGTTCCTAATGGTTTGGCTGGATGGTTAGGGACTTGGAGAGAGCAAGATTGGAAAATTAGTGACAAAGAGGTCTGGGGAAGAGGTATGCAGATAGATCTTTCTGAGTGGGCTAAAAACATAAAGATATTTGTGTCCCATGTGAATGCGCACCAGAGGGTGACTTCAGCAGAGGAAGAGTTTAATAATCAAATGGATAAGATGACTCGTTCTGTGGATACCAGTCAGCCTCTTTTCCCAGCAACTCCTGTCATTACCCAATGGGCTCATGAACAAAGTGGTCATGGTGATAAGGATGGAGGTTCTGCATGGGCTCAGCAACATGGACTTCCACTCACCAAGGCTGACCTGGCTACAGCCACTGCTGAGTGCCCAACCTACCAGCAGCACAGACCCACACTCAGCCCCAGATATGGTACCATTTCCCAAGGTGATCAGCTGGCCACATGGTGGCAGTTTGATTACACTGGACCACTCCCATCACGGAAGGGACAGTGATTTGTTCTAACTGGAATAGACAAATACTCTGGATATGGGTTTGCTTTCCCTGCACACAATGCTTCTGCCAAAACCATCATCTGTGGACTTACAGAATGCCTCATCCATCGTCATGGTACTCCACACAGCCTGCTTCTGATCAACGAATCCACTTTCTGGAATTCTCTGGTCTTATCATGTTCCCCATCATCCAGAGGCAGCTGGATTGATAGAATACTGAAATGGTCTTTTAAAAACTCAATTATGGTGCCAACTAGGTGGCAATACTTTGCAGAACTGGGGTGATTTTTTCCAGGAGGTTGTGTATGCTCTGAATCAGTGCCCACTATATGGTACTGTTTCTCCCATAGCCAGGACCCATGGGTCCAGGAACCAAGGGGTGGAAATGGGAGTGACACCGCTCACTATTACCCTTAGTGATTCACTAGAAAAATTTTGCTTCCTGTCCCTGCAATCCTGAGCTCTGCTGGTCTACAGGTTTAGTTCCACAAGGGGGAGTGCTTCTACCAGGAGAAACAACGATTCCACTGAACTGGAATCTAAAACTGCCACCTGGTCAATTTGGGCTACTCATGCCCCTGGATCAACAAGCCAAGAAGGGGATTACTTAACTGGCTGGGGTGACTGACCCTGACTGTCGGGTAAATAGGACTGCACCGACACAATGGAGTTAAAGGAGTTTTCCAGGAATATAGGAGATCCCCTAGGGCGTCTTTTAGGATTACCGTGCCCTGTGATTAAAATCAATGGAAAACTGCAACAACCCAATACAGGCAGGATTACCAATGGCTCTGAAACTTGAGGAATGAAGGTCTGGGTCACCCCACCAGGTAAAGAACTAGTCACTCTTCATGCTTCAGTCGGCGAGCCTCTTCTGTGGGGTTCATCCAGCATCACACCCTGCCCTACGGATTTTGGATTATTCTATTCCCATGGTTGTCCAGCCAGCCTCTCCTCAGAGTTCACTGAGGAACTTCATTGGAGTTAACAGCTTGCAGCCTGCCCTAAGACCTTGGACTCTACATTCCCAGGGTTATGTGAGATACTTTTATAAATTTTATATCTACAGATAGCTCCTGCTGATTCTGTTTCTCTAGTGAACCCCAGTTACTACAATATCCCTGTTTATGGTGAACTGGAGTGGCTGGAGGGAAGTACCTCAAACTGTTGAGTTGTGTTCCAGGAGCCTTAATTCTTAAAAATAACTGTATAATAATACAGCTTTTATAATGTGACTGTGTGACTGTGAAAACCCCGTGTCTAATGTTACTTTTATCCAGGGTATGAACAGATGAATTTTTTAAAAAATGGATAAAAATAAATAAATAATAGGGGTATAAACAAATTGGGTAAATTGAAATACTAGTGGTCAATGAGAGGGAGGAGTAAGGAGTATGGGATATATGAATTTTTCTTTTTTCTTTTTATTTCTTCTTCTGGAGTGATGCAAATGTTCTAAAAATGATCATGGTGATGAATACACAACTATGTGTGATACTGTGAGCCACTGATTGTACATCATGTATGAACTCTATGTATGTGAAGATCTGTCAATTAAAATATTTAAAAAAAAGCACCTGATACTAATACATGATTTAAACATTAATTTATCCTAAGGCAAGAACAATGGGGATCAAAATGGATCAAAGATCTAAACATTAGGTCTAAGACCATAAAACAGAGGAAAATGTAGGGAGATATCTTATGAAACTTACAATTGGAGGCGGTTTTATGGACCTTAAACCTAAAGCAAGAGCACTGAAGAAAGAAAGAAATAAATGGGAGCTCCTCAAAATTAAACACTTTTGTGCATCAAAGAACTTCATCAAGAAAGTAGAAAGACAGCCTACACAATGGGAGACAATATTTGGAAACAACATATCAGATAAAGGTTTAGTATCCAGAATTTATAAAGAGATTGTTCAACTCAACAACAAAAAGACAGCCAACCCAATTACAAAATGGGAAAAAGACTTGAACAGACACCTACCAGAAGAGGAAATACAAATGGCCAAAAGGCACATGAAGAGATGCTCAATATCCCTGGCCATTAGAGAAATGCAAATCAAAATCACAATGAGATATCATCTCACACCCACCAGAATGGCCATTATCAACAAAACAGAAAATGACAAGTGCTGGAGAGGATGCAGAGAAAGAGGCACACTTATCCACTGTTGGTGGAAATGTCAAATGGTGCAACCATTGTGGAAGGCAGTTTGGCGGTTCCTAAAAAAAATGAATATAGAATTGCCATACGACCCAGCAATACCATTGCTAGGTATCTACTCAGAGGACTTAAGGGCAAAGACACAAACGGACATTTGCACACCAATGTTTATAGCAGCATTATTTACAATTGCAAAGAGATGGAAACAGCCAAAATGTCCATCAACAGAAGAGTGGCTAAACAAACTGTGGTATATACATACGATGGAATATTATGCAGCTTTAAGACAGAATAAACTTATGAAGCATGTAATAACATGGATGGACCTAGAGAACATTATGCTGAGTGAGTCTAGCCAAAAACTAAAGGACAAATACTCTATGGTCCCACTGATGTGAACCGACATTCGAGAATAAACTTGGAATATGTCATTGGTAACAGAGACCAGCAGGAGTTAGAAACAGGGTAAGATAATGTGTAACTGGAGCTGAAGGGATACAGACTGTGCAACAGGACTAGATACAAAAACTCAAAAATGGACAGCACAATAATACCTAATTGTAATGTAATTATGTTAAAACACTGAATGAAGTCGCATCTGAGCTATAGTTTTTTGTTTGTTTGTTTGTTTGTGTCTTTTTTTATTATTTTTATTTTTTTTCTCTATATTAACATTCTATATCTTTTTCTGTTGTTTTGCTAGTTCTTTTCCTAAATTGATGCAAATGTACTAAGAAATGATGATCATGCATCTATGTGATGATGTTAAGAATTACTGATTGCATATGTAGAATGGAATGATTTCTAAATGTTGTGTTAATTTCTTTTTTTCTTTAATTAATAAAAAAAAAAAAGAACAATGGGAAACTCATGGGTATTCCCCAAGTACCTATACTTTGTAGAAACACAACGGCTGCTAAAATTAAACAAAATTAAAAATCGAGTCATACATAAAGGTTATCTAATAGAGGAATTAAATTCTATTCTCGTCAGCATTGTACCTCTAAATATAAGTGCATAAAAATACAATATATTTACATTTGTGGGGAGAGGGGTAGATAGCAACCTGAGAATTCTTAACCGAGTCCTGATCTCAATCATGAAAGATAGCCAAAAAGACATTTTTAGACATAATATCACTCTCAAATCCTTTATCAGTCCTCATCTCATTCATTGAGACAAGATAAGATGTGAGCTGGAAGTCTCATTAATTCTGGCACAAAAACTGCTCCAATAAAATTAGAATATTTGAGACAAGTCATTTCAACCATGGTCATCCCTGAAATCCTTGGTTCAGACAAAAGACTAATATTCCCAGGCTCTGGTCCCTGAATTCTCTTACTGTTATATCTTCTCACTTGTTTTCTTCCATTATTTATTCATCCCTCCCAACCTTTGCTCTGTGAAACAATTCTGGAACAATTCTGCTACTTAACCTTTCTAAAATTTCTCATAGAATGCTGTCCAATCTTTTGCCTTAAATAAAATTTGATTTTCCCCTGATATTACTACTGTCTTTGCAGCCTTTCACATACCCATGGGCCCTGGAAATGAAAGAAGAAAGAAGTTGGCATTTTCCTACTTCTCACAACAATTTCCTTACCATTATTTTCCATCCTTCTGAAATATACAAACAAATAAAATCTCCTTTTTGAGGTTCATGCCATACACAGCTTTTATACCACCCTCAACCTACCACATTTTTCCAGCAACTCCCAGTAACTCCCATTCATTTCTTGAAAACTTATAGGTCTGGTTCATTGGCTTTTCCTAAATCCCATCCTGCATTTATTAGAGAAGATTTAAACATTTTAACAAGTCCAAAAAGCCAGTCCCAAATCTCAACATACTTTACCCCAGAGATCTTTATTCAACTTCTACTATCTAATCCCAGGGCCACTCCCTGGTTCTTTTTACACATCACAGTGATCCCCATTAGAAATAAAATCTACCAGATGAATCCCACCAAAATTACCCATTCTTCTAGCCCTCTCAGTAAGTCATTCCCACCTCAACTATTCAATTCATAAATAAACCCCTCATCCTTTTGCTTTCTTCCAGACTAACAACTCTTTTGGCTTTTCTTCTTTTTTTTATAGAGGCTGAAATGTATGTCTGATCAACTCAACTTTTCTCTCACTGAATTCCCTTTCACTGCTATCCTTCCTCCACACCCACTCAACAAATTCCTCAACCAAGGATCAATAATGTAATTCATTTTCTCCATTCCTGAGTTTTAGTAGAGGAAAAAAAACAGATAAAGGCTGACACAATTATAAAATCATTGTTCTCAACCTCAGGTGACCTCTCCTTTAACTTGTCCTTGTTTATTTCCCTCCATTTGCTTCACCAAAAATTCTGAGGCTTCAAAAAAGCCACTCTCCTCAAATCCCCTAATCTAACCCCACCTTTCTCAGGAGATATACCTTGCTTTCAAGACTGATCTCCCCCAATTTCCTATCCACAAATTGATTTGTAGTCACTCTCTCTTTTTCTTTTTCATCCACTCTTGTTCTTTCTCTAGATGCTTGGTTAATTAGTTCTCTTTTCCCTTCAAGTCACAGAAAGGAAAATAGAAACTGTTGTATCAGACTCTTCCATGTAATTCAAATCTAAACATTGTCATGTAGAATGCAATGAAAAGTAAAATGGCACATCTAATAAAAAATTGAGGGATTTATAAACACATCTAATTCAAAGCATATTACTGTAGGAGAGCAAAAATTTAAGAATTAGTCATAGCAAGATATTTTTACATGCTATCCATATGGAAGACATTTATTACCTCCTTTTTCTACATACCTGTTAAATATTTGAGAGTCTGTGGCACAGTCTCAAGAAATAACCTCAACATTCTGAGATCTGAAGAGTGATATTCTGGCTCTCTGGTTGGCTCATGAGGTAACACAGACGAAAAATCCTGATTAATGCCCACATTAGAACCACCTACCTATGTAATGGGGAACAAAATGAAGAAAGCAAAACAAGACTGTATTATTTTCTGACTTCATCTGCTAAAAATGAAACTGCATTTTTATAAAAAGAAAACTACGCGCAGTTACTTAAAATGATATATCCAACTTCCCTGAATTCTTCATAAAGGTTATATCTTGGATGGTCAACCAAAAAGCCTCTACAAATTATTCAGAGGCTGGGGTCTACATATTGAATATTACACATAGTAGGCCTAGGAGAGCTCTATTACTCAGAAGTTTGCCCCTTACAACAGTATGATCTTTGAAGGGTTTGAACTATGGTATCATTCTTGAAAAGCTAAAGAGGTTTTGTTTGTTTACGGAGAGGAGTATGTCAGAGGGAGGAAAGAGGTAAGAAGACAGAACAGAAATATTTTCTAGAAACCCATAAACGTTTAGAAGAAAACAGTATCAAAAAGAACTACATCTGTGATCAGTTACCAACAAACAGATCAGTCCTTAAACTTCTTGAAACAAAGATGGGGGGTATATAAAATGATAGTGCAGTAAAGGTTAAGAACCTTTATTAGAAAAGAAATTAAAACCCATTATTTATGACTTTAGTTCATAAACAAACAAGACTTTTCAACAAATTCACAGGATACTCCTACATAAAAACATATCATAAACATGCTAAACAAATCATACCATGCTTAACATTTCTGTCTGGAGTGATGGAAAAGTTGTGATAATAGTTCATGGTCATGGTCAAATGTAGTAATCTTAGTTTTGGGGCTTATTAGTTGGGGGCCTTATAATTAACTGGTTAGCCAACACTGTGAATGTCAATACCAGTTACTTATATATTTAAATGTTCTTAAAAGGGGAAATTTTAGGTTGTATATTTGTTACTAAAATAAAGAAAAACAACAGCATAGGTCTGTACAAGACAAACGTGGATACTATTATAAGTTACCGATTATACTTAATAGTATAATTTATAATAATGTGGCATCACTTGTAACAAAGGTACTACATGAATACAACGGGTTTATAGGGAAAATGGTGTGTTTAGGGGGATATATGGGAACCTTCTATTTTCTACATTATTTTTTTGTTAATCTACTTCTCTAATAAAAAAAATTGTTAACATATTTATATTTTTAGGTTTCTTTATTTTTCCGAAAAGGATTATTTCAGTCATACCCTCTAAAGAAGAAGTGCAAAAAATGCACATTAGCATGTATTTTTCTATGCTTTTTGTCACTCTTTTATTTATTTTTTCATTATACAGTTGTGAACATTTTCAGGAAGGTGGCAGAGTGTGGAAATGAATAAATATTCTACTTCTACTGCCCATAGAGGTGTCCATAGCCCAGTAGTTTCAACGAAGGTCGAGTATGCCCCCCAAATCAAGGGACCATTTGCAATACCTGGAGACATTTTTCATGGTCACAAATGGGAAAGGTGCTCCTGGCATCCTGTGGGTAGAGACAAGGGATGCTGCTAAACATCCTACAACATACAGGACAGCCTCCCACAACAAAGAATTATCCAGTCCAAAATGAAAATTGTGCTGAGATTGAAAAATCCTACACTAGACTTAACAAGAAGTTCTTAGTTTTCAATTACCCCACTCCCACAGGAGACTTTTTTGGAGTACAGCTCATTAACATATATTTTATATATGTTATGTATATACATTTCATAGTATTTTTCCCCAGAGCTTCCAAATGTAGGAAGAAAAAAATTTGTATTTCAATTTTGACTTCAATAAAATTTCATTATATCAAAGACTCAAAACACAGAGTTATTGGGTGATATCTCCCTGGCAATGTGGGACATGACTCCCAGGGATGAGCAGGCACCTGGCATCATGGTACTGAGAAAGCCTTCATAACCAAAAGGGGGATGAGAGAAATGAGCCAATATACAATTTCAGCAGCTGAGAGACTACAAACAGAGTCGAGAGGTTATCCTGGAGGTTATTCTTATGAATTATATAGATATCCCTTTTTAGTTTATGGTATATTGGAGTGGCTAGAGAGAAATACTGGAAACTGTTGAACTATATTCCTGTAGCCTTGATTCTTGAAGACGAATGTATAACTTTGCAGCTTCCCAATGTGACAACGTGATTGTGAAAACCTTGTGGCTGATGCTCCCTTAATCCAGGTTATGGACAGATGAGTGAAAAATAATAATAAATAAATAATACGGGGTGGGGATGGGAGTAAAAAATTGAGTAGACAGACGGTCAATGAGACAGAGGGGAAAAAATTATTTTTTTTTCCTTTTTCCCTTTATTTCTTTTTCTGGAGTGATACAAATGTTCTAAAAACGATCACGGTGATAAATACACAACTATATGATGATACTGTGAGCCTTTGATTATATACTTTGGATAGAACGTCTGGTGCCCGAAGATATCTCAATAAAAATATATATTTTTAAAAGTACTAACCATACAATCCCATTTATAAAAGTACAAAAACAGGTAACATTAATCTGTACTATAGAAATTCAGTACTCTAGGGGGAATAATGGCTGAAAGGGAAAATAAGAGAGACTTTTAAGGTAATAGTAATGTTATATGTGTTATATGAGTGCTGGTTACAAGGATCTATAGTGAAAATTCATGGAGCTATTCCCTTAAGATAGGTGCACTTTTCAGTGTGTAGTACACTTAATTGAAAAGTTTTTTTTTTCTATCAGGGGATTGGTTTTAAACTAGATTAGATATTGTCTAAGAATTAAAAAGTGTGGGCAATGGTGGCTCAGTGGCAGAGTTCTTGCCTGCCATGCTGGAGACATGGGTTCATTTCCCAGAGTCTGTCCACGTCAAAAACAAAAAGATTTAAACAGTGAACAACAAAACAGATGACAGTGATTATCTAGAATGTCACAGAGAAAACAGTGAGATGAAAAATTACAAAAATTTCAAGTGACATGGATGAAAGAGTAAGAATAGAAAACATACATTTAATTGGAGAAGGGGAAGAGAGAAGTTAGGGCAGAAGCAATGTTTAAGGAGATAACAGATGGAAAAAAAATACAGAACTATTAAAGTAATACAAAAGTTATAATGAAAATCATGAGAAGTATTTAAGAGATCAACAGGTCTTCATTACTAATTGAAAATGGGAGGAATCAGGGGAAAAAACTCAAGACCGGTTTATTTCCCACTTCATAACCAATAATGAAGAAGGTATCAAAGATGACTAAGAAACTAGAAAAATATTAACACCATTATAAGAACTCAGAAAATCCACAAGCACCTATGGTTTAGGAAAATGATGAGTTTTTTTAATAGAGAGAACTTGCATTTGAGGTTATGGGGAGTTCACAAGAAAAATTGCAAAACTGCATAAGGGGATAACTCAGGAGAAATGTTAAGAGTCTAAAAATACAGAGGTGATAATTGTCTATGAAGAAATAATTATTTCAGGTCTCTGAAGGGAAACAAATATAAAGAACCACAAATAGAAAAAAACTCTAAGGAGTAAAACTTAAATAATATTTTGAGTTACATGGCCAAAATAAGGGATACTAAAATGATATTTCATCACAGAAGCTACAAGGTATATTATACGCTACCAACAAGAAGGAAAGAACAACAAAATAATGATAGTCTAGGAGATCCCTGTTGAGAGTCTAGCATAAGTAACAGGTGAAGAGAACACCAGGCACTATATAGGCATTATATACCTCACCCATTGAATATAACAATGTATGAGGTTGATTATTCTCATTCCTATTTCTTTATCTAGAGAGGAAAGTGATCTTCCAAAGTAATTTGCCCAAGGCACAAAGCTAACAGGTAACCAAACTGGGTTTTGACTCCAAATATCCCACTCTTTTCCAAAGCCCCAAGCTGCATCATACAGAAAGTGGATAGCCAAATAATCATTTAAAAAATGTGGGTAGATATTATAGTGAGGCAATAAGGTATGGATGACTCCTGAAATATAGATGAAGAGAAAAAGAAAGAAAACAAGGAGCAGATAACCCCCTGAGAGCAAGCTGAGTTATTCCAGAAGATTACCAAGTGACTCCTTCCCTAATTCTGGCATTAAGTAACCTCCAGACCATACAAAGAATAGGGCTACAAGTGAGAACAATACAGGAAACAGCAGCAGCACCCTCCCTAGACTGAAAGAAGAAACTTATGACTACAGTTAGGGGTGGATAAAATTTGGAAAAGTGGTCAAAGTGAATGTAAATACATCACATTTAACTAAACATGTATCTATTCCTTTAAATATATTTTATCTACATGAAAAGTTGACACAAAGTAGTGTTAGTAAACAATTTATAAATTCTAAGTTTAAAATTGATATTTTATTTTCGAATTCCTATGGAAATTTACAGTGAACAATCTACTATAAAACCTTCACTCTTACCACAATAATGCAAATTGTTGGCCTATCAAAAACAGCCTTGTTTTCATTGAAAAATTAGTTAAGTAGGAAGGTAGTTTAGGTATAGTGGTTAAGGACACAGATAACCATAGATTCAAATCCTAGTTATCCTACCTGCTGAATGATCATGAGCAAGTTCCTTAACACTCAAGTCTTAATTTTAAAATGGGGGTGATAATAGTATGTACCTGAAAGGACAGACTGAAGGATTAAACAAAATGATGTATACACGCAATTTCTCAGCATAGGATATGAGTACGGAGTAAGTATTAGCTATCAGTTTCATACCCATTGTTATCAGTTGTAATTCAGAATTAAAGAGGGCCTACTTTTGAATAAAAAAAATAAAGCTTACTTAATGTGCTCTATTAAAAATTTTTATAAAGTCAATAAATTTTTAAAAAAATGAAAAGTTGATCATAATACTTTTGTTAAGATTCTCTTATCAACTAAAGGACTAAATATATTTGCAACCCAACTAGCAGCCTTTAAATAACATACCAATCTTATACATGGGGTAATAAGAAAAGGGAAGTAACATTACTGAACATCTACTAGCTGCCAGACATATCACTAAGCACATCACCTGTATTATCTAAGCACATCAGCTATAATTAATGGCTAACAGGATGTAGGGTATATAGGAAGGAAGGGCAACTAAGCTTGGAATTGAGACTACTAGACCAAAAAGGAGCGGCAATGGAACCAGAGAAACACTAAAGCCAAGAGATCCAAGGATCCGGGCAGAAGAAGCCTTATTTAAAGAAAGGTTGCAGAGAACATTCCAGAATTGCCATTTTCTAGTATACACACACAATGATGATAATAAAAAACAAATATGTATAAAGCATGGGTGTGTTGCTCATTTGGGAAGGGGGTAGTTAGTTCCTTTGGGAACACTGGCTAGTTTGGACATTAAATATCTCAGTGTCCTTCCTGGACACTGGTTCTTGCGAGTTTCAAGATACCTCGAACTCAATTTTTTCAGAAGCTTCTAAACAGAAATCCTCCAGGGACTATTCCAAGGCTTGTACATATAAAGACCATGGGGGGGGGGGGGAAGCAATCATTTGACTATCCCCATGAATGAGTCTAATCTTATCACCAATACAATGTAAATAGTTAGGATACTTCAAATGAAAGGCCTAGGAGCTCCGAAGAATGGCCTTTTCCAAGACACCACAGAACTCACTAAGTCTTATGGTCTGTGAAACACCAACTTTTATTTTATACCAACTTCTAACAAATTAAGGGAGCATATTCCTAGATATCAGATGAAGACTAAGTTACAAATTACGAGTTGATATTAAGAAGATATAAATGGGCCTTTTATTTCCATCTCCATCATTCAACTAAAATATTCCTTTCCCTACCACATAAGAAATGTCAAACAGGATAAAAGTGGTTGTTCAAAACTGCTCTGTTCCATAGGTAGAAGATGTAGCATAGCCTGTCAATGTGGTGAGCTGTCACAAATGTCTAGATTTTTATTAAGAAATTTTTCTAAGGCTGCTACCTCACTGCACTCACTAGTCAAGTCACATGTCTGGGAAACAGCAAAAAGTAAACTAAAAACAAATAACACTACCATTTCCTGATAAAGTACTGGAGAGACAAGGATTCCCCCATCATTTTCAGTGTCTCTCACCTCTTTTAGTAGTTCAGCAATTCTTTCACTGTACGCAACAGCATGTTCATCTAAACTGTGGCATTCAGTGTCATCATTTGGAGTAATGATGTCTGACTCAACCTTCCCCTGCAGGTACTCCACACAACAGGAGTCTTTTTGCACATCTGTATGTATAATAAAACAGGACTTGGCTTCCACATTCTGAGGAATTTCACCTTGGTTGACATCAGCTTTTGGTAAGAGTGCAATTAAAGATGCATCACTGGCCGATGGTGAAGCACTTTGTAATTTTTCATCATATGCCACCAAGTTTGCTGATGAGGTGCTTCCTACAGCTGTAGATCGACCTTCAATGATGTTATCAGAATTTACATGCTTAACCAAAACGTAGTTTAAGGAGTCTACATCTTCTTCAGAGGTTTGTTGCTTTAAGTCTTGTAAAACCAAAGAATCTGAAGTTGATACTCGCGGTAGATAAATGTTTGAAGATTCAACCTTCTCTGTAAGGTCAAGAGCAGGATCAGACTTTATCTTCCCAATGGGAAGAAATGATTCATTGCTTATATCACACCGAAACAAAAGTGATTCTGTTTTGCTATGACCAACAGTCTGGTTGTGAGATTTTTCACTTAAAGAAGTAGATGACTTAAGCTCTGGAATGACAGAAAATGATTCAATGAACATTTCCTGTGGAGAAGAGGATGATTTCAAATTAGGATGTGAGTACGGGGAACTATCAACAACATGTTTTTTATGCAACCATGATTTTGAAGTTGCTGGTTCAAATATCGCAGGAGTAGACTGATAGCGTGGATGACTAAGCTGATCAAATAAAGATTTTTCATCATAATTTGATGGGGAAAGATCTGGGATTTTGGGTTCTCTTTCTTGGCTGGCATTTGTTAAAGGTTTATTGATATCAGTTTGAATTTCATTTATTGTTTTCTCTCTCTTAGAAGGCTCAATAGAGGCAATAACTGCCTCAAAGGCTATACTCTCTATAGCATCAACTACTGCACCAAAAGGAGAAGTTTCCTTTTGGCTTCTTTCCTCTTGAAAAGACAGCTGTTCTGATATCTCACCCAAATTAAATTTAACAGTATGAAGAATACCACCAGAAGCCTCCATCTTAGAAGTATCATGTCTCCTGGAGAGGATAGATGCTTCTGAAACTTTTACAGAATTATCAGGAACTACATTCCCAAAATGCTGTATTTCTGAATATGTGGGATGTATATCTGAAGACACTAAATTATTTCTAGTTTCCTTTTGTTCAAAACGTTGAGATAATTCCTTCTCCAGGACTTCATTTATTTTGTCATCCTCTAGAGAATCCATTTTTTGTTTCACCTCATTCTCAGGTATAGCCTTTAAATCAACATTCTCATAATAATGGCTGTGAGATGTCAAAGGAACCCCTCTTCCTCTTCTTTCCAACAAACAAGGCAAGAAAGAATTTGATACTTTATTATTAAAACAAGAAGCAATTTCATGTGGAAATGAAACATGATCTTTACTTGTTAGACATGTTTCTGGGTGATGTGAAGCACCCTGTTTCCTCCATGGCATATATAAACAAGAGGCATCATAACTGCTCCTTCCCTTGGAAATTTTGTTTTTACCAATTGTGTCAGATGGACCTGAAAAGCAGTCATGGTCCTTACTAGTTAAACATGTTTCTGGCTGCAGAAAAGCTTCCTCTTCCCAACATTGTGCATATGAACAAGAAGCATCAAAACTGTCACTTCCTTTGGTAGATATGTCAGATGAATTTGAAACAGAAACTTGATCTTTGGTTTCTGGTTGCTCTATAACTTCTTTTGCCTTCCATGAGGTATGCGAACAAAGAGTATCACAACTATCAGAGTCTTTGTGGGGGTTTGGTTCATCAGCTTCATGTGATGAAATAGTCTCTTCTTTATTCCCTTGTTCAGGAGGTAAAAAAGAATGCTGCAGCCCTGTATCTGAACTTCCTATAACTGGGTGGTGAGATACACTAAAGCAACTGTTAACTAACTCTGAAACTACTTCTGAGGCTGCCTGGAACAAAGCTTCTTTAACTTCTGATGGCCGAGAAAGCCAGCCAGTGTCTTCAGACCTATCAGGAATTCCCCTGAAAATATACAATTATAAATAAATAAATAACATTTAATTTTAAAATACTAACATGAAAAGATACAAAATGGGTATGTCACTGAAATCAAGGTTATTTGGAAAGTGTGTTTAAAAAGAAAGTTTTCCTAATTTCAAATTCCTTTAAATGGCTAATTACTGTACAAAGCAAACCAGAAGGTGAACTAACACCCTATGGCCCTATTATTCTGGCTTCTCCCAAAATTATAAAGACACAGAATCTGTGTTGCCAAATGAAGGATTCTACCAAATAAATTATTCAAAATACCCTTTCAAACTATCTTTAAAATGTTTAGTTTATAACCTAACATGGTTTTGTATTCATTTAATCTGAATTAATTCTTCACTAGGTAATTTATCACACTCTTAAAAACTAATCAAGTGATATACCCCCAAAATACAACAGTAACTTAATCATTTGTTGAAGATCTAATGCATACAGAAAGTCTGAATCTGCATCTGCATACTTCATAAAAGTGACCATAAAGTAAAATGTAACAAAAGAGGTAAGCTGGAGTTACTTTTTACTTCCTAAACATCTGCAATTTTTAATCCAAGATGTTGTAGAAATTTGTTTGTTTATTTCAGTTCTAAAAGAGGAAACATATTTCTGGGTAATTTCAAAAATGTTTTAACGAATTCCAGACTTGTCTCTCATTATGACTATTCTAAAAGACAATTAACTTCAATTATTTTTAAGTAAACTGGTTCACTTCTACATATACAATACTGTGGTAAATCAACAGATGTCATGTCTCAAATTTGGGCCTTACTTTATTACTTTCAGAGTATATGCTGAGAATATCTAACACTCACCCCAAAGCCCCAGCTTAGCCTGAATCATTAACACTAAGTAACAACTTAGAATAAAAAATGAAAGAGGAAGAAAGGTCACAAGCAAATAAAAAATAAATCATCCTACCTCAGAGGTTCAAAATGTAGGTCACTCTGGTAAGATAAGGAATCAGGCTCATATTCTTGATCGCGTGCCAGATATGTTAGCAAAGGCAAATCAGGAGAAGCAAAGTTTTCTTGTATGACTGCAAAGTTTCAAATATGAAAATGCTTATTCACATAATAAACTAAAAGTTTAAGAAACTAAATATGCTGCCATGTAAAAGTTTTTATTAGCATTAAAATAAAAATATAATAGCAGCAGCAGTAATAATTAATTGAGAGCCTGCCAAAGTCTAGGTACTTAATTTACAATATTACACAACAACCTTAAAGCCTAAGTATTACACCCATTTCCTCATAATGAGGAAAAGGATTTCAAAGCTTTGGAAAAATTAAGTAACTTGTCCAAAATCAAACAGCTATATTAAGTGAGATGTGAACCTGAGGTCTCTAACTTTTATTAGAATGTGCTCTAAACCATTATAAGTTTTCTCTCCATCTTAATAAAAAAATCATACCTCATATTAAAGTGAGGACCACAGACTGCTAAGAATCCCTATGACACTCTCAGCACGGTGAAAGGGTCAAAACTATATTTGAATAATACCAGTATATTATTTGCCTTATTCAGTCTCATCCTCTCAAAAAGGTACAGCGAGTGCTCACTTTGACAGTACATATACTAAAATTGGATTGATAAAGAAAAGATTAGCATGGCCCTTGTGCAATTCATGACATATTCCATATTTTTAATACAAATTTGGGGGAAAAAAGGTATGGTGAAATTTTCCAGAAGCTATATATGTGTGATATGTGTTACTGCAACTGAATGAATGCAGAAGCAAATATGAAAATCTAGCTGTCTTATGTTAAGACAAACATCACAGAGATTTTTTTATAAAGTAAAATAGTGCCACAATTCTTGTTAAATATTCTCTGTTTGGGAAAATAGTTATTTTTCTAGGAAGCTATGTTGTGTTAATATGTAATGGAATTGTTGCCATTTTTTAGTGATTTAATAAATATTTTAAATTTTTCAGTTTTAATTTCTAATATAAGAAATATAATAACCCACATTTAAAAAAAGCTCTTTGGAGACTTGAGTAATTTAAGTGTATAAAGGAGTCCTGTGACCTAAAAGGTTGAGAAAAGCTGTTTGAAAGGGAAAAAATTCTTGTGGATTTCTGAATGTTGACAAATAATTCTTATTACAATGTCCTTACTTACATACAAACTAGGTATAAACTCCTTATTCCTTACAGCACTTATGCAACTATAAAACAAAACAAATTAAATGATAATAGAAACAATACTATAAAGCCAACAACGTTCTAATTAAAATTAATTTAACTTGATGGGTGATGTTTTGCTAAAACCAAATTGCTCTTTCAATATGAATATAATTTATATTGAAAGAATATTGCCTTCTACAGTATACTCTCTTGAGTTTCAAATGCCTATACTATTGAGTACGAAGTGAAAAACTCCACTAGTTCACCACTGTCCCTAGTGAAATTACTAGAAACCTAGGTTAAAGAGCAAATAATTCCCAAGTGTGTGTACGGTGGGAAAGTTATATATCTTACTGGAAACGCTGTTTTCTTACAGCCTACACATGCTTCTTGTTTCCACTCATTTGGACAGCTGTTGATGACCTGCGTTCTTCTTTTTTCAGAAATCTAACTATTCTGACAAGACTTACAGTCATCATCAATGACATCTTCTATTGGTGAGAGCCCCCATAGCTCAATAACAGCATTTATGCATAATAAAACAATAAAGATTAAATTTCCTCAGGGCATCAGATCTACTGATCTTCTCCAATAATTTAAACTGATCACACCATGTTGTCATCTTCCCTTCACGCACCCTTACTGCTCTCACATCCCCCTTGTATCTTCCCTATCATAACTTATCACACTCTTGTTTTAATCTTCTGTTCTACTTCCCACCTAGACTAACAACTATAAGTCTAATTTTTTCATAGCTGTATCCTCAGTGCCTAGCAAAGTACCTGCCATACTTAGTAGACACTCAAAATAAAATCATTTGCTGAATAAATTAACTAAAAATATGACACTGATCGATAACAATAACCTTTATAATCAGGGACCAATTAGTATGGTTCCTATTTGTTCCAGTCTTAGAGACTCAGTCTAAAAGCTTCAAAACAGAAGTCTTGTGCACTCTAAGAAGCATGAAGATTTTAAATCAAATCCCCAAATACACAAGGTCTATTGCTACAAGGAGCCCCTCAGGGAAGTACTGCAGATGTTCTGTTTCCAATGAATTATAAGCTTAGTATTCAAGGATCCTGAGAGTTTCTTCCTTAAAAAGTAAAATTAAAGTCATTCCTAACCACGTTCCAGAGCCTACATAATTCAGGCTACTTGATGATTTAGACATAACTAAGGAACAATATGTAATAAGCAAATCAGCATCTCCTTAGATATTTAAGAATATGTCAGGATGGAGTTGGGAAAGCTAAGCCAAATAAATGGGAAAATCTAAACAGCAGGCCAAAAATTAAAAAGCGAATAATTCCCAAGTGTGTGCAAGGTGGGAAAGTTATATATCTTACTGGAAACACTGTCTTCTTGCAGCCTACACATGCTTCTTGTTTCCATTCATTTGGACAGCTGTTGATGACCTGCATTCTTCTTTTTTCAGAAATCTAACTATTCTGACAAGACTTACAGTCATCATCAATGACATCTTCTATTGGTGAGAGCCCCTATAGCTCATTAACAGTATTTATGCATAATAAAAATATAAAGATTAAATTTCCTCAGGGCATCAGATCGAGTGATCTGCTCCAATAATTAAAACTGTTCTACTTTATTATAATTGAGGAGTAGTAGTTATGTAACTTGACATTAAAAAATATTTTAGAGTTCCTCCGGCGCTCTCTGCCGCCATCTAGCCCTCCTCTTCCCCCTTCTCTGCCGGCACTCCTGCCGCCATCTAGCCCTCCTCTTCCTCTTCCTCCGCCAGCGCTCCAGCCGCCATCTAGCCCTCCTCTTCCCCCTTCTCTGCCGGCGCTCCCGCCGCCATCTTGCCCTTCCCTTGCTCCTCCTACTTCAGTGGCTCTACAACCACCACCGTGCCCTCTTCCGCCTTCACCGGCTCCTCCGCCAACGTCCTCAACAGCCTTGCTATCCTCACCTTTCCTCCTCCAGAACAGCTACTAGCGGAGTAGAAATGATACAGAACAGCTGCCGGAGCCACGACAGAGATCAAGAAGACAGCGTACCCCATCCTGGAACGGCTGACTGGCAGGGAGAACCCGCTGCGGTGAGATCGCTGAGGGGCGCGGGCTTCCCCGGGCGGGGCGGCAAGCGGCCGGAGTCCCTCCCCTCCTCCTTCCCGGGCCAGCTGGCAGAATTGGGCAGGCGGTCCCCTCAAGCCGTGGCAGCTGGCATCCCCACCACGCGCGGCCCCCCAGACCAACTGAGAGAATTAGATCGGAAATACCCAGGTCGCAGAGAACGGTGACCGGGGGGGTCCCTTCCAAAATCGTGACTCCCCGGTCCGGCTGGGAACGGTGCACTCTCCCGGGCCGTGGCGGCTGGCGCCCTCCCGCCACGCTTGGCGCCCCGGGCCGACTAGGAAATTCAGACGGGCGCTCTCCCGGGCTGCGGTGGCCAGCGACCCTCCCTGCGTTCAGACACCAGAGCCGGCTGGCACTCTTCCAAGCCGCTTCGGCTGGAGAACCTCCCCCACGGTGAGAGGTTTCCAAAGTTAAAGGACCCACAGCACCTTTTACTGGTGGAACCCACAGACAAATGTGTACCACGAGCGCCACCTACTGGGCAGGAAAAGAAAAACAGAACCCAGAGATTTCACAGAAAAATCTTTCAATCTATTGGGTCCAACACTCAGGGAAATCTGACTAAATGCCCAGACGCCAACAGAAGATAACGGATCACGCTCAGAAAATTGAAAATATGGACCAGTCAAAGGAACAAACCAATGGTTCAAATGAGATACAAGAGCTGAGACAACTAATGCTGAATATACGAACAGAAATGGAAAACCTCTTCAAAAACGAAATCGATATGTTGAGGGAGGACATGAAGAAGACATGGGCTGAACAAAAAGAAGAAATAGAAAAACTGAAAAAACAAATCACAGACCTTATGGAAGTGAAGGATAAAGTAGAAAAGATGGAAAAAACAATGGATATCCACAAGGATAGATTTAAAGAGACAGAAGATAGAATTAGTGATGTGGAGGATGGAACATCTGAATTCCAAAAAGAAACAGAAACTATCGGGAAAAGAATGGAAAAATTTGAACAGGTCATCAGGGAACTCAAGGACAATATGAACCGCGCAAATATACAAGTTCTGGGTGTCCCAAGTAGGAGAAGAGAAGGGAAAAGGAGGAAAAAAACTAATGGAAGAAATTATCATTGAAAATTTCCCAACTCTTATGAAAGACCTAAAATTACAGATCCAAGAAGTGCAGTGCACCCCAAAGAGATTAGTCCCAGATAGGCGTTCTCCAAGAAACTTACTAGTTAGAATGTCAGAGGTCAAAGAGAAAGAGAGGATCTTGAAAGCAGCAAGAGAAAAACAGTCCATCACATACAAGGGAAACCCAAAGGACTATGTGTAGATTTCTCAGCAGAAACCATGGAAGCTAGAAGACAGTGGGATGATATATTTAAATTAATAAAAGAGAAAAACTGCCAACCAAGACTCCTATATCCAGCAAAATTATCCTTCAGAAATGAGGGAGAAATTAAAACATTCTCAGACAAAAAGTCACTGAGAGAATTTGTGACCAAGAGACCAGCTCTGCAAGAAATACTAAAGGGAGCACTAGAGTCAGATACGAAAAGACAGAAGAGAGAGGTATGGAGAAGAGTGTAGAAAGAAGGAAAGTCAGATATGATATACATAATACAAAAGGCAAAATGGTAGAGGAAAATATTATCCAAACAGTAATAACAATAAATGCTAATGGACTGAATTCCTCAATCAAAAGACATAGACTGGCAGAATGGATTAAAAAACAGGATCCTTCTATATGCTGTCTACAGGAAACACATCTTAGACCCAAAGATAAACATAGGTTGAAAGTGAAAGGTTGGGAAAAGATATTTCATTCAAATAACAACCAGAAAAGAGCAGGAGCGGCTATACTAATATCCAACAAATTAGACTTCAAATGTAAAACAGTTAAAAGAGACAAAGAAGGACACTATCTACTAATAAAAGGAACAATTAAACAAGAAGACATAACAATCATAAATGTTTACGCACCGAACCAGAATGCCCCAAAATACGTGAGGAATACACTGCAAACACTGAAAAGGGAAATAGACACAAATACCATAATAGTTGGAGACTTCAATTCCCCACTCTCATCAATGGACAGAACATCTAGACAGAGGATCAATAAAGAAATAGAGAATCTGAATATTACTATAAATGAGCTAGACTTAACAGACATTTATAGGACATTACATCCCACAACAGCAGATACACCTTTTTCTCAAGTGCTCATGGATCATTCTCAAAGATAGACCATATGCTGGGTCACAAAGCAAGTCTTAACAAATTTAAAAAGATTGAAATCATACACAACACTTTCTCGGATCATAAAGGAATGAAGTTGGAAATCAATAATAGGCGGAGTGCCAGAAAATTCACAAATACGTGGAGGCTCAACAACACACTCTTAAACAACGAGTGGGTCAAAGAAGAAATTGCAAGAGAAATTAGTAAATAACTCGAGGCGAATGAAAATAAAAACACAACATATCAAAACTTATGGGACGCAGCAAAGGCAGTGCTAAGAGGGAAATTCATTGCCCTAAACGCCTATATCAGAAAAGAAGAAAAGGCACAAATGCAGGAATTAACGGTCCACTTGGAAGAACTGGAGAAAGAACAGCAAACTAATCCCAAAGCAAGCAAAAGGAAAGAAATAAAAAAGATTAGAGCAGAAATAAATGAAATTGAAAACATGAAAACAATAGAGAAAATCAATAAGACCAGAAGTTGGTTCTATGAGAAAATCAATAAGATTGATGGGCCCTTAGCAAGATTGACAAAAAGAAGAAGAGAGAGGATGCAAATAAATAAGATCAGAAATGGAAGAGAAGACATAACTACTGACCTCACAGAAATAAAGGAGGTAATAACAGGATACTATGAACAACTTTACGCTAATAAATACAACAATTTAGATGACATGGACGGGTTCCTGGAAAGACATGAACAACCAACTTTGACTCAAGAAGAAATAGATAACCTCAACAAACCAATCACAAGTAAAGAAACTGAATCAGTCATTCAAAAGCTTCCTAAAAAGAAAAGTCCAGGACCAGATGGCTTCACATGTGAATTCTATCAAACATTCCAGAAAGAATTAGTACCAACTCTCCTCAAACTCTTCAAAAAAATCGAAGCGGAGGGAAAACTACCTAATTCATTCTATGAAGCCAACATCACCCTCATACCAAAACCAGGCAAAGATATTACAAAAAAAGAAAACTACAGACCAATCTCTCTAATGAATACAGATGCAAAAATCCTCAATAAAATTCTAGCAAATCGTATCCAACAGCACATTAAAAGAATTATACATCATGTCCAAGTAGGATTCATCCCAGGTATGCAAGGATGGTTCAACATAAGAAAATCCATTAATGTACTACACCATATCAACAAATCAAAGCAGAAAAATCACATGATCATCTCAATTGATGCAGAGAAGGCATTCGACAAGATTCAACATCCTTTCCTGTTGAAAACACTTCAAAAGATAGGAATACAAGGGAACTTCCTTAAAATGATAGAGGGAATATATGAAAAACCCACAGCTAATATCATCCTCAATGGGGAAAAATTGAAAACTTTCCCCCTAAGATCAGGAACAAGACAAGGATGTCCACTATCACCACTATTATTCAACATTGTGTTGGAGGTTCTAGCCAGAGCAATTAGACAAGAAAAAGAAATACAAGGCATCAAAATTGGAAAGGAAGAAGTAAAACTATCACTGTTTGCAGACGATATGATAATATATGTCGAAAACCTGGAAAAATCCACAACAAAACTACTAGAGCTAATAAATGAGTACAGCAAAGTAGCAGGTTACAAGATCAACATTCAAAAATCTGTAGCATTTCTATACACTAGTAATGAACAAGCTGAGGGGGAAATCAAGAAACGAATCCCATGTACAATTGCAACTAAAAGAATAAAATACCTAGGAATAAATTTAACTAAAGAGACAAAAAACCTATATAAAGAAAACTACAAAAAACTGTTAAAAGAAATCACAGAAGACCTAAATAGATGGAAGGGCATACCGTGTTCATGGATTGGAAGACTAAATATAGGTAAGATGTCAATCCTACCTAAATTGATTTACAGATTCAATGCAATACCAATCAAAATTTCAACAACATATTTTTCAGAAATAGAAAAACCAATAAGCAAATTTATCTGGAAGGGCAGGGTGTCCCGAATTGCTAAAAACATCTTGAGGAAAAAAAACGACGCTGGAGGTCTCGCACTGTCTGACTTTAAGGCATATTATGAAGCCACAGTGGTCAAAACAGCATGGTATTGGCATAAAGATAGATATATCGACCAATGGAATCGAATAGAGTGCTCAGATATAGACCCTCTCATCTATGGACATTTGATCTTTGATAAGGCAGTCAAGCCAACTCACCTGGGACAGAACACTCTCTTCAATAAATGGTGCCTAGAGAACTGGATATCCATATGCAAAAGAATGAAAGAAGACCCATATCTCACACCCTATACAAAAGTTAACTCAAAATGGATCAAAGATCTAAACATTAGGTCTAAGACCATAAAACAGTTAGAGGAAAATGTTGGGAGATATCTTATGGATCTTACAACTGGAGGCGGTTTTATGGACCTTAAACCTAAAGCAAGAGCACTGAAGAAGGAAATAAATAAATGGGAGCTCCTCAAAATTAAACACTTTTGTGCATCAAAGAACTTCATCAAGAAAGTAGAAAGACAGCCTACACAATGGGAGACAATATTTGGAAACGACATATCAGATAAAGGTCTAGTATCCGGAATTTATAAAGAGATTGTTCAACTCAACGAAAAAAAGACAGCCAACCCAATTACAAAATGGGAAAAAGAGTTGAACAGACACCTCTCAGAAGAGGAAAAATACAAATGGCCAAAAGGCACATGAAGAGATGCTCAATATCCCTGGCCCTTAGAGAAATGCAAATCAAAACCACAATGAGATATCATCTCACACCCACCAGAATGGCCATTATCAACAAAACAGAAAATGACAAGTGCTGGAGAGGATGCGGAGAAAGAGGCACACTTATCCACTGTTGGTGGGAATGTCAAATGGTGCAACCACTGTGGAAGGCAGTTTGGCGGTTCCTCAAAAAGCTGAATATAGAATTGCCATACGACCCAGCAATACCATTGCTGGGTATCTACTCAAAGGAATTAAGGGCAAAGACACAAACGGACATTTGCACACCAATGTTTATAGCAGCGTTATTTACAATTGCAAAGAGATGGAAACAGCCAAGATGTCCATCAACAGACGAGTGGCTAAACAAACTGTGGTATATACATACGATGGAATATTATGCAGCTTTAAGACAGGATAAACTTATGAAACATGTAATAACATGGATGGACCTAGAGAACATTATGCTGAGTGAGTCTAGCCAAAAACTAAAGGACAAATACTGTATGGTCCCACTGATGTGAACCGACATTCGAGAATAAACTTGGAATATGTCATTGGTAACAGAGTCCAGCAGGAGTTAGAAACAGGGTAAGATAATGGGTAATTGGAGCTGAAGGGACACAGACTGTGCAACAGGACTAGATACAAAAACTCAAAAATGGACAGCACAATAATACCTAAGTGTAAAGTAATCATGTTAAAACACTGAATGAAGCTGCATCTGAGCTATAGGTTTTTTTTGTTTTGTTTTGTTTTGTTTTACTATTATTATTACTTTTATTTCTTTTCTCTATATTAACATTCTATATCTTTTTCTGTTGTGTTGCTAGTTCCTCTAAACCTGTGCAAATGTACTAAGAAACTATGATCATGCATCTATGTGATGATGTTAAGAATTACTGATTGCATATGTAGAATGGTATGATTTCTAAATGTTGGGTTAATTTCTTTTTTTTCCGTTAATTAATACAAAAAAAAAAAGAAAAAAAGTAATAGGGGGAACAAATGTTAAAATAACTTTGGTAGATTGAAATGCTAGTCATCAATGAAAGAGAAGGGTTAGGGGTATGGTATGTATGAATTTTTTTTTCTGTTTTCTTTGTATTTCTGTTTCTAAATTGATGTAGATGTTCTAAGAACTGATCATGGTGATGAACATACAACTATGTGATAAAAAAAGAATGTTCATATTGTATGTTGATTTATTTTATTTATAAAAATTTAAAAAATAAATCATAGGGGTAACAAAAAATAAATAAATAAATAAAATCTAATTTTAACTTCTAGACAAGAGGTTGGCACACTTTTTCTGTAAAGAGCCAGAAAGTTAATGTTTTAGGCTTTGTTGGTCACATATGGTCTTTGCCACACGCACTTCTTTATTTTTCTCCTGTTTTTATGATCCTTTAAAAATGTAAAAAACATAATTAGCTCATGGGGAATACACAAACAGGCCTTGAGCTACATCTAACTGTGGGCTATAATTTGCAGACTTCTGTATTAGACCACTATAA
The DNA here is from genome assembly GCF_023851605.1 of Tamandua tetradactyla. NCBI lineage: Eukaryota > Metazoa > Chordata > Mammalia > Pilosa > Myrmecophagidae > Tamandua > Tamandua tetradactyla. The sequence continues at coordinate 47,105,726 of NC_135343.1, read as the reverse complement.
CATTCATCCCAGCAAATTAATTATTTTGTTTACTGGATTATCTTATCAAAAAAGGAACTAGAATTCATCAACACATCCCCATATACAATAGGCACTAAGATATATGTTAAATAAATTAATAGAAAGTAAGTTGCTTCCTTATTAGCATGACAACCCTTTCAATTATTTAATAAGAAAGCCTTCTCAAAGGATGTATTTTCACTCTTTCATCTACTATCATAGTTATCTACTCTCACAAAAGTACTCTAATTTCGTAAATATCTTTCCTAAAATGTGGACCTAAAATTGACTTTAATGCACTACATCACAGAACGGATTGGCCCTCAAATCTTGACTTAGACAGCATTAACTTGTTTGGAAAAACTTGTTGAATAATTCTTATTCAAACTTCTTTACAAAACTCTGACAAAAACAATCTTCAAGATTTAATCCTGTTTTCCTGGATTTTAAATATCGAATCAGAACTTCCCTGACTTTAAAGTACTCCTATTAAACCAATCAGTGATGTGGTTATTAAGGATATTAGATACTAAGATGATAGGATTCAAAGCTAAAATTTTATCTTTCTTTAAAAACGAAATAATTTGGTATTTGTTTCTGAACTCTAGTTTTAGTTGTTCTTACTACCTTTAAAAAAAAAGACATGACCCAAAAATTACTATTCTCAAGATAATTTTAAATTTAACTTACAAAAAGGATCTCTTCAAATCTATAAAAGATGTTTCTCTATATAAATCATTGAAAAACAATATTAATTAGATATTTTAACCAAAAGTAGAAGTTTTAGTAACTCAGGAAATAATCAAGGTAAAAGATAGCTATGTACAATCTAGTGTAACTTTTAAAAAACAAACATTTAATCGGAAAACTGATAAACACATATTACATTTAATATGCATTACCCACAATGAAATCTGGCTAGTTTCTGCTGTCAAGATAGCAGTTCAACACATACATTTCTAACACTGATTAAGAAACCTAAAATGAATAGTAATTAAACTGATGTAATATACACACACATAATTTTATAGAGAAAAAAAATGTGGCCATTGCATTATTTCAATTTTTGAGAAGAAATTTGAAGAAAACAAGGAAGGCAAAAATATTTTTCTGAATTATGATTTATACTTGAAAAAAGTCTAAATCACTATATTGGTTAAGTATTCTTTTGTATCTTCAATAATCTATAGTGTACAATTTATTTATTCTATAATTTATTCTAAAATGATAACTCCTACCTTGATGATTTGAAAGGTACTTAAAGTATCTTGCATAAAGAGCTAAAAAATCAATTCGATAGCAGAGGAAAGCAGTATGCTCTAACTCAGACCAGTTACTTAAGCCTCTCTAAATTAACGTTTTGGTCTAAAAGCTGAAGATAACAACATATGCTTAATTCTAAGAATCAAATGAGGTAAAAAAAATAATAATTTGTTTTTGTTTGTTTGACAGGGATCATGGAATCCCTGTTGCTGAGACAACTGGTCAAAGAATAACATGTAATTCACCCCAAGAGAAACTCCAACCAGAGAGGAAGCTGTCACCTTTTACAGCCTTCTGTGAGAAAGAGGACATGATAAAATGAGGGGCACTGCACATTTAATATAACTATACCAGCTGGCCAATATGAAGAACCAGAAGTAATTTACAATCTTTGAGTTTGGCTCTACAGAGCTCCTCAGCTCAATAAAGGACTCAGTTATAATACTAACAGTCCACCAAACAGTATTTTACAAATGTGAGGTATTAACATTATAAAATATAAAATATAAAAACAAAGAGGCATTACCTAGCAATGGCGAATATAAGAAATCTCTGCTGTGTTCCTTTACTTGATTTTCTGATTGGCTCAATGTACCTTCCTCCACAGAGGGGAAGTCGGTCACTTCTGTCCCTTCATCTCTCAGATTAAACCTGGTATGAGTTGTAACCAAGGTTTGGGAAGAGTTCGGTTCTTGAGGAAGACAATGCCAAGATTCTGTTCTCTGAAACAGTAATTTTCAAGAAAAACATGTTATCATTAACTGAGTTACAATACATATTAACATTTAAATTAAAATGTCCACTCAAGCAACATTTAACTTTCAATTTAATCACATTTTCATCTGTAGAGAGCCGCTTTCCGGGTTTGGCCTAGTGGACACGCTGCAGCCTGCTCTAGAGTTCCCCCCGCCCATCGAGTGAGCTAAGATGGCGCTCACATCCTGCTTTTGCAAATGACGCACACGCCCACCAACCCTATCTTCCAATCACCTCTGTATACGTGGCACTAACCTATTGGGTTTGGGCACAGTATATAAGAGGTTACCCGGACGGGGTGGGCGGAGACGACCCACAGGGAGCCGTGCCTGACGGCCGCATAGAGGTTGTTCCCCCGCGGGAAATTTCGCCCGCGCGGAACCTGTAACAGAGAATGCAAGCTTAACTCCAGTAAAGGTCTGTGCTTACAACTGCTACGTGTCTTGGATCTGTGTTTCTCACCAGCGCGGATTTGTCTGCGTCTGTCTCTCTCTCCCTCCTGTTCCCTCCGCCGGCCGGGGACCAGAAGCTGAGCGAGAAGTCGCGGACAAGTGGTGGCCCGTACGGGGACCCTTCTGCTGCCTTTTCTCGAGCTGGTGAGGACGCGCATCCTGAGCTCGCAGCGGACTTCCCGCGTTTGATCACCGCGAGAAGGTGAGTGCTTCTTATTACGTGAGAGTTAAGGGCTGTGGGCGTTCAGGTAGCCCCAGTGACTCGGAAGAGCTCTCCGAGTGATTAAAGACAGTGCCGACTGCAAGCATGGGGCAGTCAGGAAGTTCACCTTTGTTAGCTCCCTTAAAGACCCTTTTAGCGGACGGCTCCTGTGAAAGTGAGCCGCCCACTTGCAAGCCGCCAGAGTCAGACGTTAGTTCAGACAGCTCTGACTCGGAGTCAGATAGTAATGAGACCGAGGGTGCAGACGCGCCTCCGCTGATCGATTGGGGGAGGCCCCCTGTCTCACCCACGCAGCCTTCCGCTCCGCCAGCGCCTGCTGCAGGGGCGCGGCGGCTTCCGGTGAATGGTTTTGGTGATCTCGCCAAAAACCCTCACCACGGGCTCCCTCTGGTGGCCGAATCAGGTAATTACAGTGGCCCTCCTTTGCGAGACCCGGAACCCCTTACAGGCTGGTCGGGGGAGGGGCAGTTACAGCCGTACCCCCCGCCTGCGTACGCGAGCCCTCGAGACCTTACGTCACCAAGTGATGGAGGGAGACATTTCTGGAAATGGAACCCCTTTTCAGCCTTTAGACCTTTCGGTATGATGGGTGGTTGCCAGCCGCTTAAGCCAGAACCAGTCTCAGAGATGTACCCGGTTATTATCAATCCCCAAGGTAATAACCAGTATGAGCCATATGATTACAAAATTTTAAAGGAATTGAGGCAGGCTGTCCATCAGTATGGCCCCAATGCCCCTTATACCCTGAACATGATTGAAAACCTCTCCGCCCTGAATCATACACCCGCAGATATTTTTCAGCTGGCCCGTGCTTGTTTACCACAGGGCCGGTATATAGATTGGAAAGCATGGTTTGAGGAGCTAGCTGAGGAACAAGCCGCAAAAAACGCAGCGGGGAGACATGGCGGGTGGAATGCAGATATGCTATTGGGGAAAGGTGCCCACTCCCAGAATCAAACAGGGTTCCCTCAAGAAGTCTACGCCCAGATTTTCCGCTGTTTCGTAGGAGCCTGGAAAAAGCTGACAGGTGAGGGAGAGGCTCAAGCCTCACTCAGCAACATACATCAGGGCCCCACAGAACCCTTCGTGGATTTTGTAGCCAAAATGCAAACTGCGGCTGAGAGAATTTTCTCAGATCCAGGAGTGGCAGAGACTGTAGTTAAACAAATGATATTTGAGCAGTGCAACAAGGAATGTAAAGTTATCCTAGCACAAAACAGAGGGAAAAGCTTGACAGAATGGGTTCGGCTCTGCAGGGATGCTGGTAGCCCGTTAACTAATGCAGGTCTAGCTGCCATGCTACCCAGCTCCTTACAAGTAGCTGCAAAGAAATCCAAAGACCTAGGAACAAAGCCAAGAGGATGTTATCATTGTGGCCAGTTGGGACACATTAAGAGAAACTGTCCCAATAAAGGCCAACCACCTGCCACTCAACAGTTTGGTAGACCATATGCGGCAACCAGGCTATGTGGCCGTTGCCACAAGGGACCCCATCGCGCAGAAGACTGTAGGTCAGCCTTCAATGCGCAGGGTGTGCACCTTTCTGGCCGTCCTGAACAGGACCCAAAAAACGGGCAGAGGGGGTCCACCCTTTCGGTGGACCCCCCTGCATGCCATCCGGCGACACAACACCCGTCCAAATTCGCGCATCCCCTGGATCAGCAGGACTGGACCTCTGTGCCACCTCCAGGCTTGTACTGACCCCCTCCATGGGTGTCCAGTTGATAGGGACCTCCTTTAAAGGGCCCTTACCAACGAAGACTGTTGGGCTTATAATAGGGAGGGCATCCACAGCCCTGAAAGGACTAACAGTCATACCAGGCGTTGTAGATTCAGATTTCACAGGTTACGCCCAAGTTATGGTACAATCTCAGCAAGGTACTCTGGTCATTGCAAAAGGTGATAAGCTGGCACAGCTCTTGCTCTTACCCAGCTTACATACATTCTTTCCGAGTAGACCCAGACAGAGAAGAGATAAGGGATTTGGGTCTTCTGGAGAAGTTTTTGAGGGCCTCCATATGTCTCTGGAGTCTCGACCCATGCTGACTATTAAGGTACAAGGCAGATCCTTCCTGGGCCTGCTAGATACCGGGGCCGATCGATCAATTATAAGACAACAAGACTGGCCCTCCACCTGGCCGACGTGCAAGGCGGAGGACACCATTAGAGGAATAGGCCAGGTCTCAGCACCCATGCTGAGTGCCACTGCCCTCCACTGGGCAGATGAAGAAGGACATCAAGGCAGTTTTCAACCTTATGTACTACCCTTGCCTGTGTCCTTATGGGGAAGAGACATTCTAGCCCAGATGGATGTTACATTGACCAGTAACTGCTCTCCGGCCTCTAAGCATCTCTTAAAAGGAATGGGATATGTCCCTGGCAAAGGCTTAGGAGCCTCATTGCAGGGACACACCATGCCCGTACAGACTGCTTCCAATTTTAATAGACTAGGCCTGGGTTTTTCCTAGGGGCCACTGAGGGGAGACTCCCACCCACACCTATAAAACTAAAGTGGAAGACCAGTACCCCAGTGTGGGTGCCTCAGTGGCCCTTACCAAAAGAAAAGCTGTCAGCATTGCATACTCTAGTGTCTATACAGCTAAAAGAGAGCCATATCATTCCCTCCACATCGCCTTGGAACACACCCGTATTCGTCATAAAAAAGAAATCAGGCAGATGGAGATTGTTACATGATTTAAGAGCCGTTAATAATTGCATGGAGTCCTTAGGACCTGTTCAGATGGGGTTGCCCCTTCTCTCAGCTCTGCCAGAGCATTGGTCTATTTTCATCTTAGACATCAAAGACTTACTAAAGAAACAGAAAGGGGGAATAGGTCACGGCCTGTCCCCAAAAGCTCAACTGTCTATAGCCTTGTTTACGTACAATTTTTTAAATGAAAATTCACAGGGAATGACACCTGCCCTTCAGCACACTACTCCGAGTCCTCCACATAGAGGTCTAGTCCGTTGGAAGGATGTCCTGTCAGGACAATGGCAAGGCCCTGACCCAGTGCTCAGCTGGGCCAGAGGCTCTGTTTGTGTTTTTCCCCAGGAGCCAGGACGTCAACCAGTGTGGGTTCCGGAAAGACTGGTGAGAACCGTGACATCGCCCGAGGAGGCCACGGAGCTGTTGCCTAAAAAACCAACAAGCCTTCAACCTGAACCATCAGATCAGGCCTCCAACTCTGCTGATGACGGCGGCGACTGACGAGATAGCAACGAAAGCGCCGGTCACCCTTCGATTGTTTAGAAGGGGGACCAGTTTTAATAACCCCCGTTGCCTTCGACCTTTCCAAACTGGGCGAGACTGTACAAAGTCTGTGGAACCGAGTCACCTCATGGTTCTCTTGGCCCAATTTGACTACTTGGATTCTCGTGGCAGTGGGACTATTAGTGGGCTTAGTCACTGTTAAATGTTTGTTAGAACGCTTGTTCCAGACACAGCAGCAACTACGTGTTTCTACCATGTTAGCTATGTCTTCCCAGTCAAATGTGGGTGTGCGTCCCTCCTCGATAGATAGCCCGTCTGAATCACCTGGGGCAAAGCTCTTGTCAGCAAGGTTTGTTGCAGGCTCCCTGGCCACTACCCGTGTTTAGCTAGGCACCAGAGGCTGTTAATTTTGCGCGCCTAGCCGCCTCGATGGTGGAGCTGCAGCCGCAGTCCTGGCCAGACTGGGCTTGGCTCTAGCCATTGCACCGAGGCCTCTGCAGCGTTTCCTATGCCCTGGCTGTCGCTCTCATAATCCCCGCTTGACCCAGTTGCGAGGCGAAGCACTGCAGGGAGGAGTCACGTGGTATCCAGTTCACGGACTCTCCGGTCTCTATATGAGGTGAGCATTCTGGTCGGTGCCAGAGGCTCCGTCGTGTGATGACGCGAGCCTAGTCCAGACTCCCCAAAGCACCAAACTATGTTGTGAGCCACTCAGGCCCACGGGAGCACCATCATCAATAGAGACACTGGGTACAAGAATACGGTCTACGGACCATGCCTCTTATAAAAACAAAAAGGGGGAGATGTAGAGAGCCGCTTTCCGGGTTTGGCCTAGTGGACACGCTGCAGCCTGCTCTAGAGTTCCCCCCGCCCATCGAGTGAGCTAAGATGGCGCTCACATCCTGCTTTTGCAAATGACGCACACGCCCACCAACCCTATCTTCCAATCACCTCTGTATACGTGGCACTAACCTATTGGGTTTGGGCACAGTATATAAGAGGTTACCCGGACGGGGTGGGCGGAGACGACCCACAGGGAGCCGTGCCTGACGGCCGCATAGAGGTTGTTCCCCCGCGGGAAATTTCGCCCGCGCGGAACCTGTAACAGAGAATGCAAGCTTAACTCCAGTAAAGGTCTGTGCTTACAACTGCTACGTGTCTTGGATCTGTGTTTCTCACCAGCGCGGATTTGTCTGCGTCTGTCTCTCTCTCCCTCCTGTTCCCTCCGCCGGCCGGGGACCAGAAGCTGAGCGAGAAGTCGCGGACATTCATCAAACTTTAGAAATATTAAAGCTGTTCTTTCCCATGTTTCTTACAATATTAATGATGTCTTAGACCTTTTCCTTTTACTACCCATCCTCCAAAACTCCTGGATCATGCTGGCATTTCTGCTACACTTTAACAGTTAGCTCTCATCATTAAAACAACAGATTTGATTCTGTATAAGCAAATTTTGCAATCTGATTAAAATAAAACTAGAAAAATTTGTCTGAAACTAAAGCTACAATATTCTCTACATGTGACCACTTCACTGAATTTTATTTCTTAAAATACTCTTAGCTCTTCTTAGTATATAATATTATATTATTCATGTTGTCTGCTTCATGTTTCAAACGTTTACTCTTGAATCAGTGGCACATATCAGAGCAAGGTTTCACAAACTATGATGGAGAAAGACGAGTTTTTCCTACTTGCAATTCACTGTAGATTGATTCTTTAAGCAAAATAAAGTAAGAATTTAAAACTAGATAAGATAAAAAGACATAGAAGCCCTCGGCAGTACAAGTGTAGCTCAGTGGTACAATCTGCACCTGCCATGCAGGAGACCTGGGTTTGTTCCCCGGAGTCTGGACTACTCCCCCCCAACCCCCACCCCCCCACAAAAAAAGACATACAAATCCAAACTACAAAACACAGGTCCACGTGCTTGATTTCTAGTTCCAAAACACAGAAAAGTACTCTGTAAAGTGGCTATATAAATTCTTGCAATGCTTTCCCTCAATCTCTGTATTTATCTCTTGACAGGACAGTAACATTATAAACAATTCATGGCAGCAATCCACAGAAATAGAAATGTTAGTTGAATTAAATACTACAAGTCACCAGTTTTAAAGGCATTTCCCTTTTAACTCTGATATTGCCCAACGATTACAAATATTCTACTTATGCTAAGAAATAACACTTTGTTTTCATTTTTAATAATTTGATTAGGAATGAGCACTAAATTTGATCAAACTGTATTATAGCATCTTCTTCCCAATTAAACATGACAGAATATAACACATTTTAAAAAATGTTAACAGCTTCACATTTCTTGGTAGCTGAGACAGTTAAGTTCACATGTCAACTTGGCTAGATTATGGTTTCGGTGGTCAAGCAAACAGTGGCCTGATTGTTACGGACAGGATTTGTGTTAAATCATTAGTGAGCTGATCCTATGTAAGACTGATTCCACCTACCATCAATAAAGGCAACTGCCTTCAGTAATGAGACAAGTCTCATTCAATCACTTGAAGTTCTTAAAGGGAGAACTGATGATGTGGGCAGTCAAAAAGAACTTCCATATCTATTTCAGCCAGCCAGCTTTTCCTGGGGAATTCTTCAAAACCTTCACCAACATTCCCAAGGTGTTGACCTGCACTACAGAATTTGGATTTGCCAATCCCCATGGTTGCAAAAAGCAATTCCTATAAATGAGATTAGCTAATCCATCTTTTAGAACACCTTGCTTTGTTCTCCAACCTTGTTCCATAACTTAGTACAAAATTTTTTTATATAACATAGAAATTCTATTTTTAGTTAAAATTTAAAAGATTTCACCAGTAAATTCATTAGATCCAGAAATCTGCTTAACAGTTGGTAATTCAACTTTCTCAAATTTTCCCTTAGTAATACAAATATACCTCTAAAAAATTGATGAGTTTGTATAAAGTCTATTTCATTAAGATTTTTTTTCCTGACTGGATTTTCTAGGAATGGATCAATTTTCCCATATTTTAAAATTTTAACAACTTTGTTATATTTTCTAAGTTATTTACTTGTTCTTCTCTACCAATTTCACTAATACCTCTAGTTTTTCATTCTTTTTCTAAAAGCCTTGGTTTAAATGACTAATTCACTTTATTTTACTTTCATTTAATTATCATTTAAATAAAAACACGAGAAGCTGGACACTATATGAGGAGCAACCAACATGACTAAATATACAATGTACAGAATTTATTATTTTGTAAATAGCCTATTCATGGATTCATGAATAGCCTATTCATGTCCCTTGACAAAGGAAAATACTTTTTAGTGACTCAGAATCTATAAAATAAAAACATACTACAACTTAGATTTTTCACAAAAATTTTCAAACAAAAATTTTGTTTTTGAAGATGTAATTTCAGCATTTAAAATTCATTAATCAAATGCTCTGACAGTGAAGTTTAAACAAAAGAAAAAGCTACACAACTATCCACTATATAATATCAGTTATAAAAATATAGCAAAGAAAAAGGATAGGAAATATTCTAAAATACTGACACTACTCATCTAAGGTTTGTGGGATTATAGAACAGTAGATTTTTGAAGTTCAAAAATTTCTCAAACCATCAACAATGGATAAATCAGTCAATTCTATATATCAAATTGCTACTGGAATTTAGAATTCAAGTAACTCTGATATCTGTATTTATAGATTTTTTTTTCCTTCCTTGCTTTAATTTTAAATTGGTTTATGAAACACATCATACAAACAGGCTTTATGATGACTATTTAGATTTTTTTTTTAATATGCCTATGGATAAACTAAGAAATTCATTTTAGGTGGTTAAGATTTCCGTATGTTAACTGTAAAAATATCTGTATCTTTATATTTTCCTGAAATCAGAAAAATATTTAGTAACGTAGGTCATTACTACAGCAATACAAACATTTGTAAGAACTTTCCACTTGATATTTTGAGGACATTCACAGTTTTGACAGCTGATCAAATGATATTTGTGTTAGTGTTTAATACTTAGAATTTAAGAACTTTGCTATCGGAATATATAGAATTTTTCCCTTGTTACCTTAATTTTAAATTGGTTTATGAAAGTTACTGCGCAAACACACACTTTACAATGATTATATGGATATGTTATTTAAATAAGCTAAATATAGTTACGCTAAGATATCCATTATTGGTGGTTCTCAGTGTATTGTTTGTTTTCTTAAATAAAACAAATCAACAAAAAAATTGCTATTGGACATGTGCTTTTTATCTTTTCCATAATAGAAAATAAAAGAAAAATGAAAAGTTGTTTTTTGAGTACACAACATTCTAGAAGGGATAGGGAGCCAATGAAGGATTTTAAAGCAGGGGAATTCCAGTCATTTTGTAATTTCAACTTCCACAATGGTCCCCTAACTCATCTGCCAGCCACCTCAGAAAATGATTCTTTTTCAGTCTGGGTCATTCCTCACTACTAATGATAGTATTCTAGTCTGCTAGGCTGCCAAAAGCAATATATAAGAAAAGAGTTGGCTTTTAACAGTGGAAGTTTATTCACTTATAAGCTTACAATTCTGAGGCCATGAAAATGTCCAAATGAAGGTAACATCAACATGATATCCTGCCTTCAAGATGATATCCTATTCCCAAAGACCAGCTGCTGGCAATCCTGGACTCCTCTGTCAATGGCAAGGCATATGGCAGCATTTGCTGGTCTCTCCCTTATCTTCCACGGTTCACTATTTCCAGCTTTTTGCTTCCATGACTGTCTCTCTCTCGCCTAAATTTCATTCTCTTATAAAAGTCTCCAGTAAAAGGATTAAGACCAACCCTAAATGAGGTATAAACCCACAGTTTTATTCAAAACAGCCCAAAGCTAAAGAATCCAAATGTTCTTCAAATGGTAAATAAACAAAATGTGAATCATCCATATAATGGAATACTACTCAGCAATAAAAAATAAAAGAAACAAACTACTGAAACATGTAATATAATGGATAAATTTCAAAAGCCATGTGCCGAGTGAAAGAAGCCAGACTCAAAAGTATACACACTGTAAAACTTTGGAAGAGGCAAAACTATTGGGACACAAATTTGACCAATGATTGCCAGGGACTAGGGATGAGGTGGTTCAGGTTGAGGGAGAATGGTAACTGACTACAAGAGACAGAAGGGAACTTTTTTTGGATGACGGTAATGTTCTAAATCTCAAATATGGTGGTTATATGATTATATTTGTTTGTCAAAACTCAACCAACTGTATAGCCAAGAACAGTAAACTTTACTGTATGTAATTATACCTCAATAAGTCTGATTTATTGGGGAAAAAAAAAAGCATGGGTAGGTAGGATGTTAGGAAATAGTAGATATTGTAGACAACTCTTGAAAATTTGACTGTAATGGTGAGAAGAATAATGAGAGAAGTAGCTGGAGGAAAACAGAAGTTCAGACATTTGTACTCAAACTAGTGGTGATAGCAAGGTCTAGGCTGTGACCATGGGATGGGTGAGGGAAGGAGCAGGGAGCAGATACAAGGAAGTGTGGAGAGAAAAATCTCTGGAGGTTAGATCAAAGATCCAAGGGTTTCAGGAGTCAAACAGGCTATCTAAGTTAAAATGAAAGAAAATTAAAGAAAGAAAAGAAGACAATGTGGCAAGAGCAACTGTTTTGAACAAATGAAGAAAATGAATTCAGAAGATCACAACCAGAATGATTAATGAGCAGAATAATCAGAAGGAGGAAGAATTAGAAAGTGCCAAAAAAAACATTCCCAATATTCTAAGAAAACCGGGTATAAAGCAGAAATTAAGAACTACAAAATCCATCCATGGGTTATATTTTATTAGACAGGGACAAAAGGAAGACATCAGTTTTTGGACTGTACTGTCCATAAATGGCCCCAGACTACTATGCTTTTTCTGGTAAGGGTTTCTTTTAAGCCCTTTTTCCTCAGTGAGAACAAATCTTCCTTCCTCTATATCTTGCATCTAATGGGAAATTATTGGAATTTAGAGAAAACTGAAAGTGCTCTAACAACTTGAGTTGTTAGATAATCAACCTTAAATATATTGAACCTTTATGAAAAAGGCTGCATTTTCTCTACAAAATTAAAGTACATAATCTTTTCTCCTATATCCTCAAGATTTTTAAATTTCCTCTAAGTTTATGACTACGTTCTAGAGAAGCAGTTCTCAAAGTATAATCTGAGGATCCCTCGGGTCTCTGACATTCTTTCATGGTCTCTATAAGGTCCTCCCCTTTTCAACTACATTATTTAAGTGAGGCCAGATTTTCTTCATATACTTCAAACAAAACAAGATATTGTGACAGAATGGATGCAGAAGCAGATATAAAAGCCCAGGAGGAATCTTCTATTAAGCTACATTAAAGAGAATTACAAAAACGTAAAACAATACCAGTTTTCCAACTTGTTTTAGAAAAAAAGTCATTTTTCATTTAAAATATTTACAGTAATAATAATAATGGGTTTGCTATTTTAAAATTATTTTTTAAATAAATATTTCTACATTTTGTTTTATTTTCTAATATGGTAAATATCACCAGTTATTACCTATATGGACAAAAGCACTTCAGAATAATTGTGAAAAGTAGAAAGGGGTCCTGAGGCCAAAAAAAATATGAATTGCTGTTCTAAATAATTAAGGCTGCCAAAAATGTTACAAAAATGGGATACAAGGGTAATTCATTTCTTTCAATTCTCCACAAGTATATCAGAATTTTTCATGCTACTTATCAAAAGAAAGCTTGCTAGTTACACAAGACATACCTGATCGTTCCCAGAACCCCACTGAGTTGTTTCAAAAGAGACCACATCAGTATTGGAAATCTGTGTTCTATTATTGTCTTGATATAATGACTGTTGCCATACATGACCAGTCAATGGAACAACCTGAAAGTCAAAAGCAGATTTCAATGAAATAACACAATCATGATTAAACAATAATGAAAATAACATGAGAGATTCTATTTCTCGGTTTATAAGTACTCACATATTTCAACTTCAAAACTACTGTTGTTATCCACACTTAAAGATAAGGAAATAGGGACTTATAGTTACAAAGTTAAGATTCAACAAACTTGCCAATAAACCACAACAGTTCCTTTCCTTCTTATTTACCTCCAGGTAAAAGAATCGAGCAGAAACAAGAAGGTCATTTGTTTTAAAATCTGTTTCAGACAGCTAAGAAATCAAATCTAATAATGGGGACAAAATTAATTCATGGGTTTGGAAGACGGAACCAAAGTCAGGCTCATTTGGTGAAATCAGGGGTGGAACAGGACTCCTTCATCTCTCAATCTGTGAAAGAAGGCAATAAAAGCTGTGACAATTTTCAAGAATGAAGCAAAGCAAATGGAAAAGAACAAAGGCAATCAAACAGGACCTGGGTTAAGCCACACACACTGGTTTGGGATTGGTTCAGGATTGGTTCTTCCTAGTATCCCTAGAGATTAAAAAATCAAAACTTCCAATATAAACCGTTCTTCAAAAGAGGAATGCTAAGATGGTAAGACAGAGATGATCATCAGGTAGAGAAGGGTATGCACATAAAGAAAACAAAATGAAATTCCCTCTAAAATGAGACTACAAAGAACTTTAAAAAAAGAATAGCTCAGATTCTCAAGGAGAAAAAGATACAGCATCCCCCCAAAAGGAAGAGGTTATGAAGATAAAATAGGTCCACATGAGACAAGAAGAGATCAAAGGCTAACAAAAAAGTAATGAAAAAGGTTAATATAAATATGAGAAAACACAATTTCAAACATTCAACTAAACTGTAAATTACCACCCAATTGTAGCACAATAAGTGTTACAAAGATGAGAACTAGAAAAGAGACCTTAGAGAGTTAAGGGAGTACTCTGAAGGGCTATAATTTATGACTTTTATAAGTTTCACAGTAAAGCGTAACAGGAATGGCAAAGAGCAGTATGTGAAAACTACTAAAGGAACTACTACCATAGCCAAAAGAAAAGTGAATCCAAGCAAATACAGTTCAGCTGTATCAATTTACGTTTCAAGTAATAGGCAGAGTGGCTAATCTCTCAAAAATTAGCAAAGAGGGGAGAGGGGGAACTTGGTAAAAGTAACAGGAATTATTTTATATGCAATAATTGAGCTAAAATCAAATGTTAAATTCCCAGGGTTAGGGCAGGCCACGGTGGCTCAGCAGGCAGAGTTCTCTCCTGCCATACTGGAGACCTGGGTTCAATTCCTGGTGCCTGCGCATGCAAAAAAAAAAAAAAAAATCCCAGGGCTAAATAATAAACAGGAAGCTAAAAATCAGAGCAATGAGATGTGGCCTCACTCTTTCGAAGCCCAACTCTGCAAGTGAAATCATTGCCCTCCCCACCACATGGGGCAATGACATCCAGGGCTGAAAGACTCCCTGGCGACGTGGGAGATGACTCCCAGGGATGAATCCAGACCAGGCACTGTGGGATCAACAATTACATACTAACTAATAAAGTAAGGGAGGAAAGAAGTGTAACTAATAAAGTAAGGGGGGAAAGAAGTATAACTAATAAAGTATCAGTGGCAGAGACAGTTCAAATAGACTTGAGAGACTACTCTGGAGCTTACACAAGCTTCAGATGCACCTTGCTACGTATCATAACCTGCCAGCCCCCAATCAGGACCATTCCAGACAATTCTAAAGAACGCTTACGGCAATATACGAGATTCCACAAGCGTTCCAAGCACTAGAGTAAAATAAAAGCATAAATTTCAAAGCACAGTACCACAATTAGTTGTAGAACATACTTAACACATGAGTTAAAAGGATAGACAATCGGGTAAAATTTAAAAAAAAAACAAAATATACACTATTTGCAACAGATACTGAAGTCATAAAGACAGGCTAAAAATAGAAATATAGAAAATAATAAATAGGAAAATATTATGCCATTTCAATGACTCACATTTAAGTTTATTAATTGTGCTTTTACTTCTTTGTAACTCAAATCTGCCTATTTTACTTCTGATTTCACATTTTTTTTATTTCTTTTTATTTTTTTAATTTTTTTATTAATTAACAGAAAAAAAAAAGAAATTAACCCAACATTTAGAAATCACACCATTCTACATATGCAATCAGTAATTATTAACATCATCACACAGATGCATGATCATAGTTTCTTAGTACATTTGCATCGGTTTAGAAGAACTAGCAACACAACAGAAAAAGATATAGAATGTTAATATAGACAAAAAAAAATAAAAGTAATAATAATAGTAAAAAAAAAAAAAAAAAGACAAACAACCAGACAGACATAACAAAACAAAACAAAAAAACAAACAAAAAAACAAACAAAAAGCCTATAGGTCAGATGCAGCTTCATTCAGTGTTTTAACATGATTATTTTACACTTAGGTATTATTGTGCTGTCCATTTTTGAGTTTTTGTATCTAGTCCTGTTGCACAGTCTGTATCCCTTCAGCTCCAATTACCCATTATCTCACCCTGTTTCTAACTCCTGCTGGACTCTGTTACCAATGACATATTCCAAGTTTATTCTCGAATGCCGGTTCACATCAGTGGGACCATACAGTATTTGTCCTTTAGTTTTTGGCTAGACTCACTCAGCATAATGTTCTCTAGGTCCATCCATGTTATTACATGTTTCATAAGTTTATCCTGTCTTAAAGCTGCATAATATTCCATCGTATGTATATACCACAGTTTGTTTAGCCACTCTTCTGTTGATGGACATTTTGGCTGTTTCCATCTCTTTGCAATTGTAAATAACGCTGCTATAAACATTGATGTGCAAATGTCCGTTTGTGTCTTTGCCCTTAAGTCCTTTGAGTAGATACCCAGCAATGGTATTGCTGGGTCATATGGCAATTCTATATTCAGCTTTCTGAGGAACCGCCAAACTGCCTTCCACAGTAGTTGCACCATATGACATTCCCACCAACAGTGGATAAGTGTGCCTCTTTCTCCGCATCCTCTCCAGCACTTGTCATTTTCTGTTTTGTTGATAATGGCCATTCTGGTGGGTGTGGGATGATATCTCATTGTGGTTTTAATTTGCATTTCTCTAATGGCCAGGGACATTGAGCATCTCTTCATGTGCCTTTTGGCCATTTGTATTTCCTCTTCTGAGAGGTGTCTGTTCAACTCTTTCTCCCATTTTGTAATTGGGTTGGCTGTCTTTCTGTCGTTGAGTTGAACAATCTCTTTATAAATTCCGGATACTAGACCTTTATCTGATATGTCGTTTCCAAATATTGTCTCCCATTGTGTAGGCTGTCTTTCTACTTTCTTGATGAAGTTCTTTGATGCACAAAAGTGTTTAATTTTGAGGAGCTCCCATTTATTTATTTCCTTCTTCAGTGCTCTTGCTTTAGGTTTAAGGTCCATAAAACCGCCTCCAGTTGTAAGATCCATAAGATATCTCCCAACATTTTCCTCTAACTGTTTTATGGTCTTAGACCTAATGTTTAGATCTTTGATCCATTTTGAGTTAACTTTTGTATAGGGTGTGAGATATGGGTCTTCTTTCATTCTTTTGCATATGGATATCCAGTTCTCTAGGCACCATTTATTGAAGAGAGTGTTCTGTCCCAGGTGAGTTGGCTTGACTGCCTTATCAAAGATCAAATGTCCATAGATGAGAGGGTCTATATCTGAGCACTCTATTCGATTCCATTGGTCGATATATCTATCTTTATGCCAATACCATGCTGTTTTGACCACTGTGGCTTCATAATATGCCTCAAAGTCAGGCAGCGCGAGACCTCCAGCTTCGTTTTTTTTCCTCAAGATGCTTTTAGCAATTCGGGGCACCCTGCCCTTCCAGATAAATTTGCTTATTGGCTTTTCTATTTCTGAAAAATAAGTTGTTGGGATTTTGATTGGTATTGCATTGAATCTGTAAATCAATTTAGGTAGGATTGACATCTTACCTATATTTAGTCTTCCAATCCATGAACACGGTATGCCCTTCCATCTATTGAGGTCTTCTGTGATTTCTTTTAACAGTTTTTTGTAGTTTTCTTTATATAGGTTTTTTTGTCTCTTTAGTTAAATTTATTCCTAGGTATTTTATTCTTTTAGTTGCAATTGTAAATGGGATTCGTTTCTTGATTTCCCCCTCAGCTTGTTCATTACTAGTGTATAAAAATGCTACAGATTTTTGAATGTTGATCTTGTAACCTGCTACTTTGCTGTACTCATTTATTAGTCTAGTAGTTTTGTTGTGGATTTTTCCAAGTTTTCGACATATAATATCATATTGTCTGCAAACAGTGATACTTTTACTTCTTCCTTTCCAATTTTGATGCCTTGTATTTCTTTTTCTTGTCTAACTGCTCTGCCTAGAACCTCCAACACGATGTTGAATAATAGTGGTGATAGTGTACATCCTTGTCTTGTTCCTGATCTAAGAGGGAAAGTTTTCAATTTTTCCCCATTGAGGATGATATTAGCTGTGGGTTTTTCATATATTTCCTCTATCATTTTAAGGAAGTTCCCTTGTATTCCTATCTTTTGAAGTGTTTTCAACAGGAAAGGATGTTGAATCTTGTCAAATGCCGTCTCTGCATCAATTGAGATGATCATGTGATTTTTCTGCTTTAATTTGTTGATATGTTGTATTACATTAATTGATTTTCTTATGTTCAACCATCCTTGCATACCTGGGATGGATCCTACTTGGTCATGATGTATAATTCTTTTAATGTGTTTTTGGATACGATTTGCTAGAATTTTATTGAGGATTTTTGCATCTATATTCATTAGAGAGATTGGTCTGTAGTTTTCTTTTTTTGTAATATCTTTGCCTGGTTTTGGTATGAGGGTGATGTTGGCTTCATAGAATGAATTAGGTAGTTTTCCCTCCACTTCGATTATTTTGAAGAGTTTGAGAGAGTTGGTACTAATTCTTTCTGGAATGTTTGATAGAATTCACATGTGAAGCCGTCTGGTCCTGGACTTTTCTTTTTAGGAAGCTTTTGAATGACTGATTCAATTTCTTTACTTGTGATTGGTTTGTTGAGGTCATCTATTCCTTCTTGAGTCAAAGTTGGTTGTTCATGTCTTTCCAGGAACCCGTCCATTTCATCTAAATTGTTGTATTTATTAGCGTAAAGTTGTTCATAGTATCCTGTTATTACCTCCTTTATTTCTGTGAGGTCAGTAGTTATGTCTCCTCTTCCATTTCTGATCTTATTTATTTGCATCCTCTCTCTTCTTCTTTTTGTCAATCTTGCTAAGGGCCCATCAATCTTATTGATTTTCTCATAGAACCAACTTCTGGTCTTATTGATTTTCTCTATTGTTTTCATGTTTTCAATTTCATTTATTTCTGCTCTAATCTTTTTTATTTCTTTCCTTTTGCTTGCTTTGGGATTAGTTTGCTGTTCTTTCTCCAGTTCTTCCAAGTGGACCGTTAATTCCTGCATTTGTGCCTTTTCTGCTTCTCTGATATAGGCGTTTAGGGCAATAAATTTCCCTCTTAGCACTGCCTTTGCGGCGTCCCATAAGTTTTGATATGTTGTGTTTTCATTTTCATTCACCTCGAGGTATTTACTAATTTCTCTTGCAATTTCTTCTTTGACCCACTCGTTGTTTAAGAGTGTGTTGTTGAGCCTCCACGTATTTGTGTATTTTCTGGCACTCCGCCTATTATTGATTTCCAACTTCATTCCTTTATGATCCGAGAAAGTGTTGTGTATGATTTCAATCTTTTTAAATTTGTTAAGACTTGCTTTGTGACCCAGCATATGGTCTATCTTTGAGAATGATCCATGAGCACTTGAGAAAAAGGTGTATCCTGCTGCTGTGGGATGTAATGTCCTATAAATGTCTGTTAAGTCTAGCTCCTTTATATTAATATTCAGATTCTCTATTTCTTTATTGATCCTCTGTCTAGATGTTCTGTCCATTGATGAGAGTGGTGAATTGAAGTCTCCAACTATTATGGTATTTGTGTCTATTTCCCTTTTCAGTGTTTGCAGTGTATTCCTCACGTATTTTGGGGCATTCTGGTTCGGTGCGTAAACATTATGATTGTTATGTCTTCTTGTTTAATTGTTCCTTTTATTAGTATATAGTGTCCTTCTTTGTCTCTTCTAACTGTTTTACATTTGAAGTCTAATTTGTTGGATATTAGTATAGCCACTCCTGCTCTTTTCTGGTTGTTATTTGAATGAAATATCTTTTCCCAACCTTTCACTTTCAACCTATGTTTATCTTTGGGTCTAAGATGTGTTTCCTGTAGACAGCATATAGAAGGATCCTGTTTTTTAATCCATTCTGCCAGTCTATGTCTTTTGATTGGGGAATTCAGTCCATTGACATTTAGTGTTATTACTGTTTGGATAATATTTTCCTCTACCATTTTGCCTTTTGTATTATATATATCATATCTGATTTTCCTTCTTTCTACACTCTTCTCCATACCTCTCTCTTCTGTCTTTTTGTATCTGACTCTAGTGCTCCCTTTAGTATTTCTTGCAGAGCTGGTCTCTTAGTCAGAAATTCTCTCAGTGACTTTTTGTCTGAGAATGTTTTAATTTCTCCCTCATTTTTGAAGGACAATTTTGCTGGATATAGGAGTCTTGGTTGGCAGTTTTTCTCTCTTATTAATTTAAATATATCATCCCACTGTCTTCTAGCTTCCATGGTTTCTGCTGAGAAATCTACACATAGTCTTATTGGGTTTCCCTTGTATGTGATGGATTGTTTTTCTCTTGCTGCTTTCAAGATTCTCTCTTTCTCTTTGACCTCTGACATTCTAACTAGTAAGTTTCTTGGAGAACGCCTATTTGGGTCTAATCTCTTTGGGGTGCGCTGCACTTCTTGGATCTGTAATTTTAGGTCTTTCATAAGAGTTGGGAAATTTTCAGTGATAATTTCTTCCATTAGTTTTTCTCCTCCTTTTCCCTTCTCTTCTCCTTCTGGGACACCCACTACAGGTATATTTGTGCGGTTCATATTGTCCTTGAGTTCCCTGATGACCTGTTCAAATTTTTCCATTCTTTTCCGGATAGTTTCTGTTTCTTTTTGGAATTCAGATGTTCCATCCTCCAAATCACTAATTCTATCTTCTGTCTCTTTAAATCTATCATTGTAGGTATCCATTGTTTTCTCCATCTTTTCTACTTTATCCTTCACTTCCATAAGTTCTGTGATTTGTTTTTTCAGTTTTTCTATTTCTTCTTTTTGTTCAGCCCATGTCTTCTTCATGTCCTCCCTCAATTTATTGATTTCGTTTTTGAAGAGGTTTTCCATTTCTGTTCGTATATTCAGCATTAGTTGTCTCAACTCCTGTATCTCATTTGAACTATTGGTTTGTTCCTTTGACTGGGCCATATTTTCAATTTTCTGAGCGTGATCCGTTATCTTCTGCTGGCGTCTGGGCATTTAGTCAGATTTTCCTGGGTGTTGGACCCCACAGGTTGAAAGATTTTTCTGTGAAATCTCTGGGTTCTTTTTTTCTTATCCTGCCCAGTAGGTGGCGCTCATGGCACACGTTTGTCTGCGGGTCCCACCAGTAAAAGGTGCTGTGGGTCCTTTAACTTTGGAAAACTCTCGCCGTGGGGGAGGTTCGCCAGCCAAAGTGGCTTGGGAGAGTGCCAGCTGGCCCAGTAATCTGAAAGCGGGGAGGGTCGCCGGCCACCACAGTCCGGGAGAGCGCCCGTCCGAATTTCCTAGTAGGCCCGGGGCGCCAAGTGTGGCGGGCGGGTGCCAGCCGCCGCGGCCCAGGAGAGTACACCGTTCCCAGCTGGACCGGGTGTCACGTGTTTGGAAGGGACCCTCCCGGTAACCGTTCTCCGCGACCTGGGGACTTCCAATCCAATTTTCTCAGTTGGTCCGGGGGGCCGCGCGTGGTTCGTACGCCAGCCGCCGCGGCTTGACGGGACCACCTGCCCAATTCTGCCAGCTGGCCCAGGAAGGAGGAGGGGAGGGACTCCGGTCGCTTCCCGCCCCGCCCGGGGAAGCCCGCGCCCCTCGGCGATCTCACCGGAGCGGGTTCTGCCAGCCAGTCAGCCGTTCCAGGATGGGGTATGCTGTCTTCTTGATCTCTGTCGTGGCTCCGGGAGCTGTTCTGTTTCGTTTCTACTCCCCTAGTAGCTGTTCTGGAGGAGGAAAGGTGAGGATGGCAAGGCTGTCGAGGACGGTGGCGAAGGAGCCGGTGAAGGCGGAAGAACTATTTTACTTTTTAATCAACTTCCTTTCTTAAATGGATGGCATTCTTTCCTTTATCTCTTTTGTACTAAATTAACATATTAACCCAGGTTTTCTCAACATTGACACTATGACATTTTGGGCAGGATAATACTTTGTAGTGGGAAGCTGTCCTGGGCATTGTGGGTGTTTAGTACTATCCATGGCCTCTACCCACTAAATGTTAGTCAAAACGAAAAATAAGTATCTAGAACTTAAAATGTTAAGTATTTTGTATTATAAAATCATAGGATGCAGCTAAAATGG
This sequence comes from Tamandua tetradactyla, assembly GCF_023851605.1. Taxonomy (NCBI): domain Eukaryota; kingdom Metazoa; phylum Chordata; class Mammalia; order Pilosa; family Myrmecophagidae; genus Tamandua; species Tamandua tetradactyla. The sequence goes on along the minus strand of NC_135343.1, from coordinate 47,084,385 downwards.
TAAGTAAAAGGAAATACAGAGTCTTAAAAGTATTTATTAAAAAGAAGAAGAAGAAAAGAAAAGACTTTCAGGAAAAAAGAGGAATAAAGAGGAAGCCACAGAATGAACTATTCTCCCAAGAGCAGCAAGCAAACAAGCAGAACTGTCTGAATCAACTGTTCTGAGACTCTGATACCATGAAAGTTGTACAGATCATCCAGAGAACTTCAGGTCAAAGACTGAGAAAAGATCACCAGAGACTATGAGTAATTCTATCCACAGCTCTGGGGGTTCAACCTCATACTAAAGGAAAACAGCAGTGAATAGTCCGATCCCTGCCTGGGGGCTGCTGTGGACTGGAATGGACACGGGAGTCCTCCAAACCAAATACAGAAGAAGAAATAGCCCACTACTGAGGGAGACATAAAAGGACACATTTAGAACACAGGATCCTATTGTTCCAGCCCATCATGGTTAGATGCCAAAAGGTACCATTATTTCTACCACATAAGAGGTGGAACTGGCAGACGGCAGTAACAGCCAGCCTTAGTAGGGCTGAGAACAGGTTGCTGAAGAATGCCATTTGCAGGACAAGAGATATGGAAGGGTAAAAAAATGCATTTTGGAGTCTTTCCTGATCCTCTCTCAGGGTCTCTGTTTCCTAAACAGGTATCTGGCCCTCTTTTTGCTGGGAAACCTGACAAACAAACTGTCTAAGAAGAACCCTAACACAAATCCAATCAACAACAAAATCACGAACAAGAGAAATTGCCATTCAGAATAAACCCATCAAGATACCCAGATATCAACAAAAAATCACAAGCCATACTAAGACTGATATGGATCAGTCATAAGAACAAATCAGAAAGTCAGAAGAGATGCAGAATTTGGAACTATGCAAAGATGTTCAAACAAATCTCATAAATTAATACCAGGAGATGGTAAATAAATAAAGGATATTAAGAAACTGTGTGAGCATAAAGAAGAAACTGAAAGTATACAAAGAAAATAAGCAGATCTTATGGAAATAAAAACAACGGATGAAATTAAAGATACAAGAGTCCAAAAACAAGCAGATTTGAAAAGGCAGAAAGAAGAATCTGCAAGCTAGAAGACACAACATCTGAATTCAAATACATAAATGAACAGAGAAAAGAATGGAAAACTTTGAGCAGATCTTCATGACAACATGAAATGCACAAACATATGCAGATATGAGAGTTCCAGAAGTAGAAGAGAAGGGCTAAGGGCCAGAAAGAATATTGACAAAATAATGGTCAAAAATTTCCAAACTCATTTTGCTGGTTTGTCCAGAGTGATGCCCCGATGAATCCCAGAGTGATTCAATCAGTGAGTGGAAAAGTATCTGCAAAGTATTCTATCCCCTTCAGGGAGTGGTGAGAATGGGGGGAAATTCAACTTTCCCAAGTTGCATTCTTGAAATTCTCACAAGCAGTGTGGACAACCAAAGCTATAGGCAGAGCCCCCAGTCTTGGGGTTTGTTCATATGAAACTTAACCCCACAAGGCATAGGTCAAGTCTACTTAAAATTTAGGCCTAAGAGTCACCCCCAAGAGAGCCTCTTTTGTTGCTCAGATGTGGCCCCTCTCTCCAGCCAACACGATGAGCAGTCTCACCACCCTACCCCTCTCTACATGGGGCATGACTCCCAGGGGTGTGGACCTTCCTGGCAACATGGGACAGGAATCTTGGAATGAACGGAGACTCAGCATCAAGGGATTGAGAAAAACCCTAGAATGAGCTGAGACTTAGCATCAAGGGATTGAGAAAACCTTCTCAACCAAAAGGGGGAAAAGGGAAATGAGACAAAGTGTCAATGGCTGAGAGATTCCAAACAGAGTCGAGAGGTTATCCTGGAGGTTACTCTTACACATCAAGTAGATATTATCTTGTTATTCAAGATGTTATGGAGAGGCTGGAGGGAACTGCCTGAAAATGTAGAGCTGTGTTCCAGTAGCCATGTTTCTTGAGGATGATTGAGTAATGATACAGCTGTCACAATGTGACTGCGTGATTGTGAAAACCTTGTGTCTGATGCTCCTTTTATCTACCTTGTCAACAAAGGAGTAGAACATACGGAATAAAAATAAATAATAGGGGGAACAAATGCTAAAATAAATTCAGTTTAAATGCTAGTGATCAATGACAGCGAGGGGTAAGGGGTATGGTATGTATAACTTTTTTTTCTCTTATCGTTTTATTTCTTTTTCTGTTATCTTTTTATTTCTTTTTCTAAATCGATGCAAATGTTCTAAGAAATGATGAATATGCAACTAAGTGATGATACTGTGAATTACTGATTATGGATGTTGTTTTATTTTGTTTCTTTATTTTTTAATAAATAAATTTTAAAAAAAGAATCAGAAAAAAAAAATTTCCAAACTCTTGAAAAGATATAAATATGCATGTCCAAGAAACTCAAAGTATTCCAAACAGAATAAAACCCAAAAGACTCACTCCAAGTCACACACTAATCAGACTGTCAAATGTGAAAACTAAACAGAGCATTCTGAAAGCAGGAAGAGAAAAGGAATTCACCACATTATACTAGGGAAGCCAAATAAGACTAAGTACTGCCTTCTCTTTAAAAATCCATGGAAGCAAGGCAGTGATACTGTTTAACAATGATAGTGAAAGAGAAAACTTGCCAGCCAAAAATTCTTTACCCGGCAAAGATGTCCTTCAAAAATGAGGGAGAGTTTAAAATGTTGATAGATTAACAGAAGTTGAGAGATGTTAAAAGAAACATACTCTACAATAAATACTAAAGGGCATTCTATAGGCCAAAAAGGAAAGACAGGAGAGAGAGGCTGGGAGGAGGGTGTAGAAATGAGTATTACTAGCAATGCCAACTAAAGGATAAAAAAAGGGGGAAAAAATAAGATATGACAAAATCTAAAAGATAAAGTGACTGAAGTAAGTACCACCTTCAGGGTAGTAACATTAAATGTTAGTGGATTAAACACTCAATCAAAAGTCACAGACTGGCAGAATGGATTAAAAAATTATGATTCATCTATCTGCTGCTTATAAGAGAATCATTTTAGACACAAAGATGAAAATAGGGGCGGGCCACAGTGGCTCAGCAGGCAAGAATGCTTGTCTGCCATGCTAGAGGACCCAGGTTTGATTCCTGGTGCCTGCCCATGTAAAAAAAAAAAAAAAAAAAAAGGATGAAAATGAAAGGTTGAAAAAAATATTCCATGCAAGCAATAACCAAAAAAAAAGATAGATGGAGCACCCATGCTACTATCAGACAAAACAGAATATGAATGCAAAAATGTTGTAAGAGACAAATATAATGAATTATGTATTAATAAAAGAAGTAATAAACCAAGAAAAAAATAACAATCATAAACATCTATCCACATAACCAAGGAGAAACTACAGAAAGAACAGCAAACTAATTCAAAAGAGAGTAGAAGGAAAGAAATAACTAAGATGAGAGCAGAAATAACATTGAGTAAAAAAATCAAGAGAGAGTTCTGGCAAAATGGAATTAACTTAAGTAGGGATGTAAAGGATGTGTACATAACATTGCTAAAAGAAATCAAAGGAGATCTAAATAGGTGGAAAGACATTGCTGCCCATGGATAGGAAGGCTATTCTATCTCATATTAAACTACCAATTCAACACAGTACCAATCAAAAGTCCAACAACCTACTTTGAAGACTTGGAAAAGCTAGTTACCAAATTCATCTGGAAGGGAAAGAGACCCCAAATAGCCAAAAGCATCCTAAAAAAGAAGAAAAAAGTGGGAGGATTAACACTCCCTGATTCAAAAACCTATTATAAAGCCACAGTGGTCAAAACAGCATGGTACTGGCACAAAGATAGAAGCATTGACCAATGGAATAGAATCGAGAGTGCAGAAACAGACCACTAAATCTATGATCAACTGGTTTTTGACAAGGACCCCAAATCCTAAGAACTGAGACAAAATAGTCTTTTCAATAAATGGGCATGGAAGAACTAGATATCAATAGGTGAAAAAATGAAAAAACGACCCCTACCTTATACCCTATACAAAAATTAACTCAAAGGGGATCAAACAATTAGATATAAGAACCAGTACCATAAACCTTCTAGAAGAAAATGTAAGGAAACATCTTCAAGACCTAATATTAGGAGACAGCTTCCTAAACTTTACACCCAAAGCAGAAGCAACAAAAGAAAAATAGATAAATAGGGACTTCTCAAAATCAAATGCTTCCGCACCTCAAAAGACTTTGTCAAAAAGGTGAAGAGGCAGCCAACTCAATGGGAGAAAATATTTGGAAATCACATATTGGACAAAGGTTTGATATCCTGTATATATAAAGAAATCATACAACTCAACAATAATTATTAAGAACAAACAACCCAATTATAAAATGGGCTAAATATATGAATAGGCATTTTTCTGAAGAAAATACAATGGCTCAAAAGTACATGAAGAGATGTTCATTTTCATTGGCTATAAGTGAAATGAAGATCAAGAATACAACAAGAAACCACCTCTCACCTATAAGAATGCTTGCTTAACACGACAAGCAAACTCACTGCCCTCCTCCTCTCTATGTGGGACATGATTCCCAGGGGTATAAACCTTCCTGGCAATGTGGGACAGAAATCCTAGAATGAGCTGGGACTCAGCATCAAGGGATTGAGAAAACCTTCTCGACCAAAAGGGGGAAGAGTAAAATGAGACAAAATAAAGTGTCAATGGCTGAGAGATTCCAAACAGAGTCAAGTTATCCTGGAGGTTATTCTTATGCACTATATAGATATCACCTTTTCAGTTCAGGTGTAATGGAGAGGTTGGAGAGAACTGCCTAAAAAAGTAGAGTTGCGTTCCAGTAGCCAGGTTTCTTGAAGATGATTGTATAATGATATTGCTCTCACAATGTGACTGTGAGATTGTGAAAACCTTGTGTCTGATGCTCCTTTCATCTACGGTATGGACAGATGAGTAAAACATACAGATTAAAAATAAATAATAGGGGGAACAAATGTTAAAATAAATTTAGTAGATTGAAATCTGGTGATCGGTGAAGGGGAGGAGTAGGAGGTATCGTACGTACAAATTTTTATCTTTTTTCTTTTTATTTTCTTTCTGGATAGATGAAAATATTCTGAGAGGTGATTGTGGTGATGAATATACAACTATGTGATGATATTGTGAGTTACTGATTATATACCAAGAGTGGAATGATCATACAGTGTTCTAGTTTGCTAGCTGCCAGTATGCAGTATACCAGAAATGGAATGGCTTTTAAAAGAGGAATTTAATAAGGTGCTAGTTTACAGTTCTAAGGCTGAGAAAATGTCCCAATTAAACAAATCTATAGAAATATCCAATCTAAGGCATTCAGGGAAAGATACCTTGGTTCAAGAAGGCCGATGAAGTTTAGGGTTTCTCTCTCAACTGAGAAGGCACATGTGACTGTGTGATTGTGAAAACCAACACAACGAGCAAACTCACCACCCTCCCCCTGTCTGCGTGGGACATGACTCCAGGGATGTGGACCTTCCTGGCAACGTGAGACAGAAATCCTAGAATAAGCAGAGATTCAGCATCAAGGGATTGAGAAAAATCCTAGAATGAGCTGAGATTCAGCATCAAGGGACTGAGAAAACCTTCTTGACCAAAAGGGTTAAGAGGGAAATGAGACAAAGTGTCAATGGCTGAGAGATTCCAGAGTCGAGAGGTTATTCTTTCGCATTAAGTAGATATTACCTTGTTAGTCAAGATGTAATGGAGAGGCTGGAGGGAACTGCCTGAAAATGTAGAGCTGTGTTCCAGTAGCCATGTTTCTTGATGATGATTGCATAATGATACAGCTTTCACAACATGACTGTGTGATTGTGAAAACCTTGTGTCTGATGCTCCTTTTATCTACCTTGTCAACAGACGAGTAGAACATATGGTATAAAAATAAATAATAGGGGGAACAAATGTTAAAATAAATTTAGTTTGAAATGTTAGTGATCAATGAAAGGGGGTGATAAGGGGTATAGGAAAAAAATAGGGGAAACAAAGGACAAAATATACTGGGTAGATGGAAATACTAGCAGTCAACGAGAGGGAGGGGTAAGGGATATGGTATGTATGAGGTCTTTTTCTTTTCTTTTTATTTCTTGTTCTGCATTGATGCAAATGTTCTAAGAAATGATCATGGTGATGAACATACAACTATGTGATGATATTGTGAATTATTGATTCTATACCAAGAATGGAATGATCATATGGTAAAAAAAAAAAAAAAAAAAAAAAAAACCTTCATCAGAGTTCCAAACTTGTGGCCTGCACTACGGAATTCAAACTTGCCAAATCCTATAACAAATCTCATAATATTTACATATATATGTAAGTTCTGCTTCTCTGGAGAATGCTGGCTAATACAGATCCTAATAAAATTTTAATTAGAAAACAAAAGCAATATTTCTCAATAGATAAACAAATTTAACCACTTCTTGAGAAGCCATATTATAGCTGAATTTTGAACTCTGGGTTCAGCCCTATGATTGAAGAGAGGTTGAAATATTAAATTCAAGAGACAAGGAATCTTAAATGCTCAAGTTAACAGAATCGGAAACAAGATTGCCATGGAAGGTGCTTCATGAAACAGGAAGCCAGGAGAAGAAGCTAGCAGAGAGATAATGCTGTGTTCCCCACGTGCCCTTCCACATGAGAGAGCAACTCTGACTGTGTTCACCATTTGCCTTCTCACTTAAGAGAGAAACTCTGAACTTCATCGGCCTTCTTGAACCAAGGTATCTTTTCCTGGATGTCTTTGATTGGACATTTCAATAGACTTGCTGTAACTGGGACATTTTTTGGCCTTAGAACTGTTAACTAGCAACTTATTAAATTCCCCTCTTTAAAAGCTATTCCATTTCTGGTACATTGCATTCTGGCAGCTAACAGACTAGAACACTAATCAATTCTAAAGGACCAAATGGCCCTGGGTTATATAATATTCTACATTACTAACCCAGAATTCTTAAGTCTTCCTTCTAGAAAGTACCTTAAGGAAGGCAGCAAAACCAAACTGTGGCACTCTCCTGAGCTGCCTAGCAAAGGTGCTGCTCCCCTGGCTGTGTAATATCTGCTTGAGTGTAGACATACACCCAAAAAAAACAAAGAGCAGCACAAGGCAAAACTAACTACCTCAGTGCCTGTTCTAGTTCGCTAGCTGCCAGAATGCAATATACTGGAAATGGAAGGCTTTTAAAAAGGGGAATTTAATAAGTTGCAAGTTAAGAGTTTTTTAGCCATGGAAATGTCCCAATTAAAGTAAATCTACAGAAATATCCAATCTAAGGTATCCAGGGAAAGATACTTTGATTCAAGAAGGCCACTAAGTCCAGGGTTTCTCTCTCTAGTGAGAAGGCACATGGCAAACACTGTAAGGGTCTCCCTCTCGGCTGGAAGGGCACATGGCGAACACTGCGTCATCTGCTTGCTCTCCTAGCTTCTTGTTTCATGAAGCTCCCGGGGAGGCGTTTTCCTTCTTAATTTCCAAAAGTCAGTGGCCGGTGGATGCTCTGCTTCTCGTGGCTACGTCACTCTGCAGCATTCTGTCATCCTTCCCTGCTCCCTCTGAATCTCTCTTTTATACGATTCCAGTAAAGTAATCAAGACCCACCTAGAATGGGTGGAGACATGTCTCCATCTAATCCAGCTTAACAACCACTCTTGATGGAGTCACATCTCCAGGGAGATGATCTAATTAAAATTTCACACATATGGAGCTAGATAGGGATTAGAAGAAACGTTGTGGGCCACAGTGGCTCAGCGGGTAAGAATGCTTGCCTGCCATGCCTGAGGACCCGGGTTCGCTTCCTGGTGCCTGCCCATGTCAAAAAAAAAAAAAGAAACAGTTGTCTTTACAAAATGGGATTAGGATTAAAACATGGCTTTTCTAGGGTACATAAACCTCTTCAAACCAGTGCCTATTCAATATGCATCTAATAAACCAATTAAGTGTGCAAGCTGCTAATAAAGGTAAATATCTTTCTAGCAAAATAATCACAAGAGAGCAGTGAAAAAATCTCCTGAACACTACTCATAACGAGTATGCAGTGATAAAACCTCATGCCTTGGTTCACTGGACTTCATTTTCTACAGCCAAAATAGTCTGTGGGGCAGGTGGAAGGGGGTGTCTACTGTCACACAGAAGAATTTCCCCTTTCAGCTTAATACCATGAAACAAAATATACTACTTCCTACAGTAATCACACGTTTACAAAATATGCCAAACATAACATTTGTATAGCATTTTATCATGCACAAAACTCTTTGTGAGGATCCTAACTCAGATAACTACTTTATTTCTTCACACCGAGTGCTTTGATAACTTCACGAGAACTCCGCAACAATAATAGCTTTTTTTCTCAGGTAAGGAAATTAGGGTTTAAAAGCAGTTCAAATCATTTACACAAGATCATTTGAGACTCGAATTCAGATGTCTTTAAATTTTAAGCACGCCCTTTTCACTACTAAACATTGCCACATCAAAACAGAGTTTTATAAACAAATGATATCAATACTTTATTTTCCATGTCTCTCTCTCTCTCATCTGTCAATAAGAACCGAAGCAGCTAAAGATCTTCTAAGGGCCTTAAGAAGAAAATTCTCCACAACTTTCATAACTATAACCCATCACTCTTTCAGGTTTAATGACATCATTTCAATGGCAATCAGGCAATGATGTAGCCATACTGTCTTTTACATATATTTCTTTTTCTTCTCTAAGCTCTCAGAACATTTATTTTTTCAACCAAATAAATGGCTGATACACGTATACATATATACAAGCATATAGTTCTGATTTTACCTTATCTACCCAACTAGAAAGAAAGCAAGAATCACTATTTTCCATAGTACCTTTCTCAGTCTCTTACATCTAGCAAGCATCCAAATATTTCAAAAATGAAGAAATGAATGAATATATATTCCTCAGGTTCACAAGCAGACAGTCCTTTAAGATTTCACATCTACCACTACTGTACATCCTGCCCTCCTGGACTAGAACCTCAACTCCAATTAGGAGGCTATGAAGAAAACCCAAGGTCATCAGGGTATTTTTTTTTTTTCAGAATTAAAATACTCTTACTACACACACACACAAAATTTTTTGACAGAGCACTTTCTGTCAGAGGAAAGTCCAGTTTAATTTTAAAATCATTAAATGATTAAAGAGATTTCTAAGATATCAACTCTTCTAAAAGATTTTTCTCAAAAGGCAGAGCACCAGGGCAAACCAATATTACTTCAAAAACATTTTTTAAGGGGTAAAGAATAAAAAGCAAAGAAAACGAGGGCAGGCCACTGTGGCTCAGCAGGGAGACTTCTCGCCTGTCATGCCTGAGACTCAGGTTCGATTCCTGGTGCCTGCCCATGCAAAAGAAAAAAAAGAAAACAATTTTGCATATTCATTTCGGTAATCTGAAGTCCCTAGATAAATAACAACAGAGCCAATATTTTGGCACAGTTGGTCTTTCTTGAGCTCTCCAGGAAAGAAGAATGCTGAAATGAATGCTCAAAATCACTATTCACTGCAGCTAAATAATGTTGGATGTGAGGCATGGGGGTCTTGCCTTTGAAAATGAGCTGTTTCTCCAGTGGTTACAAAGAGACAGACTTCAATTCATTAAGGTATTTCTAGAAACCTAATGATAGAATATTAGAAAAACAGCACTTTGACAACTAACTCAGGGAGAAAAAGAGAACATTCCCTCACTCTTATCAACAAAAAAAAACCAAAAGGTAAAAATACAAGAAAAGTTCTTACAAAAACATCCATTTCCCAGAACTTTTTTTTTGTTTGTTTGTTTTTGTTTTTTGCATGGGTAGGCACCAGGAATCGAACCCAGGTATCTGGAATGGCAGGCGAGAGCCCTGCCTGCTAAGCCACTGTGGCCGGCCCAACATTTCCCAGAACTTTTAAAAAAAAATTTTATTACAGTAACATACAAAAATAAAATTTCACATTTTAATCACTTTCAAAATACAATCTGGTTGTGGTAATTACATTCACAATGTTCACCACCATTTTTTGCCAAAACTTTTCTGTCACCCCAAACAGAAATTCTGTACCAATAAAGCATTAATTTACCATTCCCAACCATAACCCCTGCCCATAGAAACCTGTATTCTAATTTGTAATCCTTTTAATTTGCTTATTCTAATTATTTGTCCTTTACTAGTTAATGGTCTAGTGAAATCTACTTCTTTTTTTTTAATTAAAACTCATCAGAAGTTTTTTAAAGGCAGTAAGTATTCAGATGTACTCATGTACCATGAAATTCATCCAAAATGTACAATCCAAGGGTCACAGTATAATCACAAGGTTGTTTATTCAATTTTAGAATACTTTCATTGTTCCAAAAAGAAAAATCCCATTCCCCTTCTATCCCATTATTTTTCAATTAGCATTAGTGTGGTACCTTTATTACAACTGATGAAACAATATTAAAATATATAAACTTCCCTTTCAACCACATTCATACACATAATTCAACATGTTAATTATACTCACAAAAAATGCACTACAACTACCTCTCATACCCAAACATTTACAATCAACTTACTTAAAAATCTGCACAAATTAAGCATCAGGTCCCTAGTCCCTACCCTCATTCTACCTCCTGGTAATCTGTTGTTCCACTTTGATAACTAGCAGAATGCAATTTATCAGAAACAGAATGGCTTTTTATAAAGGGGAATTTAATAAATTACAAGTTTAGTTCTTAGGCCATGAAAAAATTCTAATCAAAGCAAGTCTATAGAAATGTCCAATCTAAGGCATCTGAAAGATACCTTGATTCAAGAAGTTTGATGAAGTTCATGGTTTCTCTCTGAATAGGCACATGGTGAACACAGTCAGGGTTTCTTTCTCATTTGGAAAGGCACATGGCGAACATGGTCAGGGTTTCTCTCTCTTTTGGAAAAACACATGGTGAACATGGTAGCATGCTGAAAAAGGAGGCATTTTCCTTCTTCATCACGAAAGGTTGCTGGCTGGTAGACTCTGCTTCTCATGGCTGTCATCCTAAACTTTCTTCAAAATGCTTCCTCATTAAAGGATTCCAGTAAAGTAATTAAGACCCACCTAGAATGGGTTGAGACACATCTCCACCCAATCAAGTTTAATACGCACACTTGATTGAGTCAGATCTCCATGCAGACAATCCAATTAAAGTTTCTAACACAGAATACTCAATAGGGATTAGAAGAAACAGCTGTCTTTACAAAATGGGATTAGGATTGAAACTTGGCTTTTCTAGGGTATCCTTTCAAACCAGCACACCTGTATTCTAGATTTTAACTCTATGATTACTTATTATAATTAGATCATATTAGTGAGATCATACAATATTTTTCCTTCTGTATCTCGCTTATTTCACTCAGCATAATGTTCTCGATGTTCATCTATGTTGTCACATGCATCAGGACTTTATTCCATCTTACAGCTGAATAATATTCCACCAGATATATAAACCAAAATACTTATAAGTTGAATTCAACAGCACATTAGAGAACTATACACCATGATTAAGTGGCTGTTATTCCAGGTATGCAAGGATGGTTCAACACAAGAATCCCAATTAATGTATCACATTAACAAACTGAAGGAGAAAAACCACATGATCATCTTGATTGATGAGGAAAAGGCATATGAAATACCTGGCACTCTTTCTTGATAAAAATACTTTGAAAGACAGGAATAGAAGGAAACTTTTTCAACATGACAAAGGGTATACATGAAAAACCCATAGCTAACACCATACTCAATAGTGAAAGACTGAAAGCTTTCCCTCTAAGATTTGGAACAATACAAGGATGCTTACTGTCAACACTCTTATTCAACATTGTGCTAGAAGTTCTAGCTATAGCACTTGGACAAGAAAAATAAATTAACAGGTTTGCAAATTGGAAAGGAAGAAGCAAAAATTTATTCACAGATGACATGATCCTATAAATAAAAAATCTTGAACAATCAACAGCAAAGCTACTTAGAGCTAATAAATGAGGAGTAGCACAAAATGGCAGTGTGGCAGTTTGAAAATATTATGTATCCCAGAAAAGCCATATTTTACTCCTGATCCAATCTTGTGGGAGCAGACATTTCTTTTAATCCTAATCCAAATTGTAGGACAGAAACTTGATTAGATTATCTCTATGGTGATGTGGCTACCCCAATTGTTTGTGTGACCTTTTTGCATCTCTTCTACTGTGTCTTTCATTCCCATAAGGTCTGTGATTTGTTTTTTCTGACTTTTGATTTTTTTCTTTTTATTCGTTCCTTGTCTTCCTTATATCCTCACTGATTCAATTGTTACTGAGGTCTTCCATGTCTGTTCGAACATTCAGAATTAATTGTTTCAACTCCTGTATCTCATTTGAATTGCTGGTTTGTTCCTTTGACTGGGCCATATCATCAATTTTCCTAGTATGATTTGCTTGTTTTTTTTGCTGGCATCTAGGCATTTAACTACCTTAATTAGTTTATTCTGGAGACTGCTTTCACTATTTTTTACCTAGGATTTTCTTGCTGGATGATCTTGTTGTCTATATGTTCTTTGACATTCATTTCAGCTTATTCTAACCCTCTAGTTTAGGTTTTGTCTAACAGATCAGAATTTTTCGGTTCTCTTTTTCTTGATTCTAGCCCTGCCTGCATGGTGCCTCTCCCCAGCCCCCCACCTAAGGAGGATCTACTTAAGTATTATAGACCCCAGTCAGATTTTCCCAGACCAAACTGACCCCCTCTCAGGAGGAAAGAGTCACCTGCATCGGTTTTCCCTGAGGGCGAGATGTAGTAGATTGAAAAACTTTCCTATAAAGCCTATACACTCTGTGTTTTTCCTATCCTGCCCAGCATGTGCCACTTTTCTGCCTGCGGGTTCCACAAGCATAAGGTGATGCAGTACCTTTAACTTCAGCAGACTTTCCTTGCTGGAGGCATGGCTGAGACAGAGGAGAGGTTGTAGGCTGGCTTTAATCACTTCAGTTTTCCAGATCCTGGGGTCTGAATTCCTTGAGGGAGGGATTCCACCTGAGCTGGGCCCCACCCTTCTACTGGGGAAGGCACAGCCTCCAGACAAACTCTCAAACAAGCTTAATTCTGCCCATGCCTGGGGCAGCTGGAGCCTGAGAAGCTCTGAAGCTGTAACCAAACAGCAGTCAAGCTGTAGAAACACAGCCACAAAAAAGAAAAGAAAAAAAATCCTTTTCAGAACAGGACCCCCATTCCTTGGGTTTGTCAATCATGAGCTTAAACTGGTACATTACGCTGTGTATCCCCAGGTCCTATATGCCCCCTCCTTTCCTTCGGGGCCCAGACCCTTTTAAGGATTTTGTGCCATTCAATCCAAAAAACCTCTGGTTTTGTTTTTTTTTTTTCTTTTTCCATCAACCCTGACCTCTCTGCGTCAGGGCAAAAATCAGCAACCTCAGCTTTTACTCAAGGTTCAGCTGAGCTGGGGGCCTATTTTAGGTAGTCAGAATTTGTTAATCAATTCCACAGTTGGAGCTTGGTTGTGCTCAGCCTCTGCTGCTAGTCAAGTCTCTTCCCTATCCCCTCTGGGAAGCAGCCTGTGGGGGAGGGGCACAAGCTGCTGTGGCTTGGGGGTCTCAGGTTCCGGCTCGGCTCACAGCCAGTTCAACTTGTCCAGACTGCGGTACACTGTGTGTCCAGTCACTGACGTGGCCCCAGCAGTTGTTCTGTACTGTTTCTGGCTATTTACTAGCTGCTCTAGAGGATGAACTAAATCCCACTCCTCATTAAGCGCCATCTTAGTCCTCTCTTGTGTGACCTTTTGATTAGATGCAGATGTGACCCCATGTATTCCAGATGGTTCTTGATACTTTACTGGAATCCTTTCAAAAGAGGAAATATTTTGGAGAGAGCTAGAAATGAGAGAAACCTCAGAGCTGAAAGAAAGAATAGTAGTAGTCATTTGGAGAACAGTAGCTTCAGAAAAGAGAGACAGAGATATTTGGAGATGCTTGGAGCCCAAAAGACTTGCCATGAGATGTTAAGCAAGCCAGAACCTGAAGAGAACCAAGAGAAGCCAAGAGATGAAAGCCAGCCCAAGAGAAGCAAAGTGAAGAACCTTCCAAGAAGAACACAGACTGAAAGCAATGGAGTCCAGGAACAAGAGACCAGTAGATTCTGGCCACACGACCTCCTAGCTGACAGAAGCGTTCCAGATTCATTAGCCTTTCTTGAATTAAGGTATCTTTCCCTGAAACCTTACTTTGGACATTTCTATAGGCCTAGAACTGTAAACCTGCAACTTATTAAATTCCCTTTATAAACACCATTCCATTTCTAGTATATTGCATTCTGGTAGCTTAACAAACTAATACATGCAAGATACAAAATCAACATGCAAAAATCAGTAGTATTTCTATACACTAGTAATGAATAAGCTGAGGGGAAAATAAAAATAAAATTCTGTTTACAAAAGCAACTAAGAGTCAAATATCTAGAAATAAATTTAACCTAAGATGTTGGAAGTTCTCGCTAGAGCAATTAGACAAGAAAAAGAAATACAAGGCATCAAAATTGGACAGGAAGAAGTAAAACTCTCACTGTTTGCAGATGATATCATATTATATGTCAAAAACCCTGAAAAATCCACAGTAAAACTACTAGAGCTAATAAATGACTACAGTAAAGTGGCAGGTTAAAAGATCAACACTCAAAAAATTGTAGTGTTTCAATACACTAGCAATGAACAAATCTGAGGGGGAAACCAAGAAAAAAATTACATTTACAATTGCAACCAAAAGAATAAAATATTTAGGAATAAATTTACCTAAAGAGAAAAAAGACCTATTCAAAGAAACCTACAAGAAATTGCTAAAAGAAATCACAGAAGACCTAAATAGATGGAAGGGCATACCATGTTCATGGATTGGAAGACTAAATATAGTTAAGATGTCAATTCTACCTAAATTGACTTACAGATTCAATGCAATACCAATCAAAATCCCAACAACTTACTTTTCAGAAATAGGAAAATCAATAACCAAATTTATCTGGAAGGGCAGGGTGCCCCAAATAGCTAAAAGTATCCTGAGAAAGAAAAATGAAGTCAGGTCTCATGCTACCTGACTTTAAGGCATATTATGAAGCTACAGTGGTGAAAACAGCATGGTACTGGCATAAAGATAGATATATTGACCAATGGAATAGAACAGAGTGTTCAGATAAAGACCCCTCATCGGTGGACAACTGATCTTTGATAAGGCAGTCAAGCCAACTCACCTGGGACAGAACACTCTCTTCAATAAATAGTGCCTAGAGAACTGGATATCCACATGCGAAAGAATCAAAGACAATCCATATCTCACACCCTATACAAAAATTAACTCAAAACAGATCAAAGACCTAAACTTTAGATCTAAGACCATAAAACTTTTAGAAGAAATGTAGGGAAATATCTTATAAATCTTATCATAGGAGGCAGTTTCCTAGATCTTACACCCAAAGCATGAGCATTGAAAAAAGAAAGAAATGGGAACTCCTCAAAATTAAACACTTTCGGGCATCAACAACTTCATCAAGAAAGTAAAAAGACAGCCTACACAATAGGAGACAATATTGGGAAACGACATATCAGACAAAGGTCTAGTATCCAGAATATATAGATTGTTCAACTCCACAACAAAAAGACAGCCAATCCAATTACAAAATGGGCAAAAGACTTGAAAAGACACTTCTCAGAAGAGGAAATACAAATGGCCAAAAAGCACATGAAAAGATGCTCAGCTTCCCTGGCTATTAGGGAAATGCAAATCAAAACCACAATGAGATATCATTTCA